>NC_133509.1:66907916-67565000 GCF_049354715.1 Callithrix jacchus | reverse complement strand
GCTTCTAGCTATATGACATTGGTATGATTTGTCTATGTCCCCACCCAAATCTCAACTTTTAGCTCCCATAATTCCCATGTGTTGTGTGAGGGACCCAGTGGGAGATGACTGAATCATGGAGGCAGGCCTTTCCCATGCTGTCCTCATGATAGTGAGTTTCACAAGATCTGATGGTTTTAAAAACGGAAGTTTCTCTGTACAAGCCCTCTCTCTTTGCCTGCTGCCATCCACATAGATGTGACGCTCCTCCTTGCCTTCCTCCATGATTGTGAAGCTTCCCCAGCCATGTGGAACTGTGAGTTCTCCATTAAACCTCCTTCCTTTGTAAATTGCCTAGTCTCAGGTATGTCTTTATCAGCAGCATGAAAACAGACTAATATAGATATTAAACAGGGAGCATTGCCTCTCTGAATTTATAATGACAACAATAAATGTTATTTCATATTGGTGGTGATATAAAACATCACAGTTATCTGGAACAACATAAAGGGTTGTAACCATTATAACTATGAATTCACTCATTCAATAAACATTTACTGAAAGTAAATTGTCATTGTGCAGGTATATCAAAATGTGCTGGCTATACTCTGTAGATCTATATTCATGAAACCTACAGACACTATTGGAACCAGAAATTATTACTTCAGTGGATATAGAAGGCTCCTAATCACAGAAGGATGACCCCAAGCCTTGCTTTGATCTACTGATCTATAAAGAAGATCAGTACCTTTGAAAGGATGGAAATCCCACCATTGAAAGCTTCTCTTCCTAAATACGTGTACACACATCATCTTCCCTCACACTGAATGCTGTGCACCCTCTTACCAACTGACAGAAAAGCATACTAGACTATACCTGGAAATTTCATCCAGGAAGTATTAGAACACCATATTGTCAAACCTCTCAGCCAGAGTGTTCTTGGTCCCATTTTGAGAGGACTGGGCTCAGTAAAATGGGCTATTTACCACTGTGACCTCTCTTTTGCCATTAATTTTCGGTTCTGGGAAGTAGTCCTGAAACATAATGGCTGATGAAGTTATGCCATACCTAGAACTAGACAAAGAAACAAAAGACATTAAAATGCAAGTTCTACATGGTTTGAGACACTGTCCTATTAATGGTGGTGAAAGGGTGTGTAGAGATCAACAGGCAAATTGGGATTGGTGGGAGTCCTCCCAAGGTCAAAGCAGCTCAGAAGGCTGAACCAATAATTACAGGAACAATGCTTGGGGAAAAAAAGCTACTTCTAAAGGCACAGCCTGACTTCAGGGAGCTGAAAGAAAAGGATGAGTAATTTTCAATATAAAATGCCCACCCTTTGTCCTTAAGGGCTACACCATAGTGAGTGGAATCCTGATCCCCCTAGGAGGCCATTTTCAGAAAGGAGGACCCAGCACTAAAGAATTGTGTATATATATATATTAGGTTAGGATGACCAGTTTTCTCTGAGCAAGAATAACTTACATTTTTATAAATGATCTGTATAATAGCCATGCATTTTATTAATATTTTAATTTTTAAATGAGGAAACTAAGACTTAAAACATTCACATCACACAACTGATAAATGAGTAGAGCCTAGTTTACAGATCTGCTCTTCTGACTACAAGTTCCATACTCCCTTCTCTAAGCAACAGTCAACTATCTGAAAAGGACTATTATTCCTGCCAGCAAATTCTGCTCTAAGAGAAATCCACCTGTAATGCAAATAATTATCTCTAAATTATTCAAAAAAGATTCATAAACCTTTTTTGTTCATTAAAATAGAGTATCCTATATGGCAAATCTCAGATGGATAGTTTTCAGAGTTATGATAGAAGAAAAACCTAGCACAAACTTGTCCTTCCACTGAGAAAACTGACTCAAGGAAGGTCGAGAGGCATGCAGATTACAACCAGAGAAGCGGTGACAGAGCCGTAAACAGACCATGTACTGTAAGAGTTCCAGAACACCCTTCACATTTGTGGATACTACCAGAAACAAAAACCTTTACTATATGCTAAAGAAACCTCAGCATCTATATTGGAGGTTTTCCTGATGATCATCTACTGGGCTTGTCCACATTCTTCAGGATCTGTCTTGAAATGATCAGAAACTTACGTTCCTATCTACTAATGCTTTACTGTCTGCTTTTCACCTTATTTTGTGAATGATCATGTGTCCAAGGCTCATTAGAAACTGGTACCAATCATTAAACAGGTCGAATTGCATAAGTTAAGATACAACCATATACTATCCTCTGATATCAGGTCCTCTAGGTACCATCTGATTTCTTTACAGCTCCTGTCCTGAGAAGGAAGGGACAGCAGTATGCACAATGGGTATTTGGCTTTCAGGAGAGTAGGTGTCATATATTAATTATCTTCTGACTAACCAACTTTACCTAATTGCTGATTAACCTTGCATATGCTTGAAGAAATATTTTAGATAATAAAATTGTTTGGCTTATTAATACTATTAAAATACCAATAGAAAGATGTTATAAAGAAACTCAAGAATTATTTTAATAATCAGACCTTACCCTATACTATTTTTAGCTGGAAAAAATATCATCAACTCAAATTAGAACTGATCATGAAACTCTTTGCAGCCCTCTTGCCCAATCGAACTAAGCTTAACAACATTCCTGTCTAGAACAAAAATTAAAACCTGAGAGTAAAGTGGACCGGCCTCATCAATGCAAGATGTCAACACAGCCTGAGGTAATGGCATACTTGCTACCACGAGCAGGAATGCTTATTTGCTATCTGACTTGATTAAGAGGCTTTTGGTCACTTACTAAATGAATTAAACCAATATATGATAGTAACAAAAACAAAGTACAAAATGTAAAGTCCTCTCGAAAGGCTAATGTGAATGATAACACTTCAAAGCAGGTCACCACTTAGAGTTTAAGATTTGAAAGGTGGGGAGGATGATACAAATACTAAGATTTCTCCAGCAAATCTCAGAAATATAGATGGAAAATAGGCAACTTTCCAACTCCTTTTCCTAGTTCAGGATGACATACGAAATCCTTGGTGAGCTGGCCTGTCTACTGAATAGTAACACAGTTGTAATTAGAGACCCAGCATCCCTTGCAGCTATGACTACAGAATACATGACTATATTTTCACCAATGGAAGGGAAGAGAAGTGGTGAGTACCACTTCCAGATCTGGGCCTTAAGATACTGGGTATGTGCTCCTTCACAGCTCTTCCTTCCCTCAAGCTGTATCAAAGTAACTACAATTCAGCTTTGTCCATGCAGACAAGAAAAATGCTGATGTTAGAACAACAGAAGAGAAGGGCCCTGGAAACTGAAGGAACCTGTAGAGCAGAGCCACCTCCAACTGGGCCCTCACCTGAGGCTGTTAAATGAATGAGAAACTCCAAGGTTCTTGTGGCTACTATATTTTATAGTCACTTTGCTCTAATCTGTTAGCTTCCTAACTAATATATACATATCTAACTTTTTTTGAGATTCTCAAGGCACATGTACCCTTCTTCTGTGTCCCCATAGCCCACTGTTCTCATCTCTATCACAACACTCATCACCAGTCATTTCAATGGGTTGTTTACTCTTCTGCCTTCCCTAAAAAGAACTCACTCTGAGAATTATGAAGGCAGAAATTTCTCATATGCTATGTCTTGCACAATACTTGGCACAAGTTTGTGGCTTAATAAATCCTAAGTGAATAAATCAAGTTGGAAACTGCACAGAGTTTCCTAACTTGTCTGAAAATAAGTAAGAATTGTTGCTATACACATCCATCAGCTCATACTCCATACTAATCACACAATGTTAACCATTAGAAAAAAAATGTTCAGGTTTTTCAAGAGGCATAGCCTTCCTGTCTAATAGAAGTATAAGCAAAATATAATGGTTGCCTCATCTAAAAACCATGGTTCAAATGTATCAGAGTAAATGAAGACTGAAAAACAACTACAATTGAGTGGAGAAAAAGAAATTACAAAAATGACTTTTGATAAATTACCCTCAATCAGCAACAGTTGTTATTTAATGCTGATCATTTTGGTTACTAAAATTAATACGACTATTCATGGCAATAGAATATAATAATGTTGGCCTTC
The DNA here is from genome assembly GCF_049354715.1 of Callithrix jacchus. Lineage (NCBI taxonomy): Eukaryota > Metazoa > Chordata > Mammalia > Primates > Cebidae > Callithrix > Callithrix jacchus. The sequence continues at coordinate 67,560,928 of NC_133509.1, read as the reverse complement.
TCCACAATAAATCATCTTTTTGGTTTTTAACATCAGTGGCAAAAAAAATAATAACTTTCTCTCTATCTGACCTCTGGCATGGATGTTAGTGACACTAACATTGGTTTGATCCAAGTACTACTGTGGATTTCACTCTATGAAAAAACATTACATAAAAGTCAAATTTAAGAAATATATCACGTTTGCAGATGTGTGAAAGAAAGGAAAGTGTAGTTGAGGCAATGTAACTACTATGAACTAGAGTACTGGAAGATATTCCTTTGGATATGCAAATATTTTCATCTGAAGATTTTGTGTCTTACAGACTAATATTTGGGAAGTTTTTTCTTAACTTCCATCAGTCTATTGTGGACTAACAATAGATTTTTAAATCTGAACTGTGCTGATTATTAACTAGAATTGGGCCTTTAAAATTAGTTTCTAATTAACAATCTTGTGCCGTGTAAGCACTTTTCCTCACCTCAAACTGCAGTAAGAGTTTACAGCCTTTGTCATATTCTTTCTGTCTTAGGAAGAGAAGTAAACAGGTAAAACCACAAGTAGTCTTGACACATGTATTCTATTCATTATAACAATTAAATTTACAGAGTTAGGCAAATGCTCTGGAGAATCTGCTTCCTCAAGTTTGATTTGGGTTGAAGCCAAAACATTTCAGCTTTGATACTCAGGAGTATTATTTAGAAGATAAATTGCCTGATATCAGATTTTGGAAAAGGTAGAATTACCATCAAGTCTTGTTACACAACAATTCATTGGAGGAAACATACCTTGTATTATTTAGTTTTGCTTATCATAAAAAAGGATTACTACTAAGGAGAATGTAATTGGAATAAAGTATCACTGAATTATCATTTAGTATAGCATTTCAATAATAAATAGACCACCTCCTTCTCCTAAAAAACAATGTTTTATTTTGAGGTTTTACTGTACCACTGATGTATAATATATATTTAGAAATGTGTTGTCATAAATCTTTTAACATTAAAGTACCAACTAATGTACCAACTAATAGGAGAGCTTCAGTATTGATCTTCTACTTCTTTTGAATGACAAAAATGGTTTCAAATTTCAGTGTGGCAATTTCTCAAAAATAAATTTGAGTGGAGGAGATTACATTCAACTAAAACTACATTATGAAGCAGCAGCAGCAAGATAATATAATGTACTTTTCTTGGGTATATTTGAGATCTGTACATATTTTCAGTTTCTTTCAAGGTCTTGATTCAACAAGATTTATTAGCACTGTCTTCTTTAGAGGAAAAAAATGGCTCTCTATAAAAGTTTGTATTCTGTTTCTAGAACCCACATTTCTGTACTCAACTGTCTCAAAATAAATACTGCAAATAAAAGGCTTTTCTTAACTTGGTTAAGCTGAATTACCATTGAATTGTAGCCAAGATTTACTCTTTTCATGGAAAAACTCTTAATAGAAATAGCAGGCTTTCACATTGGAACCTTAAAATTGAAATGCTAAAATATGATCAAGGATAATATTAATGCTGAGGTTAGGTTCACAATGGTTGTTTGAAGTGTCCTGTTGAAGAATTAAGACAATAATGCACATAATTAAATAGAATGGGGTAGAGAGCAAGAAATGCACCTCAATTGCTTTGATATTTTGGCAAAGGTTTTATTCTGGCAGAGTTTTCTACATCAATTTGAATAGACAGTTCTGTCTTTTATTAAATTAGACAGAACTACTTATCTAATTTAGTTCTATCTATCTAATTTAATAAAAATTTCACAAAATGACATGAAAATTCCTTATATACCTGCTGGCTGGGCAAGTCCTTGTTTAACATAATCATCCTTCCCATTATGAAACATATCCATGCATCCACAGGTGCTTCTAAATAGATAATTCAACACCCAGGAAACAAACATCCATTTCACCACAACTTTCTTTTTTTTCCTATATGTGATTTCTAACAACTCAGGAAACCATCTAGTTGGAATATCCCCAGAGGTGCAATGAGGAAGCTTTAATACAAGACGAATTGTCCTGCATGGAGGAATAATGGGAAGCTTTCATAGTCAAAATGTTCCAGGACTCAGTACTCACACTTTTGCCTGTAAAGGACATCAACACATATAATAGTTCATGTTCTATCTGGTATGAAAACCAGTCAAATTGTCCATAGAACTGATGTTTAATGTTTCTTTTTAATGAACATAGAAATTAACCCTCCCTGTCTTAAAACTTGAGAAAGTTACATTTGTCTTATCTGAGTTCCTTTCTCAGGAAAGCAATTCTCATGCCTGCCAAGATGATATCAAGGAACTGAACCTCACCAGATCACCAGATCATCATATCTAGACAATGAGACACCAGACCCCTCACCAGTCATGACTGCCTAATTGACCACCTGCTTCCTCTTGACCAACTCCTCTTCCTCATCCCTCCCTAATTCCTGTTTTCCAAAACATGGTTACATTTCCTCCCTGTATATAAACCTCTAATTTTAGTTTGTTAAGGAGACAGACTAGAGGCTGTTCACCCATCTCTTCTGCTGCAGCACCCAATTAAAGCCTTCTTCCCTGACAATACTCATCTCAGTGATCGGTTTTCTTTGTGGCAAGCAACAGGACCTAGACCAAACCCCTAGTGTTTCAGAAATAGTATTTCCTTCTTTTTGGCTACTATATGGTCACAGGTATCTTGCCATTTTAAATTTACACTTTAAGAAACATTTGTTATATGTACTCTCAAGAAGAAAGTGGTAGGTATTTGGAAAAAGAATAGGACAGGTTGTTGAGAACTTTCCGTTTGCTAATTCAAATTCTATCTGTTGAAGAAATTGTCATCAACATCACAAAATTTCTCAGTCTTAGAAATTCTTGGTCATGCTTTGACTGTGTTTTATTACCTTCATAAATATCTCTTTGCATTTCCTACTGGTACAGTGAATTAAATATGTTCATGCACTTATAAACATAATTTATTTCATAAGCAACTGACCTGAAGTTGTCCTGAGATAGCATACTATTTTTTTTATTAGTTATACAGGACAATGAACAAATAACTAGATGCCATTAATATATATTACATTTTCAATATATTACTTGATTTCAGCAATTTCAAATAGAGTCTATTATAGCTAATTCCTGCCTTTAAGTTCCAATACTAATAACGATCCTCGCCTCCTACTTCCACGCCAAAAAGCTCTGGACTAGCAATCAGTAGACCCAGTTTTAGATTTAGTTCTGTCATGCAGTATAGTACAGCTTAACAAACTCACTTAAATACTCTGTTGTGGTTTCTGGTTCAAGAAAGTGGGAACAATAACAAGACAGCTGCCTGACAGGGTCATTGAGAAGTTCGGTGCTTGGGGGAAAAATCACAGTGAAATGTAAGTTATATGCAAATGTGAAGGGTTATTATTAGTGTTTTAATTACCTAAGTCTGCAAATGGAAAAGACGTTAAATGTCATTTACTAAACACATTTTGCAGGTAAGAAAAGCAAAGTGGCAGGTTAGCAGACTTATGTAAAGCCACATACCCATTAGAGGTGGGTGGGTTAAGAACACAACCTTGGGGTTCTAACATTGCTTCCTTCCATGATTCCACTCAACTCATGAAATGAAGTAATAAACAAAGTCATTTGTGTATTAATGCCTCCTGGTATGTAGATCTGTTGTGGGGGGTATTAATGTATCATTGATGATGCAATTGCCATTTTGTAGACTATCTTGTTAAGCAAAGTCCATTTCAATAGTGCTAACCAATGAACATAAGAATGACTCATTTTATATACCATTATTATATATAGTACCCCAATATCTGTTGTGATCCTCATTTCATATGAAGATTTTGGAAAACATCCACTCCTACCCAACACTTCAGTTATCTCTTTGATTTCTAGTCTGGCAAAGACAAGTAAAGCAAGTCAGCTAACTACACAGTTGTTTTCTTAGTATACGTAAAAAGGCCTATTATTTCCTTGAAACAATAAATTCCTCCATTCAATAGCCTCCTGAAAACGGCTAAAATGCCATCCGAGGATACTTCAGTTTCCCCAGATTCAGTTACAGAGTGATCAAAAGAGAAACACCTCTGCAGGTTACTGCCACTTCTAGTCAGTCAAAATCCTAACCCTGGAATCTCATTAATAAAATCCACTGCAGTAAAAAAACCAAAGCAAATATTTGTCAAATATTCCTTTCTCAAGGGAGGGCTTATAATCTGGTATTCAAAAATATTTCCATAAGGAAAAAGTAGAGCCTCACATGGAAAAAAATAACTAAATAGATCACCAAGCGGAATTCTATCAAGGAAATGACTGACATGTATAAATATACTTTATGTCTCTTTCTCCTTCTCTAGCAATCTAAACTTAGCCAGATTAATGTAAAGGCCTGATTCCCAGACTCCAGGCCCCTGCATGCAGTCTGCACATGTACTGTGCCTGCTATTGAAAGTGTTTAATAATAGAGGAGCTTGCACTTTCATGTAATTCATAATTAGGAGACAACTACAACTGCATTATTTAAAATCAAGCCTTTGTTATCAGCACCAGTTTTAGACAGAAGCTGAGAATCATTTGTGAGCTGTGGCAGACCCAGACTGTTCAAAGCAATTGCTGTTCAGCATGAAAGCTGCAATGGAGGTCACAAAACAGGTCAGGAGGAAAGATAGTGTATCGATTTCACACCAGGAATAGAGGCAAAGCGAGGGCCCACTGTTGCTGCATGTGATGTATTTCACTTCAGTTTAAGGCACATTTCATTCCAGTCCAAGAGGAGGTTGGGAGCAAAGGGCAGTGGATTTCACACTGAATCATGATGAATTCTGGACTTGTGGATTCCAGTAAATATCTCCTTTCCTGGCATTAAGGATTTCTGTAGCAGAGTGAATATAATGGAAATTAGGCCTCCATCAGTAGCAAGAATGTATCTTAAAAACAGGTAACCATGTTGTAGGAAGTTCATTTCCTCCACTTATTAAAATGTAATAAAAGCAGACATGAATGTAAAAGCTTAAAAGCAAGAGACAAACTCTGCGGAATAACCTCATAATGAGCATCATTTACAAAGTTAGAATGAGGCTATAGATCACTCAATGAAATAGTTAATTAACAGAAATAAACCTCTCAAAAAAGAATTCTTGGTTATGGCCTCATGGGTAAATCTTTGATGCCACACATGGGATACTGATGACATCCAAATATGTCATTTTGTCTTTCCAAACTGCACGTGGTCTTTTCTTCCTCATCTCTGAAAAGCCTTTCATACTCAATAGGATCAAAGAATCATTTCATATCAAACTTCATCCTGGTTCAAGCTATCCTAAGATAACTGATAAACTCTAATGTTTGTTCCCAATAAATCCCATTAATTTACAACATTGACCTTATTCTGCCTTGGCTATGCCCATTAGCATTTTTCCACCTTCAAAACTTAAATCAGTTGAGTGAGCTTAGGAAAATCAAATATCTGATTGGATGTTTATATAATCTAAACAACTGGAAAACAATCAGCGTTATTTTATGTCTCCCATTGGAGAAAACGAATTTTCCAGAGTGCATACCCAACAGGTACTACAGCTAACCCCAAATGCTATCCAACTAACATGGAAAATAATTTGCTTTTTAATAATAATGACATCATCCATTTAAAAATCTAATTTCACCACACATTACATCATTACATGAATATATATGTGTGTGTATATATGTAGACATATAGACAGGTATTTAAACATTATTTCTGAAATACTGGTTTCTCCTGCCTAAAAATCGAAATTTTTTTTTAAAAGACCAAAATTATATTAGAAATAGCACAGGGACATTCTCTTAAAATTATTTCTCCACCTAATCATTATTTGTATTAACCTGATCCCAAGCACCTGTGTAGGCCTTTTCATACCCCTTCTTCCTGTATACCTCTTGTTCACTATTTTATAAGTGAGGATCAATTAGCTCTTTGCCATGGAAATAAAGAGATGGAAATTAAAGTATGTATCGTGATAGATTTTTAAAAATCATTTCTTTATTCCCAGGTCTTCATCCCTAAGTGGGAAAAATGAAGAGGGAATTAGCACATTTTCTTTTTATCCTGCAAAGGAAAACTTAAAAAGCTCAGATAGGGAAAAATGTTCAAACAGAAAAGAAGAAATAGATTTTTCTCCACAACTGAAGCTGACAAATAAGAAGCTACACAGTGGTAGGGGGAAGTTAGATAGAAATCAAGTGACATGATGCTTCTATAAACCAAATGCCTTTAATTCTGAATCCAAAGTATCAAAGAACAGTCCAAACATCCACAGAAATCTATAAAGGTAATTAATCCAATCAGTTATTGGGGAGAACATCAATTTAATAGAGTAAAACAACTGAGATAAGAGTCACATAGAAATGTCCTGTTAAACTATTTATAAAATTTGGCTGATATTTCACCAATTATTTCAAATGGTTCAAAGCATCAATCCAATTTCCCTAGGAATTTCATGAAAGTATTTATTACTGGAAATGCATTTGTCTGAGAATCTTTTTTCTTCTTTTTTGAGAGAGCTTCTACCTCTGTTGCCCAAGCTGGAGTATAGTAGCAAGATCACAGCTCACTGCAACCTCAACCTCCTTGGTTCAAGCAATCCTCCTACCTTGGCCTCTTGAGTGGCTGATACCACAGGTATGTACTACCACCACCCAGCTAATTTTTTCTGTTTGTTGTTGTTGTTGAGATGGAGGTTTCACTATGTTGTCCAGGCTGGTCTCAAACTCATGGGCTCAAACTATATTCCTGCCCTCACCTTCCAAACTGCTGGGATTACAGGCATGAGCCCCCATGCTCAGCCAAGAATCTTTAATATATACAGTAGGAGTCATTTCTCCAACAAATATTTTGGCTAGTATAATAATTTTGAGAAGTTTGGCAAATTCCCAACCACCTATCTTAAAATACAATATGAATGCAGAAAGGATTAATGATGCTCTAATATGGATTAGAACTCACAAATATATTAACATCTTTAGAAACGTAATTAAAGTAGCTAGTTCTCATACTCATTCCTGAGACATTAATTCTTGGCTTTTGTTTTTATATTTTCCTTACTCTACACAAGCAACAGTTTATGAGCTTTCAATCAAGAACAATGGTATCTGAACACATTCTATGTAAAAATCACAGTGGTGCAATTTCAAAACAAAAATCTGCAAGACTTAAAAGAGGATGCTAAGTCAGAATTACAGCTTTAAACTGCATCCACAGTTCATAAGATATCTGTGGCTTTTTTACAATGTAATAATTATGATGACTTAAGTAAGATGCCTAGATCTGTGTGCAGGTAGCCCCTTGACGGGTCTGAAACAGAACAAATCTTGAGTATATGCCAATGTAATTTGTTCAACTCATGTACCTGAAAACATCTATTTTTTTCAGCATCCTTCAAAGAGTCTTTTCTAGTTTATCAGTAAATGTCTATTTTTTATTACCATTTTTAGTTTAGAGGTAGACAAAGTAATTTTTTCTGTACGCTATGACTACTAATCCTAGAAATAAACTTACTACACAGAGAACTTTATTTCACTTTACAAATCTTCAAATTACCTTTAAGAAAATCTGTTTCAAGTATTACTTCCCACAGTAATAAATGCTATATTATGCTTTATTCTTGCCTTAGAAAAACTATGGAATCCAGGAATTTTGCTGTCTATACTGCCTTCTTCAGCTCTTTTCTTTCTATTATCTTTAGGGGTCCAGGTCCCTCTTTTTGGTCAAAGGCCTTTATAGCAGCATAGGGCTCCAAACAGTGCTATTGTTCCTTGTTCCTTACTGGTGGGATTCCTCTGTCACCTTGATCACTATCTCTGTGAGCACCTTGTTCTTATCAAGCTGCCAGCAGTTATTATATACCTTAATAATACAACTCTCCCTCTTCTGGAAACTAGCCCAGAACACACAGCCCCTTGGGCTTCCTACCACTACTGAGGCCACTGCTAAAAACAAGAACACAGCACTCACCAACCCTCACCCCTACCCCAGAATTCTGGCCCTTCTGCTTTCCAGAGCTCCTTGCTTTAGAAGGAGACTTGGAATAAGATGAAGAATATGGCTATGGCATAATACAAAGATTTTTCAGCTTAAACATCAGGAAAGTCCCACAAAAAAAGACTGTAGGTTGTACATAGATTATAAAGGATACGGCTTCCAGGGCAGTTTTCAAAATAAGTTAGGAAAGCACAAGATGCTTTTGCTTTTGTCATCCTATTTCTGTTCTCTCCGACCAGAGAAACTGGCCTCCCACGTGACAGTTCTATGAAAGCCACACATCTACTAGGAAATGACCAAAGAGCACTGGCAACTTTCATATTGTAAAAGTGTCCCCTGCACCCAAAGCCTGGGAGTGAGAAGATGCTGCTAAGGAGGGTAGAACACAAATGGTACAAAGCGAAGACCTCATGTCAATGGAAAGTCTGTTTATCCTTAAAGCCACATTAGTAGACTAGACAATTTCAAAACATCCCTTGGCAATCCCTTTTGCAAAGTAATTGGAAAATGCTGTGCCAAGTGATAAAAGGCATTTCAAGTTTCTGCCTAATGTCTGTTATAGTTTTCAAAGCCCTGAATGGCAAAACAAGATTAAAACTAGTTCTGAAACAACAAGTATTTACTAAAGAGCAACTATGAAGCACTCTGCTAGAACTTTGGGGATTTGAAGATGTATAAGACTGAGCTTACAATTTAGCTGGGGAGATCAGACGTGTGCACAGTAGAGATTAAGCTCTAATACAACATGAAAATATCTGAAATGTCAAAAAACACCACCAAGTGTTTCCATCTCAGGGTATAAGGCTGTTATCCTCCAAAGGCAAGTCTTAGCCCCACCAAAACAAAAAAAAATTCTATGTCTAGGTAATAATAACACAGATAAAAAACAAATCAAAGAGATCACTGTCAATTTAGAAAATGTCCTTTAAAAGGCCCTTGATGTTTGCTTGCCCATTTAGTGAATATTATGTATGTATTAAAGAGATCATTTGCTAGGCTTAATTTATATGCAAAATTCACTAAATACATTCAGAAAATAAGACTAACTTTTTAAATGATGCCCTTTCATTAGATGTCTGCAAAATATCAAAATAACTGATCAGTTCAGTCACTAAGTAAAAGAAATGCATCAGATGTATGTGATTGGCATTGGTTACACATAGCAAGCAACGTGATATTTTTTCTATGAAATTGACTTCTTGTAAACTGAAAGATGATCTTAAAAGAAAATAATAAGTTGTCTTAACAAAACTTTTCCAAAGAACCAGAATTACTGAGCTATGTTCAAAGACAAGGAGTAAAGCGTCCCAAGGTGGCCTATCATTGGGCCTACGGCCTCCTTGGTTGAGTCATTATCCTCTCCTTGCCCCAGTTTTCTCATTTATGAAATGAGATCACTGAATTAGATGCTCTCTGAGAGTACTATAATCTGTAACTGTTCCAGGAAAAGAATATCTGGGGTTACTAAGTTGAATATAATTAGTGTTTACAGTCAAACATTTTCCTTCAAAATATCCATACCAAGCCCAATAGTTAATTTTACTTTACTAAACTATTTTCTATTTTCTATTCTATTTCTTGCCTTGTAAACTGTATAAATGTAAATACATTTTTATTTTAAATACATAAAGCAACAGCTATATATTAATGAGTATGTATTAATATATGGTATATTCTAGTAATCCTATTATATATAGTTTTACATATTAAAATTCTAACTTTGAAGAATATTTCCTCATATAACTAAGATCATCTTTATTCTTATTTTTTAGCTGAGTGTACCAAGTATACCACCATATATAAATAAAATATATCACACTGTAATAGAATAAGCATAAAGACTCAAGGTTTTATTTACAATGTTACATAATCTTTTTTGAAATACTTTAAGACAAAATGTTTTTTATAAATTTAAACTGTTAATCTTACTTTAGAAACATTGTAATTTAGCTAATTTTATGTAATAATAAACAATATTTTCAAATCTAAATTCTGTAATATATCTTTAAAATGAAAAAAGCAAATAAGAAATAAACATCAACCCCATATAAAAATAACCCTTTATTCAAATTAGAAGAAAAGTCTCCATTAAGTAAACATAAAAATGCAGTGATTAAAAGCCATTACATTTATTTATCCTCAGAGTTATTGATTATCTGATTTATATTTGTCATCACTTCAATTTATAATGAATTATTTTTTATATTTTAAAATAAGACCTCTAAACATTATTAATTAATATAGTTGTTTATTATGCATAAGGTTCAAAGGCTAAAGACCAGTGGACAATTGTGCTTATAATAGCAGTCTTGTTCTTAATTTAACAATTTACTGCATGTTCTTAATACATTAAAGAAATGTCAATATACCAACAATAGGAGTAAATATAAGCAGAGCTTGACACTTGACCAATGTTAGAATGTGATGAGAGGTAACTGACACAGCTGTGGACTGTAAATATGGAAGGTATCATTATTATATGATGTATGATAGCTCTTAGAGAGAGTAGTTGTCAGTTAAGAAAATGAACAATTGAGCAGAGAATAGATGTGACACTGTGGGCATGATCTGCTAATTTTCTGATAGGTGATGGACATTAAATGGTTTGCAGATATAATGAGGACAAAGACAATATGTAGTATATATACATGTACAAATAGGCAGATACACACACACACACACACACACACACACACACACACACACAATCTGTTGCCCAGGCTGGAATGCAGTGGCGCAATCTTGGTTCCCTGCAACCTCCATCTTCCAGGTTCAAGCAATTCTCATGCCTCGGCCTCTTGAGTAGCTGGGATTATGGGTACATGCCAGCACACCTGGCTAATTGTTGTATAAATAGAGATAAGGTATTGCCATGTTGTCCAGGCTGGTCTTGAAGTCCTAACCTCAAGTGATCTGCCCACCTTGGCCTCTGAAAGTGCTGGGATTACAGGTGTGAGTCACTGTGCCTGGCCCAAATAGGCCTATATATTTAAGAGAAATGATGATATTAATATATTACAATTGAAAATTCAATTTTGTTTCTACTTTTCAAAATGGTCTGAAATCTACATTTCTTTATCAACATAAAGAGATTGATCCAAATCACCTCTTAGAGATCTTATTTGATTTGACAGTCTGCTTTGGATATCTAGAGATTATAGGTAAGCTGAAACTATTTAGGGCCCAACAATGAAATAATTTGTCATTTCCAGTCTAAATAAAAATTTAAACTTGGTGACAGTAAAAATTCTAACTCAGAAAAAAACCCTATGTATAATACAAGCTCACAAGATCAAATTGGGACTTCGCATTTATCTTTGTTTAATATCCCCCCAGAAGCAGTCCATGAGCTCAAGATTTGAGTACAGATAATTTAATTGGAAGTAAAGAAAGCACTGGAAGGATATGGAGAAGTGTCACAGGAAAGAGAGGGAAGCCTGCAAGAATATGCGGTCCGTGCTGCCACTGTGGACCACTGGAGCTCAATCCTGTCAAGGAACTCTGGGAGCCTGTGTAAACTGCGTATAAGGATTAGTATATCCATGGAGTGGAGAAGCTCGTGTACTTACATACCATCTTTGTCAGTCCATGCAGACTGTGTTAATTCCTTGGTCAGGACTTCAGCAGACAGAGAAAGCCTTGGAGCAAGAATGCTAGCAGTTAGAAGTCAAGTTATGGTCACTACACATGGCTGTGGTGTTTTAATGCACTCAAAAGCTCCATAAAGAAATAACTTTTAGGTATGCTGGCATCTTCATGGAAGCCTTCATTTCCTCTTGCCTTGAATGTCGTACATACCTTCTAATTGGTCTTCTCATGCACCTATTCTCTCCATTTCTCTTTCTCTTATGCACCACTGATAAATTAATCTCTCTAAAATCCAGTTCCAAGGTTCTGCCTTGCTCAGAACCTTCCCATGATTTCCCTTTTGTCTGCAGAATTAAGTCAAATGTTCAGTCTGGCTCTCTTCAGCCACATCATGTACAATCCTCCTGCATTTATCTTGCATTCTGGTCACCATGAGCAGTCACTATTCACCTGAACAAATTTCTGTCCTTACTTTTAACTTTCTGTCCAGTTGACAGAATCTAGGCTTTATCAAAGACTATTTTAAAAGATGCCTACAGTCATCGAAGAAGATGAGTCTTCTTCTCATGGGCTTTCTTTCACACTGTCACAGCATGTGATTTCCCTTTCTGTGCTGGCATTTATTTGGCTTAGAATTGTGTCTATTTATATGCAGCAAATTATATGTCTATTATATTCTGCTCTGTGAGATCAAGATCTTTGTTTGAATCACTTTGTATTACTTACCCTACCTAGAACAATCTGGAGCATGCAATAGATATTCACAAAACACATGGCAAGGGCCAGGTGCTGCCGCTCCCACCTGTAATCCCAGCACTTTGGGAAGCCAAGCAGGGGGATCATTTGAAGCCAAAGTTTGAGACCAGCTTGGGCAACATTGTGAGACCCCATCTCTAGAGAAAATAAAAAAGTAGCCAGGTGTGGTGCTGCACGCCTGTGGTCCCAGCTATTCAGGAGGCTCAGGTGGGATGATCACTTGAGCTTGCGAGGATGAGGCTACAGTGAACCATGATCACAACACTGCACTCCAGCCTGGGCAACAGAGTAAAATTATGTCTCTAAACAAACAAACAAACAAAACAAAACAAAAAAAGGCACATAGTGAGTTGACAACTACAAATGTAGGAAGGTGTCATGTGTCATAAAAAGACTATATGCCTGTAGTCATAACTAGGCATGTGACATTGGCATCCACTTAACCATTTAGTTGCCTCATCATAAAACTGGATAATAAACTTCCCTTTGCTACACATTTCATATAACTAACTCGAGAATCAAATAAATTAATATCCATGAAGTTGCTTCAAGATGTTTAGTGACAGAACATGAGAAGTTACTGGTATTATCATAGTAAGGTACTGTCCTTCAGGCAATAACTGAATAACTCCAACCTGCTGCTGAAATACTGTGAGTACATTTCCCAGTATTTCTCCGACTGTGCTTTCCTCAATGTTGGCTCTCCTTAAAATGAGTGCCTGTATGTATAAGTTGACTATCTGGAGAGAGAACTCAGCATTTGAGTTCAGTTCAAAACGGAGTTAACTAGCCTCAGATGGAGGTTGAATAAAGAACCTTGTCTTCATTAACACCAGGCTTCCACCAACACAGTCAAACAAGTGTGGGTGTGTGTATGCATTTGTATGTATTAAACACAAAAAGTCTATTAAAACAAAGAAGAAATAAGGCTCTCCTGCTTGTCTGTAGTACATACATAGGTTATTTTCACAGAATACACTTGTGTATATGTATAGATAAAATACATGCATGTCCTTGTCCTCCATTCTAAATGGCACACAGCAACTTTACAGTATACTCATACACTGGCATTGGCACACCTTTTAAATATTACTAAAAGGCTGCCTTTCTACAGTGCATTAAGCAGCTGCTTGCATATGAGTATCTTGTTGTCCAGAGTGACAGCTGTATTTTCGCCTGTTTTGACATTGAGTCTGATCTGGGTGAATAGCTCATATCCATTAAAGTGCTATTACAACACTGAATGACTGCCAGAATACTTCCTGATCAATTTTAAAAGCCAGCTAGCTGTCATCATCTAATCGCAACAGCAAAAAACAAATCTTTGGGGAATAAAATGAGATTTTTAAACATTTTTAAAGCAGTATATTAAATATAATCCCTAAAAACTATTTGAATAAGAATTCTAAGCTACAGAAATAGGAAGGTGGAAATAATATTTTCTGCACTTTGAAACCCTTACACTTGCATATTGGCAGGCAATCTCAAATACTCCTTAAATTTACCATTTCAGCAATCACTGAGTTTGAACTCCTGCCATTACATAACTTAATAAAGCAGCACTGAAAACAATCACCACCAAGTGCGATTGTGCTCACCATTAAATTTAGTTCTATAAAATTTAAGACTGAATTCAATCATCTTCTGTCTTTGCTTCAATGGTTGAAATCCAAATGTTCAGGTTTACTTTTTACTCTCCTCAACAGCCAGACAATATGCATATTTTTAAAGCTACAATGCCAGCATTTTAGATTTGCATTTATTAAGCATTGCCAAAGGGAGGTAGAACTCACTGAGACAGTTAAGACCACTTGAATCAACAGTTAAATTGGGGAAATCTGATTCAAAGTTGTAATTCTGCCACGATTAAACCAACAATATCAACAAGTACATAATGTATAAATTGGCATAATCCATTTGGAGGGCAAATATTTTAAGGATTTGTAGTTTGCCAATATAATTAATTATCTGAGATGGTTTTTCTTAATGGGCAGCACTCAGTTCTTCTCATTTTGGTTTTGACATCCAGTATTTTCACACCACTATTATGCCAGGAATACTCCCTCACAATTTGGAATGGCCTGTCTTAACTGCAAAAATGAAAAGACCCAACTCCATTTGATCACGAGGTTCAGTGGTCCTCAATTCCTTCTAGGATCACGTGCCACAATGTTGGAGAGTCTGAACAAAAGACTGGAAATGCTAACACTCCAACTCATATTTTATAGAGTATGATAAATAACAAATAATACATCATATTTTTAAGCCCTTTCAGAATATGTCTCTTTAATAAAAGAGAACTACTAATGGAAATACCAGGCTGATAAAATCATTATTTATTTTTGGAGATTTAAGAGCTCTCCTAAGAAACTGAAGACTATGCTACAAATAGTCTTCTCCAGATTATTAGATGATCCCTTCACTTTTGATGAAAGTCTCCCTTCATTCTTTACTTTAAAAGACTCTCTTCACTTTTTGATCCATTTAAATATATTAAAATTGATATTATTCTAAGAAACTGACTATCCTTTTCCCCACTTAAATAGTCAATGATCCCCACTGCATAGAGGTGAAAGCCCCTATCATTTCACTTAGCATGCCAGCCTTTCCAGTGGTGCTGCAAAAAACGTATCCCTACCCGCCTCACTCCTATGTTCCCTTCTATCTAGCTCCAACGCATGGTCCCCTGTTCTTCCCCCAATTCCAGGCCTTTCCTCTACTCTGCCTTTGCTCATGTTATGCTCTCTGCCTAAACCACTTTTGAAGTCAAACTCCTAAGCTGTCTCCAAAATACCTCCCCCATTGGGGAATGGGGGGAGGGAGAGCATCAGGAAAAATAGCTAATGCATGCTGGGATGCTGGGCTTAATACTTAGGTGATGAGTTGACAGGTGCAGTAAAGTACCATGTTACATGTTTACCTATGTAACAAACCTGCACATCCTACACATATACCCTGGAACTTAAAATAAAATATATATATATACACACACACATACATATGTGTGTGTGTGTACGTGTGTATGTATATATATATAAATTTCCCCGATGTCCCTCATCACTTCAAAAAAAAATCTCCCCCATCATCTCCTCTGTAATGTTTTCTTCAACTTTCCCAGGTAAGCATATTTCTTTATTTCTTGGTTGTTCCCACTGTACCTGTACACAATGACTCCAGGCCAGGTATAAATAACTTTTTTACCTACTTAATCTGCCTATGCAAACTGCCATAGATACAAGGTTCAGATGGGAATTATATAAATTCCTCTGAGTCTGAATATATCCCAAAATGACAAAATTGTCTAACAGTGAAACTCCAGCATGAAAAGAAATATAGTAGCAGCAGAATAATGTCTGTAACACTGAAGTCTTATGTTTATTTTGTGGTGGCATTCACTCACTGGTTATTTTTTATCATTTCCACTATCGTTCAAGCTTTTCCCTCGTAAAACCCATCTATCACAGTTTAAAAATAGGGAATAGCTGGGGTTTAATCAAAAAACATAACACAGAAATGACACAGTAAAATGTCAATGAATGACACTGAGGCAGAAATCCAGAAAAGATTTCAATGTTTTTTCAAATCCGCATGTTATTTTTGAAGGGAAAGCTACTGTTTATGAGCTAAATGTATTTCACACTTGGAGGCAAAGGCCAAGTGTTTTAAAGTCAGAAAGTAACTAAGATTCACTACAGAGACTAAAGTGTAACCCATGATGGTCCAAGGCATGAGGCACTAAGTTTACCCCCGAGAAACTTCTTGAATTCATAAAAAAGTGACATTTTTGAGTAACTGTGTGTTAAGTGAAAGTAACCTAGGTTATATTAGTTTGAAAACTCACTACCATATATATGATTTGTTTTTCTATTTTAGGTTTGACTATACATTGGACATAGTATCATGTGATATATAAAAGAAGGTACAGGAAAAGTTGTAACTGAGATCAGCTATTTGTGCCAATCCCATTTCCATGATATCCAGTCTATCACTCTCAGTACAAGTTAGTTCAGCCTCCTTATGTACTGTTAAAAATATGTATATTGCATCCAGGAGATCTACTGCCCCTTGTAAATTCACATATTAAAGGGTAGCATAGAAGGGAAAGGAATCTATAATAGAGCTGTTTATAGCCAAGCACTAAATCATACAATACAGAAAACAAATGTAGATGGCTTGAAGGGTGGGGGCAAATATATTACCTCTCCTCAATGAGCATTCATAAAATAAAACAGGATCTCCAAGCTGCCAAAATTAAGTGCAAGCTGGGCTACAAGAAAATTAAAGACAGAGGGAAAGAAAGAGAGAGAGAAACACCAACTCAACCTCATCTGAGTAAGTAGTTTAAGTAAATGAACCTTTAAAGAAAATGAAATTCCTTTCTAAAAAACTCATTATACCAATATATATTGAGAGAGAGAGAGAGAGAGAGAGAATAAATGCTTTAAATAGAAAAGGCTGGAAAATCAGGCCTTTTCCAGCTTTTCCAATGATTCCTATTCCTCCTTACACAGTGCCCAAGCACGTCTTTCTCTGAACTGCCTCGCTCTTTTGCCAAAAGAGAAAACTTATTTTCCATCTATGTAAACTCCTAGAAGAGGAGGGAACAGGAAGACTACTCAATTCAGCCCAAGAAAAATAGAGGCCTTGTGCCTATCTCCAAGTGTCTGGCAGTGGCCCAATTCCCTGCCAACAGTGGTGGTCCAGGCTAAAGGCTATGATCCAACCTAGGAATTAGAAGCGTTTTGCTAACCTCCATTCACTGGGTCAACTGGAAAAAATGATACACTTACCAGGCATGAAGGAAGGGCATGAAGCACCTCACATTTAACACCACTCTTTTCCCTGAGCTGGCAGATCCTAGAGAGTCCCTGGAATTTAACTACAAAGGATTAAGCCTTGCTAAACTCTGTAATAAGAGGAAGAGCTTCAATGGAACAGAGAGAAAAGAGGGTAAGGGGTTGGGGGAGGAAGGATGAAGAACTTGACCTCTGAATTCAAGAAGCCAAATCTGTTATTTACATGAAATGTTAATTAACAAAAGCAACAAAAAGGCACATGAAAGACTAACAACATATTAAAACTAGCTGTCTAATGAATGAGTATGCTACAGCTAAGAGGCAGATTGTACAGTAGAAGTGAATGAATTGGAAGGAAGAGTTAAAAGGACAGTAAATTCCTTATTAGGAAGAAGTAAAATCAGACAGGAAAGATTATAGATTTTGATTTCTCCTTAGCTCTCCACAAAATATGAAAAACTAGCATGAAGAACACAGTGAACTGAAAGGAATAAAAAAAAAAAAACGGAAAATCACAGCACATTGTCATTGCTGTGTAGATTCCATTAACATAAGTGACTTCTGCCCAAACCATTCACATGAACCGAAGTTAACTGAATAGCTACTGGATCAGAAACTATGGTAAAGGCTGCAGATACAAGGAGGAGCCATACAGAGTTACCACCCTAAGAAGGCTTACATTTAGTGAAGAACAGGTGATTAACATATAATCGCAAGTAAGCAAGATAAGAGGTACACAGAAGGGTCAAACCAAACTTGAAGCATCTGAGATGTCCCAGAAAGTGCCATCTAGGCTGAGACCTGATAGTTGAATTGGAGCCAGCAAGAAGACTAGAAGGGAGGACATGCTATGTTTTTGCATTGAAAAATGGTCATCTTCTATAAACAATGATTTGAATTTGACACATACCTCTTATTGATTTACCTAAAATCAACCTGGAATCTTGTTCCTTTTGTAGTGGACAAGAGAAGAAGCTGCTATTAGCAGTTAAAGCCTCAATGAAGAACAGGAAATTAAAACATCTATTTTAAATAATCAAATTACAAATATCTCTTTTTCAATATTTTGACAATCCCTATGGAGCCTACTTGGAAATTGCATTAGTTCATTCTCGCAGTGGTATAAAAACACATCTGAGACTGGGTAATTTATAAAGAAAAGGGGTTTAGTTGGCTCACAGTTCTGTGAACTGTACAGATTTCTGCTTCTGGGGAGGCCTCAGAAAACTTACAATCATGGCAGAAAGCAAAGGGGTAGCAAGCAGATAGTCACATGGCTGGCAGGAGAGAGAGAGAATGAAGAGGGAAGCACCATACACCTTTAAACCATCAGATCTTGTGAGATTTCACTAGAAATCATGAGAATGGTAAGGGGGAAATCCACCCCCATGATCCAGTCACCTCCTACGAGATCCCTCCCCCAACACTGGGAATTACAATTCAACATAAGATTTGGGTGGGGTCACAGAGCCAAACCATATCAGAAACTTATTAAGAGCTCCCTGGTATTTCCTAGCTCTGGCAGACTTGATCTCACCAACCTCTCCTGCAGGGGATACCACCAAGTTAATGCCTGAATTATATCTATGATTGGGAGCGGGGCAGGTTAGGCAGAAAGAACTAATACTGATACCTACTGTGTGCTTCATGCCTGATGTTTTATATGTATTACATATTCAATTCTTGCAACAAGCCAGCAAGGCATACCCTGATAATCACATTTTTAAGATTAGGACACAAGACTCAGAAACTTAGAGTGTTTTACCCAAGGTCTTATAGCCAGTCAGAGGCAAAGCCACGACCCAAACCTAGATTTGTCTGACAGCAAAAGTTTGCTCAAACCCATTTAAGCCAGCTGCCTTCTACTTTCTAAAATCTCAGCGATCACTGCACCTGTGCAGTAGCAGCCTCCTCTGTTCTCTCCCTTTTTTTTTTTATAAGCTTGTTATTTTAAAATCTATGAAGACACATATGTTACTTTATTAGAGGGCATGGAGGCTTATTTCAAGGCCACTATATCTGATTTATAGTTTAGATTTTAAAATTTATTATATGGGTATTGTAGTCTATAATATTGAAAAGTTCCATTTTCTGCATGTTTGGTGTTTTCTGGTTATAAAAATAATATGTGTTCATTAAGAAGAGTTTGAAAACTATAGATACAAACAAAGTAAAAATTATACATAATCCCAACATTCAGGGTAAGCTTGTGTGAATATTTTCATTGGTGTATTTCTATATCCTTAGGTGTGTGTATCTATATATATGTAATTTTCAAGTAAGATAAAAATTGTGAAAAACATGTTGTAAAAACATGTTTTGTAAAAGCATTTCCCTCAACCTCATAGTATTCGATAACATGATTTTTAATTAATTAAAGGCATTCTTATTTTATAGATCTGTGCTGCACACTATGGCAGCCACTAGACACTGTGATGATTTAAATATATTACTTGAGAGGCCAGGCACAGTGGCTCAAACCTGTAATCTCACCATTTTTGGAGGCTGAGGTGGGCAGATCATGAGCTCATGAGTTCAAGACCAGCCTGGCAAACATGGTGAAATCCCATCTCTACTAAAAATACAAAAATTAGCTGGGTGTGATGATGGGCACCTGTAATCCCAGCTACTCTAGAGGCTGAGGCAGGACAGTTGCTTGAATCAGGGAGGCAAAGGTTGCAATGAGCCAAACTATATATATATATATATCACATGTAACATATATAATATATATAATATATATAACATATATATAATATACAATATATATAACATATATATAATATATAACATATATAACATATATATAATATATAACATATATAACATATATATAATATATATAACATATCTATATCTATATATATATATCTAACCCAGAAGGTGGAGGTTACAGTGAGCCAAGCTATATATTATATATATATTAGACATATTACAATATATAGATTATGTTATTTATATAGTAATATATATAATCAGGTCTCAGATTTTATATATATATATAACATATATAATGTATATTATATTGGAGCCAGCCAGAAGACTAGAAGTGAGGATATGCTATGTTTCTGCATTGAATAATTGTCATCTTCTATAAACAATGATTTAAATATATAATATATATTACATATATAGTTATAGATATGTAACTATATATGTAATAATATAACTATACATGTAATTATATATATATGTATATATATATAATATACATATATATATATAATATATCTAATATATAGCTTGGCTCACTGCAACCTCTGCCTCCTGGGTTCTATATACATAACTTGAATATGTGTGTGTGTGTGTGTGTGTGTGTTGCTATTGTTCTGTCCAGAAGACTACCTGGTTACTCTCTGGCCAAAAACAAACTGTTTTTTCCTGCAGTTTATCCATGCTATGAACATCTAAGGGCCAAAGCACTACCTTTTTTCATCTTTGCACCCCTATATTAGTGACAGACACACAGTAAATGTTCAATAAGTATTTGCTGAGTTGATCTAAATGTATGCCTATGTGAGACCCACTGGATAATAAGGCCAGGTTACACAAGGTGAATTTTTGCATGCTCTGTAAATATATGTACAATAAATAATCTAGGCTCTCAACTGTAATATAATATAAGCACAAAAGAATACTCAAGATGAAAGCTCTACCATTATTTTATACCAAGGGCAGAAAAAATATGTTTCTTAAAACCTCAAAACTACTGAAGGATTTTAGTGTCTAATATGAAAATGATGTATTCTGAATACTCTTCCCATCCTCTTTACCAGTGCCACATTCAGGTTATTATAAAACTACAGAATCAATCCACCTTCATAATGCATTTTTAGAATGTATTAGAATGACAATAATTGTTAACAGCCTACAGATCTATTTCCAGCAGCAGAAAGCATCAACACATGTATGAAAAAAGGTGATTCTGACTCAAAGTCAAATTAGGAAATAAGATACATAGAAGAAATATGGAGATTAGGTCACACCTTCCAGTGGAAAAAAATATTCATTCCAAAAGTGATGTCATGGGTCAGCATTGAATCAAGTGTAAGGTTAACATTTTGTCTCACTAGAAAAAAATGAATTTGACCTTGTAATATTTATATCACACAAAAACTACCACAGACAGATTTCTTTCTGAAAGCCTTCAGATTGCTTCTTATCAAACCGTCTGTGTCAGGGATGTGAAATGTGATCTTAACTGGTAACCATATTTGATGGTGACAGCCCAGAAGACAGGTCTGAGAAACGTTTTAGTGTGCGGCCTCTTTCCTTTTTTTTTTTTAAACTTGTGTTTGCCACTATTTTTGTTATGTCTTTCCAGAAGAGTACAGATGCCTTTGAGGGCAGCTCTCAGGTAGAATTCCTTCCTTTTGTAAAACTGTTAACAGATTTGGATTAAAAATGTAAAGGCATTAGATTCAGTCTGCACTCAGAAAGGCAAAGTCATATACCTCAACTTTTAACTAAAGCATGGCAACTCACTGTGAAGCAATCACAGAACAAAAACCTCCAAACATGGCACTGGCAAATAAAAAGCTATCATAAGTTGATTTTGATGAATGTTAATAATAGTAAAATATATTATTCATTCTTTTAAATACTTACAACAAATTAGGGGAAGGAGAGCATTGCAACATTTTTAAATAGGCACTAATGAAACAATGAATTGGGTTTTATTATACAAAAGTAATAGTTTTTAATATCCAAGAATGTATAATTTCTAACAACTTTAATGGAAATGCCCTGCAGGATAACATTTAAGCATCTTATATATACTTTTGCTTCAAATATCAAAGTATATGCTCGAATGTATTTTTCAAGTTATTTTTTATTGACCTGTAATGTCTATCTTCATTATTTCCCCATAGGCAGAAAGTTTATGCCTTATATTTTGTAAACAAAAGTAAATATACCTTTTAAAGGCCATTCACATGATTCCTCCGACATGCTTAACTATGTGAATAAGGTGGAAACAGTACGGGGTTTGGTGATTCACAGATGTGGGTTGGAATGTCCAGCCCGCAACTTCAGCCATACCACCTAACCTCTGCAAGTCTCCATTTAGTTTCCTCGTCACTGAACTGGGGAAGATAATACCTACCTTGACATGTTATTTTATGGGATAGCCTTTATATGTGTAAAATACATGTTTGTAGTCAATAGTAACAGTTATTGTTCTATTACCACTACTGCAATTATTATATTGGCCCTTGCTATGAGAACCTAACTGGTGGAAGCATGTTACAGTCAACAACACAAAATATTTTACTTATTATCTAAGTTACTGTGAAGTTAAATATATAGAAAGACTCAAAGTGCTGAGGGGCTCAGAAGAGAAAGGAAGATTGGGGTGCAAATAATTAGGGATGACTGGTGGGAAGAGACTTGATCTTTGCTTTGAAAAATAGTTGGGATTTAGAAAGTTTAAAGGGCAAGAGGGTGAATGCACACATGTGAAAGGCATTTTTACGTGAAAATCTCTGGTTACTAAAATCTCGTGCCCAAACTAAATATGTCTGTAGGCTGGTTTTGACCCTTGGGCCATAATCTGTGACTTCCAATGTGCAAGAAATATACACATTTGGAGAAAACAAGGAAACTATTCAGGGACTTCAGTGAAGGTAACAGTAAAAATAACCCCCACTTACTGAACAACTGCTGTGTGAACTGCCCTCTGTGTCTCAATTTCCTCTTATGTAAAATGGGGATAATAGTTCTTAATTCAGAAAAAGCACCTAGAACTTTTCCTAATCTTAGTCGGCATTGAAACACTGGCTTTGACTTTCATGCTGCTGCTGCTGCTGATGATGATGATGCACCAGGTCCTCTGCAATGCACTTTCCGTAAGCAACATCCTCTACTCCTCATGATAACCCTTTAAGCCACATAGCAACAAATTGGAGGCAGAGGGTAGAACAGAGTTGAATAGAAAAATGTTGGACGTCGCTAGGCGTGGTGGCTCACGCCTGTAATCTCTGCACTTTGAGAGGCCGAGGCGGGTGGATCACCTGAGGTCAGGAGTTTGAGACCAGCCTGGCCAACATGATGAAACCTCGTCTCTACTAAAAATACAAAAAATTAGCTGGGCATGATGCCACACACCTATAATCCTAGCTAATCAGGAGGCTGAGCCAGGAGAATCGCTTGAACTGAGGAGGGAGAGGTTGCAGTGAGCTGAGATTGTGCCAATGCACTCCAGCCTGGGCGACAAGAGCAAGACTCCATCTCAAAAAAAAAAAAAAGAAAGAAAGAAAAGAAAAAAGAAAAATGTTGAACTTGATAATGGTAAAAGGAATCACTGATGAACAGCTTTAGGCAGACCAATGTTTTTTAAAAATTAGTGTTGCAGAAGCAGGCTAGCTGGGAAGCAAAATAACCATTGAGATCCTTGCTCTCCAGGCAATGAGGTTCTGAGAGGCATTTTGAAGACTGTAGAAATAGGGTGGAGAATTCTGATTAAAAAAGGGGGGGAGGGGGAGCATAACATATTGTCTTTATGATTCACCATCATTTATATAAAGTGCTTAAAATGTGCCAAGCAGTGTGCTCAGTGCTTTTATGCTAATTATTTCACTGAATTATCCCTGCATTAGTTACCATTATCATTTACATTTTGCAAATGAGTAAACTGGGGCTAAAGTTTCCATCACTTTTCCATGGCAATACAGCTGGCTAGCAGTGAGGCCAGGATTTGAACTCAGATTTGTCTGACCGCAGTACCAGCCTTCTTGACATCTACACTGCCAGTTCTCATATGGCAATACTTATGATGATAAATACACTATCTGGTTCTAAGAATTAATTGATATTGATTCCTTTGTTTTTCAGAATACATCTCTGGTATCTGAAGTTTTATTCTGTACTAGATATTGTTAAGGCATATCCATTTTTAAACAAAGAATGCAAATTTCAATTGCCAATCAATATTTTGAAAAATATAATACTGACATTTCTGTCAAGGTATATAAATATCTGTGGTGGTTTTCATAAAAATCAGCTTATTCATGAAAATAATTATTGCTCTTCTCCATTGGGTCCAGGTTGGTAATTGGATGGAAAAGAGACTCATATAAAGGCAAAGCAAAAGAAGTTTCTATACAGCAAAATCAAAAAGTTAATTTCATGAAACCAGCTATTTTAAATGGGGTTGTTCGGAAGGTATTGTTCATATCTATTCAAATAGACCCCAGCCCAACCAAAATGTTAATCTGTCACTTCTAACTGATCCTTTACAAAGCCTTAGACCACTGCTTACAAAAGGAATGTAGTTTATTACAGTTGTTGCACTCCAAATGAATATTGATTTCAATCTCAGAATGCTATGAAAGGACTTGCATCAATTACACAGTACATCAGAGTCATAATGCAAGTTACCTAGTTCCAATGATGCACACAGCAAATCAATCATTCACTTTCACATACCTTTGAAGAGACACCAGCCACCAAGAGCTTCCTTTATCTAAACCTTAAAATAAGCCATGCAGTGCAAAGTGGTGATAGAAAAGGAAACCATCCCCAGTTTTTTAAAAGCCATAGGCTACTGTCAGAAAGCCATTATAATTACTCCCTTTCAAGTGGGCTGTGTGTTAATACAAATACAAATGAGGGGGTAAAAAAATGAAGCCTTAATGACAGCATTATGAGGGGAGGTTTCTCCTTTACATTATTTATTTATTCAATGGAAAATTATTTGGCAATTATGATAAAGCAACTAGAGGACAATGACTTTCGTTTGAATCACTAATTAAAATGCTGATTGCCTGTGGAGTGAGATGTGCAGTTATGGTCAAACAAGAACTTTCATTGTGCTAAACAGCTTGGGCTGGCCTGACACCTGGGTGGGGAGGCGAGGTATGAATCAAACACACTTCATTACTAAAATCAGACACATTTTTATTCAGCAAAATTCTAACAGAATGTTATAAATCTGGGCAAGATAATGCTGTAGCCAGTAATCTTAAGAGATTAAAAAGAAAGAAAGAAAATCCAAGTTCTAAAATGAATAACCTTATGAAGTCTAAGAGTATATTTGATACATATCAAGTAGCTTTTCATGTGAAAGTTATTTTTTTATAAATTTGCACTTCCTGTGTTCTTAGATCTCTCTACAAGTTACCTTTATGTGCATACAAACGTCAAAGAAATGTCACCTTCTTAACACAAATGCTCTTTAAACACAGACAATTTCCCTTCAATAAGGGAAGAAATGTCTTACAATTAATTGTGAAGAGGAAATTGCCTTTCATGTAACCTAATGAATTCAGTGCTTTAAATGTTACTAACTAAAATTATAGTTTTCCCAATAACACTGAAATAGTCATCATTTTTGAAAATAAAAAATATATTTCTTATATATTCAACTTGTTTATGTTCTAAAAATTTCAATTAAATTCATAAAGTTAGAGAGTAGGTACTTTTAACCAGTAACACTCATCATTAGAAAATGCATTCTTTTCAAAGATTCAGTCTCTCACAGAATGATACATTTTTAGATTTAGAAGAGAAATGAGAGTTCATTTACCCCCATCCAATTTGGAAATTTCCTCTATTGTATCTCTCAGAGAGTCCTGCCTCTGCTATGACTTGGAGGAGATGATGTTTATCACCCTGAAAAGACCATCCCACTTAAAATGGTTCTGAAGGTCAGCAAAAATGTAAAGGTCAAATTGGACTTCCCATCACTTCTACCCCTGGAGCCCATTCTGGCACTGGAGCATCACAAGATAAATCGATCCCTCTTCCAAATGACACCCTTCAAATGTTTTAAGACAGCATTCATGTTTCCTTCAAAGTTTCCACTTTTCCAAACTTATTAACTCTAGTTCTTCCAGCTAGTCCCTTTGTACCTTTGTGTCCACCTCCACTATCTGTGCCTCTTAACAAATTTTTGGAGGAAAAGAAAAAGATACATATCCTAGATGTGATCAAATTATTCAAGAGTAATGGGACCAGTTTCATTTTTTGTTTGCTTGTTTTTTCTGTTTCTAATTTTTAAAGCCGTGATGTGACAATGAATCAATCATATTCATCTCATAGTCAACTAAAACATTTAGATCAATTTTATGCAAAGGATTTGTTAATAAAAATACAAATTTTATAAACTTTACATTTATTGCTCTTAGATTTCATTTTTCTTTGTCCATTATTAATCCTGATCAAATCTATTTCCTTCCACTTGATGCTATTTAATCTCTCTGAGGCTTAGTTTTTCATGTATAAAACAGTACAGTAAATTCTAAATAGGCACGAGCTACCATTTAAGGAATATTTCACAAATGAAAAATCTAAGGCCCAGAGAGGTTCAGTAATTTGCTCAAGCTCACTCAGCTAGTGAAAGCACCAAGCTTTAAGTTTAGACTACCCTTAACTCCCACACCATCAATGACCATTCCTCTTAATGTTCTGACATACCAAACATGAATAAATGGGACTGTGATAAAGTGTTGAACAGAACTATATCTATTAAAGCAGTATATCTCCTTAAAGACCAGACTTTTATTTGATTAATTTATCTCTGGGAGATCAATTGGCTCACAAACCCATAACTCCCTCACCACACAATACATGTATGAACAAAAATGCCCACAACCATAATATAATTTCTCATTTTTCAAGTGACTTGCATAAACTGAGATACACTATAACCTGGGAATTTTTCTACTCTAGGTTCAGTAATCATTTTTTTTTAAAAGAAATGAGGTTAGCCTGGCATCCGGCTGGCAACTAATGACTACTGCCTTTTTTCAAGAGCTGTCAATTCATCCATTCAGTACTTCCCATCATAGAACATGTCTAATTTTAGGCATCTGCTTTTTCCAAAATATCAGGAAATTGGCTCATCTCTCCTATTCTCTGGATTTTTCCAAAGTTTTCCAAGAGTGACTCCACAATTCCAGCTGAAAATTCCACTAGTGCCATGAGATGAATGTGTAACAATTTAAGGCAGCTAGGAGCTCATTTAGAATCTCTACACCTCCTTGTGGTTTTCAGGTTCTTTTAGTTATGGTTGTGCTGCCCTTTCTAATTTGAAAAACCATTATCCTTTACAGAGAAAACAGAAGTTAAATAGAATTTAGTAGTGTTTCTTTCTCTGTAGTCATCTTTTAACATTATACCATCTGTTCCAAACAATGCAAATCGGCAAATATTTATGAAACGCCTGGAATGTGCAAATATTTTTTATGAGAATGAAAGGAACACAGAGATGACACAGTGTGCTTAAAACTTAGGAAGGAGGTGGGGCGGAAAGCTGAAAAGGAAGTTATAGAGAAATAAATGGATTAGGTATTTTATAAAAGAGAAATGAACACATAGGAGAACAAACAAACTGCTACAGGATCCCATAGAGAAGGAGCCAACTAAGCAATGGGCTAGGTCTTTTTCTTCCTTTTTATCTGTTTCCACACACAACTTTAAATCTTTTTTCATGGTTCTATATTTTACATGTGTACCCTTAAAACTGGCTTGTGATATGTTTTAGACAACCATTCTCTTCTTCTTTGGTTATCAATTATTGTCAGAATTTTATTATTAGAGCCTTCCATACCCACAGGCCATCACTCAATCACCTTTTCACTCATTCATTCATTCATTGACTCATTCCATGAATATTGCTATGCCCACTGAATACCACGCAGTCTTTTACAGTCTTAAATCATGGGATTACACATATCATATTTTTAGATTATATACTATGGGCCAAGTGCTACAGAGGCACAGGCTCTGTATTTAAGGAACGAAAAACTTTTTTATTTGGATTGCTTAAAAATCTGCTTCCTAAATTCTCAGTTACAGTTCTAGCTATACATAGTCTCCATTTGACCAACAAAGTCTCCCTTACTTTAAAATTAAATTGAGGGTTTTCAATCACTCAATTGTTTCCTCAATCATTTGGGAGATTGTTTTTCAAGGTACAGCATCAATTTTTCAGATTTTGGGAGATAATCTGTAGAGATGAAATTCCCCGACATTACTATACCTACATGATTAACAGTTTTACAATCCCGATAATTAAAAAACTTGATTTATTTCAAAAAGTAGCCAAAAACTACTCTTTTCAATTATTTTATCCATACCCAGGTGCTTTCTACTCAAATATGTTTTGATATTTGTGGAATTTCTAAATATTACTTAAATACTATTTATATTGTCAAAGTAATATATGTTTACTGTTGAAACATCTAAAAATACAGAGAAACAGAAAAACAATTACCCACATTTTTGTTGCCTGTAGGTAATTTCTTTAGCATTTTAGTGTATTTCCTACACTATATATAAAGTGTATAAGATACACTACCATTTTAGTGTATTTCAGAATATGTAGCATGTATATGTGAATACACACACTTGTCTGTGTATGCATATATATCCTGTGTGTGTATGTATGTGTGAGTACTGCATGTACATCTATGTAATACATCATGGGTCCTCTGTATTTTGTAATCTGCTTCTTGCAAAGAGAAAGGTTAGTCCTTACATTGTAAGTCCTTCCCCTAAGTCCTTGGGACAAGATTAGCTCACACTCCTTATGCCATAATTTAGTTTTCTGCTTAAAACCTTGACTTTGTACTCAGCATACAGTTATCTGATGGTGTTAATTCCATCCCCAAATTACTATGGTTTCCAGAGAATTTTCAGGACCTTCATTCACAATCCCTTTTTGTTGGTCAGATATTAATTTTATGTTTTGCTCATTTACTTTTATTTTCTTCTCTTTACTAGACCCAAATTTCAATTTAAAGCCCTCTTGGTCCTAACAACAAGCCACTTGTGAAGGTCATTCTTCCCAATCCTGAAAACCTGAAAAACAGCTGAAGATAGTGTGTCTCAAACCTTGTAAATTAGAATCTAGAACTTTAGAGATACATTCTCAGGCCTTTCTAACCATCACACACCTAAATACATTGATCAGCAGAATGGGTAGCAGCCCTTGGCTTGAAAGAGATTTAACGAACCAGTCATTAATTCTAATATTCTCACTCCAAGAATATAGTCTATCTTTCATAAAGCAATTTCTGATCTACATACAACTCCTGCCACTTCCAGAGAGATTACTGTACTGTATCAGGAGTATACTAAGAGTCTTCTACAACTCAGAACCTGTGAATACTCCTTACAGTTGGGTATAGCACAGAACAGTGCTTCCTCCAAAGGCCTGGTCTCATGCTTCCAGGGAGTATTCCACACCCGCTGCGCAGATCTGGTGAGGCAGAGGTGCCTCTTCTCTTCTATGTGGAATCAAGTTCCTATGCTCACCAACCTCTTGATGTTGGTTTATAATTTCCCACTGATGTTCTTTTCTTCTTGGAATGTTTATTCCATTCATTTTGTGCTCATCAAAAAATAATCTAAGAAGTAATGTTATTACCCAGGTACCTAAAACAAGCAAACCTTCTCTCTCTCTCTTTGGTTCAACAAATTTATTTACTAAAAAGAACAAATACAATTTGTGATTTAATATACTAAGTTTTCATTGTTTAGTCTTTTAAGATATGTCATATATCACATTTCAAAGACTATATTAATAATGATTTTCATATAAGGATGTGATCATTATCTTGAGATTAGTTCAAATGAATGGTATAATATTTTATCACAATTGCAGGATTTGAGAAGCTTATTTCATATGGAGGATTAGAAATATATCTCTACAATTTTAGAAGGAACAAAAACCAAATTTATATTTCTCGACAATTATTTATATATTTTTAATACTAAAAGCATTATGTTATGAAATAGAATCCTTGAACAAATAGTATATTTGATAAACAATTCCCTTCCTTCTCTGTCTCTGCCATAAAAATGCATCTTAGCATCGTCCCCAAATAATATGACAATGTAGCATTTTAATATTTTCAAAAAATTAACATTTTTTTCTTTGTCTATTCTAAACAGGTTCTGGCAATAATTTTTTAAATAAGCTTTTCTAATTTGAGTAATACCTTACCAGAAGGAATAAGGTCAATTAAACTGATCCTGCACTTAAGATGTTTTAGACTAAATTTTGTTGTTATTCATTTAGACATATATTGAAAAGTGTAAATAGTTTTATTTCTTTTTTCTGCTTATTTTGTTATGATATTTCCATGCTGTCACTGACATGAAAAGAAAATGACAAAAATTCTGGAGAGTAGTTTGACAATATTTATCCAAATTTAAATATATGTTCGACCTCTCTAAATTTATCCTAAAAAAATCTAGTAACTGACAAATACATACACGAATGCAAAAAGATATCCACAGCATTGTTTATAAAAAAAAAATACTGAAATCAGCTTAAACATCCATTAATAAGGAACTGCTTACAGGAAATAATATGCAGTTAAAATAGTACACAACTATAGAAAATGTTGATGTAAAGATTTCTAAATTACATTATTCATTTTAAAAGTATATGAAGATCAATGTGTACAGTAAAATATATTTTAAATGGATAGATGTATAAAAAGTTGACAAGATTATCACCAAGTATTTTTAAATGGCTATTTCTATGAGGTGGGATCACAGGTAACTGTTTTTGTCTTTAAATTTCTGTACTCTGTGTGGCATACAATAAGTATGTATTACATTTAAAATCAATAAAGGGAGACAGTAAAACTATCTAAAATGTAAAATTTTCCTTTAAACTCATTATCTTAAACTAATTAAATGAGCCAAAATACATGATTCTGAATTCCATGTAAGACTTTTTCTTTGAATAGAAATGCTAGGTCTGGATCATTTTAAAACATTTATAAGGGAATCTGTTGTAAACCTTTAATAACTAGAGAAACAGACAAGACAACCTCCAGGGGTAAAGAGATCCATGTATTCATGAAATAATGGCAAACATTCTCATTTGTTGTACGATAAAAACATCTAATCTGATCTGCATGTATTCTTTAGGTATTGAAAAAGAGAGTGAAGCATACAATACTTTTTCTGACTCATTTTACTCATTTAATCAGCATATCTTATTAGGAAGCAGACAAAGTTCCAGTGGAGTAGACTGTTGGGATTTGCTATCCCACAAGGGTATGGAACATTTTCAGTCAGAAAACCCATCTATCCCCACTGCTTTCTCAGTCCCCAAAACACTCACATTCCACTGTTCATGATGCTAATCAAAAAAGCTGGACAGTGAGTCCTCTTTCATGCTTTGCCACAGTTTATATATAAATATGTTCATCAAAAGATACGACTTTAAGGCCAAAAATATTATATGCTTTTCCTGATACTGTTTAGTTTGAAGATTCTCACAGGCTTTAAATCTGAAAAAATGGAACTCTAAGTTAAAAGACAGAAAACAAAAACATGGTTCCTGCTATTTAGCAAGTTATTAGTTCTCTTTAAACTTTAGTTACATCCACCAATACATGCCTTCATTGCAATAATATTAGAAACTGACTGAATATTTGAAGTAGATAGCAACAAGTAACTTTGTTTTGTGCAAGTAGGGTCTCAATT
Organism: Callithrix jacchus; assembly: GCF_049354715.1. NCBI lineage: Eukaryota > Metazoa > Chordata > Mammalia > Primates > Cebidae > Callithrix > Callithrix jacchus. The sequence continues at coordinate 67,529,353 of NC_133509.1, read as the reverse complement.
ATCTTCCACTCTATACCCCTACCACTTGAGATGAGGAAAGTTAAACCTATAACAAGTGTGATAAAACTCACAGTGCTCCTATATAATTAGTGAAATTATAAGGGATAGGGTAAGGCTCTTTATAATTGTTCTGTGCAGAGCACTGGATGGAGGACACAGGTTGGAGAGAGGAAGGGAAGTAAAGGCAGTCCCCAGGTGTCACTCAACCTGAGCAGCACTGCTCCTATCTGTTGTACACGTTGGGTTCCTATGTATGGTTTCATTTGGAGAAGCAGGCCTATTGCTTAAGGGGGAAAGGGAGAAGAAAAAAAAAAGAAAAAAAAGAAAAAAAAACCTTTGAGATGAAAAAGCACATGCTCATCTTTGACAAACCTGACAAAAACAAGCAATGGGAAAAGGATTCCATATTTAATAAATGGTGTTGGTAAAACTGGCTAGCTATATGCAGAAAGCTAAAACTGGACCCTTTCCTTACACCTCATACAAAAATTAACTCAAGATGGATTAAAGATTTAAGTGTAAGACTTAACACCATAAAAGTCCTAGAAGAAAACCTAGGCAATACTATTCAGGACGCAGGAATGGGCAAAGGCCTCATGACTAAAACACCAAAAGCAATGGCAACAAAAGCCAAAATAGACAAATGGGATCTAATTAAACTACAAAGCTTCTGCACAGCAAAGCAGTGTGAACAGGCAACCCACATGGGAGAAAATTGTTGCAGTCTACCCATCTGACAAAGAGCTAATATCCAGAATCTACAAAGAATTTAAACAAATTTACAAGAAAAAAACAACCCCATCAAAAACTGGGCGAAGGATACGAACAGACACTTCTCTAAAGGAGACATTTATGCAGCCAACAAACATATGAAAAAAAGCTCATCATCACTGATCATTAGAGAAATCCAAATCAAAACCACAATGAGATACTGTCTCACACTAGTTAGAATGGCAACCATTAAAATGTCAGGAAACAACAGATGCTGCAGAGAATGTGGAGAAATAGGAATGCTTTTACACCATTGGTGGGAGTGAAAATTAGTTCAACCATTGTGGAAGACAATGTGGCAATTCCTGAAGGATCTAGAATTAGAAATACCATTTGACCCAGCAATCCCATGACTGGGTATACACCCTAAGGATTAGAAATCATTCGGTTATAAAGACACATGCAGATGTATGTTTATTGCAGCACTGTTCACAAAAACGAGGACTTGGAACCCACCCAAATGCTTATCAATGATAGACTGGAGAAAGAAAATGTGGCACATATACACCATGGAGCACTATGCAGCCATTTAAAAGGATGAGTTCATGTCCTTTTCAGGGACATGGATGAAACTGGAAACCATCATTCTCAGCAAACTGACACAAGAACAGAAAACAAACACCACTTGTTCTCACTCATAAGTAGGAGTTGAACAAAGAGAACACATGGACACAGGAAGAGGAACATCACACACTGGGGCCTGTTGGGGGATGGGGTGTTAAGGGAGGGATAGCATTAGGAGAAATACCTAATGTAGATTATGGGGTGATGGATGCAGCCAACCACTATGGCATGTGTATACCCATGTAACAAACCTGCATGTTCTGCACATATTCCCCAGAACTTAAAGTACAATGAAAAAACAAAAAGGGAACCCAGGATTGGAGCTCTCATTGTGTCCGCGGAGAGGTGAGTCTGAGCTGCATTTCCAGACTGATCTTTGTTGCCCACGGAACGGGTAAATTCCCAAGTGAAGAGGAGACGCGGGACGCCAGGCAGAACTTCTGCTTGGCAAAGCTGGCAGCCGGGGTGGCGGCGGCAGGCCCTACCCAGCGCTTCACACAGGGCGCGCTTCTCCGGGTGCCCCATTGAACCGGCAACTGGAGACATGAGAGGGCTGGACTTGAGACTGAGCTAGACTTGGACAGTGGGCCAGCCCAGGGGATTGCAGGGACAGAGCGTTAGGGGTGGCCAAGTGGGACGAACAAAACCGCGATTTCAAACAAGCCCCGTGCAGACGGCCCGAGACGTTCTGAGGGGGAGGGGCGTCCACCATTACTGAGGCAACCTGCCCCAACTGAGATACATGCCCATTGCTGATGCAGCCAGCCGTTGCTGAGGCAACCCGTCCCTACTGAGATACATGCCCACTGCTGACGCAGCCTGCCGTTGCCGAGGCAACCCGCTACAACAGAGAGACTCCGCCGCAGGGCGTGGTGGAGAACACAGCAGAACAGCAGAGCCAGGGCGAGCCTCACAACAGCAGGGCGGAGCCTCGGCAGGCAAACAGTGGCTAGTCTGCATCCTAGCTGGGCAGGACCTCAACGGACATCCAAAAATAAAGCCCAAACCCCTCAACACAGAGCATTTGAGAAAAAAAAGGGTTTTTTTAATGAGCTCTGTTGCAGCAGAATCAAACATAGCAGCCTAACAGCCCTGAATGAACAACAGAGCTCACAGCTCAGCAATTAAGCCCCTATAAAGTACAAACTGTCTCCTCAAGCAGCTCCCGGACCCCTCTATATCCAAAAGACTGACATTAGGCAGGCATCATCCTGGGACAAAGATAGCAGAAAAAGAAACTGGTAGCATCCCTCGCTGTGCCACAGCTGCTAGAGGTGCACCCCAGACAAGCAGGGTCTGGAGCAAACCTCAGCAGTCGTACAGCGAAGGGGCTAGACTGGTAGAAGGAAAACCAAGCAACAGAAATACTTCATCATCAACATTCTGGGTGTCCACTCAGAGACCCAATCGAAAAGTCAGCAACTACGCAGACGACCAGCGGACAAATCCACAAAGATGGGAAGAAACCATCGCAAAAAGGAGGAAAACACCTGAAACCAGAACACGTCGCCTCCTAGAAAGGACCAAAACTCCTCCCCAACAAGGGAACAAAGCTGGATGAAGAATGACTGTGACGAAATGACGGAAATAGACTTCAGAAGATGGATAATGAGAAACTTTTGTGAGCTAAAAGATCATGTATTAAATCAATGCAAAGAAGCTAAGAACCTTGAAAAAAGATTTGAAAAAAGATTCGAGGAAATGATAACAAGAATGGATAACTTAAAGAGGAATATGAATGAATTAAAGGAGCTGAAAAACACAATACGAGAACTTCGCGAAGCGTGCACAAGTTTCAATAGCCGAATCGACCAAGCAGAAGAAAGAATATCTGAAGTCGAAGAACAACTCAATGAAATTAAACGAGAAACCAAGATTAGAGAAAAAAGCGCAAAAAAGAAAGAACAAAGTCTCCAAGAAATGTGGGACTATGTGAAAAGACCTAACCTACGTTTGATAGGTGTACCAGAAGGGGACGAAAAGAATGAATCAAAGCTGGAAAATACTCTTCAGGACATCATCCAGGAAAATTTCCCCCACCTAGCAAGACAGGCCAACACTCAATTGCAGGAAATACAGAGAACACCACAAAGATATTCCGCAAGAAGAGCAACCCCAAGGCACATAATCGTCAGATTCAACAAGGTTGAAATAAAGGAGAGAATACTAAGGGCAGCCAGAGAGAAAGGTCAGGTCACCCACAAAGGGAAGCCCATCAGACTCACAGCAGATCTCTCGGCAGAAACACTACAAGCCAGAAGAGAGTGGGGGCCAATATTCAACATTCTTAAAGAAAAGAACTTTCAACCCAGAATTTCATATCCAGCCAAACTGAGCTTCAGAAGTGAAGGAAAAATAAAATCCTTTGCGAACAAGCAAGTACTCAGAGATTTTGTCACCACCAGGCCTGCTTTACAAGAGCTCCTAAAAGAGGCACTACACATAGAAAGGATCAACCAGTACCAGCCATTCCAAAATCACACTGAATGCTAAAGAGCATCAACATAATGAAGAATCTACAACAACTAACAGGCAAAACAGCCACTTAGCATCAAAATGGCAGTATCAAATTCACACATAACAATATTAACCCTAAATGTAAATGGACTAAATGCACCAATCAAAAGACACAGACTGGCAAATTGGATAAAAATCCAAAACCCATCAGTGTGCTGTATCCAGGAAACCCATCTCACATGCAAGGATACACAAAGGCTCAAAATAAAGGGATGGAGGAAGATTTACCAAGCTAATGGAAAGCAAAAAAAAGCAGGAGTTGCAATTCTCATCTCTGATAAAATAGATTTTAAAGCAACAATGATCAAAAGAGACAAAGAAGGCCATTACATAATGGTAAAAGGATCGATACAACAAGAAGAGCTAACGATCCTAAACATATATGGACCCAATGCAGGAGCACCCAGATACATAAGGCAAGTTCTTAATGACTTACAAAAGGACTTAGACTCCCACACAATAATAGTGGGAGACTTTAACACTCCACTGTCAATACTAGACAGATCAACCAGACAGAAAATCAACAAGGATATCCAGGGCTTGAACTCAGACCTGGAGCAAGCAAACCTGATAGACATTTACAGAACTCTCCACCCCAAATCCACAGAATATACATTCTTCTCAGCATCACATCACACCTACTCAAAAATTGACCACATAATTGGAAGTAAAGCACTGCTCAACAAATGCAAAACAACTGAAATCATAACAAACAGCCTCTCAGACCATAGTGCAATCAAGTTAGAACTCAGAATTCAGAAACCAACCCAGAACCGCACAGCTTCATGGAAACTGAACAACTGGCTCTTGAATGTTGACTGGGTAAACAACGAAATGAAGGCAGAAATAAAGAAGTTCTTCGAAACCAATGAGAACGAAGAAACAATGTGCCAGAACCTCTGGGACACATTTAAAGCAGTCTCTAGAGGAAAGTATATAGCAATAAGTGCCCATATGAGGAGAATGGAGAGATCCAAACTTGACACCCTATCGTCAAAATTGGAAGAGCTAGAGGAGCAAGATCAAAAAAAACTCAAAACCCAGCAGAAGACAAGAAATAACTAAGATCAGAGCTGAGCTGAAGGAGATTGAGACACGAAAAACCCTTCAAAAAATCAATAAATCCAAGAGCTGGGTTTTTGAAAAGATCAACAAAATAGACCACTAGCCAGATTGATTAAAAATAAAAGAGAGAACAACCAAATAGATGCAATAAAAAATGACAAAGGGGAAATCACCACAGATTCCACAGAAATTCAAACCATCATCAGAGAATATTACAAACAACTCTATGCACATAAACTAGTAAACCTGGAAGAAATGGATAAATTCCTGGACTCCTGTGTCCTCCCAAGCCTAAACCAGGAGGAAGCTGAAACTATGAATAGACCAATAACAAGGTCTGAAGTCGAGGCAGCAATTAAGAGCCTACCACACAAAAAAAGCCCAGGTCCAGATGGGTTCACAGCCGAGTTCTACCAGACACACTAGGAGGAGCTGGTACCATTCCTTCTAAAACTATTTCAAACAATCCAAAAAGAGGGAATCCTTCCCAAATCATTTTATGAGACCAACATCATTCTGATACCAAAACCCGGCAGAGACCCAACAAGAAAAGAAAACTTCAGGCCAATATCCATGATGAACATAGATGCAAAAATCTTCAATAAAATATTGGCAAGCCAATTGCAACAGCAAATCAAAAAGCTTATTCATCATGATCAAGTAGGATTCATCCCGGGGATGCAAGGCTGGTTCAACATACGCAAGTCTATCAACGTAATTCACCACATAAACAGAACCAAAAACAAAAACCACATGATTATCTCAATTGACGCAGAGAAGGCATTTGACAAAATTCAACAGCCCTTTATGCTAAAAACCCTCAATAAACTCGGTATCGATGGAACGTATCTCAAAGTAATAAAAGCTATTTATGACAAACCAACAGCCAATATCATACTGAATGGGCAAAAACTGGAAGCATTCCCTTTGAAATCTGGCACTAGACAAGGATGCCCTCTTTCACCACTCCTATTCAATATAGTACTGGAAGTTCTAGCCAGAGCAATCAGGCAAGAAAAAGAAATAAAGGGTATTCAAATAGGAAAGGTGGAAGCCAAATTGTCTCTATTTGCAGACGACATGATAGTATACCTAGAAGACCCCATTGCCTCAGCCCAAAAACTCCTGAAACTGATAAGCAACTTCAGCAAAGTCTCAGGATATAAAATCAATGTGCAAAAATCTCAAGCATTCGTCTACACCAATAACAGACTTAACGAAAGCCAAATCAAGAATGAACTGCCATTTTCAATTGCTACAAAAAGAATAAAATACCTTGGAATACAACTCACAAGGAACGTAAGAGACCTCTTCAAGGAGAACTACAAACCACTGCTCAATGAAATCACAGAGGACACAAACAGATGGAGAAACATTCCATGTTCATGGTTAGGAAGAATTAATATCGTGAAAATGGCTATACTGCCCAAAGTAATTTACAGAATCAACGCTATCCCCATCAAGCTACCATTGACTTTCTTCACAGAACTGGAAAAAACCACCATGAACTTCATATGGAACCAAAAGAGAGCCTGCATAGCCAAGTCAATTCTAAGCAAAAAGAACACAGCGGGGGGCATCACACTACTGGATTTCAAACTATACTACAAGGCTACAGTAATCAAAACAGCATGGTACTGATACCAAAACAGAGATATAGACCAATGGAACAAAACAGAGGCACTGGAGGCAACACAACATACATACAACTATACAATCTTTGATAAACCTGACAAAAACAAGCAATGGGGAAAGGATTCCATGTTTAACAAATGGTGTTGGGAAAACTGGCTAGCCATGTGCAGAAAGCAGAAACTGGACCCCTTCCTGACACCTTACACTAAAATTAACTCCAGATGGATTAAAGATTTAAACAAACATAAGACCTGGCACCATAAAAACCCTTGAGGGAAATCTAGGCAAAACTATCCAGGACATAGGAGTAGGCAAGAACTTAATGACCAAAACACCAAAAGCATTGGCAACAAAAGCCAAAATAGACAAATGGGACCTATTGAAACTCCATAGCTTCTGCACGGCAAAAGAAACAGTCATTAGAGTGGATCGGCAACCAACAGAATGGGAAAAAATTTTCGCAGTCTACCCATTTGACAAAGGGCTGATATCCAGAATTTACAAAAAACTCAAACAGATTTACAGGAAAAAAACAAGCCCATTCAAAAGTGGGCAAAGGATATGAACAGATACTTTATGAAAGAAGACATATATGAGGCCAACAATCATATGGAAAAATGCTCATCGTCACTGGTCATCAGAGAGATGCAAATCAAAACCACATTGAGATACCATCTCACGCCAGTTTTAAAAAATCTGGAGACAACAGATGCTGGAGAGGATGTGGAGAAAAAGGAACACTTTTACACTGTTGGTGGGAGTGTAAATTAGTTCAACCATTGTGGAAGACAGTGTGACGATTCCTTGAGGCCTTAGAAATAGAAATGCCATTTGACCTAGCAATCCCATTACTGGGTATATATCCAAAAGACTATAAATCGTTCTACTATAAGGACACATGTACACGAATGTTCATTGCAGCACTGTTTACAATAGCAAAGACCTGGAATCAACCCAAATGCCCATTGATAATAGACTGGATTGGAAAAATGTGGCACATATACACCATGGAATATTATGCAGCAATCAGAAATGATGAGTTTGTGTCGTTTGTAGGGACATGGATGAATCTGGAGAACATCATCCTCAGCAAACTGACACAAGAACAGAAATTGAAACACCGCATATTCGCACTCATAGGTGGGTGATGAAAAATGAGAACACATGGACACAGAAAGGGGAGTACTAAACACTGGGGTCTATTGGGGGGAAAAGGGGAGGGCCAGTGGGAGGGGGAGGTGGGGAGGGATAGCCTGGGGAGAAATGCCAAATGTGGGTGAAGGGGAGAAGAAAAGCAAAGCACGCTGCCATGTGTATACCTACGCAACTGTCTTGCATGCTCTGCTCATCTACCCCAAAACCTAAAATCCAATAAAAAATTTAAAAAAAACAAAAAGGAAGACACAAACTAAATAAATAAATAAATAAAATAAAAATTTTAAATTAAAAAAAAAAAAAGCACATGAACCCTGGTCTTTCTAACCTAGAAATCTGAATTTTTTATTCACGTCTGCCACAAACCAAGAGTACACCTTCGGCAGGCCATCTCACTTCTCACAGTCTGCAATCAGAAGCAACACTAAAGTGGAGAAAAAGGTACAAAAGCAAAAACAAGGAAGGGGAGAAAGAGCATATCTAGTTTATAAGTTCATAAGTTTAAATTATTTTCTAAGCATATCTAGTTTATAAGTAAATTATTTTCTACTGGCAATGGAAAAAGAAGTAGGAAAAGCAGGACTCTGCTTTAGAAATTGCTGATACCTCACAAATTACAGCAGGTCCTCCCATAATGTCATTTTATTCAACCTCATTTCCTTATAACACTGCTGAGGAAAAAGCTGATTTCTAGCCAGGGTCAGTGTCTGTGTGGAGTTTGCAAGTTCTTCCCAATTCTTTGCAGGTTTTCTCCAGATTCTCTAATTTCCTTCCACATCCCAAGGCTGTGCACATTAAGTGACCTGGCATGTCTAAATCATCCCAGTCTGAGTGAATGTGCCCTGTGATGGGATGATGTCCTCTCCAGGGCTGGTCACCATATTGCACCCTGAGCTGAGCTGCCAAGATAGGCTCTGGCCACTCATAAACCTGAATTGCAATCATTGGGTTGGAAAATGAATGGATACAAATAATTGTCAAATAAAAATTTAAAAGTATGCAATAATCACACAAATACATGGCGAAAAATGATGCAGTACAAAATCATTCAATGTGCCACCATATTGGTTATTGATTATTTTTGAACTGCTTGTTGGTTGGAAGTGCTTCTTACAATTTTCACTTTTGCAAACATCTATTCCTCGATTTAACTCACCACCATGATAACTGTGGTTACCTACTGATTCAACAGAAGTTTCATAATTTAATTATATTACTTGTTTATATCATTCTTTCTTAAATTTATTTAGAGCTCACATTTATGTCAAAGTTTCTCTCTTTTTTTTTTTAAGAGACAGCATTTGGCTTTGTCACTCAGGCTGGAGTGAAGCAGCACGGTCCTAGCTCACTGCAGCCTCAAACTCCTGGATACAAGCAATCCCCCTGCTTCAGCCTCCCAAGGAGCTGACAACAAGTGCATGCCACTACTCCCAGGTTTGTTTTTTTGTGTGTGTTTTTTGCCCAGGCTGGTCTTGAAACTCCTGACCTTAAGTGATTCTCCCACCTTGGCCTCCCGAAGCACTGAAATTACAGGCATGAGGCACTATGACCAGCATACTTCAATGTTTAACATTAGAAGAGTTTGGGATCCTTATTTAGAAGCTTGGTGATGTTTTTGCAACCAGAAATATCTCACAGGAACTTAATTCTTATTTCTATCAATTAGCCTATAGTAAAATTGTTTTTATTATGTATCATTTTGCTTAAAGTTACAGCTTCCAAGAATGTATCAATAACATTACTGTGATGGGCTTACTGCATTTGTAAGTATGTACCTTCTTACATAGATTGGCTTGAAGTTAGTTTAAAGAAGAACTGGCTTGTACACTTCTCACTTTGACTACTGAAACTATAAATGTTGTTGCTTTTAGAATGCTACTGCCAAATATAATAGATATGCAGTTACATTTCAATGAAAAAGAGGATCTCTCACAACCTATCCCCCTGGTTATGACCCACATCTGCAGGGACGTTCTCCACCCTGGATGTAAACAGAGAGGTTTATGCTAACTATGCAACATCTCCTTCATCCAGAGTTCAGGGTGCAACCAGTAGAATAAATGTTGAGGCAATTAATTAAACTGGCTGTTTGATGCTAAGAAGATAATCACATTTTATTTATTGGGCTCTAAAATTTTACTGAATGTCTACTATTTGCCTGACACTGTTCCATGCATTAGCTCATTTTCTCATCCAATCCACACTTACAATTATTATCCCCATTCTCTGAGGAAGTAACTGAATCATGGAATGAATGCAATGAATCTTGAAGATTATACTGTCTGGGGCCTTTATTTTATGATGGAGGAAAATGAGGCAAAGAGTTAGAGTCAGAACCAGCACTAGACTATGGTTATCCTCTGGGCCATTCCGGTCTTAGAGGTTTGGGGCTCTTGAGTTAGACAGAAAATATTTACATACCTGCTTTGGCACTCACCAGCCAAACGTTCTTGGGCCAGTTTTGTTATCTCTGTAAACCTAGAATCCTCACCTTTATAATGAAGAAAAAGTGGTCCTATGGCCTTGGGCTTAGTGAGATGGAAGAGATAATGGTGTGAATCACTTAGCATCTTGCCTGGCATAAAACTCCTGGGGAAAAACACAAGACTCTAGGATTACTACTACCACTATCTATGATACTACTGCTTCGATTATACCAGCATTGGCATTAATGTCATTACTGTTGCCACCGTCATCATTACTTACATTAGGCTCCACTTCCAAAGAGATGCCTAAAGATGCTCTCTGCCTCACTGGCATTGCCTGCAATCACTCTTCCTCCCAAAATAAGCCTTTCTGTCTCCCCATATCAATCCAAACTTTGCACTGAGTCCCAAATCAAGACACAATTCTCTCAAGAAGGTGGCCCTCAACTGGCCCACATTGGTCCCCTAAACTGCTTTCTATATTACTGTATGCTTCATTGGTGTTTAAAACTGTGATGTCTTTTGGTCCTATTTAATTTCTTCTTATTCCACAGTGAGGTGGCTTGCTCTTTCAGGAAAGGAGCTGTCATTCACATTTCTTTTATTACCATTTTTTTTTCTAATACAGTGAGCAGCTCATAGTAGGCTCTCAACAAATACTTGCTAGCTTGAAAATAGAGCCTCTTCTCAACCTATAAACAAGATTCTTTTTATGTTGTTATCCAGTCTGTGTCAGGAATCACATACTACTCTAGTTTATAACAGTCACATTTTAAAACAATGTGATGCTAAATTCAGGTACACTGGCATCAGATTCTCACAGATTTCACTTGAGAAGGTTGCATGTTGCAAAATAAGTTTCCCTATCAAAATGTGACACAAGCACAGGTGTAAATTCCTAAGGCCAGACTGACCATAACACTGACATACAGCTCATAAATTGCTGACCACAGTGGTCAGTCTATTACCTTTGCTAAGTTATTGAGTTTCTCAAATTTCATAATGTTCAAAGATTTTCTGTACATCCAAGGCCTACACAATAAATAAATCACATACCCATTCTATGGGAGGTAGAATTCTTACCTAATGTTCATTTTCTGTATTTCCTATAAAACCCTCAAAATTACAAAGACTATAAATTTCATGTGCTACAATTTTAAACTTAAAAATTATAAGTCCTTATCTTTTACACTGTTTCAGAATATAAATGTCTGTCTAGCTTTTGTGTATGCGTCATGCTCTAATGTCTTTTTAAATTTTGTGATTTTACGTTCTCCTTAACCTTTGACTAACTCTCCTAAGCCCACTCTCTGCTCAGAGATAATCACTGTTATCAAGTTGGTATATATTCCCCTACAGTTTCTTTCTATAAATTCACAAACATATATTTTTACCTACAGAAAATATTCTGTATTCTTTTGTGACTTTTTTGTTTAGCATAAACAGCGTTGTATTGTATATGTCACTCTAGAACTTGCTTTTTTAACCCTCACGAAATGATGCGGGGTATAAATTTCCTTGTCAGTAAAATAATACATGTAGTTCAGCTTTTTAACAGTGCAGATTTCCACAATTTGTTTAACTAGTTATTCATCAATGAACATTTGGGCTGTTTATCTTTCTTGCTTTTATAAATAATGTTGCAGTAATAATCTTTGCTAGTGTTTCTCTATTATTCTTAGCATTTTATTAGGAATTATATTAATTAAGCATATATCCTAATTACATACAATTCCTTGGTAAACAATATGATCCAGGGTATTTTTTTTCTTTCTTCTTTAACTGGAATAAATTTAAACTATGGTTTTCATCTATGTTAAATTTAGAGCTCTATCCTCACACTAGAACAGGAGTTGGCAACTTTGGCCAACAGGCTAATCTCACCCATTGTCTGTTTCTGGAAATAAAGTTTTATTGGAACACAGCCACAGTCATTTTTTTACATATTGTCTTTGCCTACTCAGAGCTGAGTGGTTGTGACAGAGACCATATGGCTCTCAAAGCCAGAAATATTTACAATCTGTCCCCTTTCCAAAATATTAATACTTTACCAACCCCTATACTAGAACATGAAACACTTTTCCTCTGAAATTTTTCTTCTGTTTGTATAAAGAATAAGTTAAAGGCTATCTTTATATTTTAAGTGTAAAGCATATAGTAGCACTTGTTTCTAAAAACCAAACAAAAAGTTCACATCTGCAGAAAAAAACAATACCACTTTTGAATTCCACAACTGAAACTATGCAGTATAAAGCCATATCTGCTTTGGATCCTTCATAACTTTTGAAGATATTGAGTAAATTAATTAAATTAGAGATTTCCCTTCAATAGGAAGTTATCCCACTGCCTGAATGCTGATTTAGGTCAGCATTTTGAAAAAATATATATACAATTTTTTTTAAAAATGATGTACCTGCTATAGCCTAGTAGTATTTAGTAATATTTAAGATACAAAACAAAATTACAGAATGAGGCAATGACTTAAGTAACTCATGCTTCAGGGCTTCCCTGCACCTTGTGCCATCTGGGATGCTTGTGCCAGACACTACTAAGACCCTTCCCAGTCCTCATATTCTGTGACTCCTACAATCCACACTTTAAAAGGGGTGCTTATAATAGGAACCTCATTTAAGTCAACACTTAAAATTATGACAACATTAACTGACACACTCTTTATCATATGTTGCCACTGACAGTGATATTTACGTTAATGTTGGAAAACAGGTGCTAATGGGTAACAAAGGTCATAATTTAAGCTTACTCCATGCTCATGTACAATAAACTAGTGTTTACAAAATTAATTACTAACAGATTCTACCACTTATTTAAAATAATACAAGGAGACCCAAAACATGCATAGATGAATTTGTACTATTAGAATTATAAATGTTCTCATTGTTTTCATCTTGGCTTGCCAGGTTGTGTTACGCTTCTAGGAAAAAAGAAGAATGCTTCCAGCCATTGCCTGACATAAATGTTTTTTTTTTCTACATTTCTCATTATGAAACATTATGAAAGGTATACAGAGGGTCCCAACAGTTATACAAAGCACTGAATTCCATTTTGTTCTTCTCTACTGAGAGAAAGAATAGAGAAATGAGTCCACCCATTGCATTTGGTCAAAAATAATGATAATCATAATCACTTATCAATTATTTGCTGATAGACAGTTGGCAGACCTTTTAAACTTTTCAGATGTGTTTGGTGACCAGATTGCTTAGTCTCTTAGAAGACCAGGGTGAGGTAACCCACAGTTGCCCTTCCCCCTGCCAACTGATCACAAAAAAAATTAGCACATTAATTTGTTGGAAGTGCTATTGTTGTGTGGAAGGAGCATGGAAGAGGGGTGGAGAAATAAATACTTTTCTCTACCAAAGTCTTAGGTCCAGGGTGGATGCAGTTTGCCCAGGACAACCAGGTTTGCACCAGGTTGTCCTAGTGTTATTATGAATTGCCCCCACTTTCCCCTCAAAATGTCTCAGGCAGAACCACAAATTATGTGATCATTCTCTCTAGGCCCAGCTTTTCTCCCTACAGCTTTGCCTTCTCTAGTCCCTCCTCTCCATCTTTTCTTTGAGTCCTGATTAGGAAGGTTCTGAAGGGAGAAGCAGGGAAGCACTGAGTTGGAAAAATCAATAGAGCCAGAGACAAGTAGGCTCCAGAGAGCAAGAGGAGATGAAGGAAGTGGTCAATGTGCCAAGTCAGGGAAGGAGGCTGAGGTCAATGTCAGTGGCTCCCAGGCTTCTGGTCAGCCAGCTGGTTCATGGGGAGGGAGTTACATGCTTCCAAGTTTGGCTACTGAAGGTTAAGTGTGAGGGGCAGAGTTTCTGCGGAAGGCCTGTTGTCATAATCATAAGGACACAGGTCAGTATCATGAGGACAGGTTGCAGGAAAAAAACTGAAAAGAATATCCTTGTCCGAAGGTCTAAAATGAGATTGAAGACTCACAAGTGCTATCATGAAAGCTGATATTTGAAGCAAATGAGGAAAGCTCTCTGAATCCTGAGGACCCAAGCACCAAGTAATGTCCAAGGAGCAGTAGCTTTAATAACTTTGAGACTTCCACTGCCTATAAATTTAGAACAACTCCCCACTTCAACCCCAGTCTGCCTCATCCTCTCCTCTAAACTAAAGGTTTTTTTTTTTCTATTTTCCAGCACAGATTATTTCAGAATGAGTTTCCTCTAGAAGGATGCCTTCCTAGGTGGAAAATGTCATCTGGTTGGGGTTCCAACTCTCTCAGGGGCTGGGGACCCAAGTCTCAAACCTACCTCTCATATTAATTGTCATTAGCTGAGTACTGGGCAGCTGAAGAACTGTGACATCATGTGACTTGTGCTCCCAAAAAAACAACATAGATGCACTAAGTGATCACAGAATAACAACATAGTCACATGCCACAGAATGACGTTTTCAGTCAAAGGCAGAGCACATATATTTAAGTGGTCCCCTAAGATTATAATGGAGTTGACAAAAATTCTATCACCCGCGGTGGCTCACGCCTGTAATCCCAGCACTTTGGGAGGCCGAGGCGGGTGGATCACGAGCTCAAGAGATCAAGACCATCCTGGTCAACATGGTGAAACCCCGTCTCTACTAAAAATACGAAAAATTAGCTGGGCATGGTGGCGCGTGCCTGTAATCCCAGCTACTCAGGAGGCTGAGGCAGGAGAATTGCCTGAACCCAGGAGGCGGAGGTTGCGGTGAGCCGAGATCGCGCCATTGCACTCCAGCCTGGGTAACAAGAGTGAAACTCTGTCTCAAAAAAAAAAAAAAAAAATCCTATCACCTAGTGACTTTGTAGCTATAGTCATAACACATTACGCATGTGTTTGTGGTGATGACGGTATAAACCAAGCTTGTCCAACCCATGGCCCTCGGGCCACATGCAGCCCAGGATGGCTTTGAATGCAGCTCAACAAAAATCTGTAAACTTTCTTAAAACATTATGAGTTTTTTATGATTTTTAAAAAACTACCAGCTCATCAGCTATTGTTAGTGTTAGTGTGTTTTATGTGTGGCCCAAGACAATTCTCCCAACATGGCCCAGGGAAGCCAAAAGATTGGACAGCCCTGGAGACAAACTGACTGTGCTGCCAGTCCCATAAAATCACGGCACATACAATTATGCATGGTACATATCTGAAAATGATGATAGTGACTAAGTCACTGGTTTAGGCATTTCTTATACTATATTTTTCATAATTATTTCAGTGTACTCCATCTACTTACAAAAAGAAGTTAACTATAAAACTGCCTCGGGCAGGTCCTTCAGGAGGTATCCAAAAGAAGACACTGTTAACATAGGAGATGACAGCTCCAACCGTGTTATTACCCCTGAAGACCTCCCAGTGGGACAAAATTTGGAGGTGGAAGACAGTGATATTGGTAACCTTAATACTGTCTAGTCCTAGGCTAAATGTGAGGCTTTGTGTCTTTTTTAACAAAAAAAAAAAAAGTTTTAAAAGTTAAAAAAAAAAAAGGAAACTTTTTACAATAGAAAATATAGAATACAGATAAAGAAAAACACATTTTTGTACACCTATACAATGTATTCATGTTTTAAGCTGTTATTATGAGTCAAAATGTTTTCAAAAATCAAAAAGATATAAAGTAAAAGTTACAGTAAGCTAATTTATTATTGAAGAAAAATATTATTAAAACAAATGTAGTGTAGCTGAAGTGAAAAGTGTCTCTAAGGTCTACGGTAGTGTACAGCAATGCCCTAGGCCCTCACATTCACTCACCACTCACTCACTCACTCACCTAGGGAAACTTCTAGTCCTGCAAGCTCCATTCATAGTAAGTGCCCTATACAGGGGCACCATTTCTCATCTTTTCTCTGTATTTTTACTAACCTTTTCTATTTTTAGATACACAAATACTCATTATTGTGTTACAACTGCCTGCAACAGTCAGTACGGTAATATGTTGTACAGGTTGGTAGGCTTTGAGAATAGGCTATACCACATAGCCTAGCGTGTAGTAGGCTATACCATCTACGTTTGTGTAAATGTACTTTATGAGGTTCGCATGATGACAAAATAGACTAATGATGATCTTCTTAAAATATATTCTTCTTAAAATGTATCCCCATGATTAAGCAACACATACTGTACTAAATATTATTATTATAGTTGTTGCACAGCCAATAATAGAGTGTTCTCTACATGTCAGGCTCTGTTCACAGTAACTATTAATAATTCATTTAATCTTCACATACCCCTAATAACAATGGCATAACTCCCATTTTACAAATTAGAAAACTGAGGTTAACTAATTTGCCTTAAGTCACATGTTAATAGGTGCTATGGCCAAGATTCAAATCAGTGTACTGAGGCTCTGGACCCTAACCAGTCAACCACTTTACTACAATATCTCTTTGATATCAAACTCTGCTGAAATTTCAGGGTGAGTACGGTCTTAAAACCAGTTTTAATGTTCAACTTTAAGAGACTAGAATATCAAACTGCCCTAACCCGATGTAAGTCCAGCAAATCACACATACTATTCTTGAATTTCTCCCTTGAAAATTAAAATTAAAATGTAAGGGACAAGCTTTGTACTTTCCCCTACTCCTATGAATCACATAATAATCTTAAATCGTTCAACTGTTGCAAAGCTTACACTGTGAAAATCTTACTTGGATTTCTTCTAAACCAAAATAACCTGCCAAAATATTCAGGGAAGAGAATTCATGATAGTGTTATAGTTCATTCTGAATGCTTCATTTAGACACCAGCCAGAGATCCCTTCATGGACACAGAAAAAATCTTAAACTGTCTCTATTTGATTGTGCTTGCCTAGGGCATTAAGTCCAATCCACCATGTCGCACCTCAGTAACTCAACACAGACTAGAAAATTCTTACAGTCAGCTTCCCCAAGGGATTTGTTAAGTTTCACATGCATTTAGTTGTGCAGCTGGCCTGCTCAAATTGATAAACTTGTAGCTAAATTCCTTCTGCAGCAATGGCCTGTTGGGCTTATTTTTTTTTTTTTTTATCAACAAGAGAATAAATACTGCAAAAGAAGCTGTTACTATGTGTTACTGCTACCCATTAGTTTTAAGCATAATTGAGTTTACATTCCAATTTCTCAGTAACTGATAAGTAGTTACTTTTTGAATGCAGTTAAAGGGTGAAAGGGTTTTAAAAGGACTAATACTGAAATATATTTATAGCAAAAAAGGGAAGGAAATGTTTGTCTTCAATTCTGCAAAAAAAAAAAAAAATGAATGAAATCATTATTTGTATTAAAACTCTCAAGTTGCTATGATGCATTCCTATACAGGGAGACTCTCAATGATCTGTCCCATGAAGATGCTTTAGCCAAACTCACTTAATAATACACAGAGTGAGAATGACCTGCCCAACGTCACAAACACCAACAATAACTAAGTTGGGATTAGATCACTGGTCTCCTAACTCCACAATCAGAGCTCTTTCAAACATACTATCCTACCAGTGTCTGTAGAACATCTGCATCTGAAATCCTGTTTCAACCTAAACCTGAACATCTATTAAATCAACACATTCCAGTCATTCAAATCATCACTCATTCCCAGTTTGTTACCATCAATATTATACTGTTATCAGAACCTCCGGAAGCCACCTACTTCCTTCAGTCTCCAGGTATCAGTAAGTCCCATCAGTTACTTTTATATCCTGTGTTTCACAACCCAAAAACCTATGAGAAATCTCTGGCTTCAGACTTCACCTTCTCTAATTCTGTAGGGCACAAGGCCACTTTGCTGTCTGAAAAAAAGCAGGCTCTTTGCTTTGACTCCATCTCTAACATGTTGTATTTGTCTATTTGCAACTTGACAGGATCCTACAAACAACCATAAGAATTCTCTTCCCTGAGTAATTTTTTTTTTTTTTGAGATGGAGTTTCGCTCTTCTTACCCAGGCTGGAGTGCAATGGCACCATCTCAGCTCACCGCAACCTCCGCCTCCTGGGTTCAGGCAATTCTCCTGCCTCAGCCTCCTGAGTAGCTGGAACTACAGGCGCGCACCACTGTGCCCAGCTAATTTTTTTTGTATTTTTAGTAGAGATGGGGTTTCACCATGTTCCCTGAGTAATTTTTGATGCCTGTTCTCAAAAGCCATCAATGGCTCCCAATTGCCTCTTGAATCAAATGAAAACTCCTATCCAAATTGTTATCTTTACACCTAAGTGTCTTCATCTCCATTCAATACATTTATTCAGCAAGTATTTGTTGAGTAATCATTTTGTGCCTACTTATATGCTAGGCTCTGTTGGAAATTATGAGCTATATGACATAGTCCCTGCTCTTATGGATTTTAATTCTCAATGTGAAGAAACAAAACATGCACAAAACATTTTTATAGCAAAACAAGGCTATATAAGCCTAAGCACCCAGAGAAATGAGTAAAACCCACAAGTCAAATATTACTGGGAGCCAATGTGTTTGTGTGTAGGGTTTCATGAGTTGCACATGACATGAGCTGAGACTTGCTCCAGAAAGGTATAAAATAGTATCTTCTCCAGTGTCAGAATTAGCATCCTCTAAATTCAGAGACTAATGTGACCAGTCTGCCTGGAGTAGAGCTTTCCTGTGATTAGTTGTCAGAAATGAGGGTAGGAAGGAGGTGAGGCAAGGTAACAGTGATTCTTTAGGTACAGGCTGAGGAATACGGAATTTATCCTCATACAAAAGGAAGGAAAAGAGATTACTAAATGAGAATGGAGCAAGAAGAAAATGATTGTTTATGAAGCAGCAATATTCGGGGTGGAGTTCTAGGTAGGGACTTACTATACCCATGCCACCATTGGGAGATAAGGTCACTAACAACAGGATGCACAGTGGGAAGAAGAAAAGAAAGAACAGGCTAAGGAGGCATCCTGAAGGAACACTGTTAACCATAACCATGAGGTATGTGCTAAGGTAATAAAAGAATGGAGAGACCATTGATTAAAAAAAATAATGAAGCCAGGCAAGGAGACAGTGGTGAGTATGAGGTGACGGTAGGGCACCTAAGCTGTGTAGGAAAATTGGAGAGACTCAAACCATCTAAATTTCGGGTGAAAAAGAAGGACATGCTCTAGATTCATAAGATGCTAGCATAAAAGTGATGGCAAGAGATGATGTGTCCCCAAAGTCCATGCCTTTTTTTTAAGAGGCACCCACCTACATTACCTTTCCCAGGCTCCTGCATGGAGGTGGGGCCACAAGACTGAGTTCTGGTCAGTAGAATGTGGGAAGTGTGACTTCCAAGCTTGGCCCATATATATCTCCATTTTCTGTCCATTTCACCAGCTGAATGAAAGAGGCTCTTAGAACCTACAGGAAGACTCCTAGCTATTTTAGCTATTACAAATCTGCATCCCTGAGTAATAGAGACCCACAAACACAAAGATTTCCATTGGCTCTGAGGTAAAACAGTAACCTTTTATTATATTAAGTTATCTATACTTGGCACTGTTTGATACGTACAGCACTGTTTGTTACAGCACTTAGCCTACTCTGGTATGGCTGGTTTTCCAAAGGATATGTATGTCCTAAAAATACTCAGCTGTTCCAGCAAACCTTACTGTCATCTACAATAGCCTGCCTGCTCCCTCTGTATTTTCATTTCATTTTTACTTCCTAGAATGATCTTCCCCACACTAATCCTTGTCCTTCCTGGCCTTAAATATTTTTGCATAAGTTTTACATCCTGCATTAAAACAGTTCCTGACTTTCCCCAGCTGACAATAGTCACTGCAATAATTTTCCCAACTCCACAGCACTTGTGCAAATATCTCTATCCATCTGTAACTGGTTATGACTATGTTTTTATGTTTATTTTATCTGTTATCATGTATCTCCATTTATATTTGTTTCATTAGATTATAAACTCAATATGAACAAAGATTGTGTTTCCTATTTCCTTTGTAATTTCCTACATGCCTCATATATTGCCCTACACTGTCAGTGCTTCATAAACCCAACTAATTGAAGTTCAAACTTCTACTCATATTCTTGCACCAGATGAATAACAACTCACAAAATCTGTGTCTATAACATAAATACATGCACAGTCTTGCAATGGCACCCTCTTTTACCCAGCACATCAGGGAGTGAGTTGACCCACAGAGTTAATCTTGGCTATCAAATACAATGCAGCAAGAAGAACACAGTGGCTAAACAACCTACCACACTTAGTCAGCATCTGAGCCTAAAATACTCGCTAGTAAATCACATTTTGTCAATCATCATTAAAATAGATCCCTACTAGACTTGATAGCAAACAAGTTCAAACTGATCAAAATTAGTTTACACTTGTGCAATCTGGACAACAACTGGTAAAAAAAAAAAGTATTTTATTTAAGAGGCTGTTGACACTCTCCAGACACCATTAAATCGTCTCCAGACACCAGCAACTCCTTTGAGACTCAACTCCACATGGCATGGTGCCACCTCCTCTATTCCCCCAGCAGAGTGAGGGGTTCTCTTTGTGTACTAGGTCATTTTGTATAAATGTCAATTGCAGCACCATCACTCTACATGGCAGCTGTGAGCCTTTCCTTCCACTTCATCCCAACCCACTACAAATACCTTCGAGACAAGGACTGAAAGTTTTTCCTTTTCATATCTCCAAAGCCTATGCAACACTTGTACCATCCTAAGCTATAATATTCAGGATGTTTTTTATTACAAGCAACAGAAACACAAGTTAACAATCTTAAGGGGGAAAAAAGAATCATGTAAGAGTAAGGATAGCTGGATCTAAGAAAATATATCACTAACAGATTTCCCCCTGGCTATATGTAATTTCTGGAGCATCTTTACCAAAGGTAAGAAGCTTATGTTTGAAACTGTTTTCCTCTAAAATACCAAAGGAAATAATTAGAAAAGTATACATGTAATTATTAAAAATAAAAACACTTCAGTAGGGAAATATAGACTGGGTAATCATTTAGAAAATGCAACTGTATTAGCCAAGGAATATAACATTTATAATAATACCCATCTAATTTCTCAAAGTACTCCTACTGTAAATCAAGGTATAGAAAAGAAGTTCAACTGGATTTCTTTTTACCACAATCAATGGCTGAAATTAAAAAAACAAAAATTACTGTTTACAAAAGTAAATTACTGTTTAAAAGCAAATTTTGAGTACCCACTATGTTTCGTATACTATACTGGGCATGAGAAATAGAAACATGAATAGGATGTGGTTCCAGCCCTGAGGGAGCACGCAGTGTAATGATGGGAAGAGGCAGGACCATCACAACCCTCAGCACAGTGCGAAGAGGCTGTGAGGAGGCCTCCAGAGCAAGGATGAGCAAGACGAGGGGGCCAAGAAAGAACGTTACTGCCTGGGGAGGGGCAAGGCAGGGGCATGCACTTCACAGAGGAGCCAACACTGCTGTTCTTTACCAAGAAAGGAGACAGGAAGAAGAGCATCAGCCAAAGTAGAGAAGGATTAAACAACAACAACAGTAAAGTGTTTAGGCAACAGCAACTATTCCCCTATGGGTGAGAGGAGACTACTGGGGAAGGAAAAGCAGGACAGAAAATGCAAAATTAGGTTGCAGGTGAATCGTGAAGGAAGCTGGGGAAACTGGAGCTTCATTCTGTACACAAGGGGGAGCCAGTGAAAGTTTTTGGTGAATTGTTTTAATTGAAGTGAAATTCACATGATATAATACTAATCATTTTAAAGTGAACAATTCAGTGGTGTTTACTGAAGGAGATGTGAAACAACTACCTCTCTCTAATTCCAAAATATTTTTATCACCCCAAAAGAAAACCCCATGCCCATTAAGCACTTGCTCCCATTTCCTGCTTTTCCCATCACCTGGCAACCACCAATCTGTGTTCTGTCTCTATGGATTTACCTATTCTGAATATTTCATATAAATAATATCATAGCATATGTGACCTTTTGTGTCTGGCTTCGTTCACTTAGCATGGTTTTGAGGTTCATCCACATTGGTACATGTATAAGTACTTCATATCTTTTTATTGCTGAATAATATTCTAGTGTACATTTATAACACAATTTCTTTATCTAACCATCTATTAATGGCATTTGGGCTGTTTTGGCCTTGTGATTATTGTAAACAGTGCTGCTATGAGCATGCATGAGCATGTACCTGTTTGAGGATCCATTTTCAAACCTTTCAGGTATATACCATGGAGTGGAATTGCTGGGTAATAAGGTAATTCTATGTTTGACTTTTTGACAAACCACAAAACTGTTTTCCATAATGGCTGAACCACTTTACATTTTTTATTAGTTTGCTTTCATGCCGCTGATAAAGGTGTACTCAAGACTGGGCGGTTTACAAAGGAAAGAGGTTTAATGGAGAATTCACAGTTCCACATGGCTGAAGAAGCCTCACAATCAAGAAGGAAGACAAGGAGGAGCAAGTCACATCTTACATGGATGGTAGCAGGAAAAGAGAGAGCTTGTGCAGAGAAAGTCCCATTTTAAAAATCATCAGATCTCATGAGACCCATTCACTATCGAGAGAACAGCATGGGAAAGATCCACACCCATGATTCAATCATCTCCCACAATACACGGGAATTGTGGGACTTGCAAAATGAGATTCAGGTGAGGGACACAAAGTGAAACCATATCATTCCACCCCAGCCCCTCCGAAATATCCTGTCTTCACATTTCAAAACTAATCATGCCTTCCCAATAGTTCCCCAAAGTCCCAACTCATTTCAGCATTAACTCAAAAGTTCACAGTCCAAAGTCTCATTTGAGACAAGGCAAGTCCCTTCCACCTATGAGCCTGTAAAATCTAAAGCAAGTTAGTTACTTCCTAGATACAATGAAGATACTGGGTAAACACAGTCATTCCAAATGGGATAAATTGGCTAAAACAAAGGGGCTACAGACCCCATGCACATCCAAAATCCAGGAGGGCAGTCAAATCTAACAGCTCCAAAATGATCTTTAACTCCACATCTCACATCCAGGTCACAATGATGCATGAGTGGGTTCCCATGGTCTTGGGCAGCTCCACCCTTGTCACTTTGCAGGGTACAGCCTCCCTCCCAGCTGCTTTCGTGGGCTGGCATTGCATGTCTGTGGCTTTTCAGGCACACAATGCAAGCTGTCAGTGGATCTACCATTCTGGGGTCTGGAGGATGGTGGCCCTCTCCTCACAGCTCCACTAGGCAGAACCCCGGTAGTGACTCTTTGTGGGGGCTCTGACCCCACATTTCCCTTACACACTGCCTTGGTAGAGGTTCTCCATGATAATCCTGCCCCTGCAGCAAACTTCTGCCTGGACATCCAGGAATTTCCATACATCCTTTGAGATAGAAGTTCCCAAACCCCATTTCTTGATTTCTGTGGACTGACAGGCTCAACACCACATGGAAGCTGCCAAAGCTTGAGGCTTGCACCCTCTGATGCCACAGCCAGAGCTCTACATTGGCCCCTTTCAGCTATGGCAGCAGTGGCTGGGACATAGGGCACCACGTCCCTAGGCTACACATAGCACAGGGACCCTGGGCCTGGCCCACAAAACCAATTTTTCCTTCTAAGCCTCTGAGCCTGTAATGGGATAGGCTGCCATGAAGACCTCTGACATGCCCTGGATACATCTTCCCATTGACTTGTGGATTAATATTTGACTCCTTTTTACTTCCACAAATTTCTGCAGCTGGCTTGAATTTCTTCTCAGAAAATGGGATTTTCTTTTCTATTGCATTATACAGCTGCAAATTTTCTGAATTCTTATACTCTGCTTCCCTTATAAAACTGAATACCTTTAAAAGAACCCATGTCACCTCTTGTTTTGTTGCCTAGAAATTTCTTCCACTAGATATCCTAAATCATCTCCCTCAAGTTCAAAGTTATAAATCTCTAGGGCAAGGGGAAAATGCCACCAGACTCTTTGCTAAAACATAACAAGACTCACCTTTGCTCCAGTTCCCAACAAATTCTTCATCTTCATTTGAGACCACCTCAGCCTGGACCTTATTGTTCATATTGTTACAAGCTTTTGGTCAAAGCCATTTAACAAGTCTCTAAAAGTTCTGAACTTTTGCACATTTTCCTGTCTTCTTCCAAGCCTCCAAACTGTTCCAATCTCTGCCTGTTATCCAATTTCAAAGTTGCTTCCACATTTCCAGGTATCTTCAGCAACACCCCACTCTACTGGTACCAATTTACTGTATTAGTCCATTTTCACACTGCTGATAAGGATATACCCAAGACTGGACAATTACAAAGGAAAGAGGTTTAATGGAGAACTCACAGCTCCATGTGGCTAGAGAAGCCTCACAATCATAATGGAAGGCAAGGAGGAGCAAGTCACATCTTACATGGATGGTAGCAGGAAAAGAGAGAGCTTGTGCAGAGAAACTCCCATTTTTAAAACCATCAGCTCTTGTGAGATCCATTTGCTATCATGAGAACAGCATGAGAAAGACCTGCCCCCAATTCTATCATCTCACATAATACATGGGAATAGTAGGATTTATAAGATGAGATTTGGGTGGGGACACAGAGCTGAAATATATCACATTTCTATCAGTGAAAGTTTTTAGAGAGTCCATGCCATAGAACAAACAAGGCAGGTAAGAGGCTGTTCTGGTTATCTGGATGAAAGATGGGAGGGCCTCTGCTAGGACCACCATGTTGGGAATCAGAGAAGTAGACACAGTGAGGGGTAAATAGGAGGCAGAAATACCATGTAAGGAAGAGCTGAACATGACTCCCAGGCTTCTGGCTTAAGTAAGTGGATGGATGATTCAACCATTAACTAGTTTACAGAACAAAAAGGATAAAATTGTAGTGAAAGGAGAGTGTTAGATGTGCTGATTTAGATGAGCTGAATTATCTACCAAAGATGGCCAATGTGTCATCAAGAATTCTGGTCAAGGGATGAAAGTTTGAGTCCATATCCCTTTTTCTGTGCTGAGCTGCCCAGCTTCAGTTTCCTACTGAAGTAGTCCTCTTTCTTTCCTGTCTTCTTTATAACATTCCCAAGAGCCACTTGTTTCTTTAGTAAAATAACAATTGCTCCAAAGAAAAATCTTGATTCAAGGAACTCAAAGTGCTTAAATATTTAAAAGAGAAATACTAGAATGGGCTGGGCATGATGGCTCACACCTGTAATCCCAGCACTTGGGAAGCCGAAGTAGGTGGATGAACAGAGGTCAGGAGTTTGAGACCAGCCTGGCCAACATGGCAAACCCCATCTCTACTAAAAATACAAATATTGGCTGGGTGTGGTGGCACACACCTGTAATCCTAGCTAGTTAGGAGGCCAAGACAGGAGAATTGCCTGAGACCAGGAGGCGGAGGTTGCAGTGAGCCAGGATTGTGCCACTGCACTCCAGCCTACACAATGAAGCAACACTCTGTCTCAAAAACAAAAAGAAAAAAAAATACTAGAATGGCTAGGCTATCAATTTTTTTTTCGATTTAAGTTCCCAATAGCAAGCAGTTATCTTGCAAACCTCATCAAAGATTAGCTTCTCTTTAAATAAAATCATTTTTATTAATTTAAATTAACATCTATCATGAAAAAAAGATTTTGGGCTCTAATCTAAGATTTATAAGAGTTTAGTATGTTATTTTTATTTTGATATGTTATTTTTATCTTTTGCTGAAAAAAGAAGTATGACTAGTATTAATTTGTCATAATTTTTATAAACAGGATATTCATTTAATATACAGGAAGTATTCATTGTAACAGATAGAACAGTGAAGCACCATAGAGTGCTCATTTACATTTTGTTCTCAATAGTGTATGTTAAGTACACTTGCACATTTAAAGTATTTATGGAATTCATAATAAAGTATTTCAAACAAAATAACAAATAATTTCCTATCCCAGTCCATCATCTATACCCCCTTCCTCCAACTCCCCCAGAAAACACCGGCTGCTCTATCACCTTTTAACCTACAAAACTCAAAGGATGATATCTCTGCATATTTACTGGTTCCCCTTCCCTGGGGCAGAAGGTAATTAATTTGACTTAAAAATCCTCCTCTTCAAATTCCTTCTGGGCTAGATAAGCTAAGATCCTGTTTATGTAAACAAAAGTGCTTAATTAAACAGAGCATGTGAGAGTGCCAAAAAGACCTGGAAATATTTTCATGCTGCCATTTTATTGATCAAAATTTGAGTATATGTACAGAACCATGAAGATATATCAGTCTTTAAAAAGGTAATAATATCTTAATTTTTTCCGTTTCTTAAACTAACTTCACCTTCATTCAAAATTGAAATCAATGTCCATGAAAATGTATTGGAAAGAATGCTTAATTGTGGAAAATAAAAAACACAATCTGTCAGTAAAGCCCAGTACTTCTGCCTATCAGATGGAAAATAACCCTTAGTTATTTGACCTAATATAAAAATACAAAATGATTAATATTAATAAATGAATCTTTTGCCATATATAACACTGTCATCAAATTCAGTGACCATTTCTAGGTCTAAAATCTTTTCACTTTGTGCATTTGCTTACAATTTTTTCCTAAATTTCTCACCACCTTAGATCTTCTGTCCCTACATAAAGGAGGGAATTTGATTGTATTTGATTATATTTCCCTCTGGAATTTCACACCTCTTTGGATTTCCTGACCCTGCTTTCAGCTGCCTCCTTGAAAGTTTATTTCATATTTCCAGGAAGGAAATATGAAATATTTCTCTTGTTCTTCCTACTGTCAAACCTCTAAAACTGGTCAGTCCCAAACCTAGGTATTTATCCCTGTCCTCACACAGCTCCCATTCTAGCTTTAAGGGCCCAAAGGCATTTTTACTTTAACATAGCAACTTCAATCAAATGCAGCATAGTTCATTTTCTTTCTTTCTTTCTTTCTCCTTCCCTCCTTCCCTCCTTCCCTCCTTTCCTCCTTCCCTCCTTCTTCCTTCCTTCCTTCCTTCCTTCCTTCCTTCCTTCCTTTCTTTCTTTCTTTCTTTCTTTCTTTCTTTCTTTCTTTCTTTCTTTTCTTTCTTTCTTTCTTCTTTCTTTCTCTCTTTCTCTCTTCTCTCTTTCTTTCTTTTTTGAGATGAAGTTTTGCTCTTATTGCCCAGGCTGGAGGTCAGTGGTGCACTCTCGGCTCATGACAACCTCTGCCTCCTGGATTCAAGTGATTCTCCTGCCTCAGCCTCCCAAGTAGCTGGGATTACAGGCATCTGCCACCACACCCAGCTAACCAGTTCCGTATCACAATCTTCCTATTTTGAGTATTCATATTACCATTATTGTTATGCAAAACTTTGGAGTTATCTTTGATGCAATTCTCTCCTTCATTCTAAATTTAATCATGAGTTTATATATATTTCATATAATTTTTTCAATAAGGATAATATTTAGTACCTTCACATGAAGATATAAGCCAGCCTGAGTCTCGATATTTACATCAGAAAATATGGTCACTATACTCCCTGATTCCCTACTTTCTCTTATACTTGCAAAACATCAGTAACTACAGTAACTTAGCTGTCAGCCTCATGCCAGGCTTTAGGACAAGTGCAGTTTCTAGGCCAAGGACAAGCAGAGAATTAGCCTTGGTTGCTCGGGTCTAGACACTACCTGTACCTGGGTGCTAGGCAGTGCATACCCTAAACATGTAGACATTAAATACCTATGAAATTTCTAACATAACCAGAACATATCAGAGTGGAAGTAGGCAAAGTCATCTTAAGGAAACAGAATGGCTTCTAAACCATCAAAATTTACTATCTGATGACCTAAAGAAAGATTATGGTAGAAAAAATATTCCTTAACCACAGGTACTACCTAGAAAATGAGAGCAACAGATACAAATTCAAGATGTGACCTTCCATACCATTCTCCATGGAGGAGCAGCTTTGGTTACTAGACTTTTAGGAGTCCAGTTTACTGACCAGTCCATGTACAGATGGCAGCAACAGATCATCACACTTTGATTCCTCCAACTCTCCCATTCTGAGTCCATGCTCACTGGGCCCCTTCTAAGTGTAATCTGGCTCTTCATTTTGAAAAAGCATGTTTGAGTCTAGCTAAGACAAGCATTCCATCTGTATGATTGTATTTCTAATGGTAAGTGAATAATTTGGCATTCTGGTTTTATTAGCCTCATGAATGTAGTTAATGTGAGTTCACCCGAGAGAGACAGATCTGCCCTCTGAGTGCTGACAACACCAGACTTCTGAGTTGGCAAAGCTGAATGACAGACCCAGCACCAGAAAGTCAAATTACCAAGGCAATGGATGCCTTACTGTGAGGCCCAAAGGGAGGTACAATAGTATTTTTTTAACCAACCCTGAATGATATTTTCAAATGTTGAATGTATGGGATAGCATTTACAATCCAAATTGCTTTAAACTAATTGTGGGTTATGATCTAAATGAAGCAAATTAAGAGATGGACAGTAAAGTAACTGTCATATTATTTGTTATCTAGTCAGTGTATTATTTGTATAGCTTTGGAGAGCCAGGCGAAGATTTCTACCTATATTTGATCTCCACTGCCATTACAAGGATATATATGAAAGATCTAGGACACCACTACCTTGTACAACTTCAAAGGCAGAGGCTACTAGTGTTATTGAGCAAACTATGGCAAATGAACAGAAAGCTAAAGACATCGATGCTGTGTTTTGCCAAAGGGCCAGGTATCCCTTGAGAATCTTCATTCTCTAGAGTAAAGACCTCTAAGGTAACCTTACAGGGGGACATTACCCTCCATGTCCAGGACTTGATTCTACTGAAATTATAGCCCCAATACCTAGAAAGGCTTTCTGGGGAAGCATTAAGAACATAAAGCAGGAGTTTGAGACTAGCCTGGGCAACATAGTGAGACCCCGTGTCTCCAGAAAAAAAAAATTTTTTTAATCAGGCATTTTTAAAAATTTTTT
The DNA here is from genome assembly GCF_049354715.1 of Callithrix jacchus. Taxonomy (NCBI): domain Eukaryota; kingdom Metazoa; phylum Chordata; class Mammalia; order Primates; family Cebidae; genus Callithrix; species Callithrix jacchus. The sequence continues at coordinate 67,500,386 of NC_133509.1, read as the reverse complement.
AAAAATCAGCACATGCCTGTAGTCCCAGCTACTTGGGAGGCTGAAGCAGGAGGGTCACTTGAGCCCAGGACTATATATAACCATCCTGTATCTATCTCATTGGTCCTGATAAGCCTCCAGTAATAAACTTTGCCAAGAACAAACTTTGACCTATAAATTAATCCTGCAATCAGTGGCTTTTTTTTTTTTAAAGATGGCATCTCATTCTTTTACCCAAGCTGTAGTGCACTGGCATGATCATAGCTCAGGGCATCCTCGACCTCCTGGGATCAAGTGATCTTCCCACTTTAGCCTGCCAAGTAGCTGGGACTACTGGCATGTGCTACCACGCCTGATTAATTTTTAAATTTTTCTATAGACACAGGGTCTCACTATGTTGCCTAGGCTAGTCTCAAACTCCTGAACTCAAGCAATGCTCCTGCCTTGGCCTCCCAAAGTGCTGGGATTACAGGTTTGAACTACCATACCTGGCCTGACTTTTAAAAATCTGTACTTACTCCTAGTTTATTAGTCATTTCTCTTCAAGTTATTGCTCTACCTACTGGATTTGCCCACTGGTAGCCTTCCATTGTTACTAAAACATTCAAAAACTGGGCAATGAGGGAAGGAGGAATAATGGTACGCAAGATTAACCAACTTTAAGTAGAGTTTTGTATAAGTCACATCAACCTAGCTGGAAACTTTAAAGCAACAAAAAGAATTGTTTGCGTGACTTATCCTTTCACTTTTACAATAATTAGAATGCTTCCTACTGTGCTGTATGATTTAAAAATAATCATAGAAAGTCAATAACAGTCATTTCAAATGTAATGATTGAAGGCTAATCACATCCACTCAATCATTCAATAAGCATTTGCTTGTCAAATACATTATATTATTTTCATATTCTGGATTAGTCTACAAATATCTAGCTTTCTGCCATTTCATGTTTTCATGGAAGACCTTGGTCTGAAAGCATCCAAAATAGGACTCATCATCTTCTGGCACAAATTTGCTCCTTTTCCCACATTCCATTTCAGGGAATAGAAACGCAATGTAAGAAGTCAGAACTAACCTTTGCTTATCCTTACTCCTCCTTTACAGGCACCCCTCACACCCATTCACTAATTGCTTTGTGTGGATTTGCCTTCGATAATTTATTAAGTCCATCACTATTCACACTGCTTTCAATGCGAGCACCAGGTCTTGCCTGGAACACTGCAGGAGCTTCACACTGTTAGCCCTTTCTGCCAATCTCACCCTCTTCCTCTCCTCCACATCACCACCAGAGTCATCTTTCTGAAAGTCAAATCTAACTAGCTCACTCCCAAGCTGATCGTTTCTTTCAGCTTAATTCTTAATTCCTTTCTTTTAGCTTAATTCAATTCATAGGTAGGTGACAAGAAGTAGAAAATAATGGTCAAAATTCATTGCATAGAATACTAAGTTCTAATAACTTCTCAAAATATAGTTTGTCAACCTCATTTCCTGTATATGACTATGTCTGTCCAGTCACAACAGCCTGTATAGATCTCCCTAAGGCATTTCTGCCTCTGTGCCTGGAATGTCCTTCCCAAATTTATCTACCTGCTTAGTTCTTTCTCACTATTCAAGACTTTCAGGGTTCCTTGCACTTGACATCCACTCCTGAACATCCACAATGCAGCTGGTAGCCCAGCTCTATGCCACCAGAATATCCTCTACCTGCCTCTTGCACAGCATCCATCACACTAGTTGCAACTGTTTCTTCACACATATTTTTTTGCACACATTTCCACTCCTGTCCCTCCACACTCAGACTGGGAGACCCTAGATGGAAAATACCATGTTTAGGTCATCTGTGATCACTACCACCCTGCTTAGTGGCTATGCTATAGTGGTACCCAATAAATAATGTGCTGAGTGACTAGATGATAGGGAACATTCTATAGGAGTTGTGTCATGGGTTACAAAACTGGAGATACAGAATAAATAAACCTAGAGAAAAGTATAAATTGGAAGGTCTTCTTGAGAGATACAAATTGAGTATTCCAGAGATTAAGTAAGCCCTAAAGCAGTTTTGGAGAACGGTAGTCAAGTGACATCAGTGTATGAATGTGAAGACAAAAGGACATGTGTCCAGTCTACTTAGTTGCCACTGTGGCTAGTGAGACTCAAAGATGATACACGCCATTGGTGGTATACGACCAGATTCAACCTCCAGGGTCCTCATAAAAAAGGTATCATACAAATATAAGATTTTCTCATTTCTCTCATATAACAAGAGACCAGTTGAAAGACCAAATCCTAAATGTGCTTTGGGATTAATCAGTTTCTTATCCATCATTATATTTTAATCAATCTTTTTTTTCTTTTTCTAAATTTTCACTTAACCAAGAAAAGGTTTTCATTTTAATGTATAGATGTGTCTGTTTCTAAACTACTATCATATACCAAAAGAATTACTTTTTATAATTTAGTTTTACTGAGAAGATAAAAGATTAAAGAAAATTGTCCTTCTGCTTTGATGTAGGTCTGCTGTGGACATACAGAAAAGGCAGTCTTGGAAGGTAAAAATAATCATATTTTGAGTTACATGATGACCAGATCAACTATCCCAACTGCTCAACTAGCAAGGCTTCAATCTGTTGTTACCAAAGTATCCTAAATGCTATACACAATTACAAACTTCCTAAATTATTTATAATGTACCTATGAAAACTGTAAGCACCTACTTATGAAGAAATTAATTACCAGAAAACTGTGCTAAAATAATTAAAGTCAAAAGGGCAACTATTGAGGAATAAATGGCTTAAATCCATAGTTCAAGTGGAACACATATTCCGAAGTGTATCAGTTATGTGCTTTGCCATCTGTGTCTATAAACTTCTCTCATTTTGTTCTAATATTAAAGCAGCTATGTGCTTGCCCCCAAGAAAGAGCCATTAGTAGGCAGGCACCTAAGATATGCAGCACAAGCAACAGGTCTGTGCCGTCCTATCATTTTTTTAATCATTTCTCATAGCTCAATTTCCAGAAAGCACATATAAAAAGTAGACAGAAGTTGCCTTTTGCCAGCCTCTGTCAACTGAGACTCTAATGTCTAGTTAAGCAAGAAAACTCCCTTTTCACAAACTCCACTTTCCCACTCACAAGGCACACTTAGAAGGGTCATGGGATAGAGAGGAGTCACTCCCTGACCTTGCCTGTGTTCAGCCCACGTGATCTAGCCATTTGTTTTTTCTGTTTTTCCTTTTCTTAAGGTGTAATGTTCTTTCTTTCCATGGAGACAGAAATCCTTTGATTTATTAATATTCTTCTTAGTGTAAACAACTTTACCATCTATTACATAATGATTAATACTTCAAGCCATAATTTAATGGAGAATTACAATACTCAGACATTAAGATTCTTAAACATGTAGGCAACAAATCACCAAATCAATGTTTTCTGAAATCTTATTTAAGTATTTTACATATTGGCATTTTAATATATTTTACTGAAATCGTTTTTGTTAAAATGTTTTCCAGAACTTCCATTTTCTTCTATTGATATGGAATCAGGAGTAGAAATTAATAATAATTAACTTTATATGGATACCAATATTAAAAAGGAAATAAAAGAAGCATGCTTCTTTTATATGTTGAAAGATGACAGAATGCTTAGTTGTTATTTTAATCAGTATGTACTTTATCCAAGTATAAGAAATTTCATGAAAATGCTCCAAATTAAGTCATCGTAATAGCTAAGAAGAGTAAAAAGAAATGTAAAGTATTTTTTGCATATAATCATTTAATGCAAGTCTTGTAAGTTCATAAAATTATACTGTGTAAAATAAAAGGAAAGATTTGATCTTTAAAATTTATAGTTTTAAGTTTATAATTTTTATAAAATATGTAATTATATGTTGTCCGATTGTTGTTACTGTCAACAATTATTATCATGTGTGTTATAAAGACCACAGCACATTTCCTGTTTCAAAAAAATGTCATATTACTAATGTTCAAAATCCAATTTTGTTATGTTTCTAATCACTGGAAATAAAAAATAAGAAACTTCTGTAAAATTCTGAAACTAACTCCCTGCTCTCAGGGATCATCCTTAATTTTTTAATCCATCCTGGAAAATGTAACATTTTTTTTCAAGCAGCTGATGCTTTCAAACATGCAGGACTGGGCTGAGCATTCCTTCATCCTGATGTCATGGACCAGCATTTGTCTCAGAAGACATCTTTTGTAGTTGTAACCAAAAGGCAAAAGAAATCAGAGCTGTGAACAGGGAGAGAGGGGGAGAGAAGGAAAATTGCTTAGACCAATCCACTAAAAAAAATTCTGACACAAACTTGTATATTTTTAGTCACTCAACGTGCATACTTTAAAATAAAGGCTTCTGACTTTTATAAGGTATTGTGCTTATTTTCACACTATTGGTTTAAAAAATACTCTCTGCTCTATGGTAATGTGTCACAGGGAAGTTAGCTATAGTTTCATGAAAGACGTTTTTATCCCTGACTGGCATCTTCTCAATAGCTGGGGCCCAGGCACACCGCTCTCTTCCCGGCAAGGCCCTCTGCACTGAAAACAGTGCAGCATTCATAACTTATTCTCAGCACTGCGGGGCAGCTCCACAGAAAAGCTTCTCCAGCCTAATGGGTTACATCACTGAAAAGTCTTCCATTTGGCCTAGGTGAAAAACATGAATGCATGCCTCATTCATTTCTCCACCTTAAAAAAAAATAAAGTAAAATTATATCCATCCTTAGCTAAAGACTTGCATTCCCACAGTCCAGCTCAATCAAAGCTACGATGCTGCTAACTAAATGTTATGCAGTGGAACTGCTAACTTTTTAAACTACCATTAAATAATTTTTACAACTATGCCACTATTAAAAATGTCAAATGAGATACCAAAAATGACTTTAAATTTTAATAGAAAAGTCTTGATTAGTGCTAGCATTACCTCTAGATTTAGGTCACATTTTAAAATATAGTTGACATATAGGAATCAAAGTCTCACCCTCCTCACTGACATCAACACACAAAAACCCATGCACACAGAGGTTTTCTTTTTTCCGTCTCCATATTTTTCCTGATAGTCAAAAGAAATCAGCTATATCCAACTCTTTCAGAATGTGTCAAATATCCATGGTTCCTTGGAAGGAAGGCACCCAGTAGGCTATCCAAAATATTTAAAATTAAAGAGAATACACTTTCCTTTTTCCTCATTAAAATATGCCTTTTAAGGCTGAATTATAATGAATGACATGAGAACATTCCCACCCTTTTCTCAAAACACAAGCTAAAGTGTGAACACAGGTCACACTTGGAGGGAAACAAAACCAGCTTTCATATTCTCTCTGCTAAATCATACAAATGAAAGTGAGAAACTTAAAGCTGAAGCTCTGGCCATGATTTCTAAAATGATGCGACACATCCAAAACCACAGCTGCACACAGATGGTTCGCGAGGCACACAGTGTTCTCCTGCATGGAGAGTTCAGAATCCTCACAGCAGTACCCATGCCGACTCTTAGGGCTGCTGTGACAATGGCTGCAGCCCCATGTCCTTACTGCTGTCTGTCTGAATGACAAGGGGAAGTCATGTCAATTATGAAGAATCGTGGACCTTATGACTAACGACTCACTCAAAGCCATTTATATCCTTGATCGTGTAAATCCATCCTTGCTCACCAAGCCATGACATGACAGAACTTTATAGCTTCTTCTAAGCTATTTCCTTGCATTATGGAGAATCAGGCTGCTTCCACCCATGTTCGGAATCTGAAACCTAAACATGCTTGTAAATACTTACAGAAATCGACTCTTTGCACTTCTACAGGCCTGAGTTCTTTTTTTCTGCTTTCTTTTCCCTTCCAATGATATATCTTTTCTTATGAGTTTGTTGATTTTGTGTTTTGTTTTGTTTGTTTTTAAAACATAATCCCTAGCTGGCATATATTTTAAAAAATCTTCCCTAGAATGTCTGCACTGAAAATTCCAAAAGAAGCTACATTTCGTTACTAGACATATATTTTTGACATTAGATAAACTTTTTACAGAAAACAAACATGAAGATTAATTCTTGAAACACTAAAAGTTCCCATTTGCAAAAGAATAGCCTAACATCAACAAGGCAGACTATTTTAATAATCAAAAGTCCCCTCTCTGTGTTATTTGGATAATTAAAATTTATGTGTACTATAGATTTCTGATACTTCAAAAATGTTCCATAGCCTCTAAATTGTGTAGCTACACCTCTGTCCTTCAAGATACATCACACAATCGCTACCTAAATTAAGTTAAAAATGAAACACCCGCATACATAAAGACAACAGTTACCAAGCCCATCTTTAGGATTCCTTTCTTTGTTCACTATTTTCTGTCAATATATATGAATTGCTTGTTATCTGACTATAAGCATATCGTGCTGAGACAGTGTTACAACGTGTCATATCATATGGCTCCCATGAATATCAACACATAATCATTACCACAATTTAAAGAGCTCCCAGTATGAGAGAATACATATAATTTGGCCCTCAAATTATTTACATTTTTATGCACATTATACCCAGGACTTAATTAGTTTGCAGTGTAGATATCAAATCAGAAAATCCCCATTGATGCAATTTTCCTTAGCAATTAAATCAAATACTGAGCTTTTAGAACACAGGAAATGACTACACGGGAGCTGTAGACTAGGTGGCCATTCTCCACAAACTCTTTTAGAAGACAGGGCAAAAATTCACAGAATATTCACATGACTATGGATAATTAAAGTCAACCATTTCCACCCTACAAAAGAAAATGGAGCTTCTGTTAAGAATGAACAATAAAGACATTATTTTAGCTCCACTGTGCTTTTTTAAGGAGTTTTCATCTCTAAAAAACACAATAGTACTCCTGCTATCTCAATGTTATCCAATTCACAGATAATATTGTTGGAAAGAATTTTGTGAATACCAGAAGAAAATAAAATGCTTTAAATATTATTTTTATTCAAAATACAGCACAAGAAAGGCTTATAGAGAACTGAAGCATAAGTATTTAGGTAGTTACTCAACTTAGCCACATCTCCAAAGACTCAGGAAACAAAATGTTGATGAAAGAAAACCAGATCTCTGTTATAATTCATCCCTTTCCCTCTTACTTTCTTTCCCAAAGTAAGTTTGTATTTACGTAACCCTATTTGAGCAGTTTAAACCTTACATATGCACTAAAAATGTGGCAAGATTTATATGACCACATTACTCCAATCTAAGTGGAATATCCTTGAAGAACAGTTGGAGAAAGAATCCTTGCTCTGCTTCTAATTCCATTTAAAATTCTAAAATACAGCAGGGATTAAAACCAAATAAAATAAGATTGAGCCATTATAACAAACCCAGCTTGCATCTAAAGATTGGCAACTCTCTTTCACAACATGGGACAACATATAATGTGTTACACACACTAAACCTAGTCAGTTAAGCTTCACTTTACCACACTGCATTAAACGACTTCTCATCTAAATTAGTTTTTCTGTACAATACTTAATAATTCTATTTGGCAGGGCACAGTGGCTCACACCTATAATCCCAGCACTTTTGGAGGCCAAGGTGGGCAGATCACTTGAGGTCAGGAGTTTGAGACCAGCTTGACCAACATGATGAAACCCCGTCTCTACTAAAAATACAATAATTAGCCAGGTGTGGTGGTGTGTGCCTGTAATTCCAGCTACTCGGGAGGCTGATGTAGGAGAACTGCCTGAACCCGGGAAGCAGAGGTTGCAGTGAACAGAGGTTGCAGTGAGCCAATATTGTACTGTTGCACTCCAGTGTGGGTGACAGAGCAAGATTCTTGTCTAAAAATACAAAAATTAGCTAGGCATGATGACACATGCCTGTAGTCTCAGCTACTAGGGAGGCTGAGGCAGGAGAATCACTTGAACCCGGGAGGCAGAGGTTGCAATGAGCCGAGATCACACCACTGCACTCCAGCCTGGGCAAAAGAGCAAAACTATATTTAAAAATATATAATAATAATAATTCCATTTCATTCAATATGTGTTATAAATTACATGAATATAGCTCAGCATCAATAATATATAGTCATTATTGAAAAAGAAGGGAAACCAGCATATATCACATAGTTTTAGCCAAAGATTTAAATTTAGACTATTTAGCAAAAACTTTTGGAATGAATACTAGTGTATATTATTTTTTCATCTATAAAGGGAAATTTTGCACTAAATATTATTGTTAAAGGAACAAAACTGAGTGGAAACCTACAATGATAAATGAAAGGGTTTATCTCAAAAATAAATGATTTAATACAAGTGAGTGTCCTACTCTGAATAGTGGGAATATAAACAGGTTATTTAATGTACTAAATCATTCCATCAATATAAAGCATGCGTGTACACATGCAGTGCACACATACACAAATTGCTCAAGTAAGGAGTGGGGGAATTTTTATAGTCTAAAGAAAAATACAACATTTCACAGGGAATTTTTTTTCAGGTATGTAAACCCTACAAAATACTCTACTAAAGACAGAACCTGAGGATTTTTTAAAAAATGGTCTTTGATGGAAAATATATTCCCTATTGTTACTAGTTGAAGACAGTGAAAATACCACTTGCTACCTTTGTATGATGGCAATATGATACTCAAACATTTACAATTCTTCTTGCTGAAATAGGTTTTTCTTCTCTAATTATACCTAACAAACTTTTTTCCTTTCCTCTTCACTAAAGATAATTTATAATTGCATGCCATGCTATAAACTGTTACAACTGGCCAAATCAGACACACATCATTTCTGCTGTAGCCTCAAAGTTTTAAGTTATTCCTATCATTACAGAACAATAAGCAAAAGCTGCAAGTTACCTACAGCTTTATTTTGGCCAATAGTTTTAACTCAGCCTCCAACATCTGAGTGATATTAGCAACTGGGATATTGAGTGATGTGAGTTTTACTTTCTTTCTGTTCCTTTATCCCACAGCTAGCAATAAAATCCCCACTGACTGGTTCACATAATGCAGTGGACAGATGCAAAGGACCATGCTGAAGACAAGTGTACAGAATTTAGGAACTAATTGGATTTTAGAAGGAAGAAGTCTCAAGTCTTGAACATTTATAACAGAAGTAAGAGCATGAACATAAGAGGTCAGTTATTTAAGTAGTGCATATAGAGATTTTTTTTTTCTTTTGGTAGAGATGAGATCTCGCTATGTTGCCCAGGTTGGTCTCAAACTCCTGGGCTCCAGCAACCCTCCTGCCTCTGCCTCCGTAAGTGCTGGGATTACAGGCATGAGCCACTCTGTTCGTAAAATATTATTGTAAGGGATATCTTATATTGGAATTTGAAAATGCTATGCTTTCAACATGTTTCCCAAAATGCATGTATTAGGGATAAAATTAATCCCTAATACAACAGTTGGGTGGTAGGGCTTAGTAGGAGGTGTTTAGGCCATGAGGGCTCTATCTTCATGAATGGATTAATGCTGATTATTAAAGGGTATGAAACTGCAAGTTTGATCTCTTGCTCGCTCAAGCGCTTGCCCTTCCACCTTCTAGCATGAAATGATACAGTAAAGAACTCCCTCACTAGATGCCAGCACCTTGATACTGAACTTTCCAGACTCCAGAACTAAGAGATTTAAATTTCTCTTCTTTATAAGTTACCCAGCCTGTAGTATTCTGTAACATCAACATAAAACTAAGACAGAATTCCTGGTGAGATATCTTGAGAAAGGAGTTCATCAGACAGTTTGAAAGATTAAGCAGAAAATGAGGCAAGAGATGAGAAGAAGAGATGAAAAGGAATGGGCTATCAGCAGAGCTGCTATTTGACACCCTAGGAGTGGATGAGATCATCTAGGGAGGAAGCCTAAAGGGAAAAGAAAATAGCCTGGATTATTTGCATTTGTGCAATTAAGAGTTGAGTGTGCATTGGTTCTGTCCATCAAGATAGTATGCTGCTGAAGTTCTTATCATCCCCTGCTCCATACCACCCCAAGATGGTGAAGTAAGACTTGTACTGCTGTAAGAACACCTGAGACACCTCTATGTGATATATTAAGGAATCTTTTCTGGGTTGACAGAAAGACTCAACGGAGATTTATTTTTAAATACCTAACTTTCTGAGTATTTTTCTAATCAGAAGAACATGTTATTTTTTAGTAAGGATAAAAATAATGTTTGAAAATTTTCATGTGATATGTAATTTATAAAGTTCCTCAGCAAAACATTTATTGCATAATGATACAACCGTGCATATTAAGTAGCTTGTTAAAAATAATTAAATGGCTGCCACATTTTACTCCAGAGGTAGATTCATTTCATTTCCATATTGGACTCAAAGATCACTTTCTATAAAGTAGTCTCAAGATGCATGTTCCATTTACAAAAGCTCTTCAGATGAAAGATGTTTTTGCAAATGCAAAATATGAATTATTGTCATCATCATCATTTTTATTGTGCTAGGCATGTGAATGGATTTTGCATCTGGTGGCTCAGTTAAAATCTAAATTCCTAAAGCAATACTATAATACTTTGAACCATAGTGACATCCAAGAGGGTAATGACTTTCTGATGGAGTGAGCAGCTCCTCCATGATATGAGGAGAAATGCCAAACCTGGAACCTGGTGCAAACTCACTGCTAACTCCTGGCTGAAAGTGGATAATAAATGGCTGTAGGCATTTCTGAGTTCCTCTGTGTGAGCCTCTAACAGCAAGAACCACTGGAGGTCACAGTGCTGAGGAATCTAACAATTTGAAATATATATATGTGTGTGTGTGTGTGTGTGTGTGTGTGTGTGTGCATGCACATATGTGTGTGGGTATATATATAGCTAAAAATAAACTGAAATACTATTTTCTAAATACCTTATACAACATAAGTGGCCTGTATCATCTTTCAAGACAGAGTATCAGTTTATTTCAAATTTAGAGATACTGGCCTCGATTCAAATTCATGGCAGTTATAGAAACCAATGTTCCGTGCCTTGATTCAGGTGGCAAGCATTAAATCTTTTTCTGGCTGTCATGCAACAACAACTTTAATACAAATTAGCACTGCCAAACTCAGTTTCCTGGACTCAGAGGTCCTTGATGCTACTGCATGAATTTTATTCAGACTTTCACATGAACTATATGTTTTTTGAAATGGTAGAATCCAAGAAGAAAAATCTAAGCAAAATGTAATTTAATTATTCTGATTTACAACTCATTACACAAAAATTATCTCCCTTGTATTATTTTAATATGAAACAATCATTATATCATACAAGAGAAGGTAATCAAATAAAAATTTCATTTCTATAACTGCAGTCTGTTTAAGCTATTTACATTGAACAGAGACATGTCAATCAATAGTAACTCAAAAATACAGTGCTTGTGTTAGTACCTCACGGTTTCTAAGTCAAACCTTTTCAAAGCTCAAAACCCTGAGAACAACCAACCAAAATAAGAGAGTCACCTCTTTTCGCTAAATTGAAAAATTCAATTAACTCTGAACCTAAGACTCCAAACAACTTTGGAATGACTTCCAGGAAGGAAAGATCTGTCAAGAAAACAATATTTCAAGGTAGGAACCAATTCTTGTTTCTTACATTAGTTTTTAATTAAGACACACAAGAGGAAACATAGTAGTTATTTTAACTCTCAGGTCTCTGGATGTATGTTCAAAATCATGATTCTCTGGCAACATTGTAACACTCATAGAAAAGTCTGTCTAGCTGCTTTAGAATTCGTAATGATTGGTCATTTCTTTTCTTTACAACAAAAGTTTTTGACAAGTCAATTGGCATAATCTTAAAACAAAGTGACCTCCTGGTTTAGTAGCTGATTTCACTTAATAACCACTTCAAACCCCACAAAATGGGTAATGTAACACACACACGCACACACACACACACAATCCTAATTTCAAATTCTGGCCAAGTAGTTTTATCCTTTCATGATCTTGGAAATACAGGATTCAGTATTTTTAGACTCATCATTATAAGAAAAAAAAAAGTTAAAATTTCAAAACCAAAGAGAAGTTTGGGAAAGTATAATTTCTTTAAATATTTATTCTACTATGATTCATTTAAATCCCTAAAGAGGGTACATAAGGACCCTATTATATTACAGCCCTCAGACCCAAGAAAGAAATGCTGCAATAATGGCCCACACATATGTATGGCCCTTTTAAATGGCCTTAGAGATTGTAAAGTACAGAACAGCGGCTTCAGACAGACACTTGCTGTCACTACCTATGTGACCTTAGACTGAGACCTTCATTACCCGAGACCTGGTATGCAAAATTGTAAAATGAGAACACTGCTACCCACCTCAAATGATATTTTGCAAGGATTAAATGAGATAGTGTGCCTAATTCAGTGGTGCATATAATACACACTAAGTAACTGTAAATTCTAAATCTTATTTAAACTTTACAGCAATCAGTGAAGGAGGTATTAGTTGTATCCCTATTTTATATAATAAGACTCAGAGAGCTCAATTAGTTTGCTTGAAAGCATAGAGGTTTTAAGCAGCAGAGTCAGGAGTCATCTTTTAAAGATAAACCACAATAATCAGAACAGTAACTATAAAAGAAAGCATTTATTGTATACCTACAGTGTGGCAGGTACTACACTAAGCTTTTTAATGTGTTATCCAATTTAATCCTCTTAAGAATACTGTGAGATTCACACTATTATCCCCATTTTATAGATAAGGAAAACTGAGGCTCACAATGGTTGAGCAACTTTAAATTACTCAGCAGTTATTTTTTGAGCCCTTATGATGTCTCAGGTATGGGAGATACAAACACAAGCAGACAGATGAAATTCCTGACATCTTGACTTGAAAAACATCACACCTAAGAAATCTTCAAAGGATGTCATCTTAGAGACAAAGGAAAATATCAGCCTAAAACTGCAAGTAGTCACTATCTGACACTGTCCTAAGAGAGACAGCAACCAACAACTTGAAGACCTTTCTCACCAATCCATCCAATGTTTCTCTGAATACAAAGCAATCATCATTTTCATTTCAGAGAGGAGTAAACTGAAATGCAGAAATACTAATATTCTTGGATCAAAGGAAGGAAAAACAGTTTCACCAGTGAAAATAAAATGTTTCAGACAGAATGGAACCTAGACAACCTAGTGAGCCCCACAAGTGTCACAGACCCAATCTCCTACCTAAGGAGTCTAGGTGGCCCTTCCTCCACCTAGCTTCCTAGCTCCCAAATCTATAAAAACCTGCTAATATTTATAAATATAGAAACTCCATAACCCCTTACAACTTGTTGTGCTTGAGACAGAAGTTCCCAGTCAGTACTACCACTTTGCAGAGCTCTGGGGAACCCTTCACACAAATACAAGTGAATGATGCTTTCTGAGTTGTATATGGAGAGCCTTTCTCCCAGCTGTGTGTTTGGGCTTCTTCTGTGGGGCAGGGTAGGCTGTGTTTGTTTTCCCCAAAGACGTCTATCCCCATCCCAACTTCCAATCTTACAAAAGAGCCAACCCTCCAGTCACAGTAGAAAGGAAGAATAATATACACATAAGAGGCACTATGTATAATTATATACACTGAGAGGCAGAATATACACACATAGGTAAAAAAACAGACCCTTGACGTTTGGAGTCCTGCCTCTTCTCCAGCTGACTAGCTGAGTGTTGAAGGCAAGTTTTCTCACATCCCATCTTCACTTCCACATTTGAAAAGTAGAAAAATAATGACAGCACTCACCTCACAGGGTTATTATAAGGATTAAATGAGATAATACAGTGCCTTGCACAGTAGCAGGCACATGCAGGCTCAAAAAATAGTAGTAGTAGCAGCTATATTTATTATCATCTTAAGTCCAATTTTGCTAGTCCTCTTCAAATTACCTAGACCCATGCAACAATAATTCTGAGAAATATCAGTAATAAATGGTGTTAAAATAAAAGATGAATTTTAAAATAAGAAACTAAAATAGATTTAAGATCTTCAGACACTGCCTATGCTATGTGGCTACTAAAATATTAACAATATTAAGAGAAACTGCTGAAGTTTTTCAGACCAGAAATTTATTTTTTTATTTAGAGACAGGGTTTTGCTGTCACCCAGGCTAGAGGAGAGTGGTGCAATTATGGTTCACTGCAGCCTCCACCTCATGGGCTCAAGCAATCCTCCCACCTCAGCCTCCTGAAAAGGTGGGACTATTGATGCACATCACCATGCCCAGCTAATTTTTTTTTTTAATTTTCAGTAGAGACATGGTCTTTGTGTGTTACCCAGGTTGATCTCAAACTCCTGGGCTCAAGCAGTCCGCCTACCTCAACCCTTCAAAGTGCTAGGATTACAGGCATAAGCCACCATGCCCAGCCTCAACCCAGAAATTGTACATGTTTACATGTGCTTTTTCTCCTTTACTTACAATTCCATTAAATAAATAGATTGGGGTGGGGTGTGTGTGTATGTGTGTGTGTGTATCTGTGTGCATGTGTCAGAGAAAAACTCATAGAGCTGGGCACAGTGACTCATGCCTGTTACCCCAGCAGTTTGAGAGGCCGAGGTGGACAGACTACCTGAGGTCAGGAGTTCAAGACCAGCCTGAGAAACATGAAGAAACCATGTCTCTACTAAAAATACAAAAATTAGCCAGGTGTGGTGGTGTATGACTGAAGTCCCAGCTACTCAGGAGGCTGAGCCAAGAGAATCACTTGAACCCAGGAGGTGGAGATTGCAGTGAGCCAAGATCACACCATTGCACTCCAGTCTGGGCAATAAGAGCAAAACCCCATCTCAAAACAAAGAAAAAAAAACCTGGAGGGAAAGGTAATGATGATCTTATGCCTACAAATACTGACTAGAAAAACCTAGATAAAAAGACATGGCATCTTTGGATCCTATAGACTGTTTTAAAGAAAAAAATATGAGGAGGCAGTCTTGATACTAGCTTCAAAATAAGGAAAATAAGAGTTTACCCATTGGACTATATTAGTCATTATAGTGACAAATCAGTGTTTTTAGTTGTTGCCATCTAAAAGTATATTTTAAAAACAAAATTATGCAGTGAAAACAGTGTGTGTGTGTGTCTGTGTGTGTGTGTGTGTGTGTGTGTGTGTACCTTGACCAGATAATACTTTATAGGAAAAGGTTCTGTGTGAACACAAGGGGTTAAATCAGGTTTTAAAGACAAAGAATGAGGAGACTCTCTAGAATCCACATTTATTTATATCCACTTGAGTCACTGAGTCATCATTACTAGAAGGTAAGCTCTATTCACAGCTGAAGTGAGAGCCAGAATCTGAGAGACTGAAAATATCTTGATTCTTTCAATTTCTCAGTAAGAGTTTGTTCAAATAAAGGTGTTAAGTCAGATAACTAACCTTAGCACACAGATATTTCCAGTTGCCATAAATTGCAAACCCTTTTTGTCCTCCCAATCTTTTGCTCTGCTCTGTGTGTATGTATTGACTAATGTTGACACCTAAATGAAAAACAGCTAAGGAACAATAAACTCTTGCAAACAGTTGGAAAGAGATACGGATTTTGGCCTTGAAAGCATTCAAAGCAGTGTTTGCCAAACTTCTTTGATCATGTACCACTATCAAGACATATTCTAGACCAGGCCCTTAATAAATGTGTACCACTCTATTTCTAAAGTACGAATACACAAAACTTTACTAATAGAGCATGTATGTTACAAAACACACAGAAAAAATAAATTTTAAACGACCAAGTTAAAAATAAATAGAAATAGAAGTTTCATTATTTCTTTTCTGAATCAAAACGAGTATCCCTACAAACCACCTGGAGTGCTCACACAGCACTTCGGAGACCTCAGATTTCAGAGACCACAGCAGGTGAGACACACTGAGGCCCAGTGCGAGAGCTTCTTCCTAGCTGTCCCTAGCACCTCACTCAATGGCTGCAGGAGTGCTTCTTAAAGCTGAGTCCAGGGACTACCTACAACAAAATTGTTTAAAGTACCTTTAGGTTCCCAATCTCCACTCTTGCCTGACTTAATAAATCAGCAGGCCTGTAAGCCTTTATGTTTATCAAGCTCTCTGAAGGATTTTCACACACACTAATGTTTAAAAGCCACTGATGTATGCCAATCGCCAGGAGTTGATAGTCTTTGCTCCTTCATAGTTGTGGTCCCCAAGGAAGCCAGAGGAAGAAAAAGGCTACGGTTAGGGTGATTCGGGTAAAACACATGTGTGCGTGCTCTTGTGCTCTCTCTCTCTCTCTCACACACACACACACACACAGACACACATACACACACACACACACACACACACACACACACAGCCCTCACCACAAATTATCAAGGAAGAAAATTACCTTTAAGAAGTAGAAATGCTGTAAAACATGCAGAGCTGTTTGTTCCTGTTGTTTCGTGTTGTTTTGTTTTATTAACTGCCAGAACTATCAGTCTTCGATGATCTGCTAGACTATAAAGCACTTCATATTCCTCTACTAAAAAACTGTTTTCAAACTGATGTTAGACTAATAAAAGACTGTGAGCAGGCCGGGCGCGGTGGCTCAAGCCTGTAATCCCAGCACTTTGGGAGGCCAAGGCAGGTGGATCACGAGGTCAAGAGATTGAGATCATCCTGGTCAACATGGTGAAACCCCATCTCTACTAAAAATACAAAAAATTAGCTGGGCACAGTAGCGCATGCCTGTAATCCCAGCTACTCAGGAGGCTGAGACAGGAGAATTGCCTGAACCCAGGAGGCGGAGGTTGCAGTGAGCCAAGATCGCGCCATTGCACTCCAGCCCGGGTAACAAGAGCGAAACTCTGTCTCAAAAAAAAAAAAAGACTGTGAGCAACTTTTGCTCCATCACACTGGTCTAATGACTTAAAGATAGCAAAGCTGATTCCTTATAAATCTTCTCTCTTGGCAACAGCAGCAAATGTGGCAATGACCATTTGAAAAGAATAACAGAAACAAGTCCCTTCTAGAAACTGAAAGAAGCCAGGCACAGTAGTTCACATCTGTGGTGACTCCTGGTATTCTGGAGCTGAGACAGGAGGACTGCTTGAGCCCAGAAGTTTAAGTCTGCAGTGAGCTATAATGGTGCCAGTGCACTCCAGCCTGGGCAACAGAGTAAGACTCAGTCTAAAAAAAGGAGGGAGAGAGGGAGAGAATAGAAGGGAAGGAAAGTAGGGCAGATGAAGAAAAAAACAACCATACTTTCTCAAATGGAGACAAGAAATCAGCCAACTCTTAATGCAAGTTCTCTCTGCTGGTAGTATTAAAAGACTTGATCTACAGGTGACAGGTTCTTTATTCAGATATCCAGCTCTGTGATTAAAGGAGTCTTTAATCATTCAAGTGCTTGTTGTAGACTTTTATGTCACATTTTTACTAGGATGCTACTCCATAAAACTATTCAACCAATAGCATCCTCTAATATAGACAAATCTAAAGATCATGATTGATTACCCACTAAACTCTGACAGACAACTTTATTAATAAGATACTCCACATTTATTCTCACTAGTAACAATAAAGAAAAACTTCTTTGGTTTGTTCTTTTCTACTTGTGTTTTGTTTTTGTTTCAGACTGATATTTTTAGACCTTCCTAGTATAGTCTGGTTGCTACTATGATAATTAAAGGTAGGCATGTGGCTCTGTTCTGACCAATGAGATGTAAGGAGAAGTCAGCTTGAGGCTTCTAAGAAAGCCTTTGCTGTTCTGATAAAAAGTATGAGAGTGGCTAGACCTATAGGTGCCCTCACCCTTCCTGCCTTGAGAGCAGACATGATGGAGCTGAGGTATCCATGGAGAAGAGACCAAGAGAACCAAGGGAGACATTAGCTCTGTCTTTGGTTGTTAAACCAATGTTAACAGTCACCCACATCTATACTTCTAATTATTTGAAAAAAAAAAAACACTAATCTTTGTTGAAGCCACTACTGGACACTTTTTCTGATCTCTGCAGTGGAAAGCATCCCTTGCTGGTAATACTTTCTTTTCCTTCATCACATTTCCATATTCAAAATGTGGCCACACATGGTGGCTTACACCTGTGATCCTAGCAATCTGGGAGGCCATAGCAGGCAGATCACTTGAAGTCAGGAGTTTGAAACCAGCCTGGCCAACATGGTAAAACCCCATCGCTACTAAAAACACAAAAAAATTAGCCCAGCATGGCGGCGTGCACCTGTAATCCCAGCTACTCATGAGGCTGAGGCTGGAGAATCGTTTGAACTCAGCAGAGGTTGTAGTGAGCCGAGATAGCACCACTGCACTCCATCCTGGGCAACAGAGCAAAACTCTATCTCGGAAAAAAAAAAGTCTAAATAGTTACTTAAACTCCGCACTTCAAGTGCGGACATCTGAAATAGCCCATAAGGCATAACTTTAGTGAATATACTTTCATTTCCTATATAAAATTTTATTTTCTAGAAACTATTTGAAATCAAGAACTATATTAATAAATGAATTTCTGTTCCTTTGATACATAGGAAGTGATCAATTAATATTGAGGAATTAGTACATGAAAATGGCTCTACAGAGTGTAGAAAGAACTACTCATAGAACTAGAAACTAAATTTCATTTATGAGCAATTCCAAACTTACAAACAAATAAAATTCTAAAAGTACATTTTTAGATGAAACTTGAAACACTTGTTTCAAATAAACAACTTTTTAGGTTGTAGTTAGGTGTCTGATGAGCCCCAGATACCTGTTAAACCTTAACATGGCAAAATAATGGACTACCTATTCCCAGCATGAAGACTAAGTCAGTAAAAAGGAAATTTAAAAAAATAATAATTAAATTTTTTAAAATCAAATTTTAAAAATTAATTCAAAAAAATTTTTTTTAATTAATAAGAGACAACAACCCCATTCTACCCCACTCCTTGTTTGGGCTTGGTGTTAGCTCAAGGCAAAAACCTCCAAACAGATGAATGTGTCCTTAGAATGTCTCCTTTATTTAGAGTCTTGTCCTTCTTATATTAAGCTGAAAGGGCCTTTATTCAATTCTTAATCACCATTCCCATTCTTTGCATCACAAAGCCCCACCACCACCAAAATCATTTTCCCCACCCTAACAGCCAATGCAAAACTCTCTTTACCTCGTATATTAGAAAGAAGGCAACGTGACCAAACTAATCTGCAAGAATGCCTTCCAGCAGTATCTACCTAATAAAAGCAGAATATGTGCTAACCATCAAAATGAGCTGAGTATTTCAGGTAGAGTAGCGTTTTCCATTGTGTGTGTGAGAGAGGGTGTTTTCTTGTAAGTAATCCTGAAAAGAATGGAATCTGAGGGTAAACTATCCAATTCCAACTCTTCTGTCACTTCTACCCATTTCCAGTTCCTGAACTCTCGGTTCTTGATGACTCTTCTAAAAAAAATGTATTTTGTTCAACAAAGAAATATGAAGGATCTACTCTGTGACAAAAAATAGGAAGGATCCCCTTTCCTGTAGCAGGTTCCACAGCAGACAAAGCAAAGATTTTAATAGGGGGAGAGTAATGGGTGAGCAGGGGCAAACTGCTGGATTTAGCATGGGTCATTTGAAATTTGGCAACCATCTGTACTTACAGGGTTGAAGACTTCAATTAAAACAAAAATGTGATTTCAAGGAATTTAGTTTAACTGTTCTTTTATGCTGCAGAATTCAGCAAAAGCTGTGTGTGCATGTGCGTGTGTGTGTATGTTACATTGAGCAAACTTAATTTTAGGAATCTTCAAAGATAGAACAGATATAAATTATTTTCAATATTTTTAAAATTAAATATTACATTCATTCCTTAATAAAGCTTAACAGGGTCACTAAAACTTCAAGTTTCTTTTCTTTTAACTAGTATTGTATCGGCAGCGTTTTACTATACAGGATAACTCAGGCTGATCACAGTCCCACTGATTTAATAGGTATCTGCCACTAACTCATAAAGAATGACAAGATTTGAATATATCTTAATAAATGCTGTTTACCAGATTAAAATATTTCAAATGGATTTAGAAGGAACATGGTAATTTGAGTTCTTAGTAATAAACTGTTTGGAGACCATGATCATGGATTTTGTTATAATATGAATAAACTGCAGAAATAAAACATATTCTAGAAAAGTGTATATGGATATTAGTCATCAACTGAGGAGGTATTATTTATGTATAAAAAAATTAAAATGTGATCCAAAATGGAGTTCACAAAATATCACTTCTACTATTATGCGTGCCAAAAGCTATCAGTATTAAAGTTATTTATCTTCACTTATAAAAGTAGGCATTTTTAATAAATATTATCTCAGATAATTGAAGATAACATTATAAATGGTTTATAATTTACAGGACTGCCTTTCAAAGCTTATCCATTTCATTTAAAAAAGTCTTAAAATATATCTTTAAATTACAGATGATGCACAGGTAGTAAGACTACAAAGAAAAAAAAAGGCCGGGCGTGGTGGCTCATGCCTGTAATTCTAGCACTTTGGGAGACCGAGGCAGGTGGATCACTTGAGGTCAGGAATTCAAGATCAGCCTGGGTCAACCTGGTGAAACTCCGTTTCTACTAAAAATACAAAAATTAGCCAGGCATGGTGGCTCATGCCTATAATCCTAGCTACTCAGAAGGCTGAGGCAGATTTGTCTGAACCCAGGAGGCAGAGGTTGCAGTGAGCAGAGGATGTAGTGAACTGAGATTGTGCCACTGCACTCCAGCATGGGTGAGAGCAAGACTCTGTCTCAAAAAAAATAAGAAAAAAGAAAGACACAGAAATCATTTTTACTAAAGTCCAATCTTGATTACCACAGAGAAGCGAGAGAGCACATACTTCCAGGTGGTCATTTCTGAAATGATAATAACACCCTGGGTAGGTGTCATGGGTCGAACTATGCTCTCCCCAAAAAGGTATGTTGAAGTTCTAACCCCTCAGTACCTACTTAGAAATAGGGGTTTTGCAAATGCCGTTAAGAGGAGGTCATTAAGTTGGGTTCTAATCCAGTATGGCCAGGGTTCTTACACAAATGAAAACTGTGTTACAGATACACATACACACAGGAAAAACACCATGTGAAGGTGAAGGTAGAGATTGGGATGGGGTATCAACAAGCCAAGGAGTGCAAGAGATTGCCAGCAAATATCCAGAAGAAGGTAAGAGGGAGGCAAGGAACAGTTTCTCCATTACAGCCTTCAGAAGGGATTAATGCTGCCAACACCTTGATCTCGGAATTCTAGCCTCCAGAATGAAAACATATAAGGCTGCGTTGCTTAAGCCACCCAGTCTGCAACCCTTCATTACAATATCCCCAAGAAATGAATACAGTAGGGTAAGTATTTTTTATAATTACTTTAAACTTTATATGTGTGCTGTGTGCATTTTTCTGAATGTATTTTTTAATTAGCAATACAAAGCAAAAAGGAAAGCCACTTCTTTGAGAAAGGCAAGAGAAAACCATGAAACTGTGCAAGAATCAAAAGGAACATATTATGTTAGGTCTCTGACTTGGAAAATTAATCAAGTTACAGAATTTCAGGGTAATACAAGCAACAAAAGTCAGCAACAACAAAACTGTAAGGAAAAATATTTTGTCTTTTCTCAAAAAATTGAGAATTTTCAGATATGAATTTAATCTATCTCTAGTTTAGGGTAAAATGATAGAAAAGAATCTATCCTATCAATGTGCAATGCAAAAAGAGGATTTGGTCCAGAACTTTTGATGTAAAATGCAATATTTATGTCACAATATGGGCAATATTTCCTCCTAAAAACTTTGGCACATTGTTAGTACATTTTTTTCCTAATACTTGTTGTGACAATCAGTCCCTAGAATGGTTTGCAGTAATGCCCACTTCCTAGTAACTGGCACCTTCATGTACTCCCCACCCACACTACACCAGAGTTGGGTCTCTGATTCCAATAGAATGTGGTCTGACATTTCCAAGTTCTAAGAGACTACAACTTCTGTTGGGGGTTCTCTCTCTCTCTCACCACTGTACTCTGATGTGAGTAAACTGCCATTATGAGGACACTCAGGCAGCCTTTGGAGTGTGGCCTAGGAGGTAAGGGACTAAGACTACCAGAACAGCCATAAGGAACAAAGGCCTGTCCACAACCACATGAGTTGAGCCATCTTAGAAAACAGTGGCTTTCGTTATCCTCAGCAAGCTAACACAGGAACAAAAAACCAAACGCTGCATGTTCTCACTTTTAAGTGGAAGCTGAATGCTGAGAATACATGGACACATGGAGGGTACAACACACACTGGGTGTAACAGTGAAGGGTGAGGGGCAGAGGGAGCAGCAGCATCAGGAAGAACAGCTTCACCTATGCAACGAACCTTCACATCTTTCGTAGCTACCCTGGAGCTCAAAATAAAAGTTGAAAAAAAAGAAAGAAAGCATTTGACTCCAACCTCCTGACAGACCTTAAGCCAGAACCACCCAGGAAAGCACTCCAAGATTCCTGCCCCTCATAGACTGTGTTAAATAATGTGTTGCACAAGCATATTATTATGCAAAGTAATATGATTTAAAGTGTGGAAATGTACTATTATTAAACTTATTACTGGATTTAGAAAACATGTAATTCGTAATTATATTCCAAGAACAAAACTGATTAATCCATTGATACAGTTAAATTTCTATGTAAGACACCAACCTACATCACCTTCAGAATTTTAATACTAATAGTTCAAATCAAAACATTATATATTTATTTATTTATTTATTTATTTATTTATTTATTTATTTATGTTATATGACAGGTACATTAAAAAGTTTTTGAATGTTTTATTTTATTTTTAATTGACATATAATGATACATATTTATAAGGCATAGTATGATTTCCAATATATATACACACTAGTTAATGATAAAGTCAGGGTACTTAGCATATCCATGCCCTCAAACACTTGTTATTTCTTTGTGGTGAGAACATCCAAAATCCTCTCTTCTAGCTATTTTGAAGTACAAAATACATTATTATTGACTATAGTCACCCTACTGTGCAATAGAACACCAGAACTTATTCCTCCTACCTCTCACTCTGCACCCACTAACCAACCTCTCCCCATTGCCCTGCCCCTCCAGTCACCAAGCTTCTGGTAACCACTAGTCTACTCTTTACTTCTATGAAGTCAACTTTTTCAGATTCCACACTAGTGAGAATGCGGTATTTGTTTCTCTGTGCTTAGCTTACTTTGCATAATATAATGTCCTCTAGGTTCATCCATGTTGTCACAAATGACACACTCACAATGTAATACGTAGGTGCAATGGTATCTCCTCAACATGTTAATTTCATTTACTGTTGATATATATCCAGTATTGGGATTGTTAGATCATATAGTACTATTGTTTTTAATTTTTTAGGACCCCCCCCACTGTTGTCCATAATAGCTGTACTGTTCCTACCAACAGTGTATAAGAGTTCCCCTTTCTCCATGTCCTTGCCAGAATTTGCTATTTTTGTCTTTTTGATAATAGCCATTCAAACCAGGCTAAGATGACGTCTCGTTATGGTTTTGATGTGCATTTCCCTAATAATTGGTGACACAGAACATTTTTTCATGTACCTGTTAATCATCTGTATGTCTTCTTTTAGGAAATGTCTATTCAGAACTCTTGTCCATTCTTTAATCAGAATTTTTTTCTATTGAGTTGAGTTCCTTATACAGTTGAACCATAAATAATGCTGGGGTTGGGGTCACCAACCCCCGACAAAGCTGAAAATCTGTGTATAACTTCTGACTCTCCAAAAACTTAACTATTAATAGCCCATGTTGATGAGAAGCCTTGACGATAACATAAACAGTTGATTACCACATACTTTGTAAATTATATGTATTATATACTGTATTATAATAAAGCAGTAGAAAATGTTATTAAGAATATTCTAAGAAAAAGAAAATATATTTAATATTACTTAAATGGAAGTGGATCATGATAAAGGTCATCATCGTCTCATTGAGTAGGCTGAGGAGGAAGCGGAAGAGGAGGGGTTGGTCATCTTGTCTCAGGGGTGGCAGAAAATTCTCATATAAGTGGACCTGTGGAGTTCAAACCCACGTTTTTCAAGGTTTGACTGTATCTTCTGGATATTAGCCCCTTGTCAAATACATAGTCTGTGACTATCTTTCCCATTTTGTAGGTTGTCTCTTCACTCTGTTGTTTCCTTTCCAGTTCAGAAGCTTTTCAGTTTGATGTAATCCCATTTGTCGATTTTTGCTTTTGTTGCCTGCTCTTTTGAGGTCTTATTCCAAAAATCCTTGCTCAGGCCAATGTCATGAAGTGTTTCCCCTATGCTTTCATCTGGCAGTTTCATAGTTTGGGTTCTAGTGGGTAAGTCCTTAATCGATTTTCAGTTAATTTTCATAAGTGGTGGGAGATAGTGGTCTAGTTTTATTCTTCTGCATGTAGATATCCAGTTTTCCTAATACCGCTTGTTGAAAAGATTGTCCTTTCCCTAATATGTATTTTTGGCACCTTTGTCAAAAATCAGTTGGTTATAAAAGCATATATTTATTTCTAGCTTCTCTATTCACCTTCATTCGTCTACATGTCTGTTTTCATGCCATTACCATGCTGTTTGGTTACTACTATTTTGTAGTATATTTTAAAGTTCGGTAGTATAGTGCCTTCAGCTGTGTTTCTTTCTTCTCAAGATTGCTTTAGCTATTCAGGGACTTTATGTGGTTCCATACAGATTTTAAAATTGCTTTTTCTATTTTTATAAAGAATCTCGTTGGTATTTCTATAGATATTGCACAGATTCTGTAGATTGCCTTGAGCAGTATTGCCATTTTAACAACATTAATTCTTCCAATCCCTGAGCATGAAATATTTATCCATTTGTTAGTGTCCTCTTGAATTTATTTAAACAGTGTTTTATAGTTTTCATTGTATAAAGTCTTTCACTTCCTTAGTTATATTCTAAGGTATTTTTAATCTATTGTAGATGTGGTTTATTTCTTTTTCAGAGAGTTTGCCCTTGGTCTATAGAAGCACCACTAATTTTTGTACATTGATTTTGTATCCTGCAATTTTACTAATTTATTTTTTAGTTCCAACAGCTATTTTTAAATGGAGTCTGTAGAATTTCCTATATATAAGATCTTGCCATCTGCAAACAAGAACAATTTGACTTCATTATTTCCAATTTGGATGAACTGTTTTTCTTCCTCTTCTCCAATTGCTCTGGCTAGGACTTCAGTACTTATTTTGCTTATTGTTGTGTCTTTGGTTTTGGTATCAAGGTAATGTTAGCCTTGCAGAATAAACCTGAATGAACTCCCTCTACTTCAATTTTTTGAATAGTTTGATTAAGAATTGGTATTAGCTCTTCTTCAAATGTTTGGCAGAATTCAGCAATGACTCAATCAGGTCCTGGGCTTTTCTTTGCTGGGAGACTTTTAGTACTGATTCAATCTTGTTACCTGTTGTTGATCTGCTCAGGTTTTCTATTTTTCATAGTTCAATATTTTTTTTTGTTAGACTTTCAAAACTACCATTTCTTTCTTTTTGTGTTTTAGAGACAGGGTCTTGCTCTGTTGCCAAGCTAAAATGCAGTGGTGTAATCATAGCTCACTGCAGCCTCCAACTCCTAGGCTCAGATCCTCCTACCTCAGCCTCCCTAGCTGCTGAGCACCACCACATCCAGCTAATCTTTTAAAATTTTTTTTGTAGAGATAGGGGTCTTGCTATGTTGCCCAAGTTGGTCTTGAACCCAGTTTCAAGCAACCCTCCCACCTCGTCCTCCCAGAGTGCTAGGATTACAGATGTGAGCCACTGTACCAGGCCTCAAACTGCCATTTTTTTAGGCTTCTCTAATTACACATTTTAAAATATATAAACCTTCTCTGCAGAATATATGGCTGCCTATTTACAACACATGTATCTATTAAATCTTTAGAATTTCTTCTACTCATATAGAATTTTTAAAATCCTCATTGATATATTTCATTATATCATATTGCACGTATATATGTAACCACTGGATTATTGAACTTAAAGAAATAGTTAGGAGGTGGGGGAGAGTTCAGCACAGTTTTCATAAATATGGTATATTGGACAGGAATGTGGGATCTGGAATCCAGGAGACAGAACTGCAGTCCTGGCTGTCAAATTTGCTAATTGTGTGATCTTGGCAATTTACTTAACCTCTCTGTTCCTCGCATCCTGATTTATTAAGTGGCTACAACACCTACCCCATAGAGTTGAATAAGAAATGAAGAATATATAAAACATTCTTAGCACAGAGTATAGCATATAGAAAATACTAAATCAATCATGTTGGGGGTTTTTTTGTTTTGTTTTGTTTTTTAGTGTAGTAAAATGTGGAACAAAAGAGCTGAAGAAACTTTCCCAACTGGGGACAATACTCTTTGGGAAATTATCATTTTGTCTGTATTCTGGTCAGCAGTTTTTCTAAATGTGATCACTTTGGATTTTTCACTTTAGTAAGGGCAAAATAATTATTCTTTGAATATCATTTTAAGGTATACCAATGAAGGATAGTGAAAAACTGAATCTTCCATTAATTAATTGTGTCTCAGACCTCCCAAATCACGGCTTCTCCTCAGTATATTTTTCTTTATCCTTTAGCAATAACAAAAATCCTAATACTGAGGATCAGGGTGATTCATGCCATACAATTATCATATTACTTGGTACTTACAGAGAACTTTAGAATCTATAAAGCATTTTCCAATGCATTACCTAATTGAATCATCTACTAAGTTCTAGTTGAATACTAAAGATTAATTTTAAATGTAAAATTAATTTAAACATTAAAATGGGGAGTCCAATTCTGTCTAACTTCAAAGTCAATCATGGCACTAATGACTGCCTCTGTCTCTTGGATTATTTGTCCAGGAGAAGAAGGGGACAAACTGGGTGGAAACTGTGGACCACCATGTCAGTAAGTACGTGCAGTGGTTGCGATCTATCCTCCTCAGCATCAATTATATAGGGAATACCCAGTTCATTCCCTCCCCTCACAGCCAGTACTTTGCTGAGGTAAAAGGAGAACCTGTCATTGAAAAAGCTGGAGAACCCAGTTTCAAGTTTCTCTCTTCTTTTTTCCCCCATGATTTTCTTTGGAACAGCCTGATCCATTATCTTTTTTAGCAGCTCATTATTTCAATTTAATGTCCTTATCTGCTGTCTCTTTCCACTTGGCAAAGCTCCTCTTATCAAATGTTACTCTGTATTTAGAATCTGAAAGACAGCTAATGTGGGGCCTATTACAGAAAACACAGAAAAAAAAGGATTTTGCCATTATTTATTTGCATTCAGAACTGCCTTCCTTTTTGAAGCAAGTTCTTTAGCCTCAGAAGGTATAGTTTTTATCAGGAAATTATATGTAGACTTTCTTCAGAATCGTCAGCTATCACCACTATGAGAAAAGCCACTGGATAGCACCCACTTAAACAACAAATAGCTTTCCGAAAGAAAGGAGATGAAGGGATCTTGAATTAGAAGGAAATGTGCACTTTAAAATTGCGGTCAGGCAGCTGAGGCAGAAGGATCACTTGAACCCAGGAGCCTAAGGCAAGCCTAGGCAATATAGTGAGAACCCACCGCTTTAAAAAAAAAAAAAAAAAATGCTACCCCTGGCGAAGTGTGGTGGCTCATGCCTGTAATCCCAGCACTTTGGGAGGCCAAAGCAGGCAGATCACTTGAGGTCAGCCAAGGCAGGCAGATCTTCTGAGATCAGAAGTTCAAGACCAGCCTGACCAACATGGTGAAACCCTGTCTCTACTAAAAATCCAAAAATTAGCCAGGCATGATGCTACATGCCTGTATTCCCAGCTACTCGGGAAGGAGGCTAAGGCAGGATAATCACTTGAACTCAGGAGGTAGAGGTTGCAGAGGGCCAAGATTGCACCACTGTACTCCAGCCTGGGCAATACAGCAAGACTCAGTCTCAAAAAAATAAAATAAAATAAAGAAAGACAGACAGACAAACCAGTTTGTGGTATAAACTCCAAAGTTTTAGCATTTTCTTAGATTTCACAGTTGTTAGTAATCTATCTCTTGTTAATACTTGCATTTAATACAGTCATTTATAAACACAGTATCTTCTTAAGACATTTTTATCACTAATTAATGGTTTATTAAGTGGTTTGCCTTGTTTAGCTTTATGCCAGTGTTATTACTTGCAGTTGAAAATAAATAATTCAGTAGTGCTTAACAGTTTCAAAATTCATTTCAATAACAAAAATCTAGGCTTGTATTTTTCAATTTAAACCAATGTTAATAAACCAACTCACTTTTTGGCATCCTACTCTACAGGTAGAAAATTCTTCAGAATATCACCCACATGTCCTCTCTTTCCCTTTAATACAGTAAGACCCTAAACCCACGTAGAAACAGTTTCTTACTAACAACAAAAGCAACACAACATTGTACCAAAATATTTGTTAATTCAGCTTCCTTTTTTTCTAATCACTTGTTTTGACTTCATAACTGCAAATGAACATTATTTGAGGACTTTTATATTTGTGTTTAATTATTTAAAGTAAATAATTAACTTGTGTTAATTTGTGTTAGGCAACAGAATATCATATCATATTCTATTCTGTATTTAAACTTTCAAGCCACTGTATTCACTCTTTTATGTTTTATTTACCCCTAAAATTTAGCTTCCTAAAAATAATCTAAATGAGACTGTGACTGATTAGCAGAGTTCATAGCTTCTAAAAGACCTTGTTCCTCATCTATAAAATGGGGATAGACCTTCCTCAGAGGGTTACTGGGGTAAATAAATGAGATAATGTATGTAAAGCTCTCAACATAACTGAGACAAAGCTCAAGAAATGTTGCATTCATGATGACAAGGATGATGAGAATGAGGAGGAGGATGATGATGATGATGATGATGGAGGGTGTGTCCCTGTAGGATATCACATGATACGCATACTATCGATGACCAAGAAGCATCCTCAATTGGAGATACGGAGCGATTGATCACAACATGTTACTGAGATCCACTATGAAAGACAGCAGGACCAATATAAGGTGGCAGTACTACAATCCAATATGAATTCACATTTTTTTCAGAGAACTATTATTAGGTTTCAAATTACTGGTCAAATATTACTTTGAGTTTTAAATATTTGTTTCTGTAATGGAAATAGTCACAAAATATTTTCAAATATAAAAATGTTTATTTCAAGAACTACCATGAAATTACCATTTACATGGAGAATTAAGCAGCACAAACACTTCTCTAAATACTTCCAGAGGTTAGTGAACATGTTTAAACACATGTGCTGAGGAAAACAAAACAAACCAAAACACAAAACGCTGCTGCCAGGGTTCTTATGATTAAATGAAGCTGTCTTACTGCAGGTTTCCATCTGCTATTATTTCTTAAATGATCACTACTGGGTTTTATGTAAGTTCTTTCCTTTTTTTCTAAATCCATATTAAATGTATAAGTATATATGTACTATGAATAAAATTCATAGACATGAAATAATTTTGTTCTCTAGTAAGAGATCCAAATAATGTTTTAAAAAACAAATAAATGTATGACTGCATTTGACTAATTGGCAGAGTAATGAAGAAAACCCATTTTTGATTGCTGTATGAAATACCACATATTCTCACTCATAGGCAGGTGATGAACAATGAGAACACATGGACACAGGGAAGGGAGCACTACACACTGGGGTCTATTGGGGGGAATAGGGGAGGGACAGCGGGGGGGGGAGCTGGGGAGGGATAGCCTGGGGAGAAATGCCAAATGTGGGTGAAGGGGAGGAAGGCAGCAAAACACACTGCCATGTGTGTACCTATGCTACTATCTTGCATGTTCTGCACATGTACCCCAAAACCTAAAATGCAATAAAAAAAAGAAAACCCATTTTTATTACTTGTGAATTAATGAAAGCTGTAATAGTGCATGAAATAGCTGCTCACCCTTCCCTTTAAAAAATGGTCTACAATTTCACATTCCACTGTGGTGTTCTTGGTGATCTGTTGGAGACGCTCTCTCAGCCAACTGCCATTAGGGCACAAAAAGAGGTATGTCTTTTTAGTTTCCATTTGTATTCAAAAATGACTCTTTTTACATTAAAATCTGATTTTACTTTTACTTTTCTCCTGCTGTTCTCAGAAATGTTCAAGGATACAAACATAAGACATGGCTTCTCCATGTTTACTCTGATAAATACTATTTTTCCTGCATCTCTCCAGAACTCATTACATGAGTTTGGTAATCACTATAAAGAGTATGTAAAGAATATTTAAATCAATGAAGAAAACTATATAAATACAAAGAAAATATAAAAGTAAGTAAATCCTCTTGAGTTATTTCTCTCTTAAAGTTCTTCCACATGTTTTGATTACAATCATATAACCAATATATTACCGTTCTCTTCCAAAGTTCCCTAATATATACTTGGAAAGATAGGAAGGACTATAGATTCTGCCTAATTCAACGATTAAGTACACATTACTCACCAAAAAGAAAAAAAATGAAAATTGAAACTCACATAAAACATTGTTAGACATGGTGTATCTCTTACGTAACATTCATAAAATGTTTATGCCAGTTGACATAAGTCAGCATATCTCCTCTTTGTGGGTATAGTTGGGCACAGAAAGAACATAGAATCACTAAATGAATACTTGCTACTTGATAAATTCAGCAAATAGAGTTTTTCCCCTCAATAAACCCAAAAAAACTCAGGAATCTCCACACAAGGTAGTGATGCTGGTATTGAGGAAATGAAGTATATCTGACACTTCCAAAACCAGCACTATGTGTACATTCATGCAGCTACATGAAAGTGCTCACTCTCTTACATCACATTCGCAATTACTTCTATGTCTAACCAAAACGAGCACAATTCATGCAGGCTGCAGAAGGTTTCATGACAGAAAAGAAGTTTTAAACTGGCAAAACTAAAATAAAATCAAAGTACATGAAATATTTGCTCACATAAATGTAAACATAGTTTTCTGAAGGCTTAGCTTATTTCACTTTTCTAACTTTAATATTATTAGACTAAAGGTCATTACTGATGTTTGGAATCTTTACTTGAACTACAGTTAAAGTGTGAACACACACACATGAACTCATGTGCACACACACCACCTCACAAATGTATTGAATACCAGGCAGCCCTAGTAACAATCAGGCCAGGTGTGGGATTAAAGGTTTTGTGGTTTCTGTGACATAAGAAGCAAAGCAAAGGTTTAGAGCAAGAACACTGTGGCAGAAATAAAGAAGTTCAAAAATCAGTCAAAATAAGCAAACAGTGTGTCTAAAAAAACAGGAGGTCAAAGAGAGAAAGACAGGACAAATTTCAGTGGTCAAGGCAGACAAGACTTACATACATCAAGCTTGTTCAACCCACGACCCAACACAAATTCACAAACTTTCTTAAAGCATTATGAGAATTTTTTTTTGCAATTTCATTTTAGTTTATCGGCTATTATTACTATTAGAGTATTTTATGTGTCGTCCAAGTCTATTCTTCTTTCAGTGTGGCCTAGGGAAGCCAAAAGATTGGACATCCCTGACTTATAGTCTGGCAGAGTAAAATAACACTACCACCATCACCATTTTGTTATGAGCCTGTTCTGGAGTACTTCATTTTCCAGAGTTTAGTGTTTTTTCCAGCCCAGGTATTTATTTATTTACCCACTCACTCATTTGATGCATAATATACTGAGCAGGTACTATGTGCTAAATATTGTATAATTCAGTTTCGGATGCCATTGAGTTTGAGGTATCCATGGGAAGTTTGAATGGCCATAAACAATACACAGCTGTATATATGAGTTTAGAGACCAGGAGAGAGATCTTGATTGGAAATGAGCAACTGGTGTTGTCAGCATCTGCACTCTTTTTTATGAAGCCATGAGAGTGAATTCCAGGGTCCTGGAGGGAGTGCAGAAAAAACCAAGGTAGACCATAGGGGTCACAGGCTTTTCTTAAAAGAGAAATAAATCTTTAGGTAGCAATTAAAAATAGAAAGGGCCAACTTTGAGGGGAATTGATGAAATATATTTAAGGAATCGCTGAGTGAGTCTGACATAAAGGAGTACAGCAAAAAGTGGTTATAACATAACAGCTAAACTGGAGATTTTCTGTACTGAGTTGGAATGGCGGACAGTGAATGTAACTGCAGTAATTCCAAAGCTAGTTTTTCTATATTTATGCTACAAAATGTCCTATCCTATAAATCTCAGAGACAACGAGAATTTCTGTAAGCCCATAATGCTTACAATCTTACTATCGAATTCAGAATTAAGAAGTGCACAGTCCCCACACTAAGAGACAGAAGTCAGTCCAAAGGATAAGGAAGTAACTCTGTTAAACAAATCTTAAAATTAGGCCGGGCATGATGGCTCATGCCTATAATCCCAGCACTTTGGGAGGCCAAGGCAGGTGGATCACAAGGTCAGGAGTTCGGGACCAGCCTGACCAACAAGGTGAAACCCCATCTCTACTAAAACTACAAAAATTAGCTGGATGTGGTGGCACGGGCCTGTAATCCCAGCTCCTCCGGAGGCTGAGGCAGAAGAATCACTTGAACCTGGGAGACGGAGGTTGCAGTGAACTGAGATCATGCCATTGCACTCCAGCCTGGGTGACAGAGTGAGACTTCACCTCAAAAAAAAAACCAAAAAAAAAAATAAAAATTTTTAGCTTTCAAAAATTTTAATAGGCAAATGTAAATTAAAATGCTGGAATAGAAAATGAATACTTATAATAAGGCAAACTTAAAAGATACCAAAGATAAGCTACAAATAACAAATTCAAATGTTAGAAAGTTAATTAACTTTATCACTATGTTTGATATACAATAACAGTGAAATAACCAGTAATTATTAAAATCTTATTTTCAAACTATAAAACATATATATTTACATAATTTTTTTCTACAAAGAAGAGCATAGTACAGAGATGGCATATGTTTTTCAGAAAAAAAAGCTCAATCTTTGAACATAGAAGACATTGAACACAGAAGACCAGTTTCATCTGGACCTGAGAAACCAGAATTAACTTGGACAAATTAACCAAAATCATCATCATGCTAAAGTGTGGTGCCTTAGCATGATGATGATTTTAGTTAATTTGTCCAAATTAATTCTGGTTTCCCAGGTCCAGATGAAACTGGTCTTCTATGTTCAATGTCTGCATGTTAAAATTGGGCTTGTACAAATGGCCATTCATGGTTATATTTGTTTCTGGAACTCAGTGCTCTCACTGGATAAACAGAAAGGTTCTGACAATTAGATTGAGTTTTCATTATTAAACTGAATAGAATTTCTAACTGTGTTACAGAGTAGACCTCTGTCTGTATCTGCATAGTACATAGAGGAGGCATATTTTAGATGTATTTTCAGACATACTTAGGTATATACATAAACGTAACAAAAGTAATTTGGATTTCAGAAAAGTGGATGTGTTTCCTTACCTGTATATTAATAAATTGCTATTTAAATTTTACTCCAAAATGTATTCGAGACATATGTCAATATGTCTGAATAAGGCTAATATGCATTAAAGGCAAAATTCAGTGTCTACAGATTATAAACTTTGGAGAAAGTAAGCTATGTCCAGAGTAAAGAGAGAAAGGGATAAGTATATTTGAACTACTGATCCACTCCTTCCCTGGAGCTATTGATGATTTCATTTCATCTAATATATTAAGTTCAAGCAAGTTTATCAAGGTTTAGCTCACTACTGGTTTGTATGAAGTAACAACGTTCACCACTATCAATCAATCATGGTAAGGACCCAAATTAATTGTGGTTATTTCATGTATTCTTGCATGATATTTTCAGTGCAAAGATTTGTGCTATAGGTACTATATACACAAGGTCATGTGATGACTGAATTCTGTCACCAGAGAAGAAATCCCTAGAAAAGCTGTCAGCCCTCTCTGTAACCTGTTCTATCTTACATGATTGAATTTTTCAATTTTGGCCTAATCAACTTAAATTATTATTGGTATAATTTTGTGAAATATAGAATTAATGGAATTCAAATTTTATGGAATTATAATTGACTATAAAATGGGTTTAATATGATTCTAATTTGAAATCATTCATTGTTCCAGAATTCATGTATTTGGTGGTATCATTTGGAGGTTTAAAAAAAAACATCAATGGTATATTTGGTTGTAACTGATTTTCCTGATTCCTTGCTTAATAGAGTTATGACACATCTTGAATCAAAAACTATTTTCCGTAGAGTTACAGGGGTATAATCTTCAGGAAATCCACAACATAGGATATAAACAATTCAACTTTGAAACCCAAAATACACTAGGTGTTACTAAGCATTGGTTTAAGAATATATTGAAAAATGCTCATATTTCTGCATTACTTTCTTTTTTACATCTGAAATCATGGGATATGTTAAGTGTGGTTGTAGATTTTTGACAGATATGGGAAATTCCTGGGGTAAAATGTAAATATCAATAGTCAGAATTAGAACTGAAATTCATTTTATTCCTTCATTTTCTAACTCTGTTCCAGGAAGGTGCTTTGGCACTAAAGTTGCAAAATACAGCCAATTTGTTCCCTTCTAAAGAGGTCACAATTTATGTAGAAAGACACATATAGAAGAAGACTATACTTTATGTCTTCATCATCCATCATTTTGGTTAATGGTCCTCGATACTGGTTATGGATATCTTGAGTTTTAGCAATAGCTTCTGATAGTGAACTATAATCAGCTTATGAAAAGACAGGTAATTTCTATGTTATGTTGTCACCTCTTCAGCGTCTTACAGTGTGATGTCTTAGCATATTCTGTAAAAATATTGGGCTGACATTTATGTAAGTAGTCCCATTGCAAAGAAAGACTGCAATGTGTCCAACAAAGAATATTTTGGTCTGTGTAATCTCACTATTTATTAGAGTACACTTTGATAATTCACATTAAATTATGTTAATATATATTGTTATATCCTATTGAGATAAACATTGAGCTAGAAGACTAGAAAGGGAAAAAGCAAAATGCCAAATCAATGGGCATTGATGGCAGGTGAACGCTTAATTGTAAAATTGAATCTGAGCTGACCAGATGCCACAGGTTCTTTTGACCAAGCCTTTTAAGTGAGCTACAATAACAAATTATGGTATATACAAAAGTGTGATTCCATGCAAAAGACAGAAATATATTATGACCATAAGAATGTCCATGCCACCGTAATTCACAAAATGCATGCCTATTCACAATTGAAAAGATTATAAAAACTATGCAGGAAACAGAACTATAGATTACAACTTGCTAAGCAAGATTTTAATCTCCTCATAACTATCTTTTAATGTAATACCTCAGCATTATGCTAGGCGTGATCAAACTTTTGGTCAACCTATTTATGTAATAATTGCAATGATTAGCTTTACAGGGCAGTTACTATGAATTCAGAAGATAAGAAAGGTGATGATTTAGTACAATTTGGGATTGCAAAAATGCTCAATACCTACAATGTCTATGGGAGGTATTAAAAGGCAAGATAGCAGAGAAGAGCTACAGGGTCAGTTAGCTTCATACTGGGATGAGAAGAAGGGTATGGGGAAGAGAAAAACAATATGATACAGAAAGGTTATGTTGGGAAATGAAGAAGTCCCAGCAGAAAGAATGAACTAGAAAACAACTTTACAAGAGTCAAAAGGAAGCTAACATGGTAAAATAATGTCATCTCATCAATCCAGACTGAGGCTTAAATCCAGTTTCAAAACTTTATCAGCTATGACCTCATTACAAAGGAGAACTATTACAGGACCTATTTTATTATGTTATGGAGAAATTTAAGTGATCTAATATAAAGAAAAAAAGTAAACTTTAAACAAGTTAAAGGTTATGAACAAACCAGAAAGCAAGAATGCTTACAAAAGAGAATAAACACCTACTATGATAAAATAGAAGACATGAGAACAGGAATACATTAACATCATTAGGACACCTCCACTACTGAATCAGCTGAACCAAAACAAGCCTGGTGTACTCCATCACATGATTAATGCTTAAGAAATTTGGAGAAGATAACATATTTGGAACCTTCATCATTTTCTCTCCAAATTGTTCACTTTGTGTTGCATTAAGCTCAAGGCAGCTCTCAACTACAGGACTATGCTACCACTAGATCCTCTCATCCCTCTATAATAATCTCCATTTCAGTGGTTCAGACTGTTGACAGACAAGTCTCTATGTCTCTCACATTTCTGCACATCTTGCAGAAAATGTACCATTAACTGTCCTTTGTTAAGGACTAATTAAGATTGTACAGAGAATAGCCTTAGAAGACACAGTGTCTTCCTCCAGAGTAAAAGAAAGATATGTTTACTGCCTGTTCTAAAATGTTCAGGTTCCCTAAACTCAAGGGTCCTCTTGTAACACAACCCTCTGCACTACTGCATATGCAGGTATTATGTGATCCTCTTTTTATCACTGTGTGGGAACTGGGGCTTAGATAAATAACTTACATGCCAATATCCTGGCTACTGTTATGCTGTGAGTAATAAAATGTCCTTCATCTCTGGCCTGGCATTCATCAAAGTGTGACAGGCCAACTTGTTGGCTTGCAAGTTGAGAAAAATCTAAGATCCTTCACAGTTCTTGGCACAGATCTTTAGGGAAAACAGACTCACTGCAGTAACTGACAAAATGGTCTGAAGATGCCATTTCAGTAGATTACTGGATTTCCTGAAGCCCATTCACTGACTGCTGCAACACCAATAGACCACAGGACAGGAGACACCCCACTCAGTCAGGGCCTACTGAAAGTCTTTGTGACCATGTATGAAATAGATGCTGCTTACAAGTGAATAGCAGCAAAATACAGCAGCTTCCCATGCTGGAGACGCCCCACTCAGTCAGGGCCTAAACCACCTGGGCTCAAGCTACTCTCCTACCTAGGCCTCCCGCTAAGTGCTGGTATTACAGGCATGAGCCACAGGCATTTCCAACTTCGGTTGATACCACATATCACTCAATTCTAAATTTCTTCACTTGCTGGTAATTTTTACCACAGTCAGTGATTTTTAACTCGATTAAGAAAATATGGTTACCAATGAAAATATGTACAATAAATGTATTTAACCCAATTCATGACATTTATCCATTTTTATATTCGATGTTGTGAAGAAATTACTTTTCTAAAATAATGTCACCATGAGACATTGTTTCCAGGGGAAGTACTTCAAAGCGTTGAGTAACGTTATCTATATGTGTGGTATGAGAGACAAGCAAGGGCACACTAAAGGTTTTTCATGTTCTGTTCATTGAAAACATGTTTGTTATGATAGGCTCCTTTTAAAAATTCAAACAAAGTTCACCTCTAACTCTGAATTGTTCTAATCAGATAATCTAATACCTAGCCAAAATTAGTCTCAAGAAAATAGAGTTTTGATGAGTGATGAGGGGGGAGAATGGAGTTACGGAAGTCTTGTCCACCTTATAACATTTTAAAACATTTCCCTGTTTTCATAAAAGAAAAATAGAAAATTACCTTTTATAGAACTGAGTATTTCTTTAAGGAACAATATTTATCAGTGGTATATTCAATTATTACTGACAAGAGCTCGGTATAGTTATAGGGATAAAATACTCTTAATCCACATATGATATGATCTACATATGATTAATCTAATGTAATCTAATGCCATTGGAAAAACAATCTGCCATTCATAGCACCTCATCTCATTATTTTATGTTATATATCCACATAACTCAAATCACATAATCATAGATTTTTGTAGCCGAAAGTAGGTATTAGCAACTCAATATGCAAATATTGAGAATATCTATATAGATAATCCACACACACATACAGAAATTAAGCAAAAAAGTTAATCATATTACAAAAATATACTTGCAATACCTGTTAAGTATCATTATTGGAAAATTTCAAGAAAACATAAATAAGTGATACCTCTATTTTAAAAGTTATTAATCTACTAGATGTAAGAAATC
Source organism: Callithrix jacchus (assembly GCF_049354715.1). NCBI lineage: Eukaryota > Metazoa > Chordata > Mammalia > Primates > Cebidae > Callithrix > Callithrix jacchus. The sequence continues at coordinate 67,462,537 of NC_133509.1, read as the reverse complement.
TTATCCTCTCGTAAATCTTTAAATCTATCTGCACTGCAAACACTAAATCAGTTCACCTTTACAAGTAAGGGAGCAGAATTAGAAGAAAGTGCTTTTTAAAAACAAGGTTAAAAAGAAATAAATAACTGTTGTAGTCTGGGTAAATATCTCACTACAGAAATTTATTCCTCGATAAATGTTTTAGGAACACACAAAATCTTCAGAGATTAGCTATTCCCTTAAGCAGTTGCCTGTCCATCAAATACTACATTGTTAACTTCCTTCTTCATGGTATATCATCTAGTTTTCCAATATTTTCAGAGTTATTCTACTGTCTCAATTGAATTTAACCAACAAATGTACTTTTCTCCAAACATTTTTGGTATTTTTCTTTAGTGTTACATTGAGTCATGTGCATCATATGTCACTTTAAAAATTTAACTTAAGGCATCCTATTGCTTCCACTGCCAAGTCCTCTGGACATTCTTGAAATAAGATGTTTCCTTTCAAAGATGTTTTCAGAAGAAAAATATTTAAATACTCTGTATTTTATGGACTGAAACCTGTATGACAAGCATATTTGATATAAAAAAGTTTAATCATTTTATAAATATGGAATTTTTGTAAATGTTAATGCCATTTATAGCACCTCATCTCACTATTTTATGTTATATATCCACATAATTCAAAGCACATAATCATAGATTTTTGTAGCTGAAAGTAGGTATTAGCAACTCAATATGCAAATAAAGAAACTGAGGCTTTAAAAGGTTAAAGAACCTGTGTAGAATACAACTTCCTACAAAGATAATGGAAGACTGACAGTGGTGACCAGGATTTATGCCACTCCATGATGCTGCACTAGTTCCCAAGCAGCAAGTAACCAGTGGTAATTCATAATGTATTGCCCTGACAATCTCGATATCCATGGGCTTCTGTCTTAAGTACACATTTATTACTGAGTAATGGAACTCTTGCTTTTTGCCTGCCCCATTGTTGTATACAAAGATTGACACCCTTTGGTGCATCTTGACTCTGAGGGTTCTCTACTAACTTCTGTCCTAGTATATATTACTGGCAGTTTAAAAATCCTGATTCAGCAATGCTATGGCAATACTATTACAGCTATCATTTAAAATATACAAAACACATTAGCTAGAGGATGGTGTCACTATCATAAAAAGGGCTATGCCCCAATCATTTGTTTCAGTTGCTATGCAGCCACATCAATACGGCACAGATTAAGGCCTCAGGAAATTCTTAACATTCTGAAGCAAATACAAAGATGTAGGAAGATTATATCTTTTTGTTAAGAATGTTCTCCTTCCTAGTAGTGGTATCACATCTGAAATGGATGCTGAAACGTAGATACACCTAAATTTTTATAGTTATAACCTTCCCTACATTTTATTTTTTAAATGATCCTGATTTTTCTTGTTCTAAAAACAATAATATATGTACTGTATGAAATTAAACCCTATGGATGAAACCACATGCAAGAGTAACGTAAGTTATGGAAAAATATGCCTTTATAATGTCTTCTGTTATCTGTGCTGCTAACTATAACTCTTGCATATATAATTCCATTATACTTTTATAATTCAGGGTTTTGAAAATGCTTTTGAACCATTAATATATTTTCCTGGTTAAAATTCTTTGAGATGTTCTTAACAAGAGTCTTAGATAATGAATTTGGGCAAACTCTGGAACAGTCTTTACAGTATTATCATTCTCATTAATTTTCAGAACTACCCACTGTGTTGAGATGATTGTCATGGACCTAAGACTTCAATTTGGCTAAATATTTTTGCATATATTTCAACATATAAGTAACAGATGTTTAAATGTTAAGTTCATATGGAAGAAATGGTTAAATGTATGTTTAATCTCATGATTTCTTTGCCACACTAATTCTTATTTTACTATTTCTTTATGTATTACACAATTTCCTCTATACTTTGGTGTACAATAAACCAAAAATTCCAAAATCCTTCAAAGATAACAATCCTTCCTTTAAAACATTCTAGAATTTCAGGCATCTATGCATATATAAATTTAATATATATTGCATAACTAAATTTTTTAAAGAATACCTTAAACAGTGATATAATTAGTAATATAAAGTAATTATTTTTATAAAATATGTAGTGTTCATATAAAGTATAGGGCTGGACTTTTCCTATTTTCTTTTTCTTTTTTTCATTTACAGAAAGAGTGGTTTCCATTTATATTCTTATTTGGCTTTATCAACCTGATGTATGATACTGCCCTAACCTGCCAGTAAAAGATGGGTAGGAGACTCAAAATAATATTACTTTAAGAGAGTTAATGCAGTACACAGTTCCCTACTTTCATCTAGTTTATTCTTTTCTCTTTGCCTTTTTGGTTATCTCTGAAGACTGCTTCTGTTTCCATTGTTTCATCCTTTAGCATTCACATATCAGAGCAATAAGTATTTCATTACTGGTTTATCTGTCCAGAGGCTTGAGAAGCGGTAACAATTAACCCTCCCTTCACAGTGATTGATACAGGCTTTGCTTTCAATTTGTTCCACTACACAGATCATGAAATTCTGAATGCAATCATCCTCATTGACCTACACTTTCAAACACACAGCTACAATGAGACTAAAGTAATTATTAAAAGGAACACAGGACTACTGAGATCTGAAACAAAGTCTTTTAAAAATCTGTTAGATGACCTTCTGGTAAAATTGGCAAATTTTGATGCTAAGGAAAATGATAGCTTAGTGTCCCTGTCTGGAAATATTCAATGCAAGCTGATCAATGTATATTATGGTGATTGCATTGGCTGTAGTATGCACATAGAAAATAAAGAAAGCCATTCTAGAATTGCTACAAACAAACAGAGTTAAACGGTTGACATTGTGCCTTACTCTGTATAAAATTTTTCAAAGGAACTAAAGTTCCTGATTTCTGTAAAAAGAAAAATACACTGACCATAGCAAAGAATCAAGACTGGAAATGCAAGAGTTTTATTGTCTAAGAGTTGCATACCTGAGCCATACATTTTCCCTCTCCCCTCCTCCCTTTAGATGAAGAGTCACAGTAAGACATGAATACATTTTTCACAAAGTCTGGAAAAATGGCTTCAAATAAATATTAATCTACTGCAATCGATATATATGAGGAATGGAGAGGGGCTGGTAGGAGAGTGGTGACTACAGGACTATATTAAAACAAGGGTTGCAGTTAAAGAAAATCAGGGCAGAAAGCAAGGCCGCAGGCCTGAGGCTCTAATCACAGAACAGAGTGATGGAGATGAACCAATACTGCATGGATTAGCGATGAATTATTTTGAACTGTAATCATATGCCTGCAAAGGAGAGAGGTAAAAACTAACCATTGCTCATAAACTGATCTGCTGATTTCCAGAGACAGAAAAAGAGAAGCAAAGAGAGAAAAGAATAAATTCACATGCTAAACTAATTCAGAATACTGAAAACCTAAAGATCTCGTTATACTTCAAGTAACATTTTATTTTTAAAGTCTGCCACATACTACATAATATGAAGTGTTTAGAGTATAAACTGTGAAGTGCTTAGATTCAGACAGGATTAAACTAACCATTTATTCTAAGATTAGGATGCAATATATCTACTCTACATTCTTCGTTGCCCAGTGAAACCATTTTTGGACATCTTCGACATTCTCCAAATATAAATTTTTAAAGTATTTACTTATAAAGGAGAAACAGCATTCAAGGAATTAACTTTCTTGGATAATCTGAAAAATTCATATCAAACGAAGATTCAATTGTTAGAACTAATTTTGTTAGGAAGAAAAAATCAAAACTGCTGGTAGCAAGAGATTCCTAAGATTCTTATGAACAGACTGTTTAAATGAAGAGCACTTTAATCAGTAGAGGAATCCTCACGTTTCTAATGTCTTGCTGTGCATTCTGCAGGTTATAGTAGCAGCTGGTAGAGGTCATATATCTTTTGTGAGCATCCCAAAAAGGCTCACTGCCAGACTGTTAAATTATGAATAAGCAATGAACAAAAGAATGCAGATACGGTGGTGACAAGATAATCCAAGCAAATTTATCTATGACAAATTTCACAGGATTAACAAATTACATTTACACAGAACAATAAAAATGTGCAAAAAAAATGATGAGCCTACTTTTCCTTACAGCATTAGGAAAACAAAAAAGTCACCAATCCACTGCATACATTTAAATTTAACTTGATCTAAAGTAAGACATAATGTTCAAGATATCTTTGTAACATTTTTCCATTTTAGATAGACAAACACAAACATGGTATATGTGGCATATGCTTTATACATACTTTATGTTGTAAACGGTGTGTATATATGTGTGCATATATGTGACTTATATATAAGCTGTGCACACTATATATAAAAATCTTGTATAATTTTTTAAAAAACCATTCATATACATGAATAGAATATATGTTTTTAGAAGTGGATTCTGATGAATAAATTATATTTATAAAGGGAAAATGCCCCCTCAATCAGTATAATACATACTACTTAATAAAATATCCTTCTTCATTGATGTCTCCATTTTCTAGGACCAGAGAGAGAAGTTCTGCAAACAGTTTGAACCATTCCACTTGCCACCACCAAACTACTGCCATCTTTCTGAGTTAAAGTGCTTCTGAAAGAAGTTTAGAACAAGTGTCCAGCATCCTTTTCTGCAGTGTTACTTTAGCACAAAGGAAAATTTGGAGATTTGCGGAAGAGAGTGTTAATTATAGGTAGATTCATACACAGATGACCCTTAATGCAATATTAAATTTTTCTTTATAATAAAATTCTTTTGATAAATCTTACAAATGAAAATGCCCTGGTTCATCAGACATAATGAACTATTACTGAAATGACCTATAAGTTTATAAAGTGGTCTTAAAATGTTGTGGGACACTACTTTCCAAAATATGCAATTAAGATTTGTAAGTTTAATATTTTATACTAGGTACCCTACTCACAGCCCTTTAACTCTGCATGAGTATACTGGTGATAATATAATACTGTAATCAGATGTAATTTCTTTTAAGATGATCTGATGGCTGTTTAAAATTTTTTAAATAGTCTATTTTTCACTTATACTTCCTATTGACTTTTGTTTTTTATCTTCAATATTTCAGTAAAACATTCCTCTAAGTTTTAAGTCCTTTGCAACATTTTATAAGGCAACTTATCCTTTGGTAAACAAGATGTAGAAATGATGAATGTAGAAATGAATCCGATATACAAGCAAATTACCTTGCAACCACAAATACTCAAGCACTGCTTATCTAGTCTTTTCAAGCCTGAAATTTCTATTATACATGTTATTTTTTAAAGACGCTATTGAGTTGACAAAATTACATCCAAAAACGTAAAGATAAATGTGGCACGTTTGTCTACTACTGCAATCTTGCATATATTCTGCAATGAACAGCCACGTCAGATGCTATGAAGTTTCCTAAAGTATAGTTTTTGTTAAAGAACTGTTACATATCAGACCAACCCCTAGGGTTCCTGGCATAAAGGAAAAAATGCTACCAAAGGCTGACTTTCCCTTCTTGAAGATGACTGTGTGTGTGTGTGTGTGTGTGTGTGTGTGTGTGTGTGTTGTGGGGATGGGGGACTAAATAATAACTTACCATTTATGTATTTATTGTGGTCCATTTTAACATGTTATGTTTTTAATTAAATGAATTAATGCATGTAAAGCTCTTAGAAGAGTACCTGTCTATTAGCCCATGGTGCTATATGAATGCTTGCTGCCATTATTATAATGCCAGATAATTTGGCAGGAGGCCAACTTGTACAAATCCTCATATATTTCAAAAGACAATGTCCAGAAATACAGTTAGGTACTAAAATGAGTTATTCAGAAAGCTTTATGAAACTATTTCTCTACAACCAGTGGCAAAACTATTACAAAATAAAAATGCTTCAACTATAATCTTTAGACAAACTTGTGGCACACTCTGAGCCATGAATTATATATACGAGCAGAAGAGAGCCTTGAGAACTTCATATGCTGTGACCAAAGAGGCATATGTATGTGGCAAACTGATTTTTCAGACACTACTCAGCTATGAATCTGCCCTAAAGTATGCATAGCTATGGAGCTTGCCCACAAAACTACTGGAATAGTAAAGGGTGAGGTAAGAATGCTTTCAGTATTGATTCTTTCTCTAACTTCATAAACACTGTATTTCTCCAAACATCTGATAAAGGACCAAAACAGAGGGCTATCGTTCACTACCCACAGTGAACTGGCCATTGGAACTCTCTGATGTTGGCTCAGAAATCTTTGAGTTTGGACAGTCTGAAAATGCAGACCCTTCCACACTAGTGTTAAGATACATTTCTACAAAGACTGTACTGCCCAAGTTCACCTGAGAGACAAACCTGAATTGAGTCCCTAACTATCATTCCTTGGGAACGCTAAACCTCTATTTTCTCATGCATAAATGGGGATATTAGCACTTTCCTTGTAGGTCAGTGGAAAAACTCAAGAGAAAATTATTGTGAAGCATGTAACATAGTGTCTGAAACATGGCAGTGTCCAATGTTTATTATAATAATCATCATCATAATCTATTTTTATTTTTAAATCCCATCTTTTATAAATTTTGCTGTAATTTCACTTCAATTTACATACCATCTTTTCTTTCTCTTTCCTCCAAGAGCCTCTAATCACTTTACAGTCACTAATTACAAATATTTTACAAGTTGAATAACTATCCTCCCAGAATACTAAGCTAATAGAAGTGAAAAAAGATCGAAAGACATATATTTCTATGAATTCATTACTTCTTACTCTTTTAGGTATTTTCTGGCTCTCTACAATATTTTGTATATCCAATAGAACAGCAAGCCTATAACCAAAGCAACTGCTCTTACAAGGTATATATTTAGTACTGTATCTGGCACATATCACCATGGTCCATGGTAGAGGTTCAATAAATGATGCTGAATGAAAGAGCCAATCAATCATTACAGTCTAGGGCCAGGAGAACTGTGGGTCACAGTAACATAAGATCTTCATCTTGCTTCTCCTGATTTAATATACTACAAGACCACTGTATTTCAATTAATTCATCAAGACATGTTTTACAAATGTATACAAAAAACTTCAAGTATTGTTTAATGCTGTCACTGCCTAGTCATTTCAGACACAGTAGCAGTTACTTTATTCTTACTAAGCCATGTCCTGTTTATGCACTGTAACAGTACTAATATTACTACACATTATTCTAACTATTCTATCAAACTTAATAGTGCAAACATGCTATTCACACTAATGAGGCCCAGGGCAGTAAAAATACCATTCAGTTACAGTTGGTTTATTACACTGACCAATGAGGGGGAAAAAAGGCCACTATTTACTGGAAAATACTAACATCATCGAATGCAAACAACTGGATTCTCCCATAAATTCTAATTCTTACTAGTCATAGATTTATATATTTAAAGTTTCACAAATTCCATTATAATTTTGATAGCACTTAAAATTTAAAGAATAACATTTAGTGAACTAAAATTTAACATAATAACTTATTTACTAAGTTTCAGCCTTATTCATCCTAAGCAGTTAAAGACATGGCTATGAAACATCTGAAGTTAGGCTGCAGCCCAAATACAATGCAGAACTTTAAAATATCAATTAGAATGATTAACTGTTATAAGCAGAAAAAGTGACTGTGTAAACACAGCATGGAGGAGGTGGGGGCTAGTTCTGTTTTCATGTGTGCTGTTTTCATGTGTGCAGGCACAGTGGCTCACACCTGTAATCCCAACACTTTGGGAGGCCAAGGTGGGCGGGTCATCTGAGGTCAGGAGTTCAAGACCAGCCTGGCCAACGTGGTGAAACCCCATCTCTACTAAACATATAAAAATTAGCAGAGTTTTGTGGCATGCACTTGTAATCCCAGCTATTTGGAAGGCTGGGAGGCTGAAACAGGAGAATCGCTGGAACCTGAAAGGTGGAGGTTGCAGTGAGAATCGCTGGAACCTGAAGGGCGGAGGTGCAAGACTGCACCACTGCTTACCAGCATGCCTGGGCGAAAGAGCAAGACTCTGTCTTAAATAAATAAATAAATAAATGATCCCTATAGCTTAAGGAAATAAATAATGCTTCCCCAAAAGCGTTGCTTTACAGAAGCCATAGAAGACCTCACCACAGAGCAGGGGATGTTAGCAGCAGGTCCCACCTCAAACAGACACAATTTTGACATACCACTGAATCCCAGACCAGGACTTGGCACAGAAAAAAGGAGTCAAGTGGTTCATAGCTTTTCCGGCATTCCCATAAAATAGCTAGGTTACAGTATAAGGGCAGCCAATGGGTAGAAGAATTGCAGGGGAAAATCAAAATTCACATGACTGAAATTATCAAACTTCTCCAATTTGTGGATTATATTTGAAGTACAGCAAAATTCTTACCAATTCATTGCTGAGATGGTAATTACACATAATTTTTGCCATATTTTTAAGAGGATATAAAGAACCAGGAACCAAAACCTTACCAATAATATCACTAGTTGCTGAAAATACTTCATGTAACTTAAAAAAAAAAAAAAAGCATCAAATAATGTTGAATTCAAGTTTGCTCATTTGCTCCTTGTAACAAATCAAATCTAGTGACTGGCATATTGCATATGTGGAGTAGTCATATGCCTTTCAATTTATAAATCAGAAATTGTAAAGCTGAAAGGATGTTGTAATGTGGGAGGGTCTTACATAATAAAGGTCATTATAACTCCTGGCTGTGGAGCTATACAATCTAATATCCTCTCTGGTGGATCTATGATATGCCCATGCATTACAGTTCTTGTTGACAGTCTGTTGCCTTGGAAATATTTCATTATTTCAGTTTTTCCATTTGTAGACCCTTGGCCTTGTAATATGAAGGCCATCCTATTTCATATTTTCGATTATCATTTAAGCAATCTTGTGGAGCTATTTATATATATAAGCAAGTGTTAGACAACGCAAATAATCATCTATCACCCTGTTTAAGCTTATACTGTAAATAGAAATACCTCCAAAAAACAGTCTCCACCACCACCTTTACTTTTTAAACCAAAAGCCTTGTGCTAATAGGATATGGTCTGCAAACCAGCATGGGCAAATCACATGCTTGACACTTCTCTAATTTTCTTGGTTATACATCCACATAGTAGAAAAACTTCATGGTAGTACTATATAATTTGCAGTCTATTGGAGTTTAAAGAAAATCAAACAAGTTTATGTACACAAGGTTTTCAGTTCTTTCAGACTCTAAGGAGGCACTTTCTGTATATATCATTCAGAGAAATTTAAGGAGCACTAAATAATAACCAAAGACATTATCAAGAACAGGCTTCTTTTTCTGAAATTTATATTATAAACATTACTATAAGGAAATGACTTTGGTACTGTATTACTATACACAGGTTAGACATTTCATAAATAAATAATAGAATTCAAAAGATATATTTTTCTCTATAAGTTTCTGATTACTAATATATTTGAAAAGCAGTAAAGAATAAACTGTCCATAAATGCCTCTGTAAAATCAATGATTTGGAAACGATTTTTAAAAATAAATAGGAGGATACGATTTAAAACATATCCACAGAAAGTCATCTTTTATAAACATATTTGTATTCAACTGCTAAAGGGAAATACTACTATTAACCAACAAGTTCTAGGCACAATGTGAAAGTAGAGGTGGAATTACTTACTTGAAGCAAGTATGAAAAACAGCTCCCTCTGAACAAACCATCTGATTTCCCATTTCTCATTTCAAAACCAAATCAACTTACATGTGTAATGTTTACACTTAAAGTGTTAAGAGCATCTAAAACCCTGATAAAAAATTGAACCCTTGGGGCATAAAACAACTGTTTGGATAACGGGCCAAGTTTGCGGTTATTGCCTTTTGAAAGGCTTAGTTCCTATCTTCTACAAGGCTCCTTCTGCCCCCTACCCCACTGTATTACTCCTCCTTCTCCACACAGGTTAAACCTTCTCAGATCCAACCTTTAAAATGACAGCATCCAAGCTGAACAAGAAGATGCTATTAAAGGGCATTAAATTAAATACAGTATATCCTCGTACAACTTCAATCAGAATTTCAGACCAAGTGTTATTTAGTTCAGCTCTCAAGTGGAGCAGAATAACAAATCGCACACTTTGATTTACCTTCTTCGAATGCCAAATGGAGACAGGTGATAAAGAACGCACTCATGCACAGGCTATGAAGTTTCCCCTAGAAATTAATTCTATCTCTGAGATTCTTATCTCAGAGAAATTCCCAAAATGGCACACAAATAGGCCTCTGCTAGAGAGATTACTGGGGCCATCCCAGTAAATACATTTATTAACAACAGGACTGGGAAGAAGGCAAGAAGGAAGGGAGGAGGGAAAGAAGGAAGAAAGGAAGAAAGGAAGGAAGGAAGGAAGGAAGAAAGGAAGAAAGGAAGGAAGGAAGGAAGGAAGGAAGGAAGGCAGGCAAGCAGGAAGGAAGGAAGGGAAAGAGGGATGGAGGGAGGAAGGAGGGGAGGAGAGGGGATAGAAGAGGAGAAAATGAAGAAAATCAATTATAAACTTCTGATTTCAAAAAGTACTCATCATCACGTTAGATAAAAAATAATTTTTAAAATCCTTGTACAATGCTCTGAGAAATTATTTTTTCTACTACAAGAGTAAAGTAATATGTGAATTCTTCATGAAACACTAATACTTCTTAAGTAAATGCTCATTTTAGCTATATGAGTTGTCAGATTTTCAACAGTTTGGGAGCAATTGTTAATGCTGTAAACACTTAACATATTTAAAAACTGGATTATGTATGATTTACCCTGTGATATATGATGTTTACAGAATCATCTAGAGTTTAAAATTAGTCAATTATGTATCTACTTAACCAAAGTATTTCCTTAAACCTGACAATTCTGCCTTCCCTATTGTATGAAAGAAATAAGCAACAGTACAATAGAAGCTTTTTAAATGAATGGATGTGTGAATATCTCCTTATTGTCTTCTGATGTAAGCTATAGGTTAAATACTATGTCGAATCAAAAATAAAACTATGTTATAATAATTAAAACTTGCAACTAAGCACACCTCTTGGCTTCTTTTCAAGTTCACTTAAGCCTCAGGAAAATCAACGCGCCTGCTAGGGGTGGGGGTGCATATCTCTGATTGTATTTGTTTTCCTTATGAATCAATGGGTAACGTTTCCTACTTCCTACTGCGCCTTTCCTCTTCGGAGACAGAAAGAGATATCCACTTTGCTCAAACCAATATGCTATATATAATTAATGTCATTAACGCTACCAATTAATAGTAAATAGGATTCCAAAGAAAGTAGGCTGGGTGGACAGCAGGAGGGAAAACCAAGCTGGTGGTGACAGGGAGGGGTGCTGAGTTACTCTGAAAAGCTATCAATGCTACTCACGTAGGACAGTTAAGGGTATTTTGAACACAAACTCCCTTTCCCTGTGGCTGTACTAGTTTAACTAACTTCAAACAGACATGCTCGAGTGAGCCCCTCGCCTGGATATGCAATTCTCACCAGGAACTTTTTAAAACACAGATCCACAAACAGTAACTAACGGGGAATAGATGCTCCAACTGCTGACACATTTTGGATCTCGCTGTTTGTTTGCTTATTTGGATTTGAGGGTTTTCTCTTTTATTTTTCTCTTTCATTTGGGAGGGGTATGGAGAGCAAGGAAAGATGAGAGCCGAGGGCAGAGCCGGAGACCCACAAGTTGCCGAGCGGAGGGCGCAGCCCGGGAGGCGGGGAGGCGGCGGGGAGGCGGCGAGGAGGCGGCGGGGAGGCGACAGCAGCGCTCCTTTGGGCTCGGCCGGGCCTAGCTGCTCGCGCGGAGACAGAGACGGAGACGGAGCCGGAGCCGACCCCTCCGCGACACATTCCGGGCCTGGCGCGAGCTCTGCGCTCCCCGCCCCCGGCCTCCTCCTCCCGCTCCTCGCCTCCTCCCCCTCCTCGCGCCTTCCCTCCCCCTCCCCAGCTTCATTCCCTTCCTCGAGAGCAGCTGCCAGGGGACCGGCGGCGGCCCCGGGGATCCCCGGCCCCCCACCCTCGCCGCTGCTCCCGTCACACGGCAGCGCCTTCGCATCTGTTTTTCTTTTTCTTTTCTGTTTCTTCTTTTTCTTTTCTTTCTTTCTTTCTTTTTTTTTTTTTTTTTTTTTTTTTTTTTGTCAGCGAGTCACTATTCGCGGAGCCAAGGAGGTGCGACTGCTCAGAGAGCCCAGCCGCCGCCGGAACCGCTCGCTGCCGCAGCCGCCGCAGGGACAATGCGCGGGGCCCCGAGCGAGCGCTGCGCCCAGACGAGGTCCCCGCGGGCTCGCGGCCCAGGAGGCGGGCGGGCTGGCGGCTAAGCCGGGCCCTCGGCGGCGGAGGCGGCGGCGGCGGCGGCGGCGGGAGCAGCGGCCGGGCGGCAGGTTCAATAAACAGAAAAGTGTTACCGTTCTCGCCTGGAAGGATCCTGCTGAAAGCTGGGCTTGGTGGGCGCCATCTTCCTGCTATTTTTTTTCCTCTCTTACTTTTTGCCTCTCTCCCCCCTCCCGGGTGGGGGGCGTGGGCGGGCGGGGGTGTGCGTGTGCGTGGGGTGGCGGGAGAGTGAGGCCGTGCGCGGCGCTCGGGGCTGCCCGGCGGGCGGCGGCCGGGGCCGGGGCCGGGGCCGTGGCCGTGGCCGTGGCCGTGGCGGCGGCGGCGGCGGCGGCGGCGGCCGTGCTGCTGAGGCGGGGAGGCTACGGAAAAGTAGTGGGGCCGGAGCCTCGCAGGCGGCCGGCAGTCCCCTCGCGCCGCCGGTGCTCCACGCCGCGGCTCGCCGCCTCCTCCGCCGCTTGCGCCTTCTCCTCCCGCTGCTCGCCCGGCGCCGCCGCCGTCCATGCGCCGCAGAGCGCCCGCGGCCCGGGCGGCCCGGGCTCCCGAGGCTTGCCCGGCGCGGAGACAGGCGACCGGCGGCGGCGGCGGAGGAGGAGGAGGAGGGGGAGGCGGCGGAGGGGGGAGGCGGCCGCGCGGTCCCGCGGGCAGCCCGGCCCAGGGCCCCGCCGCCTCCGGGTTCTCACCCCCGCGCCGCCACCCGCGCCCCCCCCGCCCCCCCTCCACCACCCGGAGCTGCTCGGTGGCAGGTGGGGCGCACACCCTCCCGGCGGGGGGCGCGGGGCCTAAGCCGGGAGGAGCGGGGAGGGGGAGGACACCCAGGGGGTTCCAGCTTGACCGCTGTGAAAGTATTTCTGGGCATTTTCCAGCTGCTTTGCTCCAGAGCGCTCTTTCGCACGCAGACACACACCCCCCCCTTCTCCTCGTCCCTCGTCTCTGTCTCTCTCCTCTCTCTTTCTCTCTCTCCTCTCTTTCTCTCTCTCTTTCTCTCTCTCTCTCTCTCTCTCTCTCTCTCTCTCTCTCTCTCTCTCTCTCTCTCGTTGGAGAACTGGGAGGCTCTGCTGCCGGCGCAACAACGCCACTCAGTTGCAGTTTCAAACACTTCCCTTCTCTGGAGTATTGCAGCCAGGAGTAAAGAAAGAAACAGAAAAAGGAACTGGGAGGCTTCGGGAGCAAGCTGGGGCAGGACGCAGTCCTGGGAGCTCCTTGCCGGCAGCGGGAATTAATGCGGGTGGGGGGCGCGCTGGCCCGAGCGAGCGGGCCCCAGAGGCCCATGGGCGGCGCAGCAGCAGCAACACAAGCGCCTTGTGGCTCCGGCGCTCTCAGCAGCGTTTCCAAAGCCTGAGCATCTGCTTCAGTCACGGACGTACAGGAGTGCAGACCCCAGGGTTCACAGGTGAACCCCCACGCGTTTAAACCCGCAAACGGAAGCCCTCCCGACTCCGGTCCCGGGACCTTGGACTGGACCGCCGCCCTCTGGGATCTAGCCTAGCCGCACCCACATTTGACAGTTCACCAAGGCCTAGAGAAAGGCTTGGCTATTCAGTGCAGGGCCCGCGCTAGAATCCTGTTACCTGGGTAGACCCTGATCAGAGCGTTTTCTCCACTAAACCAATCAGAAGCGAGTGGACAGCTTTTTACGTAGAGACTTGGGTCTGCCATGTGTCAACCAGGCAAGTAGAAAGGACTCCCAAAGCATTTCCACTTTGAATGAATGAAAGAGCCTGATGGAAAACATCAGTCCTGGGTGAGGTTCTGCATTTGACTTTAAACTTAAGAAAAAAAGACCTGAAAAGGGGTCTTCCATTCGGTCTCTATGACTCCCGTAAAGTAGGGCTGGGAGTTGGAAACTTGCAACGAACACATAAATGTTTTTTGTGGTAGAGGTGTTTAATCTGCGTGATGGTGTTTAAGTTCTCTTTGAAGTACACTCTACAGGTAGGAGAAAATGAGAATGAGAAATGAACTGGGGTGGAGAGTGTTATGTACAAGACATACATGAGCTGGCAGAGAAGGGAAAAAGTTGCCAGTTCAAAGTTTTGGCTCCAGGACACCCAGTCTAGGGCGTTTCTGCCCAAAAATGGCAAATGAGAGAAGCTTGTATTCTCCCAACAGGCCAGTCTTCGCTTGAAAAACTCCCACTGCTGTCACTCCCTTGGCAGACTCCTCAAAAGTACTTAAAAATAATTTTTGATAAAATGATATGTCACACCATTCACTTAACAAATCCAGATGGAAACAAATCCAAGCAGAAACTAAGTCTGCCCCTCAGAACCCCACAATCCTGTTGAGGTGCCAGAGGACAGGGGACTCCTGACTCAGACCCTACCTCCAACACCTGCCAATGACCTTCTTGCCCTAAACGGCTCACTCTCTGCACCCCGCTGCCCCCCAATTTTAACTAAAAGACAGTAACAGGTATCATTATCTCTGATTAACGAAATCAAAGAAGGCTATATTTTTCACAGCTCTCCTCTTCTGTCAATATAATATAAAAATCGAAGGACGGAATAATACACCCCAAAGGCTGAAGTTTACAGATGCTAAAAATAAATAAATAAATAGCCTTAGTCTTTAGAACTGCAGTGGGATTCAGAGACTTAATAAGGGGTCCAAATGCAAAGTTGAAAGTAAAAAGCACCAGTGCAGCTCTCAGTGTTGAGGTGGCAGACTACAGGGGACTGCCCCTGGTGCTCTTGCCTTAAGGGAAAATTGTCTCTGAGGATCTTTATGGTAAAGGACAACACCCACCCTCAGAGCAAACCTGATGGCAGAAAATTCCTAATTCCCCACCCATTTATGCCCGATTTATGTGGTATAGGTTAGCTCAGGTCCCTGAAATCGTCCAAAGGTCAGCTGACATTTCTGACCCTTGACTCCCTACTTCACAGACCCTACTATTGTGACCATTGCCTGAACTTCCTAAAGTGACCGCCAGATTCCATTGTCATTTAAATGTTGTGTAAGTGGCAAAAAAAAAAAAAAAAAAAAAAAAAAAAAAAACATACCTGAACCATGAAAAGGAAAAATCTAATTATTTTCTAGTCTTTTATGTTTGAAAGATTCCCAGATCTTTTGTATTCAAGGTTCTTGTAATCACTGAAGTAAAACAAGACTAAAATAATATAAATCAAAAATCTCTTTGACAAGGAATAGCCTCTTTTGAGTTATTTTTCAAACTCTTAAAAAAAAACACTTCAGACAGTACACAGAGCATATAATGAAGTCTTCTACAGAAAATTTGCAATACTGGGCATCAACTTGGAAAACACTCAACGAGTTATGCAAAATCTGCTCTGGTCACTGGGCCATTGGTTGGAAGGAACAAAATATGGCAGTGATAGATTATCTTAACCTTCTCAGTTTAAATACTGTTGGTTCAAATCAAAGGTTCTCAAATCAATGAAGTTTGAAATACAAGGTAAAAATAGGAACTGTTATTTGAATTATGCATTGTGTATATTTTAAGTTAAATATCCACTGGCAAATCTCTCAGATGTTTAATCTTGTGCAATCTGGGAAACACAAATATTTAATTTCACACTTTCATGTGTTCTTTTTTCTTCCATCTTTTATAAAACCAAGCCCCACAAATGGGGAGTTTACCTTGCATAGTACATTGTTAGTTTTTCTCAGCGCATTTTCGTGGATTACATTTTCAATAAAATCTTGGAACATCAAAAGTTGTCCTTCAAGGAAAACTTCAGGGTTCTAAAGCTATTGGTGGTGGTAAATTGCTTTCCCTTTCTTTCCTAACTGAAACAAATTACTATTTTAATGTCACATCCATTATTTTTAATAAAAATCTATAAATACTTTTAGGAGAAATACAAACGATACTTTAAAACTTGCTTCTCACCACCTAGCCTGACTTGGTAAAAATTGCTTCCTAACTTGTATCCCTGAATCTTAACCATTTGCATTATAATGCGTTTAAGATGAATACTTAACAACGCCGAAGAGACTCGGATTTCCTGCTGTATTTCCCTTTAGTAACAGGTGACATGATAACACTATTATGTAGAACTGCAAGTCTGCAGCTACACGTGAAAATCGTTCCTATTCTGTTTGGAAACAAATGATCAATCAGCCTCTAGTGATCAATTGCCCCCCTGGCTGTCCGTCTGCGTTGGTACGCATCCGGCTGAGGCAATGAGAAAATTCCACTAGAAAGGGAAGAGGATCCTAAACTTTGCAAAAGCACCTTGTGCGGCGTCTCAGACTTCGCTGCAACTCTTCCGCTACTCGGGGCTGAGGCTCTGGATTTGGGAGCCAGGCAAAGGGCAAAGCATGATTTAACTTCGCTAGTGCACTGGAGTGCTTTTCAATCCACCAAAGTGAAGTGTGTTTTTCTTCCTCATCTGTAGAACGAGGGGCAGGCAAAGTGAACCCTGGCAATGTGCATGTGTGTTGTAAGACACAAAACAGGAGGCAAAGTGAGTCCCACCCCAGCACCCCGGGGCGGGGGGCACTATCCCAGCCCAGGCGGGACTACTCACCGCTGCTGGTAGGAGGTGATGCCCTGGACGTTCTGCGGGGTGCCGTTGGCCGCTGCGCCGGCCCTCCCCATGCCCGCGCCGGCCGGCACCCCCGCGGCCGCCCCGCCGGCCGCCGCGGCCGTCACCTGCACGCTGAAATCCGGAAAGATTCGGATCATCGCCGCGGCTTCGGCCCCCGGGCGCGGCGGCTCTGGGCTAGGGCTGGCGGGGGCTCGGGCTCGGGCTCGGGCGGCGGCAGCAGCAGCAGCGCGAGCAGCGGCGGCAGCAGCAGCGGAGCCAGGCACCAGCCTGCAATCCCATTAGTGAGCCGCGGCCACTGTGCGCGGCGGAGAGGCGCTTTGATGTGCGCGCAGCGGGCTGGGTGGCGGGGGGGGGGGGGGCGAGAGCGCTAGGAGGAGGTGCGGGGGGCGTGCGAGGGACTTGCAAACAGCAAAACGTGTCAGGGTGGGGCCTTTTTTCCCTTTTGGGGGGTGGCGATGCTCCCCCCTCTTTCCAGGATGTTGCTCTCACTGGCTGCTCCGGCTGCGCCGCGCGAGCCCAGCTGAGGGAAGAAGGGGAGGGGGTGGCGGAGGAAGGATGCACCGGGAGGCTTGGCTAGGACTTGGCCGGTGCAAGGGAATGACGGGCAGCGGAGGGTGCGTTTCTTTCCCGCCCCCCTCTACACACACCACACACACACACACACACACACGCGGCGCACTTCCGACCCAAAGTACAAGACTCAGGCGCGCTCTCTCTCCCCTCCTTTCTCTGGAGAAATAACCACCATCCAGGCAATCTCGCGCCTCCCGCGGCTTCCAGCAACCTGGAAGCCAGCCCGTGTGTGCAGGAATGGGGCGTAGAGCCTCCCTTCCTGGCCGGAACCCCTCTCTGCCCGTCTTCTGCACATCGGGCAGCGCGAGGGCTGCCAAGCACAAGTTGGGCTCCTCGAGAACTTGATACTTATCGAGGAGGGATGGTGTGCAAAGGCGGAGAGAAAAAAAGAAGCCGCTTTTGTGCAATGGAGAGTTTGTTCCCTTTATAAGAATGGGCTCTTCCCGCTGCTGGTGGGCGGGCGGGCTGGTCCTGGACAAACTTGTGAGGTGAGGACAGTAGGTCCGGCAAGAGGGATCCGGTTGTGCCCCGACGACCCACCTCCATACTCCCCTTTCGACCGATGAAACGAATAAATTAGCAGCCTCAACTGAGACGAACTCTGCAAATTCCAACCACCAGGGAAACAAAAAGAGAAAACACGTGCATTTATTTCCTCGCGTCTCTCAGTTACTTCTCCACACTGTTACATCAGTGTTTCTTTAAGGGGTATGGACGGATGCCTGTGGTTTGGGTGAGCCTTTTTAAGTGACGACTTGCATTCCTTTTCACTCGGCTAGTGGGTAGGAGCGGTGAGAGTTGATCGTTTTCCCCAGCCCCTGCCCAGGACCCCCGTTGTCCCACTTCCTCCTCTTCCTTCCGGCTCGCGAGCCTGGAGTGGAGTTGCGGGCGGTGAGCGCAGCCCGGTTTGGGATGCAGGGCTCCGGCTCCCCTCATCTTGTGCGCGCCACCCTCGCCCCCTTTGCTGGCGCTGGTACTTGCCCCTTCTCGTCTTTTTCTCCTACCCACTCCCCGCGCGCCAAGGCCCGGGCCCCGCAGCCGCAGCCAGGGGACCAGTGGCCGCCTTGCTTTCTGCAGGAACCCAAGTTGAGATCGGCGAAGCACGGTGACCGCGGCCGCGCCGCCCCAGCCCTCGGCCAATAGCGCCTCGCCCGGCAAGGCACCTGCTTAACCCTTTGAGCCTAGGGGGCAGCAGGCCCGCCGGGACCTAGAGGGGCAGGGCGGATTGGCCAGAAGTTGCCAAGGCCGAGAGGGGCAGAGGCCGCCTAGCCCAGCGTCTCCCCACAGGGTCTAGGGGCCAGACGCCTGCCCTTGCTGCAGACTCGGGCGTCCCCTCCCACCCTGATGGCTCTCTCGGTAAACAGCCAAGCCGCACAAAGGCGAGCCTTTACCCTGGCGGCGTCCCGCGCCTGCCGGGCAACCTCTGAACTCCCCTAACCCAAGTCAGTTTCCGGAGGCGCCTCGTGCGCCCGGCAGCCGCTGGGAAACAGAGGGAGGGAGCCCCATCTCTCGCTGGCCGGGCCCACGGCGCAGCTGCGTTTCCATTTTCCTTTCAAAGAAAATGCTTTGGACGGCAGATAATACCAGGAGATATGAAACTGCTTCGTCCCCCACGTGTTGCACGTAAAAAGAATCGTAATGAGCATCTGTGCCTTGTGCAAGGGATCCCACGAGTTTGTTGAAGACCTAACCGAGGTCCTGACTCCCTCCTTCCCGGGAAGAGGTCATTTTCTAGCTTAACGGCATTTCGGGGATGCTTATTGTGCAGAGGCCAAACGCAAGGTCTTTTGGGCCGGAATTGTGGACGTGGGGGCAGAGGCCCGGCTGGTGGGAAAGATTCGATCACAGAAGTAGGTCCTCAACCCACGCGAGGCACGCAGCGCTGGGCGTCGCAGATTGACTTGGATCTCAGCGCGCTCTCCTCCCTACTTCTCTTGCTCTGAGAAGATCAAAAATACCCGACTCCCCCGGCCCCCCAACCCCGCCCCTGGCTCTGCGCAGGCTTTCTCAGGACGAGAAATGGTAGTTTATGCCAGTTCGAGAGAGGTCAGGAACGTTTTAGGAGTTGTGAAAAGTTTCTTTCTCCGACTGCATTGGTCAAGGCCGGCGGTATTGTAGGCCAAAGGTAGTCTAGCATGTAAATAACTAATGAAAGAGGCTGAAAATGAACCCCAATCCAGGCAGTACCTTTCTATAAAATAGCTTTTGTTTGAATTATTGGCCCATTGTGGGGTAGTGCTGGGCCTGCCACAGATGTCTAGGCCAACCAGTTGATGGAGGCTTCCAGCTAGTGACTCCTGGACCCATGTGTACTCCAGGAATGTAATGCAACATTCCTCCTCCATCCTGTGCATCCAGAGGCAGCCTCAATGTGCCAAGTGAGTCAAAGGAGGGAAAAGCCCTCTGTGGCCGAAAGAGCAGAACTTTTAGAGCAGCCTTTTAAAGGCTTTCTGCATAGTCAACAATGAGTTATATTTACAAAGAATATTACAGCTCTTGTTTCAATATCAATTCTATGACTAGAAGAGGCCAGCAATTATCATTTTATTTTATTCACTACTTATTTTACATTTTATTCACTACCTATTGTACAAAATTTTTGGCTTGAAAATGTAGCACCCTGTTTCTCAGTCCATTTGGAGGGCAATTTTTTCTTGGAAGCCCAAAGGGCAAAACTGCCCCAATGGAAAGAAAATGTGAGATTTGTTGTTAGACTTTTAAAACTACTTAAGCTGAAGCCTTTTCAATTATATGTTGTTATTAAAATAGTTTAATGAGCACATTCAACTTCAAAGTTCCAAGCTCTCAATTACCCATCTTTACGAGAATTAATATGGCTCCTGCCCTCGAGAAACTTTCTTTTCTAAAACAGGAATACACAAAATACTCAAAGAAGATTTGCACAGGTTACCTTACAATGCACATGTTAAGTCTGGTTCAGTATTTTATCCTTACATGTTTAGTTTCAGAAAGTCGGTTTGCATGCATGAGAGACAACTTCCTTATTGAATCTGCTTATCTCCATGTTCATTAAGGACCTTAAGCAAAATATAAGTTTATTCTCTCATTAGTAATTCAGATTTCATTACTCTGCTCCTTCAGTTAAAATCTTTACATGCTGGCAGCTGTTTTGAAATATTTTGAAAGTTGCTTTGGCATTCACCCAACCAAAAGGACTCTGGTTAGCACTAAACTGTATACTCTCTCATTTTATACCCCGGCCACATCTACATTTTAGTGCATGTAGATGTGGAAAAAGATTATATGATATTTTAACCCCAAATACATGCATATGATATATAGATACACCGCAATCACAATTACATTTAAAAATTTTTATCCTTGTTGTCAGTGTACAACTCTGCCTTTTACTCATACAATACAAACAGCTATTTTCTAAAAATTCATTTCCATGTACTTAAATTGTTTGACTTTGAATTTTCACTATTTACTATCAGAAGGTGCCAGTGACAGGTAGGAGAGAGAAGCTACAAAGCCTGAATGTATCGAATTTTTGCTTTAACTTGGTCACACATTTAGACAGAAAAAAGTTTATACAGAGAGTAGGATAAGGTAAAGCAAAACAACATAAGTAGAATAAAAATACTATAGGTAATGAATAAAGTAAGAAATGCTTTTCTTTGAAATGTTAGATGTTTGTACTGAAGTAAGTGTACGCAAAAGGGGATTTTATTCTATAAAGAAACTCATATAATTTCCAACAACCTGAGAGCTGAGTCTTTATTATAAGAGAAGCCATGAACTAGTATTACACAATCCCTCCATCATATCTTGGGAAGACTTTTATATTCTGAGAGAACTTAATTGTTTGATTTAACCAATTTTCCATTTTTGCTCCTCAATCCAAATGGAATTCCAGCTCTTACTGCTAAATCTGCCATGCTATTAGTATGTCCTTAGTACATTCAAAGGCAAAACAATAATGTCAGGGGAGAAGAAGAAAACCCATAAACTTAACAGTATAATCATTCTTGGTATTCCAGAAGAGAAACTAAGGAATTAAAATCTAACTGCTAATAAATTTTTGTTATATATGTGTATCCATATATAATATATAAAGAGTTCTGAGGATTTTTTCATGTTAGTACTACATATATCAAACTGAAATATCTCAAGCGATTATGCTAAACTAATTCTTAGAGGACTTTATAAATATAGCTAGAAAAAGAAGAGGCAGAGTTAGAAAAGTCTTTTAGCTTTTAAACTCAGTAGCAGGCATTAGGGAAGGAGTCACTGTTGAGAAAAATTAGTATGAGTAGGGAAGGGTTTTAGAAATCCACATGAAGATTTTAGTTAAAATAGTTACACACTGTGGCACACATAATTCCAAAGCATGTGCAAATCAATATAACTATAAATGAACTTAGATTTAAATGCAAAATAACTACTCTTAACATATTTAAAATACAAATTTGTCTTTAAACAACAATCTTTTAAGTTTCATTTGCTTATTTTTCTCATGATAGTGGATTTGATTTGGGGATTAAAATATTTCTAATTTCTTGAAAACTAATTTGAAATTTTCCTGTATTAGATTCCTAAATGTTGCTTCTAGTAGTTTGCTGCATCTATTACTGTCAGCATAATTAGAGCTTCCATGGAACTACTGAGACATAACTTGGTACCTGGACCACAGATCCGTAGATCATAGCTAGCGCATGTTTCACTGGAAATTATACACAGTGCAAACTGGAACTTGAGTTTCTACTTGACTTGGTTCTTCCATGTAGGCATACTCATGTAGCCATTGGACTCTGTTCTTCACTAAATTTTCTTATTGATTATAAAATTATTCATTCAGTGCCCGATTGACTGAAGGAATAGCTAATTGATTTGGATTGAATTTAAAAAAAAAACAATAACACTAGAGTTCTAGGATGAATTTTTCATTTTTCAATAAGATAGAATATTGCGTAAACCCAATAATACAGCAAATCAAACAAATGGTTTTATTAAGCTGCATGCTGAATCAACTTTCTGTTTTTATTAAACTGTTAGATTCCTTCACCCTAGAGAGATGATTCTCAGACTTTAGGGTGCATCAGAATTACAAGAAGCGTTTTGAAAACACAAACTTCTGGGCTTTTCCTCTACAAAATCTTATTCTGCAAATCTGGAGTGAGACCAATAATTTGCATTTCTAACAAGTTCCTAGGTGATGCTGACGCAGTTGGTCCACACATCATATTTTAGAACCACTGACCTAGAGTGTTTATGACAGAAGATCCCAACTTTGCTACACACACTGACTGAGCAGTCAAGGGCATATTATTTAAGCTCTCTTTGTGTCTGCAACTTGGTATTCATTCAATCCTGCAAAAATAGATTTGTCCTGTGTGGTGGGAATCCAGACACAGTTTCCTCCTTTAGTGAGCCAAGAGTTTATCAGAAGAGGTAGCTATGTAAATAAATACATTACAACAAAATATCATAAGGGCAACAATAGATTTATGTAAAATATACAAAACTGGCATGGGGTTGGGAGCCAAGCCAGATGAGAAGAATAATCAAACATGGTCAAGAGCACAGGGTTTGAATTATGTATCATTTACAAGCTAAGTGACTTCAAGCAATTTGCTTGCTTTCTCCAAGTCTTAGTTCCTTTATTTTTAAAACTAATAATATATAGGCTAGCTATGGTGGTTCACGCCTGTAACCCCAGTACTTTGGGAGGCTGAGGCAGGTGGATCAACTGAGGTCAGGAGTTTGAGACCAGCCTGGCCAACATGGTGAAACCCCATCTCTACTAAAAATACAAAAATTAGCTGGGCACAGGGGCATGTGCCTGTAATCCCAGCTACTCCAGAGGCTGAGGCAAGAGAATTGCTTGAACCAGAGAGGTAGAGGTTACAGTGAGCCAAGATCATACCACTGCACTCCAGGCTGGGCGACAGAGTGAGACTCCATCTCAAAAAAAAAAAAAAAAAACTAATAATATAGCTCTTAAAGGATTGTTGTACATTAATTGATATGAAGTATGTAAAGTACTTAGTTCAGTGCTGAACTCATATTAATTACTCAATGTAAGGCTATCATTCCCAGAAGAAAAACATCTAAGTTCTCTTCCACATTTTTTTTCATGGTCATGGAAAAGGTCTTGGTGATTACTCAGACAACTTATGAAATATTTACATGTTCTTTTTATGAAGGTTGACAAGTCTAAATAGTTATTTATTCTAAACTTACAATATAATATACCTGGAATTATGAGTAACTTTTTCACCAAAGTCAGAAAGATGCCACATAAAAGTATTTCAAGTGTTCCCTGAAGTCAGGAACACTTTTCTGGAGGCTTGTAGTTTTGCTTTACACAAAGGGCAGTAATCTTCTGGTATCAATCATATACAAGAAATGTAGAGGCATAAAATAAAACAGCTTCACAAAGTAGAAATACAATTTGAATAATAGATTCTACATTGGTTATTATAGGAAATAATATTTGGGTTTTTTTTTTTTTTTTTTTTTGAGACGGAGTTTCGCTCTTGTTACCCAGACTGGAGTGCAATGGCGCGATCTCGGCTCACCGCAACCTCCGCCTCCTGGGTTCAGGCAATTCTCCTGCCTCAGCCTCCTGAGTAGCTGGGATTACAGGCACGCGCCACCGTGCCCAGCTAATTTTTTGTATTTTTAGTAGAGACGGGGTTTCACCATGTTGACCAGGATGGTCTCGATCTCTTGACATCATGATCCACCCGCCTCGGCCTCCCAAAGTGCTGGGATTACAGGCGCGAGCCACCGCGCCCGGCCGAATATTTGTGTTTTATTCCAAATCTTTTTGAATCAATGAGGGTAAGGATAACTGAAATCTTTCACTAAAGTATCCCATAGTGCAATGATTCACATTTTTGTCTCAAGCCCCCTTTAATATTTTTGAGCCACTAAAAGAGATTTGGATTATATACATCACATCTATAAATATTTACTGTATTCAAAGTTAAAACCTATCTATATAAACTTATTATTTCATTTAGAAATAACAATGATAAGGCTGGTCGCTATGGCTCATGCCTGTAATTCCTGTACTTTGGGAGGCAAGGCAGGTGGATCACAAGGTCAGGAGTTTGAGACCAGTCTGGCCAACATGGTGAAACCCCATCTCCACTAAAAATACAAAAATTAGCTGGGAGTGGTGGCACATACCTGCAGTCACAGCTACTCAGGAGGCTGAAACAGGAGAACTGCTTGAACCTGGGAGGCAGAGGTTTCAGTGAGCTGAGATTGCACCACTGCACTCCAGCCTGGAGACTCTATCTCAAAAAATAAAAATAAAAATAAAATAAAAATAACAATGATAAACTCATCACACAGCATAACACTTTGTATAAAAAATATTTTATCCCAAACTAAAAAATAGAACTGTGATACTGTTTTATATTATTGGTGCTCTTTAATTCTAGCTTAGTAGAAGAGAGCTATATCTTCTGTATTCAATCTCTTATAATGCTATGTTGTTTTGACTGTGCATGAAGAAAATCCAGCTTCACACACATATGGAGTTAGAAAACAGATAAGTTCAAATGTAACAGTCTTTTCAGATAATTATGGATATTCTTTGCTATTACACCAAAACTCAACAAGTAGTATTTTCTTAAAGTTAGTTGTAATGTGCACTCTGAAATTGTAGTAATAAGATATTCATAACTGTGGCCATTAAAATCTATTGATCTATGGAATTTTTGTCTATGCATTTTTTTTTTTTTGAGACAGGGTCTCACTCTGCCACCGAGGCTGGAGTTCAGTGGCAAAATTATAGTTCACTGTAGCCTGGAACTCCTGGTCTCAAGCGATGCTCTTGCCTTAGCCTCCGAATTAGCTAGGACTATAGGCATACACCACCATGGCTGGCTAAATTTTTGTCTATAGGGAAAAGGGAAAATAATGTCTTTGTTTTATGATAAAATAGTGTTGCCCTCACAGTCACCCCAAAAGGGTCCTCGGCCCACACTTCAAGAACTGATGCCTTAATACAATGCAATTCTCAAGTTGTTATTATTACTAATAAATTAAAAGATTTAAATTCTCTTTGTGCTATATTTTTTAAAGAGTGAACATGTCCTTTACAATTCTATATTGATTTACTATTAAATTATAAATAAGTTATTACCAATGTTGTACTTAGAATTTCTGTTTCTTCTCCTAGTTTTTATTTTCATGGGTGCAGAGTAGGTGTATCTATTTATGGAGTACACACAACATTTTGATACAGGCATATGATGCAACATAGTCACTTCAGGGTAAATGGGATATCCATTACCTCAAACATTTATACTTTCTTTGCATTATGAACAATTCAGTTATACTCTTTTAGTTATTTTAAAAATGTACAATAATTGTTGACTGTAATTACCCTGTTGTACTAGCAAAAACTGGGTCTTATTCATTCTAACTATATTTTTGTACCCAATAACCATCCCCACTACCCTCACCCCACTGTCCTCCCCACACTCTGGTAACCACCATTCTCTCTCTAACTCCATGAGATAATTTGTTTTAATTTTTTCAGCTCTCACAAATAAATGAGAATATGCCAACTTTGTCCTTCTGTGCCTGGCTTATTTCACTTAACATAATCACCTTCAGTTCCATCCATGTTATTGCAAATGACAGGATCTCATTTCTTTTCATGGATGAATAGTACTCCATTGTATATATGTACCACATTTTCATTATTAGGATTTCTTTGAAACAGGTAATAATACTATTATTATCATCAAGGAAGTGACTACCATTTTGATCAAAGGAACTCAATTACTTAACGTTGAAGATCTCAGGTGAAGGATTTCATTTTTTCTCTATTTTCTGAGAAAGGTATGAGAATGCATAAGTGAGAATGACATTCCAGAAGGCTGGAAAAATGAAACATATAAGGAGCTAGATTAAGTTTCAGATCAGAAAGAAGTTTCCCATCATTCAGAATGTGAAGAGCGCCACCTCTGAAAGAGCTGAGCCTCCCTTACCAGGTACATATTTTAGCAGACAACAGGATTACCTTCTGGGTATTCAGAAATTTTTGCACTGGGGGTCAATGAGAGTCAATTTCCTCTAAATCTGTAACTTATATAGACATAATCTTTAACCATATCATCTCTATATCATAAACAACACATCACAACACTGTTTTCAAAGCGTGCAATCTTTCTAACATGTTTTCCACAGGCAACCACAAATAATTCTTTTATGTTTATGATTATTCTAGGGCAGGATGATTTCAAGTTCTTGTTCAAAATGGAAAAACTGAATTGTTGTGCAAAGAATCTTTACTTACTCAAAAGAATAAGGGAAAAGATCTGTAACTTAAGTATTTCCAATAATTAATTTTATTTAAGTACCCTGGACAGCTGCTCAGGGTACAGCCCAAATAGGGTAAGGCAACCTTTTAAAGTTAGGTCACTATCTATTATCAGTGACTCATATTCAAATCAAGAATATATTTCAAACAGGTGATAACCCACTGAAGAATTAATCAGCTAACATAGAAATGAATATAATCTTGCCCCAAAATTATGCCCTGTCAGATATATACTTAATGGAAAGTTCAAGAACATGCTTCTTGGTTTATTTATAGAGACAACTTTTCAGTGTCTGTGTCTGGAGGGATCAAGAAAGGAAGTGTATATAAATTTTATCTGTTTACCTTTGCACAAAGCTAATACACTAGCAAAACTTTTAACTCTACTTATTTTGACTGATAAATGATCCCTCCTAAAAAGTTACTTGTGTGGTTATGGCCAAAAAAAACTATAAACTTGAAGAAGATTCACTGAGAATTACAACTTATTATATATAAGGGAAAACATCTAACCAAAGTTTTGTCAACTTTTTTTTTTTTTTTGAGATGGTATCCACAGTGCAGTGGCATGATCTTGGCTCACTGCAACCTCCACCTCCTGTATTCAATCGTTCTGCCTCACCCTCCCAAGCAGCTGGGATTGTAGGCACATGCAACCACTCCCAGCTAATTTTTGTATTTTTAGTAGAGACAGGGTTTCATCATGTTGGCCAGGCTAATGTCGAACTCCTGACCTCAGGTGATCCACCCACCTCAGCTTCCCAAAGTGCTGGGATTACAGGCATGAGCAACCATGCCCGCAGTGTGATTTTGTTTGATTTTGAAAAGTGATATTAAGTATTTTCACTTGGAGATTTCACTGTTGCTAAAGATCTTGGCTCATTATGATTTCCTTATTTTTAACTTTTTTTCTTAAAAGATATATTAAACCTGGGTTTAAAGAAATCTAGTCTTTTGGTCAAGGGCTTACTTACAAAGTGGCAACTGAGAAAACACGGACACAAGGAGGAGAACATCACACCCTGGTGCCTGTCGGGGTGGAGGCTATGGGAGGGTTAGCAGAGGGCAGAGACTAAGGGAGGGATAGCATTAGGAGAAATACCTAATGTAGATGACGGGATGATGCATGCAGCAAACCACCAAGGCACGGGTATACATATGTAACAAACCTGCACGCTCTGCACATGTGCCCCAGAACTTAAAGTATAACATAAATAAATACTTTAAAAAAGATATATTAAACAATATAGAAGGAAAAAATACTGTATGTAACATTACCTTAGCTTTGTGTAACACAATCCCAAATTAATAGTTGCTTATATAAGACAGAATTTTGTTTCTCTCTCATGTTAATATTTAAAAGTAGATGGTTCAAGTCAGATATATTCTTATTCAGGAGGCTGGGCTCCTTCTGTCTTCTTGCTACACCATATCAGGGGTGTTGGGCTAGTCCACAGAGTCCAAGATGATCAGCTACCACATCCACATTGCAGGACAGAAGTACTGGGAGCGAGGGAGTAGTACTGCCCTTCAGAACATGTTTTGGTCATGACATGTACTGCTCTCAAATCTCATTGGGCACAATCTAGTCACATGGCCACAAATAGCTGGAATAAGCTGGGAAATTGTCTATATTAGAGATGATGTGGCCAGATAAAAATCAAGAGTTCCATTATTGTAGAAGGAGAGAGTTCAATTAAAAAATCCACTTAAAATTAAGAGACAAATAGAAATCCACTTAATCTGAAATGAAAATAATAGAAGTAACTCTTCATTGATGCTTATGAGGATTAAGTTCAACAGTGTTTATTTGAAATAATCACATTTTAAAGTATTCACCTGTGAAGCAGATAAAGATGGTTCTGATTTTCGATGAAGCCAAAGGGGAAGGGCTATAGGAGTAAAATGTGGTGACATTTTTCCTTTTATTAAAAGCAAAAAGATAATACATTTCTAAGAATTCTAGTATAATAATAAGTTTTGTATTATGAGGCATGATTTTCATTTGATTTATGATTTAGAACTTAAAATCAGGCAACTGTACACATCAATAATACTGTGGTTGGTCGTCTATTGTTCCTTTGCCCTATAACCATAATATGAGGGAGGGATATCAAGAATCAAGTTTATCCCACCACCATGTTTATACTTTGTGGGATTTAGAGAAATGGCTTCAACCAAGCCTCAATCACACCCTTCACTGCAGGAGAGACTGTGGGCACTTAACAAGTTGGGAAAGAGAAAACCCCCATCGGTGATACCAGATGTCTTACCATTTTCAGTCCAGTTTTACACAAAGACAGGTCTCAGAGTAACTTGCTTCCTCCAGTTTTCTCCATGAAAGATGCTCTTACCTTCACCCTGAGTTTATTTTAAGCTTTTATCTAAACTATACATTTCTTTTCAACCACATTTTGATATGACATACCCACTATTCTTAGCACTTGAAAGCTGCAAAGAAAGTAATACAAATTCCTCAGATATATTTTAAATAATTGAGAAAAGTTCATCTTCTGCAGGGTATATGAAGGGTCAGGAGGGGGAAAACTTGAGTTAGAGCTCCTGGATTTTAATATTGGCCAGGGCCTTGGGACAAATTGCTTAACTTCAAGATTTCCTTTCATTGATGCATGAATTTATTTTGATAAAATCTCCTTAAGCACCTACTATATGCCAAGAATTCTTTTAAGCAGCAGGGCTACTGCAGGGTATAAAACAAAGCCCCTGTTCATCACAGCTTTCACTAGAGGTAAGAAGAGATAGCAATGAACAAATATGTGTAAAAGTCAGGAAAGACACCTCACGGGGTTATTATATAAGGATGAAACAAGGTAAGCAATATAAAGTGTTTAGCACAGTCTCTAACATGTAAACATACTTCCATGGAAAAGCTATTATTAGTAGTATTACATGGATTTGGCTATAGAATCAATTAAAAATTGAATTTTTAATAACAGTCTAAACTAACGTGCCTAGTCTGTATTGAAGGCATTGTTCCTATCATCTATTTTTTTGGTAAAAGTATTTTTTTAAAAAAATCCCCAATTCCAATTCTTGCAATATATAATGAAACATAATCTAACATTTAATAAAATTTGTAACTTCCACTCTATTTCTCTCACTTTCAGTACAAAAAATATGTTTTAAAAATATGACCATAGAGAATTAATGGGGCCGGGTGTGGTGGCTCATGCCTATAATCCCAGTTCTTTGGCAGGCCAAGGCAGATGTGTAATCTGAGGTCAGGAGTTCAAGACCAGCCTGGCCAACATGCTGAAACCCCGTCTCTACTAAAAATACAAAAATTAGTTGGGTGTAGCTGCATGTTCTTGCAATCCCAGCTAATTGGGAGGCTGAAGTAGGACAATCACTTGAACCCGGGAGGTGGAGGTTACAGTGAGGTGAGACCACATCATTGCACTCCAGCCTGGGCAACAATAATGAAACTCTGTCTCAAAAAAAATGAATAAAATAAAGTACAAAAATTAGCTAGCATGGTGCCATATGCCTATAATTCTAGCTACCAGGAAGGCCAAGGCAGGAGAATGGCTTGAACCTGGGAGGTGGGGGTTGCAGTGAGCCGAGCTTACACCACTTCACGGCAGCCTGGACAACAGAATGAGACTCTGTTTCAAAAAAAAAAAAGAGAGAGAATTAATGGTGTTGATATGGTTAAAGAAATGAAAAATTAATATTTCTTGATTATCTGCTACTGTCAGACACTGTTAGTCATTCTTACAATCTCTTTAATGTTCATAACAATCCCCCACAGTGCATCTTAGTAAGGCTTACTTTTACAGAAAAAACTTCATAAACTACTATTGACTTCAATAAGTATTTGAGACAACTAAAGAGTGATCAACATAGCTTACACTTTTTAGTTTCCAGCTTTTGTTTTACAAAAAACATACTTTTTTGCAAAAAGCAAAGGAATGTAATATCACCCACCAGACTGAGAAGATAAATGGCAGTTTTATCTGAATAATTATTTGTCCTAAAATAAATCAGACTCTGTAATTTTCCCTATTAAGTTAATTTAGTTATGATATGAAACAGTCATAATCCCCTAGTTTAATTAACCAGCTCTTAGAAATGTGAGGTATTTTGTTTTGTTTTTTCCTATTGGGTAATGACAGCAATGGCATAGAGTAGTTCCCAGTAGTTCTCAAAGAGTGGTCCCGGGACCAGCATTCTCATCATCACCTGGGAACTTGTTAGAAATGCAAATCATTGGCCTTCCCCTATTGAATAAAACATGCTAAGAGTGGGGTCAGAAATCTGTATTTTAAAATGTCCTCTAGGTGATTATGATGTGCTCCAAAGTTTGAGGGTCACTGGCATGGACGCTTACTGATAACCAATAAGCGGTGTTACAAATCATTATAATACTATTTTCTCTGAGGCAAGACTCCTTCTCCCTAGCCCACAAAATGCATGTCATTCATTTTTACCTGTAGAAAGAGAAAACAAAAAACAAGATATTCCTTTAAAGACTCAAATTTCAAGAAATTTCTAAATATCACCGGTTTGAGAGCTGCTCTGATAGTAAAACTAGAGCAAACATTTCAAAGGCAATCAAAGTCCAGTTTCTGTTTTATATTCTTCTGCTTCTAAAAGGGTAGGGAACATATTGCAAAGACCCAAGATCCTGAAAGTACAGAAGAACAAACCAAAAGAGTGAGTAGAGAGCCCTCGCCAACATGCTTTAGAGGCTTACTTTCCTACCTGGAGGGCCAGAAAGAACAGGTCCTGTTCAATATGTACGAGGCCAGAGAGCGGGATTGGTTTGTTAAGGCTGTCACTGAGATTAGAGCTTCCCGGAGCTCCTGTCCTAACATCAAGTCAATTTCTTGCTAAACTCATTCTCATTTTAAATGGGAAAAAGATTAGACTGTTGAGTGCTTGGG
Organism: Callithrix jacchus; assembly: GCF_049354715.1. Lineage (NCBI taxonomy): Eukaryota > Metazoa > Chordata > Mammalia > Primates > Cebidae > Callithrix > Callithrix jacchus. Next base: position 67,430,865 of record NC_133509.1, on the reverse strand, counting down.
GAAAAAATATAAAACTAGCTGGTAGGCAAGCTTTCTTTAAAAAAAAAAAAATTCTCTCTGCCTTCTGAACTCAAAGATAGCTTAATAAAAGCAACAGAAAAGACTAATACCAGAGGAAGAAAAAAATAAGAAGAGGCTGAGAAAAAAAGAAACTAGATTCCCCCTTAAAATCAGCGTTTGTTAAATACTGGTGAAAGAAAATGCCTTTAAAGTTCTTATAAAGGTACTGTTGAGACAGAGACAGAGACTAACAAATAATTCAAGGAATATTTTGAGACTTGAACTCAAAATGATATAGGAAGCAGGAGCTATGGATGCAAAAATATGCTTACCATTAAAAGAGGCCATAATTCTTACACGAGCACCTGCCCTTCCATGGTGTTGACGCCCTTCTCACCATGTAATCACAGAAACTGTCCTGAAACAGACCTGTTGCATGATGTAACTGTAGCAGAGCAAAAATAATTACATTTTATTTTCTTCCAAATGTGAAAAAAGTAAAGAAAGGGTTCCTGGAGGTTACCTTATCACCCCAGTCCATTCAGGAGGCAAGAGGATTTAGGGTGAAGGTGTTTTAGACCAGCTATAGAGTTGAGATTTACAAAAGCAAAGTGGGGAGAATTGAGCAAAGAGAGTCTCAGATGCTAGAAAAGTAGGTAGTTAGATAGTGTGTTAAAAGAATCCCCCCATGCCAGGCAGAAGTGGCTGGCCCTGGTGCCCACATCACGTTTGGTCATTGTTTGAGGACTCTCAGAGAAGAGTGTGAGCTTGGTTCAAAAGTTGTAACATATCCCAAAGATACTGCTTCAGAAAGCTGTCAACCATCTGTGTGCCTCACAGCTGAGTAGCAGGCTCTTTCTGGAGGAGAGCTGCATCTACTGCACCTCTCTGGTGGCCATAGGACATTCCCGTGCACTGTGGATCTACTTTTCCATAAACATGCAGGGGCAGCCCTGCAGGCTTCCCAAGGGTTGTTCTTCTGAAGGCAGTCCTCCTCGAAGCTGATATTCCCTTCCTTTCTCATCTCCACTCTCTTTGTCCTCTCTTATCATCTCTACTGGTTTTGATGGTTTTTGAAAAAGTATGTATTTCTCTTTTGCAGATGTCTTGGATTTGTTTCAAAATCCCACGGGTCTGGATTGGGATTCTCCAACTGGACATTTCCATAAATACCAATGTATCTTTTCCCACCACTGAACAAAATCATAGGGTCTGCCTGATCGCGTGGTCCAAGCAGCTGGGTTGCTTGCACATGAAGTGTGGATCTGATACCTGTCACCTGATATATCAGCTGAGGTAGTATTTCTAGGTATGAAATGTGTTGTCTACAGAACCCAAAACAGCTTACAAGGCACTGCGCTCTTTTCTTTTTCCTGTAGGGTATACAAGATACCACAATTTGTTTCTTTCTTTCTTTGTTTTTTACTTTAGAGGGGATGTCTCAGATGTCTCAGCATGTCTCCGACTGTTGCGTCCCTAAAAACTTTACCCATGTGTAGGCCCCTGAATCTTCAAAGGGTTTGTTTCCTGTCCTCTGTAGTACAGGTACCTTAGTCAGTCTGTGTGTCTCATCAGCATAATATCATCAATGCAATGGATAAACATGATATTCTGAGGGCTCTTCAGATGGTTCATATCACTTAGGACTATATTATGGCAGAGTTAACACAGCCCTGAGGCAAAACTGTAAATGCATTCTGCTCTCCACACCATATACATGTGAACTTTTTCTGTTCCCCTTTCTTGATGAGAATCAAAAGTAGCATATTTGCTAAATCAAAGGCTGCATATCATGTACCTGAGGTCCTTGCCAGGGTGAAATCCTATATTCCAAGAGAGAGTATCCCTAAGTCCATAAACTCACCTTCTTCCAATCTTACGTTCTGGTCTCCTTTGTCTAGCACCCCCAAATCCAATCCCAGGAGTACTTCCCAACTCCTGCTGAAAGATGCTGACTATTTTCTGTAGCAACTTTTGGACATGATTGCTGTCTCGTTATCCGGCCAGCGCAGATGTGAATTATGCAGAAACTTAATCCTAGGTATCAGCACGTACCCAGGAGAAGTGCAGGCAAACCCTGAGTCAACCCTGATGCCTTGCACTGCACTCCAGTCTGGGTGACAGAGCAAGACTCTGTCTCAAAACGAAAAAGAAAAGAAAGATGAGACAAGTCTGGAGTTACCAGAGAACAGCACGGGGAGAAAACCTGCCTGAGAATGAAGCCGAGTGAAAGGAAAGTAGAGTGGAGGAGAACTTGGGGAGCTGAATTTTGAGGATACATTTGGATCCCTTTGATCCCTCCAGACTTCAAAAATCTAAATCTACTCCAGGACTTTTCAATTATGTGAGCCAATAAAGTGTTTCTTTGGCTGTTTGAGATAGGTTTACTTTCAACTAGAAGATTCTTAATTCAAAACTGGTAGAGAAAGGGTTGAGTCTCGAACAGGGGTATGTTATAAGGCATAATCCTCAGATTAAAACAGGTCCAGAGAAGAGTCATTTCATATTAGAGCTGGAAAAGACCGTACACAGCCCTAGTCCAGCCCAATCCCTTTAAACAAGAGTCAGTGAAAGGGGAATAACTTGTCTAAGGTCACAAAACCACTTGGTAGCGAATCACATTTTGATTTTAAGTCTGCAGGTTTCTAGGCCACAGTTATTTTCACTGTAAAATGTTATGTCCCTTGAGAGAAAGAGGGAGATTACACAATATTTACATTCACGGAACTCACAAAAAAATTGAAAAAATTATAAACAATAGTAGCCAGCTAATGGTAATTTAGTATTAATGCCAATAATCCTGGATGATGTGGCTATTGAAGAACAGTTACTGACACAGGCTTCATACTATAATTTAGCATTATTTCAGCAAGAACAAAATCAAAATATGCGCTTTTGAACGAAGTGTGAAAAATGTTTAATCCTTATTTTCATTTTTGCAACTTGTCTGAAAGTGTTTCTTCCCTTTGTTCAGCACGTTTCTGTTCTTTAGAACTTGGTGATAAAATCTGGAATGCTGTCAGAGTAAAACCATTTGGAAAATTAACTTTTTCTAGCGCATTGTTATTTACTTAATTATTGCGAAGCACTTCAGGGAGTCTTTTCTGTCTTAATAGTGCCACTATCTTGTTTTTATAATATATTCTTATAACTGATTTTTAAAAAATCAGCCTTCCTAGATTTTAAAGGTTAAATTAAAAGCTAAATTTTTGAGTGATGACTGCATCCACATAAAATACCTTCAGGAAAAGGTGAAGAATTTACACATTTATAAGTAATTGATTCCTTTACAATTTTTTTATTTTCTAGAAAAGGGTTTATGAATCATTTGGGGCTTTATAGTTCGGAGATTTATTTGTAGATTTTCATTTGTTTTACCTAGGCATTATATTTTTAACATTATTTCTAATTTTAACATTTACAAGGATTTTTTTAAAATATACCAGATTTTGAGGGGATTGTCCAGATTTTTCTGAAAGCAACATTATAACCAGTCACACCTCACTCCTGCATATTAGATTAGTGCATCAGTTTTACACACTGTGGAATGGAAACTGGAGCAGGCAAAGGCCGAGGAGTGGCAATGAAGACAGTACACGCCTTTATGCATGCTCCATTTGGAACTCTCTGTGTGTCTATGTTTTAAAATAAATTTAATTTTAGGAATTTTGTCTATGATCTTTTATTAAAAGCCTATTGTTCAGTCTCACCATATCCCTATCTTCATATTCATGGATGTGATAACTGCAAAGAGAAGGCACTTTAAAATATATACAGAAGCACTATCATTGCAAGCACCTAGTTAAAAAATACTGATAAGATGGCCAGGCATGGTGACTCACACCTGTAATCCCAGCACTTCGGGAGGCTGAGGTGGGTGGATCATGAGGTCAAGAGATCGAGACCATCCTGGTCAATATGGTGAAACCCTGTCTCTACTAAAAATACAAAAAATTAGCTGGGCATGGTGGCGCGTGCCTGTAATACCAGCTACTCAGGAGGCTGAGGCAGGAGAATTGCCTGAACCCAGGAGGCGGAGGTTGCGGTGAGCCGAGATTGCACCATTGCACTCCAGCCTGGGTAACAAGAGCGAAACTCCATCTCAAAAAAAAAAAAAAAAAAAAAACTGATAAGCAGAGAAGCAAAACTTGATTATAGTAGTAAGAAATGAGAAAAGTTGTATATTCCTATTCCACTATTAAGAAAACCCATTTTTGCCTCCTGATTCAAGAAATTCTTTTATACATTCAATAAATATTCACTGAGCATCTATGTTCAACAATGAAAATATGAACATACTAGACCGTCACTCACCCCCAAGGAACTCAAAGAAGTAGGGAGGCTGGATGCATAAACTAACCTCTCGGGGACCATGTAGACAGGTGGCTGCAGAACTTAGTGATGACTGATGTGAAAACAGATGAGAAGGTGAATGTGACTTGGGCAAATGGAAGGGAGGACAGAAGCAGCCTTCATGGAGGAGAAAATCAGTCACAATTGCACAGGCATGGAATCAAAGGGCATTCTAGATCAGTAGTTTCTAGCAGGTGAGAGGGAGCACACATGTCTCATGCAGGGAATGTAGCACAATGAGAGAAGATGGGGTTGTGGTGGGCTGCAGAGGTGAAGCAACAGAGCAAAATGAGCAAGAGGAAATTAGACTTGGGTTTGCAAGCTTAGCAGGAGTCATATTTTAAAGACTTGAATGCCAGATCATGGAATGTGGGTTTTTTTCCCCACATACATCTGTTAACTGAAAGTCATGCATAAGAATGTTCATGGCCACACTGCAAGCCCCAAACTGGAAATTTCCCAAAAGCCCATCAACAGTAGAATGGATAAATAAATCAAGGTACATTCATGATAGAATGAGAGAAAAAGGAACACAACTCCATACAATATGGCTAAATCTCAACAATGAAAGAAGTCACACAAAATAGTATATACATAACGTTTCAATTTATACAAATAGTTTCAAAACAGGCAAAATTACACTGTGCTGTTAGGGGACAGGAAGGGGTTACTTGCAAGGTGGAAGAATGAATAGCTTCAGGGGTGCTGATAATATTCTGTTTCTTGATTTGGGTGCTGATTTTACAAGTATAATTTATACAAATTCATGGAGCTCTACACCTAGCATTTTTTGCATGTATGTGAGACTTCCATAAAAGGTTTTAAAAAATCTTCCCAGTGTCTAACACATAAGTAACATTCTGTATGAGTAAATGTTTTTAGATATATCTATGTATTTACCTTCCAGGCATCCCTCTACCTTCAGATTAGGTCAGCATGCCTTTCTGATTAGGTCAGTCCTTTCTGTACAATCAATGGTTTGTTGCAATGTGGAAAAATGTCCAGTTTTTTCTCACAGATTGTGACTGGCAATGCTTTCTAGTGGACAAGTACTGAACTGGGATACCATACAGTGTTTGCAGTGAACTATGTGAAAACACCCTGCTCAGGGCCTTGCATGTGAAACTTGCTTAATATATACCAGCTCAGGGACTATGAAAAATTTGTCCCTGAACATAAAAACATTAAAACCATAACCAACTAGTTTCTTGGATGAATTGGCAATTAAATCATTTTTAAGGGTTGATTTGAAAGCACCATATAAATAAATACACTCCATGCTGTAATCCTCCTTGTATACTCTATTTTATTTTCATCATAATTTACATCATAGAAAATGAATGTTGATTCTACTGTAAAAGATGCTTTCTAATTATTGTATCCTCGCAGAAGTTGTCCTATTGATTAGACTATCATGCTAAAAATAACATGAAGTTTTACTAATTAAAATATTGAGGCAGGAAAACCAATCCTTAAAATTAGGTAGTTTCTAAAGTTTAACACTGTCAGAGGTTTAAAGCCATGAAAACTAGGGAAAGAAGATTTTTTTTTTAATTTCGTATGTTGCATTTTTGTGATGATATTAAAAAATTATCCAGGTTTCTAATTGAATTTTCTTCGGGTATTTAACATGTTTTACTTTGACTTTAGTTTAGTGTAAAATTAATGAACCAAGATTGGAAACTTATCTGTCAAACTTGAAAGAAAGCTTAACATTTGTTCGATGAATTAAGATTCAAGGATGGAATATAATAGTAGCAAAATCTTCTAATTCTTTAGCCCATTTTCCTTGTCCAAACTGAAATAAAAAAGGATTCTAGGTTTGAAATCTCACATGATTTCTTTAAACTGCTTTATATTTAAAAATCATCTCTAATAAGAGGAATCCTCCTGTTTGTGTCCTCTCTTATTTCCTTGAGCAGTGGTTTGTAGACCTCCTTGAAGAGGTCCTTTACGTCCTTTATTAGCTGTATTCCTAGGTATTTTATTCTTTTTGTAGCAATTGTGAATGGAAGTTTGCTCATGATTTTGCTCTCTGTTAGTCTGTTATTGGTGTAGAGGAATGCTTGTGATTTTTGCACATTGATTTTATATCCTGAGACTTTGCTGAAGTTGCTTATCAGTTTCAGGAGATTTGGGGCTGAGATGCTAGGGTCTTCTAAATATACAATCATGTTATCTGCAAATAGAGACAATTTGACTTCCTCCTTTCCTAACTGAATAGCCTTTATTTCTTTTTCTTGCCTGATTGCTCTGGCTAGAACTTCCAATACTATATTGAATAGGAGTGGTGAGAGAGGGCATCCTTGTCTAGTGCCAGATTTCAAAGGGAATGCTTCCAGTTTTTGCCCATTCAGTATGATATTGGCTGTAGGTTTATCACAAATAGCTTTTATTGTTTTCAGATACATTCCTTTGATATCTAGTTTATTGAGAATTTTAAGCATAAAGGACTGTTGAATTTTGCTGAAGCCCTCTCTGCATCCATTGAGGTAATCAAGTTTTTTTGTGTATTTGGTTCTGTTTATGTGGTAGATTATATTTATAGATTTGCATTCATTGAACCAGACTTGCAACCCTGGAATGAAGCTTACTTGATCATTATGGATAAGCTTTTTGATGTGCTATTGCAATTGGTTTGCCAGTATTTTATTGAAGATTTTTGCATCTATGTTCATCATGGATATAGGCCTGAAGTGTTCTTTTTTTTTGCTGAGTCTTTGCTGGGTTTTAGTATCAGAATGATGTTGGTATCATAAAATAATTTGGGAAGGATTCCCTCTTTTTGTATTGCTTGAAATAGTTTCAGAAGGAATGATACCAGCTCCTCCTTGTATGTCTGGTGGAATTCAGCCATGAACCTGTCTAGACCTGGACTTTTTTTGGTTGTGAAATGAAAGAGGACACAAAAAGATGGAGAAATATTCCATGCTCATGGTTAGGAAGAATCAATATCGTGAAAATGGCCATATTGCCCAAAGTAAATTATAGATTCAACACTATCCCCATCAATCTACCAATGACCTTCTTTCCAGAACTGGATAAAACCACCTTAAACTTCATATGGAACCAAAAGAGAGCCCACATAGCCAAGACAATCCTAAGCAAAAAGAACAAAGATAGAGGCACCAAGCTACCTGATTTCAAACAGTACTACAAGGCTACAGTAATCAAAAGAACATGGTACTGGTACTAAAACAGAGATATAGACCAATGGAACAGAACAGAGGCCCCACATCTACAACCATCTGATCTTTAATACACCTCACAAACACAAGCAATGGGGAAAGGATTCCTTATTTAATAAATGGTGTTGGGAAAACTGGCTAGTGATGTGCAGAAAGCAGAAACTGGACCCCTTCCTGACACCTTACACTAAAATTAACTCCAGATGGATTAAAGACTTCAACATAAGACCTAACACCATAAAAACTCTAGAAGATAACCTAGGCAGAACCATTCAGGACATAGGCATAGGCAAGGACTTCATGAAAAGTATTGGCAACAAAAGCCAATACAGACAAATGGGACCTAATTAAACTCCAGAGCTTCTGTAGAGCAAAAGAAACAATCATTAGAGTGAACTGGCAACCAACAGAATGGGAAAAAATTTTTGCAATCTACTCAGCTGACAAAGGGCTAATATCTAGAATCTATAAAGAACTAAAACAGAATTAAAAGAAACAAATAAACCCATCCAAAAGTTGGAGAAAGATATGAACAGACATTTTTCAAAAGAAGACATATATGAGGCCAACAAACATATGAAAAAATGTTCATCATCACTGGTCATTAGAGAAATGCAAATCAAAATCACATTGAGATACCATCTCATGCCAGTTAGAATGGTGACCATTAAAATATCTGGAGACAACAAATGCTGGAGAGGATGTGGAGAAATAGGAACACTTTTACACTGTTGGTGGGAGTGTAAACTAGTTCAACCATTGTGCAAGACAGTGTGGTGCTTCCTCAAGGATCTAGAAATAAAAATTCCATTGGACCCAGCAATTGCTTTACTGGGTATATACCCAAAGTATTATAAATCATTCTATTATAAAGGCACATGCACACATATGTTCATTGCAGCACTGTTTACAATAGCGAAGACCTGGAACCAACCCAAATGCCCATCGACTATACACTGGACAAGGAAAATGTGGCACATATACACCATGGAATACTATGCAGTCATAAAAAATGATGAGTTTGTGTCCTTTGTAGGGACATAGATGAATCTGGAAAGCATAATTCTCAGCAAACTGACACAAGAACAGAAAATCAAACACTGTGTGTTCTCACTGATAGGAGGGTGATGAACAATGAGAATACATGGACACAGGGAGGGGAGCATCACACACTGGGGTCTGTTGCAGGGGGCCAAGGGAGGGACAGCGGAGATTAGGGAGGTTGGGGAGGGATAAGAAGGGGAGAAATGCCAGATGTAGGTGACAGGGGGATGGCGACAGCAAACCTCATTGCCATATGTGTACCTATGCAACAATCCTGCATGATCTGCACATGTACCCCAGAACCTAAAGTACAATAAAGGAGGAGGAAACAGAGAAAAAAAGAAGAACCCTCCTGAAAAAGCACAATTTTAGGTTTCTTGCAGGAGATAAATAATTTCACTGCAATTTATCCCAAAAAAAGGGACAATTAGTGGTGACAATTAGCTGCACAATATCCTAGAGAGGAAAACCAGCACAAGAAAAACAAGAAATCTGAATACCTGTTTGCCTAAAAGAAGTTTTAATATGGTTATCTCCTGCTGGCTGCGGGTCTTCCTCTCAAATGTATATCATACACGCATTCTGTATGAAACATTCTGCTATCCAGCTGTCCTCATGTTCAGGGATCAGTGGATTGGTCTGGAGGCATTTTTAGCAACTTGGATTTACAGGTACCTGGATATGGCTTTCTATCTAAATTTGAAGAAATCCTTTGGTTGCCTGCTTCTGACGGTCCTCTAACTTCTGACTTGGTGAGGACATCTCTAGTGTCACCCCTGATTCTTCCCACACAATTTCTCCTCCCCCTTCTCTTTTCTTTATTCACCCCATGGTTAGAGTCTTTATGGGGTATTTTTGTTTCAAGTCTTTGTTTCACAACAAAACTTATATTATTTTCTCTTTTTTAAATTTTGGATTACCAAAATAAATAACACCCTTCACTAGCTCCCTACCATTGTCTTACAGAAAAACACTAATTCAAAGAAGAAAAATGTTAATGTAAAAATTACAACTTTTAGAAACAACCATTCATTTTCAGTGTTAGAGAAAATGTGGGGGAAATGCAAGTCTTAGTAAATAGGAAATTGCAGTGTTAAAGCGGAAAGTGATCATCAGTTTCAAGTTTCCAGTCAAATAACCACTAGTACAAGAAAGTAATGGCAAAATGAAGGTTAAAAAAGAAGCTGACAGATATGCTGATTAAAAATGAGCTTCCCCTGAACATTAAATGGAAAAATCCACAGTTGGGATTGCCAACTGTTTACAAAGAAAAGATTATTCAGACGGACTACATGACTTAAACAATAACATCTTTCACATTCTTCTGGGAAGATTGGTAGATAATATGAAATTTAAACTAACATTTGGACTTTGTCCATTTTGTGCACAGTGAAGACATTTTTGGCATGCTATTTAAAATATTTTCATATCAGTTTGTCACTCCAAAATATAGTAAAAACACACTTCTGCAGTTATATTCTGTGGTATAAAGAAAAAAGTCAAAGGCAGAGGCCACTTTACATTATATAGAAATAAATAACAATTCTTTGTATCTACTTTGCATTTATTTGCACCCTCTAATGTATGTAAGATACAATATGAAGAAATTCTTTGCAAGGGCAAAATCATCATCTAATCATGGACAAGTTACTTAATCCCTTCCCTGAAAACCATACTATGCTTTAGTTTTCCAATCTAAAAAATGGAGACAATAGGGGTACCTGTTCCTTGAGTTATTATGAGGATTTGATGAGTTGATGCCTAAAAACTACTTAGCACAGTGTATGCCCATAGTGTCAAAAATAAAGAGAAAAAAACCTAAGACAGTGAGACGATACTTACTGTTTATATGACTAGAAGCTATTAAAACATTTATAACTGCTAGAAAAAGTAAAAAGAACGTGTGACAGGCCATAGGAGGCCTGCAAAGCATGAACTACTTACTATCTGGCCCTTTACAAGAGTGTTTACCAACCCCTGCTCTAAAAGATCATCTTGACTACAGTGGATATGTTGATTAAGTGTAAGTGAATAATATACGTGGAAAACCACCAACATTTAGATTTTCTCTGGGGTTACATAGCATTTACTAAGATTAAAAATTGATTCTATAACCAGATTACAGTTTCTTCTATAACTTCATATGTTACCAAAGTATTTATCAAAGAAAATCATTCTGAAGTATGCCTGACATCTGATGCCAGCCAATTGTTAGTTGGGGATTGTTTTGTTTTGTGTTGAAGTCTGGCCTATGAACATAATCACCAGGAGCTAGCAGAGATGCAGAGAAGGTTCGAGGATATTACTGTCAAGTTAACCTCATTCAGGCCGCAGGGCTGCACAGCTCCAGGGCAACCAGCCATATTACATTTCATGCATATGAGTTATGCTTAGGGGTTGCCTTTTGGGCAAAAGACAAGATGAACCAAGCCCCTCAAATTGTGCAAAAATAGTAGCACTGACCTCAGCTCCATTTTAAGTGGAAACAACTTAGTAAATGAGAACAATAATTTAGATAATGTATTTTTATTTTAGCAGACCAACAAACTCAGCCTTGATATATTCATATCAAGAAAGAGAAATATAGGTTGGATGTTAATATAATGATTTCAGCAGATTGAGTAATTTTTTCCAAAGATTTAAGGATCATAGACTCAAGGATGGATGTCAACTGGTTGGGGGGCAGGACGGTAGGACAAGTGGCCTACCAAAAAACTATTATCTTGGTCCAGAAAGCTTAGCTAAGTTTTAATCCATGGTCTAAATGAGGACATAGACACCATGATTATCAAATTTGCTTATGATGTAAAACTGGCAAGACTAGAGAATACTAGCTATGGTTGCCACATGAAAATTTTAACAAAGGACCAAAATTAAGCAAAACAATTATAACAGATTTTTTTTTGAGACAGTCTTGCTCTGTCTCCCACATTGGAATGCATGCAGTGGTGCTATCTCAGCTCATTGCAACCTTCACCAAGCAGCTGTGACTACAGGCATGCACCACATGCCTGGCTAATTTTTTTGTATTTTTAGTAGAGATGGGGTTTCCCCATGTTGGCCAGGGTGGTCTCAAACTCCTGATCTCAGGCAATCTGCCTGTCTCTGCCTTCCAAAGTGCTAGGATTACAGGCAAGAACCACTGCACCTGGCCTCATAAAAGAAATTGATCCTCTGCATTAAGAGACCTGTCAAATCATGGCTTTCTCAATATTGTTATGTGTAACTGATTTTTTAACCTAACTGTATTTAGGCTTCAAAAGAGTCAAGGAATATAAAGAAGACTGGGGTAAGTATAGAAAAAAATAGTCCTAGATATTTAACATTTTTTATTGAGTTTAAAACATTTTTTTCCAGAGGTGAAGTTGTAACGGAGAATTTTAAATCCCTAGTTATAAAAACTGAAAGACCACATGCCAGATTTAGTCCGTAGATGGGTTTCATTTACTACCCTCCATGTAGTGTCTTACTTAACCTTTTTAATTAGTTGCTCACATTGAAAAATCCCATGCTTTCACATAAACATTGGATTTTCAGCTTCTCTTGAGTCACAGTAGTGCTGGTGACATGGGCCCCTGACTCCCCCTGGAGCACACCACTGGGGTATAATACCACCCATTCTCCTGAGGCCAGGCTTGTATCCATCAGGTCCCCACAGCCCCCACCACTTCCTATTATTTTGCACCTGTCCTGCTTTCCCTATGTGCCCAGTCCCTCAGCATTTAAATTTGTGCTATTCCTGTAAAATTCAATTTTCCTGAAAAGATGGAATTAATCTATCTCCAAACACAGTGGGTGCCCCTGAGAGGAAGTGAGCTTCCTCACATTCCACTGTTGAGGAATACAATGTGGCTGTTAGAGAAGAGTCCTGCATGGGGCCAGAGGTTAGACTAGATCAATGTTTATCAAATTCCATTTTATTTGCTTTATTTTTTGAGATGGGGTCTTTCTCTGTCACTGAGGCTGGAGTTCAGTGGCCTGATCATAGCTCACTGCAGCCTTTAAGTCCTGGACCCAGTAGCCCTCCTACCTTAGCCTCTGAGGTAGATGAGATTACAGACTAAAGCCACTACCCCTGGCTCTCAAATTTCTTTCTAAAAGAAGAGACTTGCAGTGTTTTTGTTTAAATTCTTTTTTGCTTTAATGACTATTAAAATCCATAAGTATACAACCTGCAAAATTCTTGTTTTAGGTTTTTGATATAAATTCCAAATATTTAAATCAAACTTCAAAATTATTGCTGTCAAATAGCTCTATAAATTTTTTTAAAAATCAGATGTTATGTTTTTAGACACATATTGTGCTTTAATTAGGGCATTTATGATGTGTAGACCCAGGCTATATTTGTGATATTTTATCATTGACATAGTTTTGAATGAACGCTTAGGCACTGTGCTTAGTTGGAACTGTAAATTTAGGGATGAGCCTCATGGTCCAAGACTCACACAAAGCTTAGTCATTCACAACCAACATTCAGTGAAGAACAAGAAGATAATCTTCATCATGCCAATTCATTCCAATTATGAATTCCAAAGTGCTGGTTTATACTATTTGAGATTCAGCTGCACATGTGTAGGCTCCTCTTTCAAAGCTCTGACTCACTGAAATGAAGTCAAAGGATATTCATAGTAAGTGCTTAATAAGTGGCCACCATTGTTGGGACTACAAAAGATACATAAGGTAAGTCTCTGCTCCTAAGGAGCAGACTCCCTCATTAAAGAGAAGCCACAAAGACAAATAATAATAAAAATAGTGCATAGTCTAATATACTCCAGACTATATATATGATCGATGTTGGGAGAAAGGGAGGATGATCACAAACCGATGCAATTTGTGGAGAATGAATACAATATGGATGATCCAAAGGAGGGGGTAATGTTCCAAGTAACAAATATAGCATGTGCTAAGAAACATGCCCCTCCTACTTGATGTGGGTACATGGGGAGCTTGATTATAGAGGTCCTGAACACTGTGCAAGGTTGCATACTGGAGCACTGTTTTAGTGACTGATGAAAGAGATGATATGAGGTCATGAATGTGACAATATCTGAAAGACCAGCAAGGAGGCCAGGGCCCTGATTCAGGTGGGCATGAGAGGACTCCTCCAGGAAGGCACAGAAGGGAAAATATGATTTGTTTCCATATGTGGATGTGTTGTGGGCGGCCATGGATTGGTGTAGCATGATAGTGACACATCCAAGAGAAATGCCATTTAAAATATAGAAGAGCCAGAGCAATCAGGCAAGAATAAGAAATAAAGGGTATTCAAATAGGAAAGGAGGAAGTCAAATTTTCTCTATTTGCAGATGACATTATTGTATATCTAGAGGACCCCACCGTCTCAGCCCAAAATCTCCTGAAACTGATAAGCAACTTCAGCAAAGTCTCAGGATACAAAATCAATGTGCAAAAATCAGAAGCATTCCTATAAATCCATAACAGACATAAAGAGAGCCACATCAAAAATGAACTGCCATTCACAATTGATACAAAGAGAATAAAATACCTGGGAATACAACTAACAAAGAAGGTAAAGGACCTCTTCAAGGATAACTACAAACCACTGCTCAACGAAATAAGAGACAACACAAATGGATGGAGAAACATTCCATGCTCATGATTAGGAAGAATCAATATCGTGAAAATGGCCATACTGCCCAAAGTAATTTACAGATTCAACACTATCCCCATCAAGCTACCAATGACCTTCTTCACAGAACTGGAAAAAACCACCTTAAACTTCATATGGAACCAAAAGAGAGCCTGCATAGCCAAGTCAATTCTAAGCAAAAAAAAAAAAAAAAAAACAAAGCAGGAGGCATCACACTACTGGACCTCAAACTATACTACAAGGCTACAGTAATCAAAACAGCATGGTACTGGCACCAAAACAGAGATATAGACCAATGAAACAGAACAGAGGCATCAGAGGCAACACGACACACCTACAACCATTGGATCTTCAACAAACCTGACAAAAACAAGCAATGGGGAAAGGAGTCCCTGTTTAATAAATGGTGCTGGGAAAACTGGCTAGCCATGTGTGGAAAGCAGAAACTGGACCCCTTCTAACAAGTTACACTAAAATTAACTCCAGATGGATTAAAGACTTAAACGTAAGACCTAACACCATAAAAACTCTAGAAGAATACCTAGGTAAAACCATTCAGGACATAAGTGTAGGCAAGGACTTCATGACCAAAACACCAAAAGCATTGGCAACAAAAGCCAAAATAGACAAATGGGACCTAATCAAACTCCACAGCTTCTGCACAGCAAAAGAAACAGTCATTAGAGTGAATCGGCAACCATCAGAATGGGAAAAAAATTTTGCAATCTACCCATCTGACAAAGGGCTGATGTCCAGAATCTACAAAGAATGAAAACAGATTTACAAGAAAAAAACAAACAAGCCCATTCAAAAGTGGGCAAAGGACATGAACAGACATTTTACAAAAGAAGACAAACATGAGGCCAACAAACATGAAAAAATGCTCATCATCACTGGTCATTAGAGAAATACAAATCAAAACTACATTGAGATACCACCTCATGTCAGTTAGAATGGCGATCACTAAAAAATCTGGAGACAACAGATGCTGGAGAGGATGTGGAGAAATAGGAACACTTTTACGCTTCTGGTGGGAGTGTAAATTTGTTCAACCATGTGGAAGACAGTATGGCGATTCCTCAAGGACCTAGACATAGAAATTCCATTTGACCCAGCAATCCCATTACTGGGTATATATCCAAAGGATTATAAATTGTTCTACTATAAGGACTCATGCTCACGAATGTTCACTGCAGCACTGTTTACAATAGCAAAGACCTGGAGCCAACCCAAATGCCCATCGATGATAGGCTGGACAGGGAAAATGTGGCACATATACACCATGGAATACTATGCAGCCATCAAAAACAATGAGTTCGTGTCCTTTGTAGGGACATGGATGAACCTGGAAACCATCATTCTCAGCAAACTGACACAAGAACTGAAAATCAAACATCGCATATTCTCACTCCTAGGTGGATGTTGAACATGAACACAGGGAGGGGAGCATCACACCCTGGGGTCTGGGTCTGTAGGGGGGAAATAGGGGAGGGACAGCGGGGGGTGGGGAGTTGGGGAGAGGTAGCATGGGGAGAAATGCCAGATATAGATGAAGGGGAGGAAGACAGCACATCACACTGCCACGTGTGTACCTATACAACAATCTTGCATGTTCTTTACATGTACCCCAATACCTAAAATGCAATACAAAAAGTATAGAAGCCTGTGAACATGCTGACAGAGATAGTTTAATAAAGAGTTCATATTGGACCTGTTGCATTTCATTTGATATCATAGCCTTAAAGGGTAGAATTTGCCCCACAAGAAATGAGCTCATTTTTCCTCAGAGACAGGCACAAAGAGAGTTTGGGTAAGGCTACAAAGTTTGAGATGAAAATAAGAGAAGTTGAGGTGGCTTATGTCATAATGTCACTTTTTTGTTTTTCTAGTTAAGTAGAAAGCAAGGGCTTCTACTGAGAATGAGTACATAAGATGAAGGGTTGAAGTTTAGGGAACGCAGAAAAGGCAAGCAAAGTATCCGCTAGTACAGGGATTCCAAAACCCATAAATAAGATTGTTGTTTAAGCAAAGATTAAGGTGTATGAATTTGTAGCTGAGTGTGGCATCATGGTTTTGAGAATTTTCTCCAACACCTTGATAAGAACCAAGGATACAGAACCAAAAATACAGACAGCAGGAAAATGTGATGTAGGAGTTTAAGGTAACATCTATATATTATTGACACGGTTGTTCATTTCAAGAAGTCCAAACTAGGTATGAAAGCAAGACAAATCAGAGTTGCTAGGACGTGGGCTAGAGAGAAGGAAAGCATTAGAGTGCACAGCAGAACAAGGAGAAGGGTAGAGGGGACAAGAAAGGAAAATGTTGTGTACCAAAATAATCATTAAAATTTCTGTGTTCAAGCTTTACGGTACAGAAGCCCTGGGGGATTCTGTTACCAGAGATACGGCTGTGCTAGGACTCACTGAAGTTGGTTGATGACTAAGAAAATGAGGAATTGTGATGCCAGGGAGTTACACAGTCACCACCGTGTGTACTGAATCCATGGAAAACAGTGACAGAGCCCAGGTTACAGAGGAAGATGGAGGCTTTAGTACCACCATAATTGAGGAAGTTGGAACAGCATCTTGGAAGCAGAAGTGAGGGAGAGAGTGGTTTAGAGAGATGTCATGGATTCCAGAAGATGATTGTTGACTGGGCAACAATTGCTACAGGGCATTGGTTGCCTCTTGTATAGGACACTTCATGTGCCTCTCTTTATATCCTCGTGAGCCACTGCTTACTGCAGGAACTGCTGCAGCAACCAGCTTCAAGTAAGTGTAAGCAGACAGCATCTCAGCTCAACTACACCACTCAGCTCTTGTCTTCTGTTCCAGAGCTTTCCTGACAATGCACTGATATGGCACTCACTTACATGTGATCTAAAAACCAGGAGGTAAGACTGATTAGAATGACACTTGACCAACACTTAGCTGGTGGATAAATACTCCCCTCTTCCATCTCTTAAGCAAACAATGGAGATGCTTTCTTTAAGGTTCCTCAGAGCATCCCAGATGGATTGCACTTCAGCTGTCCATCACAGTGATCAGTTTGAAACACATCTTTGTATTGGCTTTCCCACCTTCCTGATTCACTCTTCCAGTTTCCCACCCTGTGCTCTGGACTGCTTCCTAAAATATCCTATCTGAATACAAGCCCTTGTTGCAGACCTGCTATCTTGGAGAAACCCAAGACCCCTTATCTGTAAATGAAGCCATTGAGCAAGTAATAAGGAAGGTTTCATGGTCAAGTAAAAGCCGACTTTCAGTTAAGTAGAGGAGAAAGGAGCCTTGAAAGACAGAGAGGAGGTTTTTACAGAACACAAGTAACAAGCGAATCCTCCTGGAACGGGTGGAAGGTCAGGGCAAGAGCAGGGCTGACACAGATGAAAGGATAAGAGGAAAAAGAGAAAGGTTAAATATGAATCATATATATTAAAAAGGCCCCTCTGCATCAGAAAATAAATATACTAATAACCATGATGGGCACGTTTTAGACAGTTGTATTTATTGCTGTAGCTTTGTATTTGCCTTCATTTGTTCCACCCCAGGCAGGACAGCAGACAGTCTCGCCTTGCTGCATATCTCCCTTTCTTGCCAACATGCTGATGTCATCCTGTATCTAGCCCTTAACATCACTTCGAGTCACATTCGTGTCTTTTGTCTTTTTCTTGTTGTCTAATTTACTATAGTTTCACTGAACTTGCTTTTCTCTAAATGGGATACATGGTCAGTTCATCTTAGAAAAAGTGTCCAGAAACAAAACGTAAGTATCCACGATAATACCATGTAGTATCCATTGGGGAAATTTTTAAAATATACATTTGTATATAATTATATAATTTTTAAAAATACTGTATGTTTTTTAAAGCATGCAATCCTTACAGAATGATAAATTCCCCTGGGCAAATTTTTTGAATATCACTACCAAATTCTACCATATTTCTAGAACTTTCAAATTTTGAAGCAATAAATCAAGTTCTTTTGAGTCATATTTATTCTGAACTGAAGGTGGTAACTTTCAGACATTTTGGTTTAAAATAACTGAAAAGCTGTCTGTTGCCACTGCCTGAATCTGCTGAGTCACAAGCCATACCTATACACTGGTCCTGTCACACCTATATCAGCCTGCAGGCCTGGAAGGGGACCACAGATGTTTAATATCCAACTGAAACTTGAATTGTTATTGCTTAGAAATAATTCATGAATGAGACACATTTGGTCTGGAACAATAGAAAACTGAGATCAAGAGTCATTAACTCTCTATCCCCTGCCAGTCTTTCACACAACTGTTTAGGTTTGTTTTTTTCTCCTGTACCGCTCACCCTAGCCTTACATTTGTACTTAGTGTTCCATTACTGGAAGTTATTTATATCTCCATTATATAAATAACTCCATATATATATATAACCACACACACACACACATATATATATATATAACTACTCTATTATATCCTTGAATATTTCCATTATTGGCAGTTATTTATATCCTACTGTTCAAGGTCATTACCAAGGTTTGATTTTTCACACAAAATTTTGCAACCTCCAGCATAAATAGATTAAACTTCTTCCTAGATGAGCCTTTATGAAATTATTCCACAGGATAACATTACTGATAAAACTGTGTTACATTTGTAGGTCTCGTGCCCACAGTAATACTAGGTCTGGTCTTCCTAATGGAAAGCAAAGTTTTTATTACTCATTTCCATCACCCCATCCTCTTACCTGCCCACATTTATGTACACAGAATCATCTCACTTTCATAGTCATGGCTTAATTAGTACACACAACTTTTAGAAATCATCTCCTTTACCTGGTTTCTATCAGTTATTTCTGCTATTTTTTTAATGCCTCCTATTTTACCTCTCACCTCTCATTGATGATGTTTTAGCAGACATTTTTTTTCTTAACGATAATTCATCATCCCATCATCATAGTTAGTAGTGTCAGTTTAAGTCATGAATTTCAAAGCACAAGTCAACAAAATGTAATCCTAACCATCGAACAGGCTCTCATTCAGAAACAGTTTTGTTAGGGCTCCTCCATCCTTCCTTGAATAGCCAAGCCCTCCAAAAGCTACTCAGTCATAGCAATACTAATTATCAAGATTAAAATGTATTTATTAAGCATGTATGCCTAAGCTGCATATAAAACAAGTTAGCTTAGTGCTCTGTCACTAGGAGGTAGAAATCTAAGATTGTCCATGAATAGCTAGTTGGAGGGAAATAATATTTTACTAACATTTATTTATGTGAAATATGTAATGTAGTAGATTTGGGCTGTTTAACATGACCAATATAGTGATTTTTTTGTTAGGAGGGTGGGATCACTCCCTACTCCATAATCAATTCATGGCATGTCATTGGAACTGTCCATGACCCACACCTCCCAAACCGCAAAAACATATGCTCATACATGCTACACACAAACTCATCTGGAGGAAGGGGAGGGCTGGAGGAAGAGGAATTTGACTCTGGCCTGGACATTCAGAGCATTCTACCCACTGGCCATGGAAATTGTCTTTGGGATTGGAATGTGATACAACTCACTCCAACTGGGACTCAGTTGTAAGAGTACTGTCTTTCCAATTAAGTCCTGAGAAGATGTCATAAAAATATAGAATCCCTGGTAGCCATCCTGCCACCTCTTGGAGTCTGCCTTAAAAGAGCAACATAGAGGAAAAGAAATCCAGAAGATGGACAGAGAAATCAAGACCTGACAACACCCTCCAAAAGCTAGCAGATGGTTGTATTTTATTGAAGCCAGTTCTACCCCTATACTTTCCAGTTATATGAGTCAATGTATGTCTGTTTTTGTTTAAATCAGTTTGGATACATGTCACTTGCATGTGACAAAGTCCTTACTGATGTATGTAGTTGGCCAAATAATAAGTTTTACCAGCTTTTGTATCAAATCTTTTGCATTCCAGGGCTTTTTAATGTGAGAACTATATATCAGTCACTTCAGATTACCTGGGGTGCTTACAAAGTGAAGATTGTTAGGTTGTAACCCACATATCTAATCGGAGTCTACACAGGTGAGGCTCAGGGCCCTCATATTTTACAAGATACCTCTGGTGATTTTATGCACACCAAAATTTGAAAATCACTGCCAAGGTCATGACTTCATAGCAACTCCAGATCAACTAGATTTTCTTTTTTTTTAATCAAAGTGACCTGTGAGGTCAGTCAAATGGCAATTATTTTCAAATAATTGATCATCAGATTTTTACATGTCAGCATTGACGTAGATAGAAAACAAACTAAATACTCAAGGGCATATGTGAAGTAACTGTACATGTTCAAATAACTGCAGAAGTTCCTGACTACATTTTACCTGTAATTTAAGTGGCCATTAGAAGAAACAGACTTCTACCAGGTACAAGGTTCAGGAACACTCAGGACCACTGGCAGATAAGGTAGGAGAACAAATTAATTTTATCTTTAAAAGGTACCAGAATCAAGGGAGACTGCAGTGGAGACAACAACCATGCTGTGCCTTTGTTCTTTCCAATGTTGAATAAACTATACCTTTCCAATGTGGCATGAAGTTCCCACACATGAATAATTCTTCATTTCTTAAGAGCATCAGTACAAGAAAATATCCTTCCTTTTTGAGGACCCCATGGATCCTTCTGCTTCTCTGGGTGTTTTCTATTACATTTCAATACAGATATGCCTAATTAGCTCAGTTTTTGGAACAAACATTTTGAAACTCAAAGAATTTACTTTCAAATCAGTGTCAGAGGAGATGAAATATATGGAGCAAAATCAACAGGACTGTGTCAGTGAGTCAATAGATAAATATATTGCATTACATACTGAGCAAAAAACAAGAGAAACAAACAACTATACTGATAAATCTTAAAAAAAAATGGGGCTAAGTAAAATAATCCAAACACAATAGAGTACATAAAGTACGAGTCCTATAGGAAGTTCTGGAAAAGTCAAAACTATGAGAGAAAGCAGGTCACTGGTTACTCAGATTTAGGAGTCAGGAGAAGGCAGCCACTATAAAGATGCACAAGGAAACATTTTAAGGGAATGGGATTGTTCCATCTCTTGCTTGGGGAGGCAGTTTCATGACTGTGTGTAATTATAAAAATGTATGAAACTATACGTCTCAATTGAGTGAATCGTATTATATGTGTAAATTATACTTCATGAAAAGTATTATTAAAAAGTGAAATTTAAAGGGGGCAAAAACAGACTTTATCAGAGCAGAAGTAGGAAACAAGGGACAGTCGGCAGCGGCATGCACTGCAGTATGGGGAAATGGCCTAGACCTGGAGATCTGGGCAGGTCCCGGCAAAGGAAACACCCTGGCAACTTAAAGGAGAAGAGGGTGAAACTCTTCTCCTGGGGTGGCAGCTTCCTAATTTTGCCTTGTCTTATGTTTGCTTTTCAGCTTCAGTGCCACACTGATCAGACCTAGAGGAAGCCTGAAGCTCTACCTGAAGGTGATCAAGATCTTTGGAATTTTCTCACTGATAGGAACATAGGAGGTGTGGACCAGGAAGGGCTGAAGTAGATGACAGCAACATGCAGAGTGGCATCCCAGTATGGGCATGTGTGGTATTCAGCTAAGGGATGTACTGGGAAGGAAGAGAATACTTTCCAGTCTAAAGGACATTTATCCAGACACTAATGGCCTCTTTTGCAGGCTAGTTTCCTTGGAATTGTTCTAATGATGTCAACAGATTATTTGATCTAGAAGCAAGCTCCAAGCTACTAAATGATGTTAGAACAAAGTTCCAAGCCATGAAGAAGGCTAGTAAACATAGATTGAGTTAGAAAGTTATTCTCTGAGAAAAAAATAGCTTTGTAAAAGACACAGAAAATTGCTTCTGAAAAATTGAGGGCATTTAGCAAGCAAGCTTGACTACAGCAGCTTTACCCCAGACCTCTCCAATGAGAATGGAGGCTATTTGTTTTAGAGTACTTTCCCATAAATATCCTGTCTGCATGCAAAGAGAACAAATGAGAACAGCTGAATTCTGTCCATTTCATGAACGCCTTAAAAATAATGGGGTGTCCCCATCAGTAGTGTTTTATGAGCTAGACAATAGATTTGGGCTGCCAAGTGGGATAACTTTTTATTTAAACCCCAATTTTCTTATTCACTCATGTGCTGTCATAAAGCAAATGAAATTTGGCTCTTAAAAAAAGTGATAACTCATGTAAAGAAACAATTAGAGGGATTATTAAAAATCCATAAATCATATTACATTTATAAAAAGCTCTTAGTGCCAATAAATAAGTCATGTCCTTATCTAGACACATTCAAACTGGGCATCCATAAAAAAAAAAACCCAAGGAAATGAAAAGTTCAAATGGAAGAAGAATCACCAGATGAATTACTTCATCCTAAATGTTGCAATTGGCTTCTTTTACAGGAACAATCTTTTTTCCAGAGGTGATGCACAACCTCATCAATCTAGCTCTTTACCCTTGGCGGATACTTGTCTTTCTATATGCATGTTTTTTTTTCTCTTTGGCTCCAGTCACAAAACAGGGTATCATTGTGATCCAGGATTTGTTTGAAGAGATTTCATCTGGAAAGAAGTCAAGCAGAGCACTAGCAGGGGAGCTTTTACAGATTATGACCTGTAATCTGGTTAATACTCTGAAGCACAAAGATCTGAATGTTGGGATAAGACTACTTCATACGTGGCCATGTGCCCCACCTCCCCCAGGCCCTAGGAAGTCATCCCAGAGACTGACAAGAACCCAGTTCTGGCATGCTGGCAGGCTAAAAGGAAAGATAATGTAAATATAATGGCATATATTCCAAATCTTGCATAGGATAATAATCTAATAATAGGATTCACTTACTTTGCTGTTACTGCCCTAGGAATCAATTTCCTTTTTGGTTTAAGGACTTTATACCATATCCGTGGTCCTTGATAAAGAGAGGGTATTGGGGTTGAGTGTAAGGTTTTATTTTCATTCAGATAATTAGACTAAACCTTCAAGTTTTACTTTTTTACTAAAAAGTATTTTACTAAAAAGGTTATGTAAAACCAATGTTTAACTTTACATATCCATTTGGAGACCAGTAAATTTTAATTCATCCTCTTTTAGGAACCATCTGCTGAAAGTAAATCTTCATAACATCTAAGTTAAATTGTGAATGTTTTCCTTTATTTAAATGCAAAGAAGTTTCTATAAGACACTAAATGATATAATTTTTTTCAACCCAAAATAAAAGATTAAAGTTTGTTTCCCAAGTCAAACTTCAGGGGTTTTTTTAGGTGATTTAGCTTACAAACAGCTTATTAATGGCCATTTTAAAGTCTAAGGACATTATTTCTGTTTTGAAAATAATAACTGCTCATGAGAAACTAAATCTCAAAAACTCTTCTTTGTGCAAATCCATCTTCCAACATATTCACCTGCATACCCATGCCCTGTGATCATGGCATCCCAACAGTGATTTGCCAAGAAATACTTAACAATTTACATGCAGAAAAAGTTATCAGAGGAAGCAAACTCCAAACCCGTAGTTCCTATGGGCACTATCCCTTTACTTCTTAGTCATAATTGAAAGTAACCCATTCAGAGGCTTATCTAACAAACACAGTAACAGAGTCACTGGACCTCAAAAATATGTATCCATCTGCTCTTTGAAGGAGTTGTTGTCCTTTGAGTTTGTTCCCTTTAAAGCTGATGCCACTGAAGCACAGAGATGTGTGGGATGCTAGAGTGCTTGTTGCTCTTAGAATATTATTAGAGCTTCAATACAAAAAATTAGCTGGGCATGGTGGTGCGTGCCTGTAATCCCAGCTACTCAGGAGGCTGAGGCAGGAGAATTGCCTGAACCCAGGAGGCGAAGGTTGTGGTGAGCCAAGATCGCTCCATTGCACTCCAGCCTGGGTAACAAGAGCGAAAACTCTGTCTCAAAAAAAAAGAATATTATTAGAGCTTCTAAAGGTGTACATCAACTAAGTACCCACAAAAATTTTTAAATAAAAAAAAAAATAGACCTGCTGATTCACTGTCAGTGAAGTTTTTGTAGACTAGCTGGGGAAGTGAACTACATTCCTAAAAACACTGCCAAAGAAAGAGTAAATACAACATTTCAGACAATTACATATATACTAACTCTTGGAAGTGGCCCACTTGTAAATCAGAGAAGCATCTGGGATTATTCTTCTGAGGTCAATTATTTGCCAGTTTGGTTGAGAAACTGAAGTTAGGCT
The DNA here is from genome assembly GCF_049354715.1 of Callithrix jacchus. Lineage (NCBI taxonomy): Eukaryota > Metazoa > Chordata > Mammalia > Primates > Cebidae > Callithrix > Callithrix jacchus. Next base: position 67,406,467 of record NC_133509.1, on the reverse strand, counting down.
GAAACTAAAGTTAGGCTGAGTAATTTCTGCAAAAGTTTCAGAGACCAAAAATGAGAAATTTGCAGACATGTCTATTCTACATATTATTTACCTCATTCATCCTGCAGATTATTTTGTTCTTATATAGACTTACTTGTTGGAAAAAATGAGCCAAAGCATTGCTCCAAGTGAAATTTTAAATGTGAACATTAAAAAAAAATCATTTTGGGTAGGCAGGACAGTAGATTTTAACTGAATTTTTCCATGACTCAATGGAAAGAATCAGATCTAACACTACTGTCACCAACCCAGTGTTCGAAAAATATTATTTTAAACTCCATGTTTTGCACATTTTGTACTTATAGAGAAGAAAAAGGAAATGGAAAAGGGAGCTTCAATCTGAAGATGTGTGGCTGACTTAGGCACTTTCTCTGCTCTATTTTCTCTATTTATGAATGTTGCTTCTCAATGTATTTTTACACTGAACATTTTAAAAACAGATTTATTTTAATAGAGAAGCAACAGAACAAAATTTAAGACACCATTAATACACTTCTGGGATGAAGCAAAGTGTTAATGCAAAATGAACATACATTAGAGAAAATGTAACCTTTCACAGGATGGACTTCCCACATAAATCCTCCTCTTCCTCTGAAGGCTGTGAGACAAATATCTTGGCTGTCAAAATCAGAAAGCTTTTGCTATGAGGCCCAAGGCAAATGACATATTTTTTATACCATTTATTTCTAAAATGAGGATCATACCACCTTCCTGCTCTACAGCCCAGTGAAAACTGAAAATTAAAAATAAATAAGTAGTTCCAATTTTATAGAGGTAGGCTCTAAAATATCAGTCTTTAAATTCAAAGACCACAGGGACATTTGACTCTAACTTTTTTTTTTCTGAGGTGGAGCCTCTCTCTGTAGCCCAGGCTGGAGTGCAGTGGCACAATATCCGCTCACTGCAACCTCCACCTCCCAGGTTCCGGTTCAAGCAATTCTTCTACCTGAGCCTCCCAAGTAGCTAGGATTACAGGCACAAGCCACCATGCCCACCTAATTTTTGTATTTTTAGTAGAGATGGGGTTTCGCCATGTTGGCCAGTCTGGTCTTGAACTCCTGACCTCGTGATCTGCCTGCCTCAACCTCCCAAAGTACTGGGATTACAGGTATGAGCCACCGTATCCGGCCTGACTGTAACTTTTAAATGCCTGAGCAGGTGAGTTATAGTTCTTTTGAACATCCAAAGCTTTTTCCCTCCTTTCTGTTAATCAACAAGCTAATTAAGTTTGGATATTTACTCTGTTCTCACGAGTCTTTAGTGTACTTCTACATACATTATTTCATTTGCTCCTCAACGGAGCTCTGTGAGGTAGATGCAATTTTTTCCGGTGAGGAACTGAAGGACAGAGAAGGTACTATCTTCACCGAGCCTCATAACCTGGCGGCAGAGGAGGTCAGCCTTGAATCTAAGTCTGTGGGGTCAAATTGTCATGCAGTTCGTACAGGTTTCTGGAAGGACACAGCCGGTTCCTCATTAGGGAGAAGAAGGCCATGCTTTTGTTTATTCCTCTCACTTCCAGAGCCACATTAAAACCCTCCAGAAAAACGAGATGAGTTCTTGGGAAGGGGGAGGTATATATGGATCTATCACTAATAGAATAGAGATTCCATACAGGAAGCCAGGGGGGTTCACATAGCTCAACTAAGAATTACTAATAATTCCTCTGTTACCTTATTTGTTCCAGACATTTTTTTCAGACAATCAAATGGGGGATGGAAGCAGGAGGGAATGAGTGAGAAAGAAATGCCAGTAACCACGGTGAATAACAGTTGTAGGGGTAAAGTGACAGCTCAAGGTTTTATTGTTGTCATAAAAGTGGTGCAGTTTTAGAGCTTTAAGATGAGCAAATCTCTGGGGTCTATGTCCACCGTGGTTCTAATAGCATTAGAAAGGGTGAGTTGGTATAAACAATAAGAAGATTTATGTTAGTGCAAACTGCTGACTATTGACTCTGATTTTGACAAGAGGAGACAAGAGAAAGCAAAAATAGACCAGATTCCTGTTACGTCCCTATTTATGGGAAAGTGAGAAACTTGACCGATTCTAGTGGACATTAACAGAAAGGCAAGCAACTGATTCTAGTGCCTTGAGATTATAATCAGTAGAAGTAAAATGGAAAAAAAAGGGTGATTAAAAAAAAAAAAGCTGTGGTGTGACTGTTTTGAACTGAAACTTTCTAACCACAGAAAGGAGCTGACCAAAAGTAGCTGGACTAGGACAATTGTACGCCCAGAGGAACAGAGGTTTTGAAATCCTACTTTGTGAAATGGAACACCTAACCAAAAGTGGCTACCAGTAGAAAATAAAACCCAAAACAGTCTTTCATGCTGACTTTTATTTCAGTGTGTAAAATGTTTTTAAAACAGAAGACACAGGATTGACCTTGACTACCTGAACTTCACTTTTATGCCAAATTAACACATGAGGATGCCATCTCCCTCCCTTCTTCATCAATAAAAAGGAGCCTGAACCAGACTGTTCTCTTTGCAGCACATTATCTGTTACAAGAGGTACTTTTCTACCCCGAAGAAACATCCTGTTGGGTTTATGATTATTATTGAACTATCACAAACATTTTGGCTTCATCCATTTATATTAACAATCTCATTTGCTCAGCTAGATATTTTCAGCAACAACAAAAAAATATGACCCTTATTGTATTTGGGAAGTCCATCTTCTTAAAAACAACCACATTATTATAAAAACAAATATGTAGGAAAGAAGTCTTTGGCCACAGGAGGGAACTTAAGCAAACTTCCATTGACAGATCTTAGTACAGTAAAAAAGAATTCAAGCTTAAGACAGAGAACTGAAAATTGAGCACAAGATCTGTTCCCATAATCTAGGAATTTTATGACCTCCCTAAAGGAAAGAGTATGTGGTCTGTTAAATCTGATCATAAAATATCTCCTTGAGGCCTTCAAATGTAATGTGTCAGATGTTCAATCCATTCGGTGTGGGCCAATTGGACACCTAAGACGCCAGCTCCCCCCAATTCCAAGGCAGTCCTTCTGATATTATTGCAACAGTATACAGCCTTCAGAAAAAGGATGAAAACTATAAAGCCAATGAAATATTACAAACATTAGGATAGAAATGTACTTTCATTATATATTTATTAAGTGTACCTGAATATTACATCTATATATCCACTCTTCTATATAAGACCTGGAAAGATAGAAACTAAATTTTTAAGTGTTTATCTATGGAGTTTGAGATTGGTAAGCAGTCTTTACTTTTTATTTTGTACATTACTGTATTAGATTTTTTTACAGTGATAATTTATTAATTTAGCAATTAAAAATAAAGTCAACACAGTTTGTTTTCCTAAAAAAAAGTATTAGCTAATAGGAGAACAACAACAAAAAAATCTGATTGTCTCAGACAAGTTCAGTGAACAGTTAAAACTAATTATTTTGGGGTGATCTTGTGGCTAAAAAATCAGGATGTGAGAAAGGTTATTTTTATATTTACTAAAACATCTCTATAAATTCACTAATTTGTCCTAATTTGTACTGACTTTGAGATTCATTTAGATTCGAGTAGTTAACAATTATTTCTGCCTCAGGAGGATAAATTATTATGCTAGGTAAAGCAAGTCAGAGCCATTACTAAGGGTTCATCTCAAGCAAAGAACATTTTAGAGTACTAATTCTAGAGATGCATGCTGTAAACAGATACACACCAATGGTTTGGGATTGGAAGCTCATGATCAAGAAGCAGAACAGCAAGACCGTAGCTTTTGTGCAAGATCATCATCAACGCTAAGCTACTTAGAAAGCTGGAATATTTGGGGCCTGAAGCCCTCTGTATCTTGACATGTACAGTCTCACACTGAACAAAGCAGGTGTTTAAATACACACATTTCCTGTGAGAATGGAGACTAATAACCAGAGTGCAGTTAGATTTGTTTGTTTGCCAGTATTTTCTAAATACATAGTAGAAAGAAAGGATCTAGTGCTGAGGTACTGAGGTGAGGAAGGAAAGGGGGCATGAAGGGTGAGAGGCAAGGGGGTGCTTAGAGTTGTTCCAACCAATTTCATAAATCAAGCAACTGATGAAGGTATAAGAAGTAAAGACCAAGTTCATGAAAGCCCAGAAACTGAGGATTTGCATGAGAGACATACTCTCTAAAACAATTGAACAAGGAGAAAAAGGGCAAGAAAGAAATACTTCATAAAGCCAGGCCTAAACTAATGCTTTTTGCCCTACACCTTCACATTTACACTTAACCCAAAAAGATTAAAATATCATAATAATTCTGAGATTCCTAGCTCTCAAGATTTCCATTATGACACATCAATAAAGCAAGGCAAGGTGACTGAGAAAGAGCGGCTGGCTTTCATTTCCTGCTCATTTGAAGGTCACTTTTGGAGATAAAGATTATATTTTTGCAGAACCAAAGGATACAGGAACATTTCTAGAAACTTGTAACATCAGATGTTCTGAACGAGCAAAGGAAAATGAATGATCCTATTAAGATACTTCTGACCATAAATCAGAGGTGTTAAGCTCTGACTGGCTAACTTCAGCTTCCCATTTGACTCATTTGAAAATGGAACTGATGTGAATGTAGATTGGGGGAAGATGCTCAGTGCCATTAGAGGTAGCTCATAAGCTGCTCCTCACGGATCTCAGATTGAAATACAGTTTGCCTAGCACCCGGGGACAAATATTTGCATCATATCATTGTTAAGCGACTCTGTCCAAGTAGCAGAAAAATGGGTGCCACGCCTGTAATACAAAAGAACTGCCTGTGTAAAAACACACAGGCTTGCAGGGAAGGGTGGTGAACAAATTACTAATGCCCGGCACTTGGAAAGTGTGATTGCGGTTTCAAGGTTTTTTAATAAAAGACGTTTTTACCCCTCTACTATTTGTACGAGCATCTATTTCTCCTTATGCTCTGATGTCACAAAATTTGCTGCCTCTGATATTCGTGATATTTTGCTTTGACCCTCTAAGGGAACAATTCTTCAGCAAGGGATATGTGGACTCATTTTCTGCCATTCTTTCCAAGTTCTTAGTACCCAGGGACTAGGTAGTATCCTTGGTAGCATTTTGAAGTTCTACCACTCACTCACAGGCTCTGACTTAACCTTTCAGAGCCCCAGTTTTCCCATCTGCAAAATGAAGCTAAAATCATTCTCAGCCCAGAGCGGTGCTTTGAGGCATAGAAGTGGATTTGTTAAGTGAAAAAAAAAAAAAAAAAAACAGGCACTTAATAAATGACCAACAAATGTTAGATTTCTTCTACTAAAAAGGTGCCATGTGGGTAAAGATGAACTCCTTGACAACAAAAACCCCAACAATTCAGTGATCAAATACTTATTTTTTATTGCTGAAAACACTGAACACATTACCTTTGCTTTTCCAGGGCTCCATGCAGTATCGGGCACAACAGCTACTCAACAATGTGTGTCTCATAACTGTTGCTTTAAATGACCCCTATCAATGCAAACAGATCAGCCATTTCAGTGGTCAACTGAGGGGGACAGAAGCTACCAGAACAGATGAAGAAATGTCACTGCGTATCTGTGATCGAGGCGAGTGTTGGGGAACTCAGTGAGAGTCTCTGAAGGCCTCTCTTCTGAATCATGTGTGATCGCCATGCCACGTGCCACTAATCAACACAACACACAGGGCAGAACAGTAGAAACAGCTGTTTAAGGACTTCATAAATATCGCTTATCCTTAAATGTGCCATGGTGAAATATGTATGTACTGGTCCCTGCAAAGAACAGAGCAGAGACATCCAGCCATGATCTTTAAAAGAAACCAAATGGTATCTTACATATTCTAATGTAACTACCACAGGTATTACAATTAGGAAACCCACATTTTAAGGCAATTGAATTATTAATTATTTAAAAAACACCCTAATAACTAAATAATGACTCAATCTCTAAATTACAATTGTATCTGGGCAGTTTCTTAAACTGCAAGTTGTTGAGAAATAGTGCTAAATATTTTTCATACTTAAGACTTTGAATTGTGAACTACAGTCCTTTAATACCAACACATCTTAAAGAAAGAAAACATATATTGAGGGAGAATTCTTTTTTTAATAAAGAATTTTTTGACAAGTCTACTAAATTCTAAAAGAAATACTTCAAATTCAGTCAGTCCTCACTGAAAACCCACAGCACAACTGAACTGAGATTTTTTTCCGGAAAATAAATCATCAAACTGCCGTGTTATACATTTCAGAATTTCTGTTTCTATCCCCTAAGAAATTCCTGAAGAGGAAACTCTAATTTCATTTTGACGTGTTTTTGGTGCTTGTGGGGATGACTTTTGCACCTAGGTACAAATACTGTAGTTTGTAAGGCTTTCTTTGAAAGTTATTTGTTTCTTCATTGAGTGGCATGCCAAGGTTTTCTTTCTTTCTTTTCACAAGACTAAGTTTTCTTCATTCAAGTTGGAAAATTAAACTAAAATAATTAAAATATTAACTATTTCTCATAAATTCTGAAACTATTCACTAAAGTTGTTGGGTATAGATATCAGAAGTAGAAAGTATTTGACAACTAGGCTTGTCAATTTACCATCTGTGAAAGTACTTTCAAGATCTTTCAAACTTCATCAAAAAAAGAGAACATCATTTCTCGTCTTTATTATGTAGTATATACTTGATCACATACTCCAAGTAAGTTCATACATTCCTCTGAATGTACAAATTTATATTCACACATTGATTTTTTTTTTTTTTTTTTTTTTTTTCTTGAGATGGAGTTTCGCTCTTGTTACCCAGGCTGGAGTGCAATGGCGTGCTCTCGGCTCACTGCAACCTCCACCTCCTGGGTTCAGGCAATTCTCCTGCCTCAGCCTCCTGAGTAGCTGGGATTACAGGCACGCGCCACCATGCCCAGCTAATTTTTTGTATTTTTAGTAGAGACGGGGTTTCACCCTGTTGACCAGGATGGTCTCGATCTGTTGACCTCGTGATCCACCCGCCTCGGCCTCCCAAAGTGCTGGGATTACAGGCGAGCCACTGCGCCGGGCCCGATTTTTTTCATTTGTGTTCATTTTGAAAAATTTTGTTGTTCTCCTATTATGCCCTAAGCTCCGGATATAATTATGAACAAATGCCCCAGGACTCACGGCCTTCGTGGGGTTTACAATCTAATATGGGAGAGAGATATTGATAAAAAAATCAGAAGATAAATAATTATACACCATGGTAGATGCTCTGAGGAAATGCGTTAGGTGTGATGAGAGCAAAGAGCAGGGGATCTGACCTGGTTTGGTGGTTATGCGGAGACTTCGGTGAGAAGGAGAGATGGGTTCCGGTATGAAGATTAATGATGAGTCAATAATGATGGAAAAGGCTGGAAAAGAATGCAATTTACTGACCTAGTTTCAAAAATTGGGAAGAATCATTCTACTTTGAAGTAAGCAGAAACAAGACCAGTGTAACTAGAAACTTTGAAGCAGTAATTGTCAACCCTGGCTGCACTTGTAAGCTTTTAAAAAATGCAGACACCCGGGCCGCATCCCCCGAGATTTAGATATCATCAATAGGGGAGGAGGCAGGACTCCGGTATTGTTTTAAAAGTTCCCAGCTGAATCCAATGCATAGCCAAAATTCAGAGCTACTGCCTTAGAGTTAGAGGGAGTGTAGCAAAGAAAAAGCTTGGGGTTAGACCTTGTAAAATCTTGAACACCTTGTCAGTTTTCGGTCTTTAAGCTAAGAGCAAGTAGAAGCCTTTGAAAGAGCATGTAAAAAATGAATATGCAAATATGATGGTGGCTGAGACCAAATGCCTAGCCTTTTCTCCTGTATTTTTAAATCCCTCACTTCTACTAGCAGTTAACCTCCTGTGTCAAAGTTGAAGTAAATGCTCTTCAGGCCAGGCTCAGTGGCTCACCCCTGCAATCCCAACACTTTTGGAAACTAAGAGAAGAATCCCTTAAGCCCATGAGTTCAAGATCAGCCTGGGCAACATATTAAGATCTCTTTTCTGCAAACAAATATGAAACCATTAGCTGGTTGTGGTGGTGGGCACCTTGGTCCCAGCTACTTGGGAGGCTGAAGCAGAAGGATTTCTCGAGCCCAGGGGCTCAAGGCTGCAGTGAGCCATGATCTCACTGCACTCCTGCCTGGGTGACAGAGCAGGACCCTGTCTCCCCCTGTCTCAAGAAAAACAAAAACAAAAGGAAAACACACACACACACACACACACACACACACACACGAAAACAAAAAACCTCCTTTTTTTAATTAAAGAAATTATTTTATTAAATTATTTTATCCTAGAGTGGAAAGGAGGAGATGGCAGTGCCTGCAAGGATTAGGGTCAGTTGGGGTCAGAGCCAAGCAGAAGATCTCATGGGATAGCAAAATGATGTTACAGTGATGTTTTGGGAGTCCCACAGCTGAAGAATTTAAGGGATGCTTAAGAGTTGGTAAGGATACCTTCCTAGAAATCCATCCCCTCACCCCCCATGAACAACCAATAATTTCTCACTAACCATATGAGAAATACAGTGATGGTGAGATAGTGAGGGTGTGGATTTAAGGTTCAGTTTAACTTGATTTAAAGAAAACGAAAATATGTGACATGCCTTACATACTAAAGTTATTGTTGTAGATTCATACCTTATATTACATTGAACTATGTACAGTAAGCACCAACTACATGACAGTCATCATGCTGGAAGCTAGGAACAGATCAGTGTGCAAGATAGACCCTGGATACAGCTTATAGCACAGTGAGAAAGGCAGACTGGAAATAAAATAAATGTTCTGTAAAGAAAAATACTAGGAAGCAAATTTGCAGGGATGGTAAATGAAAGGAGAGTCTATGGAATTCTATTCCACTGATCTATTTTTCTATCTTCACAACAGTGTGACACTATCTTGATTACTATAGCTTAAAAATAAGTCTTGAAGTCAGTAAAAATTCAACTTTGTTCTTTATCAGTATTGTTTTACTTATTCTAGGTTTTTAACACATCTACATAGAATAAGCTTGCCAATTTCTGAAAGAAAATCCCAATGGAGTTTTTATTAGAATGATGTGTTACTGGGATTATATCACAAAGTAAAGTTCTGAGGAAAGAATGCCTTACCAATGTTGAATCTTCTGATCCACTAACACAGTAAATATCTCCATGTAGTTAGGTCTTTTTCAAAATTCAGCAATTTTTTAATGTTTTAAATGTACAATTCTTATACTCATGTTTGTCAAATTTATACCTAAATATTTTATTTTATTATCCCATTGTAAGTGGTATTTTCCAGTTTTAATTTCTAATTATTTGTTGCTAGTATGTAGAAATGTGATTGATTTTTTTTTTTTTTTTTTTTTTTTTTTTTGAGATGGAGTTTCACTGTTGTTACCCAGACTGGAGTGCAATGGCATGATCTCAGCTCACCGCAACCTCTGCCTTCTGGGTTCAAGCAATTCTCCTGCCTCAGTCTCCCAAGTAGCTGGGACTACAGGTGCGCACCACCATGCCCAGCTAATTTTTGTATTTTTAGTAGAAACAGGGTTTCACCTTGTTGACTAGGATGGTCTCGATCTCTTGACATCATGATCCACCTGCCTTGGCCTCCCAAAGTGCTGGGATTATAGGCGTGAGCCACCACGCCGGGCCTGCAATTGATTTGTATATGTTTCTTCTACAGCCTCGCTAAATTTGCTCTAGTAGCTTTTTTGCAGATTGCTAACATTTTTCTTTTTCTTTTCTAATGTGTATGCCATTTTATTTCTCACCTCATTGCATTGGCCAGGACCTCCAGAACAACTGTGAAAAGAAGTGGCAAGAATTGTAGGGCTTTTATAGATGCCCTTGATCGATGAAGGAAGTTCCCTTCTATTCATAGCTTGCTGGAAGTTATTAACATGAATGGATGTTGAATGTTGTCAGATGCTTTTTCTGTCTATTAGAATGGTCATACAATTTTCCTGCTTAAGTCTATTAATTTGTTGAATCATCTTAATTTATTTTCAAAATTAAACTAACCTTGAATTCCTGGAATACTTCACTTAGTCATTTTATATTATCCTTTTTATATAGTGCTGAATTAGATTGCTACAATTTTGTTAAGAATTTTTGTGTTCATATTCATGAGGTATATTGACCAATAACTTTATTATAATATCTTTGTGTGGTTTTGATATGAGGGTAATGATGCTGTCATAATATGTATGGGAAAGTTTTCTTACAATTATATCTTCTGGAAGAAGAGGTATATATTCATATTACCTCTTTCTTATAGGCTTTGTAGGTTCACCGATAAAGCCATCTTGGTCCGTTCAATGTTTTTGTGTGTTACAAATTCAATTTCTTTGAAAAATATGGGGTTATTCAGGTTACATATTTCTTCTTGAGTGAGTTTTGAGCATTTGTATCATCAAGAAATTTATCTGTTTTCATCTAACCTTTATTGGCATCAAGCTATTTACACTCTTCCTTTTTTTAAAGTATCTGTAGTGATATTTTATTTTATTTTTTCTTTTTCTTTTTTTTTAAAACCTCAGAAGGTCTTGCTCTGTCACCTAGGCTGGAGTGCAGTGGCATGATCACAGTTCATTGCAGGCTCGACCTCCCAGGCTGAGATGATTCTCCAACCTCAGCCTCCTGAGTAGCTGGGACTACAAGTGGGCTCAGCAAATTTTTCTATTTTCTTGTAGAGACAGGGTCTTGCATTGTTTCCTAGGCTGGTGTCAAACTGGAGCTCAAGTGATCCAAACACTTTAGCCTCCCAACGTGCTGGGATTATAAGCCTGAGCCACCATGCCCAGCTGATATTTCCATTTTCATTCTTTTGGTGGGTAATTTATGTGTATTTTTTCTTTTTAAAAATTGTTTTATTTTTATTGCTATTTTTTAATTCTACTTTAAGTTCTAGGTTACATGTGCAGAATGTGCAGGTTTGTTACGTAGGTATACACGTGCCATGGTGGTTTGCTGCATCTATCCCCCCATCATCTACATTACTTATTTCCCCAATGCTATCCCTCCCCAATCCCCCCACCCCTGCTATTCCTCCCGTACCCCCCTACCCCCTGACAGGCCCTGGTGTGTGACGTTCCCCTCCCTGTGTCCATGTGTTCTCATTGTTCAGTACCCACTTATGAGTGAGAACATGCAGTGTTTGGTTTTCTGTTCTTGTGTCAGTTTGCTGAGAATGGTGGTTTCTAGCTACAAGTGCATGTTTTCCAGGGACCAAGGAAGAAACTGTATGCCCTCTGACGACTTAGCCTCTGAAGTCACACAGCCTCACTGCTGACCTTTTCATCTTTTTGAAGCAGTTAGAAACCCACTCAGATTTGAGGGAAGGGGATAGATCACAGATAATAGCATTTACAGTTTTGTGTTTGTGTGTGTGTGTGTGTGTGTGTGTGTGTGTGTAGTAATTTAAATTGCTAGTATTTACAATTGTGTATATATGTAAATAGTAATTTAAGTTGCTAGTATTTACAGTTGTGTATATACATAAATAGTAATTTAAATTGCAAAGTAAATGCTCTCTTTTATCTGTTTTTTTTTATTTCTGCTCAATATAATGATTTTGAGGGTCATCTGTGTTATTGCAGGCATCAGTCAACCTGCTGGACACACACTAAGGTGACTCTCCCTTGAGAGTCATCCTCTCTTGAGCATGGGTGGGACCCATGACTTGCTTTTAACCAATAGAGTGTGGCAAATAAGGGATGCCATGCTATTTATTTTATTTTTCCTCACTGTTAGATTTGGATTTTCAGTGCACCTAAAATTTATTTTGAATTATGATGTGAAATGAGGTTCTAAATTTTAAAATAGCTAATATGTGGTCCCAAAATAATTTATTGATTTCATTTCCTCATCATTTTGTAGTGTCTGTTTTATTGTGTATTAAATGCTTATATAGAACAGATTCTGGATGAGGCAGGACTTTTAAACCTGAAAACCAGTGTCTAGGGTGGGAGTGGGATCATAGGGAAAATATAATGAAAAAATGAAAAGATAAAAAGCAAGTACTTGAATCTGGGAGGCAGAGGTTGCAGTGAGCCAAGATGATGCCATTGCACTCCAGTCTAGGTGACAGGAGTGAAAAAAAAAAGCAATTAGTGAGGCAAAAATTTGGGAATAAAAATGGAAAAATAAAGTTTTGTTTTCTGATTATAAAGTTCTTACAATATTCTATGTAAAGAAATTTACAAAAAATAAATTGAAAAAGATACAAATGGAAAGATATACTGTGCTCATGGGTTAAAAGAATTAAATTGTTAAATATTATTGTTAACTTGGGGGTTGGTATTGCCCATACTACCCAAATCAATCTATAGATTCAATGTAATCTCTACCAAAATTCCAATGGCATTTTTTATGGTAATAGGAAAAACAATACTATAATAACATACGTATGGAATCACAAAAGACCTAAATAGCCAAAGCAATCTTGAGGAAAAAAAGAACAAAGCTGGAGGCACCACACTACCATATTTCAAAATATACTGCAAAACTCTAGTAATCAAAACAGCATAGTGTTGGCATAAAAACACACATACAGACTGATGGAATATAACTGAGAGCTCACAAATAAATCTACACATTTATGGTAATTGATCTCCAATAAGGGTGCCAAGAACACACCATGGGGAAAGGACAGTTTCTTCAATAAATGTTGCTGGGAAAACTGGATATCCACGTGCAGAAGAATAAAACTAGACCCTTATCTTAAACCATGTACAAAAATCAAGGCAAAATATATTAAAGATTTAAACATAAGACCTGAAACTGTAAAACTACTAGAAGAAAACGTAGGGGAAAAGCTTCTTGAGATTGGTCCAGTTAATGAGTTTTTGGATGTCCCAAAAAGCACAGGCAACAAAAGTAATAACAGGGAAATTAGATTACATCAAACTAAAAAGCTCTTGCAAAGCAAAGGAAACAACAGAATGAAGAGACAACCTATGGAATGAGAGAAAATATTTGCAAACCATACATCTGATAAGGGCACCGAAAGATATTACCTCATACCTATTAGAATATAGCTATTATAAAAAAGACAAAAGCTAACAAGTATTGGCAAAGATGTGGAGAAAAGGGGAACCCTTGAACACTGTTACTGTGACTATAAATCAGTACAGCCATTATGGAAAACAGTATGGAAATTCCTTGAAAAGTTAAAAATAATACTACTATATGATCCAACCATTTCACTACTGAGTATACAGCTGAAGGAAATAAAATCAGTACATTAAAGAGATATCCACACTCCAGTGCAGTTTTATTCATAATAGCCAAGATATAGATTAAACCTAAGTGTTCACTGAGGGATGAATGAAGAAAGAAAATGTGAAATATACATATACAATGGAAAACTATTCAGCCTTTAAAGAGAAGAGAGTCCTGTCATGCAACCATGTAGATAAACCTAGAAGACATTATGCCAAATGAAATAAATCAGGCACAGAAAGACAGCTATTACATCATGTCACTTAGGTATAGAATCTAAAAACATTGAACCCATGGAAGCAGAGATTAGAATGGATATTGCAAGTAAGAAAAGTGAGGTAAAGGGGACTGGGGAGATGTTGATCAAAGGATACAAAATTTGAGTTAGACAGGTTGAATAAGTTCCAGAGATCTATTATGCAGTGTGTGGTGGCTATAGTTAATAATAATGGATTGTATACTTGAAAATTGCTAAGAGAATAAATCTTACATATTTGTAGCACACACAAAAAAATGATAAGTATGTGAGGTCATGGCCATATGAATCAGCTTGATTTAATCATTCCACAGTGTACAGCAGTCTCCCCACATTCTGTGGGGGATATATTTCCATGACCCCTATTGGATGCCTGAAACCATAGATAGTATCAAAATCTGTATATACTATGGTTTTCATGTACATATGTTTCTATGATAAAGTTTAATTTATAAGTTAGGCACAATAGGAGATTCATAGCAAGAACTAATAACAAAATAGAACAATTTATTTTGTTGAGACAGGATCTTGCTCTGCGGCACAGGCTGAAGTACAGTTGTGTGATCACTATAACCTTGAACCTCTGGGCTCAAGTGATTCTCTCACGTCAGCCTCCCAAGTAGCTAGGACTATAGGCATGCACCACCAAGAACAATTTTTTAAATCACAAAATACTGTAAAGTTATACGACTGTGGTCTCTCTCTCTCTCTCTCGCTCTCTCTCTCTCTCTCTCTCTCTCTCTCAAAATATTTTATTGCACTATACTTACCTTTCTTGTGATGATGTGAGATGATAAAATGCCTATGTGATGAGATGAAGTTTGCTGAATGACATAGGCCTGGGATGTAGAGTTAGGCTACTACAGACCTCTGACAATACGCCAGGAGAGTCACATGCTTCAGGTGATCCTGGATCATCAAGCCATGCTGATGCTGAGGCTGTATGTCAGAAGCAGATGATGCGGCTAACTAATGAGTGTTCTAACCTAGGCATACAGTGTGGAGATACTTGACAAGGAAATGATTCATGTCCTGGTCAGTATGGATCAGGACGGCTTGAGATTCTTCACACTAATCAAAACAATGAAATTTAACAGTTAAGAATTTCTGAAATTTTCTACATAATATTTTTTTATCCAGTTGACCACAGGTAACTGAAACCATGAAAAGCAAAACCATGGATAAGAAGGAACTACTGCACACTTATGTCAAAACATCGTGCTGTATGCTGTAAATATATCCAATTTTTATTTTTTAATTATACTTTAATAAAACTGCAGAGAGGAAGAAATTTACAAAAGAGAAAATACAACTTGCTGATAAACATAAACATATTAAAAGTTAACATGTGTTGAATAGCTCATGTGCCCCAGTCATCAGACTAACTGCTTTACATGGATCTCATTCAACTCTCACAACAGCTCCAGAAAGTAACAGAGGCTGAATATATTTTAATACTCACAATCTATATTATTCATTTTCACTTGGGAAATCAACAAAGTTTATTGAATTTCCGGTGGTAAGACAATTTCTTGGGTGTAACACAAAAAGCACCAGTCATAAAGGACAAGCCACAAAATGGGGGAAAAAATTTGCCTTACATATATTAACAAAAGTACTTATAACCAGAATACATAAAGAAGTCCCACAACTCAAGAAGACAAACACCCCTTTTAAAAATAGTCAAAAGATTGGAGGAGACGCTTCTCCAAAGATGTAGAGATGGCAAGTAAGAATCTGAGAGGGCTCTGCATCAGCCGCCATTTGGGAAATGCAAATTCAAAACACAGTGAGATGTCACTATGCACCCATTAATATGGCTAATATTAAAAAGATTGGTCATACCAGGCCAGGTGCGGTGGCTCATGCCCGTAATCTCAGCACTTTGGGAGGCTGAGGTGGGCGGATCATTTGAGGTCAGGAGTTAGAGACCAGTCTGGCCAACATGGTGAAACTCTGCCTCTACTAAAACTACAAAAATTAGCCGGGTATGGTAGCACACGCCTGTAATCCCAGCTACTCAGGAGGCTGAGTCAGGAGGATCACTTTAACCTGGGAGGCGGAGGTTGCAGTGAGGTCATGCCACTGCACTCCAGCCTGGGCAACAGAGCAAGACCCTGTCTCAAAAAAAGAGATTGGTCATACCAAGTGTTGTCAAAGATTTGAAGCAAGTGGAACTTTAATACCTTGTTGGTAGGCACATTCAGTGGGTTTTCACTTTGGAAAAACAGTGTGGTAGTTTCTGATAATATCAAGCGTCCACTTACCATGTCACTAGGAAATCCTACTCGTAGGCATATGCCCTGAAGAAAAGAAAGCCTCATGTGAAAGCCTGTAAGCAAATGTTCATAACAGCTTTATTCAAAATGCCCCAAACCTAAAGCAACACAAATATTCCAAAGGGAGAAAAAATAAACAAATTGTGAATCCGCCACTCAGCAAGAAAAACTCGGCAACAATGAATTTGTCACAAATAACAACTTGGATGGATAGCAAAGTCATTATACCAAATCAGAAAAATCAAACCTAAGAGCATATACACTGTGTAATTCCACTGACAGGAAATTCCAGAATAGGCATAGGTTATTTAGTGACAGATCAATGGTTACCCAGGCCAGGGAAGTGAAGGACATTAAGGGACACTGTGATTGAAATACTCTATGTTCTAACTATAATCGTGATTGTAGGGGTATATGTATTACAAACTCCTTGAAATAAAACTTTAAAAGATTGTTTGTATTACATCATAAGCAAATTATAGCTAAATAAATCTGATTAATAAAAAATATTTTTTTCAACCCAGTGGGATTTTTTTACATTATTGAAACTGAGAAAGCAAAAAATAAAAGTTGAAAAGGAATTTTGCTCTATAAAAGAAAGCTTTGTTAAAGCAATAATGGCAGAGCCCCATGTTGAAGTATTGTACATTTATTGTACAGCATGAATATTTAATGACATATGAAAATGATCAAAATGGATTTTTAAGGAAAAAGAGTCACACAACAGTATGTGAATTATACCTGTCTTTAATATTTTCAAGTCAGTCCTTACAGCTTAAAATTTAATTTCTTTATGCTTTCATGCTCCTTTGTTCATTTTTCAAATCTTGGCAAAATGTTTGTGTAAATGCATAGCCTTTTCACAAATTATTGTGTTGCCCAAAGATACACTTTTTTGTGCCTGTATTTCTATCTATAATTGAAAATATGGAAAAACATATATACATAATCTGTTTCTTCACAACCTAAGAATGTATCTAGCCACATGGGAAAGTACATTTTGCAGTCTTTTTGTTGTTGTTGAACAGGCCTGAACCAGGCAAGACACACTAAAATTATTTTATATTAAAAATGTGGTATAAATTATAATGTGTTATGTTAAAAACACATTTAGGAAGGGAGTAAAGTGATTATGCGATTTTTCCCTCTTGAAAATTAAGGTTTGTGAATTTTTGCACAGAACACAATTTTATATCACAAAGTAATTATAAACACACAGAAGAAATTGCTTGACTTTCTTTCCCATCTAACCTGACATTTTATCATTTTAATTGTCCTTTTGATTATTTGTGTGTCAGAGGAGAATTTTACATACAAAAAGTTAACACAATTCTCCTTAATTAAGGGAGTAGAATCAGAAGTTGAGTCCTTGAGCAAACCCTGGGAAAGAAACTGAATATGAGCTCCATTTAGGTTTCAGAGAGGTAAAACTACCAACTGGCTATTATAATTCAGGGCATGAATACTCCTACTAATAATATACCTTAAGAATTATTTTACTTTGCTCAAAACACCCTCAGTGCCTCCCAGCTATCAATTAAATCCAGTCTTCATTCTCAGTATGGAATTCAAACCTTCTACAACCAACACCTGGTTCTATCACTTACCAGCTATGACTCTGGGCAAGATACTTTTTTTATCTGAGCTTCTCGTTTCTTAGTTGTTTATTTTTTAAGTTTTTGTGGGTACATAGTAGGTATATATATTTATGGGGTACCAGAGATACTTGGATACAGGCATGCAATATGTAATAATCAACATGGAAAATTGTGTATCTATACTCTCAATCATTTATTCTTTGTGTTTCAAACAATTTAATTATACGCTTTCAGTTATTGTAAACATAAAATTGTTAAACATAAAATTATTGACTATAGTCCCTTTGTTGTGCTAACAAATACTAGCCCTTATTCATTCTTCTATGTATTTTTTGTACCCATTAACCATCCCTGCCTCCCCTCCACACCCCCACTATCTTTCACAGCCTCTGGTAACCATCGTTCTATTTTCTGTCTCCATGAGTTCAATTGTTTTGATTTTTAGAACCCACAATTAAATGAGAAAATGCAATGTTTGTCCTTCTGTGCCTGGCTTCTTTCACTTAACATAGTGACCACCAGTTCCACCCATGCTGCAAAGGACAGAATCTCATTCTTTTTTATGGCCCAATAGTACTCCATTATGTATAAGTACCACGTTTTCTTTATCTTCGTTGTTTTGAAAAATATTGGCTAGATACTGTGGCTCATGTCTGTGATCCCAGCACTTTGGGTAACTTTTTTTTTAATTAGCTGGGCATGGTGGTGTATGTCAATAGTCCCAGCTACTCTGGAGGCTGAGGTGGATTGCTTGAGGCTGGGAAGTCATGGCTACAGTGAGCCATGATTGTGCCACTGCACTCCAGTCTGGGTGACAGAGTGAAATCTTGTGAAAAGAAAAGAAAAGACAGAGAGAAAGAAAGAAAGAGAAAAAGAGAAGGGAGAGAGAGAGAAAGACAGAAAGAAAAAAGAGAAAGAAGGAAGAAAGGAAGGTGAGAGAGAGGGAAGGAGGGAGGGAGAAAAAGAAAAACATACAGGGAGGATTAATATAATAATATCTTGCTTATAGAATTGTGGGCAATAAAATAAAATGTTGAGCACACTATGTCTGTGATATATGCTGACTAGTCAGTCCATGGAAACTACTCATTTCATGTGTTACTGGGTTTATTTATTTATTTATTATTTTTCCTACTGAGTTATAGCTTAAAGGACTGCTATTGTTTTTCTTTTTGCTTTTCTCTTGTCTATTCAATGGATATATATTGAATGCCTACCATTGCCAGGCATCATTCCAGGTGTTGAGGTCACAACAGTAAAGAAAACCAACATGGCTCCAGCTTTAAGAAGATTTCAATCCAGTGGGGAAGACAGTCAACAAACAAGAAAAGAAATTCAAAGGGCAAAATAGCTGAGGGGATATTAGCATAAGGTTAAGGGATAGAGACACCATTTCATCATTGCTGTTTTTAAGAAAGGGCTCTAAAAGGTAAGGCTGAGGCCTGAGAAATGAGGATTTGGACACCATGCAAAGAGCAGAAGGGAAGTGCAGCCCAGTAAAAGGAATACTGTGGGCCATAGGGCAAACTGAATTAGGAGCATGCGAATGTGCAGAAAAGAGGGGCTGGAAATTAATGAGTGGAGGGGAGAGAAGAGGAGACAGTCCTGAGATGTGCCTAGAGAAATCTATAGGGACTCAGGTCTTCATTGTCTTGGAAGCTTGGCTAGGAGTCTGTGTACTATTCTGAATGCTGTGGGAAACCCTGGATGGATGCTAGGCAGAGGAATGGCAGCATGCAATTGACAAAGGAAAAAGAACATTCTGCGGAACTCTGAGGACAAAATGAATGGGGCCTGGGAGTCAGGAGGGTGGTGGAGAAGGACAAGAGTGGAAGAGGAGTTCTTTCACCTGCCTCCCTGGGAGGTGTGACTATAGAGTATATTGGGTAGGGCCAACTCTAGAGCACTCAGATTTATAAAGCAAATATTACTACTAGATCTAAAGAGACAGCTAGATTGCAATACAATAATAGTGAGAAAGCACGTATTCAACACTCTACTTTCAGCATTGGACAGATTATCTAGGCAGAAAATCAACAAAGAAACATTAGATTTAAATTGGATTTTAGACCAAATGGACCCAGGAAACATTTACAGAACATTCTATCCAATAACTGCAGAATATACATTCTTTCCATTAGCACATAGAACATTCTTCAGGATAGACGATGTGTTAGGCCACAAAACAATTTTCAACAAATTTTTAAAAATTAAAATTATATCAAGTATCTTCTCAGACCACAATGGGAAAAAACTAGTAATTAATACCAAGAAAAACTCTGAAAACTATACAAACACATGGAAATTGAACAACATACTCCCAATCGACCATTGGGTTAACGAAGAAATTAAGTAAAAAATTTTAAAATTCCTTGAAAAACAAGTAAAAATGGAAACAAAATATACCAAGACCTGTGGGATACAGCAAAAGCAGTGCTAAGAGGAAAGTTTATAGCAATAAATTCCTACATCAAAAAGAAAGAGCATGCCTATAATCCCAGCACTTTGGGAGGCCGAGTTGGGTGGGTCACTTGAGGTCAGGAATTCAAGACCAGCCTGGCCACCATGGGGAAACCCTGTCTCTACTAAAAATAAAAAAATTAGCTATGCGTATTGGCAGGCACCTGCAATTTACTTGGGAATCTGAGGCAGGAGAACAGCTTGAACCCAGGAGGCACAGGTTGCAAGTGAGCCAAGATCGTGCCACTGCACTCCAGACTGGGCAACAGAGTGAGACTGTCTTGAAAACAAAAAAAGAATTACAAATTAATGATCTACAACATACCTTAAGGAGCTAGAAAACCAAGAACAAACCAACCCCCAAATCAGCAGATGAAAATAAATAACAGGCCGGGCGCAATTGCTCAAGCCTGTAATCTCAGCACTTAGGGAGGCCGAGGCGGGTGGATCACGAGGTCAAGAGATCGAGACCATCTTGGTCAACATGGTGAAACCCCATCTCTACTAAAAATACAGAAAAGGAGGAGGACTCAAGATGGCGCTGTGAGAACAACTCAGGATTGGAGCTCTCGTTGAATCTGCAAACGGTGAGTCTGAGTTGCATTTCCAGACTGATCTTTGTTGCCCACAGAACGGGGAAACTCCCAAGTATAAAAAAGACACGGGACGCCAGGCAGTAGGTCTGCCTAGCGAAGCCGGCAGACGGGGCAGCGGCGGCCGGCCCTACCCAGCAATCCCCACAGGGTGCGCTTGTCCGGGTGCCCTGTTGAACTGGCAACCTGAGACTTGAGAGGGCTGGACTTGAGACTGAACGAGACTTGGACAGTAGGTCAGCCCAGGGGATTGCAGGGACAGATCGTTTGGGATACCCAGTGGGATGAACAAAACTGCGATTTCAAACTATCCCGAGCAGACGGTCCGAGACACTCTGTGGGGCAGGGGCGTCCACCACTACCGAGGCAACCCGCCCCAACTGAGATACACGCCCACTGCTGACCCAGCCAGCCATTGCCGAGGCAACCCGCCCCAACTGAGATACACGCCCACTGCTGACGCAGCCTGCCGTTGCTGAGGCAACACGCTAAAACGAAGAGACTCCGCCGCAGGGCGTGGTGGAGACCACAGCAGAGCCTGCAGGAACAGGGCGAATCACACAACAGCAGGGCGGAGCCTCGGCAGCCAAACAGTGGCTAGTCTGCCTTCTAGCTGGGCAGGACACCTAATCAGACATCGAAAAATAAAGCCCGAACCCCCCAACACAGAGCATTTGAGAAAAAAAGGTTTTTTTTTAATGAGCTCTGTTGCAGCAGAATCAAACATAGTAGCCTAACAGCCCTGAATGAACAACAGAGCTCACAACTCAGCAATTGAGCTCCAAAAAAGTACACAGACTGTCTCCTCAAGCAGCTCCCTGACCCCTCTATATCCAAAAGACTGACATTTGGCAGGCATCATCCTGGGACAAAGATAGCAGAAAAAGAAACGGGTAGCATCCCTCACTGTGCCACAGCTGCTAGAGGTGCACCCCAGACAAGCAGGGCCTGGAGTGGACCTCAGCAGTCATACAGCGAAGGGGCTAGGCTGGTAGAAGAAAAACCAAGTAACAGAAATACTTCATCATCAACAATCTGGGTGTCCACTCAGAGACCCAATCGAAAAGTCAGCAACGACGCAGACGACAAGCGGATAAACCCACAAAGATGGGAAGAAACCAGCGAAAAAAGGAGGAAAACACCCGAAACCAGAACACCTCGCCTCCTAGAAAGGACCAAAACTCCTCAACAGCAAGGGAGCAAAGCTGGACGGAGAATGACTGTGACGAAATGACGGAATTAGACTTCAGAAGGTGGATAATGAGAAACTTTTGTGAGCTAAAAGAACATGTATTAAATCAATGCAAAGAAACTAAGGAACTTAAAAAAAGATATGAGGAAATGATAACAAGAATGGATAACTTAGAGAGGAATATGAATGAATTAAAGGAGCTGAAAAACACAATACGAGAACTTCGCGAAGCATGCACAAGTTTCAATAGCCGAACTGACCAAGCAGAAGAAAGAATATCTGAAGTCGAAGACCAACTCAATGAAATAAAATGAGAAACCAAGATTAGAGAAAAAAGCGCAAAAAGGAATGAACAAAGTCTCCAAGAAATGTGGGACTATTTGAAAAGACCTAATCTACGTTTGATAGGTATACCAGAAGGGGACGAAGAAAATGAATCCAAGCTGGAAAATACTCTTCAGGACATCATCCAGGAAAACTTCCCCCACCTAGCAAGACAGGCCGACACTCAAATGCAGGAAATACAGAGAACACCACAAAGATATTCTGCAAGAAGAGCAACCCCAAGGCACATAATCGTCAGACTCAACAAGGTTGAAATAAAGGAGAAAATACTAAGGGCAGCCAGAGAGAAAGGTCGAGTTACCCACAAAGGGAAGCCCATCAGACTCACAGCAGATCTCTCGGCAGAAACACTACAAGCCAGAAGAGAGTGGAGGCCAATATTCAACATTCTTAAAGAAAAGAACTTTCAACCCAGAATTTCATATCCAGCCAAACTGAGCTTCAGAAGTGAAGGAAAAATAAAATCCTTTGCGAATAAGCAAGTACTCAGAGATTTTGTCACCACCAGGCCTGCTTTACAAGAGCTCCTAAAAGAGGCACTACACATAGAAAGGAACAACCAGTACCAGCCATTCCAAAATCACACTAAAAGTTAAAGAGTATCAACATAATGAAGAATCTACAACTAACAGGCAAAACAGCCACTTAGCATCAAAATGGCAGTATCAAATTCACACATAACAATATTAACCCTAAATGTAAATGGACTAAATGCACCAATCAAAAGACACAGACTGGCAAATTGGATAAAAATCCAAAACCCATCAGTGTGCTGTATCCAGGAAACCCATCTCACATGCAAGGATACACAAAGGCTCAAAATAAAGGGATGGAGAAAGATTTACCAAGCAAATGGAGAACAAAAAAAAGCAGGAGTTGCAATACTCGTCTCTGATAAAATAGATTTTAAAGCAACAAAGATCAAAAGAGACAAAGAAGGCCATTACATACTGGTAAAAGGAACGATAAAACAAGAAGAGCTAACGATCCTAAACATATATGGACCCAATGCAGGAGCACCCAGATACATAAGGCAAGTTCTTAATGACTTACAAAGAGACTTAGACTCCCACACAATAATAGTGGGAGACTTTAACACTCCACTGTCAATATAAGACAGATCAACCACAAAAAATCAACAAGGATATCCAGGGCTTGAACTCAGACCTGGAGCAAGCAAACCTGATAGACATTTACAGAACTCTCCACCCCAAATCCACAGAATATACATTCTTCTCAGCACCACATCACACCTACTCAAAAATTGACCACATAATTGGAAGTAAAGCACTGCTCAACAAATGCAAAACAACTGAAATCATAACAAACAGCCTTTCAGACCATAGTGCAATCAAGTTAGAACCAGAATACAGAAACCAACCCAAAACCGCACAGCTTCATGGAAACTGAACAACTGGCTCTTGAATGTTGACTGGGTAAACAACGAAATGAAGTCAGAAATAAAGAAGTTCTTCAAAACCAATGAGAACGAAGACACAACATGCCAGAACCTCTGGGACACATTTAAAGCAGTCTCTAGAGGAAAGTATATAGCAATAAGTGCCCATATGAGGAGAATGGAGAGATCCAAAATTGACACCCTATCGTCAAAATTGAAAGAGCTAGAGGAGCAAGATCAAGAAAACTCAAAACCCAGCAGAAGACAAGAAATAACTAAGATCAGAGCTGAACTGAAGGAGATTGAGATACGAAAAGCTCTTCAAAAAATCAATAAATCCAAGAGCTGGTTTTTTGAAAAGATCAACAAAATAGACACACCACTAGCCAGATTGATTAAAAATAAAAGAGAGAACAACCAAATCGATGCAATAAAAAATGATAAAGGGGAAATCACCACAGATTCCACAGAAATTCAAACCATCATCAGAGAATATTACAAACAACTCTATGCACATAAACTAGTAAACCTGGAAGAAATGGATAAATTCCTGGACTCCTGTGTCCTCCCAAGCCTAAACCAGGAGGAAGCTGAAACTATGAATAGACCAATAACAAGGGCAGAAGTCGAGGCAGCAATTAAGAGCCTACCACACAAAAAAAGCCCAGGTCCAGACGGGTTCACAGCCGAATTCTACCAGACACACAAAGAAGAGCTGGTACCATTCCTTCTAAAACTATTTCAAACAATCCAAAAAGAGGGAATCCTTCCCAAATCATTTTACGAGACCAACATCATCCTGATACCAAAACCCAGCAGAGACCCAACAAGAAAAGAAAACTTCAGGTCAATATCCATGATGAACATAGATGCAAAAATCTTCAATAAAATATTGGCAAGCCGAATGCAACAGCAAATCAAAAAGCTTATTCACCATGATCAAGTAGGATTCATCCCGGGGATGCAAGGCTGGTTCAACATACGCAAGTCTATCAACGTAATTCACCACATAAACAGAACCAAAAACAAAAACCACATGATTATCTCAATTGATGCAGAGAAGGCATTTGACAAAATTCAACAGCCCTTTATGCTAAAAACCCTCAATAAACTCGGTATCGATGGAACGTATCTCAAAGTAATAAAAGCTATTTATGACAAACCAACAGCCAATATCATACTGAATGGGCAAAAACTGGAAGCATTCCCTTTGAAATCCAGCACTAGACAAGGATGCCCTCTTTCACCACTCCTATTCAATATAGTTCTGGAAGTTCTAGCCAGAGCAATCAGGCAAGAAAAAGAAATAAAGCGTATTCAAATAGGAAAGGTGGAAGCCAAATTGTCTCTATTTGCAGACGACATGATAGTATACCTAGAAGACCCCATCACCTCAGCCCAAAAACTCCTGAAACTGATAAGCAACTTCAGCAAAGTCTCAGGATATAAAATCAATGTGCAAAAATCACAAGCATTCGTCTACACCAATAACAGACTTAAAGAAAGCCAAATCAAGAACGAACTGCCATTCGCAATTGCTACAAAAAGAATAAAATACCTTGGAATACAACTCACAAGGAACGTAAGGGACCTCTTCAAGGAGAACTACAAACCACTGCTCAACGAAATCAGAGAGGACACAAACAGATGGAGAAACATTCCATGTTTATGGTTAGGAAGAATTAATATCGTGAAAATGGCTATACTGCCCAAAGTAATTTACAGAATCAACGCTATCCCCATCAAGCTACCATTGACTTTCTTCACAGAACTGGAAAAAACCACCATGAACTTCATATCGAACCAAAAGAGAGCCCGCATAGCCAAGTCAATTCTAAGCAAAAAGAACACAGCGGGGGGCATCACACTACCAGATTTCAAACTATACTACAAGGCTATAGTAATCAAAACAGCATGGTACTGGTACCAAAACAGAGATATAGACCAATGGAACAAAACAGAGGCACCGGAGGCAACACAACATACCTACAACTATACAATCTTTGATAAACCTGACAAAAACAAGCAAGGGGGAAAGGATTCCCTGTTTAACAAATGGTGTTGGGAAAACTGGCTAGCCACGTGCAGAAAGCAGAAACTGGACCCCTTCCTGACACCTTACACTAAAATTAACTCCAGATGGATTAAAGACTTAAACAGAAGACCTGGTACCATAAAAACCCTAGAAGGAAATCTAGGCAAAACTATCCAGGACATAGGAGTAGGCAAGGACTTTATGAACAAAACACCAAAAGCATTGGCAACAAAAGCCAAAATAGACAAATCGGACCTAATGAAACTCCACAGCTTCTGCACAGCAAAAGAAACAGTCACTAGAGTGGATCGGCAACCAACAGAATGGGAAAAAAATTTTTGCAGTTTACCCATCTGACAAAGGGCTGATATCCAGAATTTACAAAGAACTCAAACAGATTTAAAGGAAAAAAACAAACAAGCCCATTGAAAAGTGGGCAAAGGATATGAACAGACACTTTACGAAAGAAGACATATATGAGGCCAACAATCATATGAAAAAATGCTCATCGTCACTGGTCATCAGAGAGATGCAAATCAAAACCACATTGAGATACCATCTCACGCCAGTTAGAATGGCAATTATTAAAAAATCTGGAGACAACAGATGCTGGAGAGGATGTGGAGAAAAAGGAACACTTTTACACTGTTGGTGGGAGTGTAAATTAGTTCAACCATTGTGGAAGACAGTGTGGAGATTCCTCAAGGCCTTAGAAATAGAAATTCCATTTGACCCAGCAATCCCATTACTGGGTATATATCCAAAAGACTATAAATCGTTCTACTATAAGGACACATGTACACGAATGTTCATTGCAGCACTGTTTACAATAGCAAAGACCTGGAATCAACCCAAATGCCCATTGATAATAGACTGGATTGGAAAAATGTGGCACATATACACCATGGAATATTATGCAGCAATCAGAGATGATGAGTTTGTGTCGTTTATAGGGACATGGATGAATCTGGAGAACGTCATCCTCAGCAAACTGACACAAGAACAGAAAATGAAACACCGCATATTCTCACTCATAAGTGGGTGATGAAAAATGAGAACACATGGACACAGAAAGGGGAGTACTAAACACTGGGGTCTATTGGGGGGAAAAGGGGAGGGCCAGTGGGAGGGGGAGGTAGGGAGGGATAGCCTGGGGAGAAATGCCAAATGTGGGTGAAGGGGAGCAGGAAAGAAAAGCACACTGCCATGTGTGTTCCTACGCAACTGTCTTACATGCTCTGCTCATGTACCCCAAAACCTAAAATCCAATAAAAAATTAAAAAAAAAAAAATACAGAAAATTAGCTGGGCATGGTGACGCGTGCCTGTAATCCCAGCTACTCAGGCGGCTGAGGCAGGAGAATTGCCTGAACCCAGGAGGCGGAGGTTGCATTGAGCCAAGGTCACGCCATTACACTCCAGCCTGGGTAACAAGAATGAAACTCCCTTTCAAAAAAAAAAAAAAAAAGAAAGAAATAATAAAGATCAGAGCAGAACTAAATAAAATGGAGACTAAATAAATAAAAAATACAAAGAATCAACTAAATGAAAAGTTGGTTTTTTGAAAAGATAAACAAAATTCATAGTCTGCTAGCTAGACAAACCAAGAAGAGAGAAGATCCAAATAAGCAAAATCAGAAATGAAAAAGATGTTACAACTGATACCACAGAAATACTAAAGATCCAGTGACTGCAGAAGATGGTAGATAGGAGGCAGCACTAGCTTGCAGCTCCTGTTTGGACTAACAGAGCAGCATATGGAGACTCACATCGTAAATATACCAGGAAAGCCAAGAGAATCCACAGACCCTTTGAAGGAAATGGAGTACCATTGCAGGCTCCCTGAGATGCCGAAAGTGAGTCTGCTTGCTTTCTCAACCGGAAGGCTTGTAATCTGGGCCAAGTTCTCAGCCCTGTTCACCAGCTGCCTGGAAATAAACTTGGTGCTGTTGAGGGGGAACGATGGGAGTGAGACCAGCCTTTAGGATGATGGGCTGCGTGGAAGCAGGCTGAGGCCTGTGACTGACAGCCTTCCCCCACTTTCCTGGTGACCTGTATGATTCAGCAAAGGCAGCCATAATACCCCTGGGAATATAATTCCATTGGACTGGGACCCACATCCCCATTTCACACAGCAGCCACAGCAAGCTCCACCCAATGAGACACTGAGCTCAGACACACATATCCCTGCCTACACCTGGTGGTCTTTCTCTACCTGCCTTGGTAGTGGATGACAAAGGTCATAACCTCTTGGGAGCTCTATGGCCCTGCCCACTGCCTGAGAAACCTGTAACCAGGTGTCCCAAGGGTAAGTTTGCATCCTCCCTATAGCATGGCAACTGATGCGCTCTTGAAAGCATCACCCACCGGCTGGAAGCCAACCAACACAAAACCAGTACAGTAAACAAAAACAGAACCATGGACCCTCACAGAGGCCACTGCACTCCCCTGTTACCCCCACTAGAGCAGGTGTTGGTATCCATGACCAAAAGACCTGAAGATGGATTTCATCACAGGACTCTGCAGACACTCCCCAGTACCAGCTTGGAGCTGGTAGCTCCACTTGGTGTCTAGACACAGAAAAGCAAAAATATTCACTATAGTTCAGCTCTCAGGAAGCCCATTCCTAGGGGAAGTGGGAGTACACCCATCAAGGGAGCACTCTGGGGGGCTAAAAGAATCAGAATAGCAGCCCTGGAGTCCCTGATGTTCCCTCTGACATAGTCTACAAAAATGAGAAGGAACCAGAAAAACAATTCTGGTAATATGATAAAACAAAATTCTTTAACACCCCCAAAAGACCATAACAGCTCATCAGCAGTGGATCCAAACCAAGAAAAAAAAATTCTCTGAATTGCCAGAAAAAAAATCAGAAGTTTGATTATTAAGCTAATCGAAGAGGTACAAGAGAAAGGTGAAGTCCAACTTAAAGAAATCAAAAATACGATAGAGGATATAAAAGGAAAATTCTTCAGTGAAACAGACAGCATAAATAAAAGCAGTCTCAACTTCTGGAAATCAAGGATACACCGGAGAGTTTCAGCAATAGAACTGAACAAGCAGAAGAAAGAACTTCAGAGCTTGAAGACAGGCTTTTAAATTAACTCAGTCCATCAAAGGCAAAGAAAAAGGAAATTGTAAAAAATGAACAAAGCCTCCAAGAAGTCTGGGATGATGTTAGACATCCAAGCCTAAGAGTAATTGATGTCCTCAAGGAAGAAAAGAAATCTAAATGTTTGGAAAACATATTTGAGGGAATAATCAAGGAAAACTTCCCCATCCTTGCTAGAAAGCTAAACATCCAAATACAAGAAGCTTATAGAACACCTGGGAAATTCATTGCAAAATGACCATCACTTAGGCACATAGTCATCAGGTTATCTAAAGCCAAGACAAAGGAAAGAATCTTAAGAGCTGTGAGGCAAAAGCATCAGGAAACCCATAAAGGAAAGCTCATCAGATTAATAGTAGATTACTCAGCAGAAACTCTACAAGCTAGAAAGGATTGGGGTCCTGTTTTAGCCTCCTTAAACAAAACAGTTACCAGCCAAGAATTCTGTATCTAGTGAAACTAAGCTTCATAAATGAAGGAAAGATAAGAGTTATTTCCGGACAAATGCTGAGAGAATTCACCACTACCTAGCCAGCACTAGAAGAACTGTTAAAGGAGCTCTAAATCTTGAAATCCACAAAATACATCCACAAAAATATACCAAAATAGGACTTCCTTCAAGCATAAACCTTACAGGATCTATATAACAACAACACAATGAAAAACAACAACAACAACATACTCAGGCAACAAATAGCCCTACTTAAAAGATACAGAATGGCTGAATGTATAAGAATTCACCAACTAAGTTTCTGCTGTTTTCAGGAGACTCACTTAACACATAAAGGACTCACATAAACTTAAGGTAAAGGGGTAGAAAAAGATATTGCATCCAAATGGACACCAAAAGTGAGCAGGAATACCTATTCTTACATAAGACAAAACAAACTTTAGAGCAACAGCAGTTAAAAAAGACAAAGAAAGACATTATATAATGATAAAAGGACTAGTCCACCAGCAAAATATCACAATACTAAATACATATGCATCTAATACTGGTGCTCCCGAATTTATAAAACAATTACTAGTAGACCTAAGAAATGAGATAGATGGCAACATAATAATATTGGGAGACTTTAATATGCCACTGACCGTGCTAGACACGTCATCAAGACAGAAAGTCAAAAAAACATTGGACTTAAACTATACCCTAGAACACATGGGCTTGACAGATATTTACAGAATATTCTACCCAATACCTGCAGAATATACATTCTATTTATCAGCACAAGGAACATTCTCCAAGATAGACTATATACTCAGCCACAAAACAAGTCTCAATAAATTTAAGAAAACTGAAATTATATCAAGCATATCAAATACTGTTTCAGACCACAGTGGAATAAAATTGGAAATCAACTCCAAAAGGAACCCTCAAAACCATGCAAATACACAGAAGTTAAATAACCTGCTCCTGAATGATTCTTGTATCAACAATGAAATCAAGATGGAAATTTAAAAATTATTTGAACTGAACTGTAATGGTGACCCAACCTATTAAAATCTCTGAAATACAACAAAAGTGGTGTTAAGAGAAAATTTCATAGCATTAAACACCTACATCAAAAAGTGTGAAACAGCACAAACAGACAACGTAAGGTCATACCTCATAAAACTGGAAAAACAAGAACAATCCAAACTCAAACCCAGCAGAGGAAAAGAAATAATGAAGATCAGAGCAGAACTAAATGAAATTGAAACAAACAAAAAATACAAAATATAAATGAAACAAAAAGCTGGTTCTTTGAAAAGATAAATAAAATTGGTAAACCATTAGTGCAATTAACCAAGAAAAAAAGACAGAAGGTCCAGATAAACTCAATTAGAAACAAATGGGAGCTATTACAACTGACACCATAGAAATTTAAAAGTTCATTCAAGGCTACTACGAACATCTTTATGTGCATAACTAGAAAACCTAAAGAAGGTGGATAAATTCCTGTAAATACACAACCCTCCCAGATTAAACCAGGAAGGTACAGAATCTCTGAACAGACCAATAACAAACAGCAAGACTGAAATGCTAATAAAAAAAAATTGCCAAGAAAAAAAGTCCAGGACCAGATGGATTCACAGCTGAATTCTATCAGACATTCAAAGAATTGGTACCAATCCTATCAACACTATTCCAAACTATAGAGAAAGAGGGAATCATCCCTAAACCATTCTATGAAGCCAGTATCACCTTAATATCAAAATCAGGGAAAGATATAACAAAAAAAGAAAACTTTAGACTAATATCCCTGATGAACACAGATGCAAAAATCCTCAACAAAATACTACTAGCTAACTGAATCCAACAGCATATCAAAAAGATAATTCACCATGATCAAGCGGGTTTCATACCAGGGATGCAGAGATGGTTTAACATCGGTAAGTCACTAAATGTGATACACCGCATAAACAGAATAAAAAACAAAAATCACATGATCATCTCAATAGATGCAGAAAAGCATTTGATGAAATCCAGCATCCCTTTATGATTAAAACCCTCAGCAAAATCAGCATAGAAAGGACACAACTTAAAGTAATAAAAGCTGTCTATGACAAACCCATAGCCAACATTATACTGAACAGGTAAAAGTTGAAATAATTCTCCCTGAGAACTGGAACAGACAAGAATCCCTACTTTCACCACTTCTAGTCAACATAGTACTGAAAGTCCTAGCCGGAGCAATCAGACAAGAGAAAGAAATAATGGACATCCCAATCAGTAAAGAGGAAGTCAACCTGTCACTGTGCTGATGATATAATTGTATACCTAGAAAACCCTAAAGACTTGTCTAAAAACTCCTAGAACTGGTAAATGAATTTAGCAAAGTTTCTGGATACAAAATTAATGTACATAAATCCATAACTTTGCTATACACCAATAGAGGCCAAGCTGAGAATCAAACCAAGAACTCAACTCCTTTAACAATAGTTGCAAAAAATAAAATAAAAGACATAGGAATATGCCTAACCAAGGACATAAAAGACCTGTAGAAGGGAAACTATAGAACACTGCTGAAAGCAATCATAGACAACAAACAAATGGAAGCACATCCCATGCTTATGCATATAAGATAGATAGAATCAATATTGTAAAAATGACTATGCTGTCAAAAGCAGTCTACAAATTCAATGCAATTCCCATCAAAATACTACTTCATTCTTCACAGAACTAGAAAAAATAATCGTTTTTATGAAAAAAAAAAAAACTTCACATAGAACCAAAAAAGAGCCCAGATAGCCAAAGTAAGACTAAACAAAAAGAACAAATCTGGAGGCATCACATTACCTGACTTCAAACTATACTATAAGGCCATAGTCATCAAAACAGCATGTTACTGATATAAAAATAGGCACACAGACCAATGGAACAGAATAGAGAACCCGGAAATAAACCCAAATACTGACAGCCAACTGATGTTCAACAAAGCAAACCAACACATAAAGTGGGGAAAGGATACCTTATTCAACAAATGGTGCTAGGATACTTGGCAAGCTACATGTAGAAGAATCAAACTGGATCCTCATCTTTCATCATAAATAAAAATCAATTCAAGATGGATCAAAGACTTAAGACCTGAAACCGTAAAGATTCTAGAAGATAACCTCAGGAAAAAACCTTCTAGATATTGGCTTAGGCAAAGACTTCATGACCAAAAACCCAAAAATAAATGCACCAAAAACAAAGATAAATAGATGAGACTTAATTAAACTAAAAAGCTTCTGCACAGCAAAAGAAATAATCAGTAGAGTTAACAGACAACCCACAGAATAGGAGAAAATCTGCACAATCTATACATCTGACAAAGGACTAACATCTAGAATCTACAAAGAACTCAAAAAATCAGCAAGAAAAAAACCCAAACAATCTCATCAAAAAGTGGGGAGGCCGAGGCGTGTGGATCATGAGGTCAAGAGATCGAGACCATCCTGGTCAACATGGTGAAACCCTGTCTCTACTAAAAATATAAAAAATTAGCTGGGGATGGTGGTGCGTGCCTGTAATCCCAGCTACTAAGGAGGCTGAGGCAGGAGAATTGCCTAAACCCAGGAGGTGGAGGTTGCGGTGAGCCGAGATCGCGCCATTGCACTCCAGCCTGAGTAACAAGAGCAAAACTCTGTCTCAATTAAAAAAAAAAAATGTGGGCTAAAAACATGAATAGTCAGTTCTCAAAGAAGATACACAAATAGCCAACCAAGCATATGGAAAAATGCTCAACATCACTAATTATCAGGGAAATGCAAATCAAGGCCACAATGCAATACCACCTCACTCCTGCAAGAATAGTCATAATCAAAAAAATTATAGATGTTGGCATGGATGTGGTAAAAATGGAACACTTTACACTGTTAGTAGGAATGTAAACTAGTACAACCACTATGAAAAATACTGTGGAGATACCTTAAAGACCTAAAAATAGATCTACCATTTGATCCAGCAATCTCACCACTAGGTATCTACCCAGAGGCAGATAAGTCATTATACAAAAAAGATACACGCACATGTTTATAGCAGCATGATTTGCAATTGCAAAAATATGTAACCAGCCCAAATGCCCATCAATCCATCAGTGGACAGCCAAAATGTGGTATATATATATATATATATATATATATATATACACACACACACACACACCCACACACACATACATACATATATATATATGTGTGTGTGTATATATATATATATATACATATATACATATATAATGGAATACTACTCAGCCATAAAAAGGAACAAAATAATGGCATTTGCAGCAACCTGGAGATGATTACTCTAAGTGAGGCAACTCAGGAATGGAAAACCAAACATTGTATGTTCTCAGTTATATGTAGCAGGTAAGCTATGAGGACCCAAAGGCATAAGAACAATACACTGGACTGGGGTACTCAGGAAAGGGTGAGGGGTAGTAAGAGAGTAAAAAGCTACACATTAGATACATACTTGGGTGATGGGTGCACCAAAATCTCAGAGGTCACCACTAAAGTAACCAAACACTACCTGTTCCCCCAAAAACCTATTGAGATAAAAAAAAAATTTTTAATTTTAAATGTAAAAGATCATCAGAGACTATTATGAACAACTATATGCTGAGAAACTAGAAAAACCTAGAGGAAATGGATAAATTCCTGGAAACATACAGACAACTATGTTTGTACAGCCTTCTAAGATTGAATCCAGAAGAAATAGAAAACCTGAACAAACCTATAACAAGTAGCAAGATTGAATCAGCAATACAAAGTTTTCCAACAAAGAAAAGCCTGGGACCAGATGGATTCACAGCTAAATTCTACCAAAGGTACAAAGAAGAACTAACACCAAATGAAGCCAGCATCACCCTGATACCAAAGTCAGACAAGGACACAACAAAGAAAAGAAAACCAAAGGCCAGTGTACTTGATGAACATAGACACAAAAATCTTCAATAAAATACTAGCAAACCAAATTCAACAGCACATCAAAAAGATAATATAACACAATCAAGTGGGTTTTATTCCAGAGATGCAAGGATGGTTCAACATACACAAATCAATAAACATGACACACTACATCAACAGAATGAAGGACAAAAACCATGTATAGAATCATCTCAATAGATGGAGAAAAAGCATTTGACAAAATTCAACCCTCCCTTCAACATAAAAACTCTCAAAAGAGTAGGCATGGATGGAGCATATCTCAAAATAATAAAGGTCACATACAACAAACCACAGCTAATATAATACTGAATGGGGAATAGTTGAAAGCGTTTCCTCTAAGAACTGAAACAAAACAAGGATGACTACTTTCACCACTCCTATTCAACAGAGTACCAAGAGTCCTAGCCAGATCAATTGGGCAAAAGAAAAAATAAAAGGCATCCAAATTGGAAGAGACAAAGTCAAATTGTCCCTCTCTGCGGATGCTATGATCTTACATCTATAAAAACTGAAAAAGATTCCTCCACAAAACTGAAAATAGGCCAGGTACAGTGGCTCACACCTGTAATCCCAGTGCTTTGGGAAACCAAGGCAGGAGGATCAAATGTGGCCAGGAATTGAAGACCAGCCTGGGAAACATGGCAATACTCTATCTCTATAAAAAATTTAAAAATTAGCCAAGCATGGTGGTTCATGCCTGTAGTCCTAACTATGTGCAAGGCAGGAGGACAGCTTGAGTCCAGGAGGTTGAGGTTACAGTGAGTTATGATTATGCCATTGCACTCCAGCCTGGTGACAGAGCAAGATCCTGCATTTAAAAAGATAAAAAATAAAATTAGAATTACTATTCAGTCCAGGAGTCCCACTACTGGGTATTTATGCAAAGGAAAGTAAATTTATCAAAGGGATACCTGGTACTTGCATATTTACTGCAGCTCTTTCCACAATAACAAAGATATGGAATCAACCTAAGTATTCACTAACAGATGAATAGAGAAAGAATATGTGGTACATATGCCAAGCACACAAAGACAAATATCTCATGTTCTCACTTACATGTGGGAGCTATAAAATTTGATCAGAAGTAGAGAGTGGAAAGATAGATAACAGAAACTGGGAAGAGTGAGTGGAGGTCAGAGAGGAGGATGAAGATAAGTGGGTTAAAGAGTATACCCGAAATACTCTGACTTGATCATTTCACAATGTAGACTTGTAACAAAATTTCTCATGTACCCCATACATTTGTACAAATAAAAATAAATCACTAAAAATAAAATGAATATTCAAATACAATATTCTAACGATAGGCCTTTTTCTATCACTTATATTGTTATTCAGGTTAGTAATGCGGAAAATCTACATGATCACCCAATCAGTAACTACTGACAACTTTGGGGATGCCAAAAATGACCTCGAAGTAGGTCTTCAGCTATTTGGCCTTTCCAAAGGCTGAGGTCAAAGAGTACAATGTGAAGACCCAGACAAAAACGTAACACCTCACTACCTACTGCAATTTTATGATCATTACTCTACTCATAACTAACTGGTTTGTCCATGTTCTTACAACTTTCTGTGTTCTTTGTTTAGAATGTCGTTCCATGGGAATAAGGACTCTTGTCTGTCTTGTTCAATAGACATGACTCTCAAGCCCAGAGAAGTAACTGGCACATTGTGGATGTCCTATTAATGTTTGCTGAGTAGATGGGCAGATAGATCAACAGATAAATACAACTGTAGTACAGGCAAGGAATGATGGTGACTTGGACTTTTGAAAAAAAAAAGATTTTGTTTGCATATAGAGTCAATAGGACTAGCTAAAGGAAGTCCTGTTGGAAGATGAAGGAATGTTATTAATCAGGGTGACATCCAGGGTTCTGGCTTGAGAAACTTCCGTATCTTCAGTAAGATACAATAGTACTAAATATCATCTAGCCTTACACATAATAGGTGACACCCAAATTCTTGTCAAATTAGTGAATTGAGCTGAGCTTCAACTTCGATAGATTAAATTAGTAGGTATGAAATTGAGAAGTACCTGTGAGAATTCTGGATATGATTTTCCCAAGTCTGCCCACACCACTGACATTTGAGGCTCACATTCTCCTCTCAGTGACTGAATTATGAAGGCAGAGGCTGCTGAGTGGCAGCTGGTTGAACCTCACTGGCCTAGAGAGAGACAGAGAAGTAGTACATTGCCGTTGCTATCCTAACTTGCGGTCTTCACCAGGTTACTATAAAGGTAAGTGATTTGCAGTTCCCCATCTTGTTCCCTGGAGAAAATGAAGAACACGAATTCAGAAAAATATGGCAACTTTTCAAATTAATTATTGGAACAGTATCTGAACCATGAAAAATTCTGTTTCCAGAGAAGGATAAAAAAGAGCATAAGGCACTAATTGTCATAGAATTCTTGTTACATTTTATGGATTTTCCATTTTGTAAAGCAGTGACTCATTTAAAAGAAAAAAGTTAAACAGCAATTCCAGCAAAATGTGAAATTAATACAGACATTAGCCTAGACTCAGCGTGTGTGATGTTGGCAGGCTCCACATAGCTCTTACTCCTGTGGACACCATACATAGGGAGACAACCTCCTGGGCTCACTGCTACTGAAGCCATTTACTAGAATGTGATACTTGATGTGTCCTTGCCCCGAAATTCATTATGTGGGCTTCATGGGCCTGCTGGCCCTCCAATTAGCCATGTTTTCTTGCCTGATCTCTTAAGAAAGGGACAAAGCTATTTGAATGCAGCAGTATCTTACACAATATGGAGTCTTTATCATTTTTCCCCTCTTGATTTTAGAAATAATGATGTGTAGAGCAGAGGGAAGATAACCATTCCAGCATGTAGCCACCAATCATCTCTTATTGTTTACAAAGAATGGGCAAGTGTTATTCTACACTTTGGGTCAAAACAAATTTTTTAAAACTTGCTAGAGTTGTATGCACGCATAAGTAGAAAAGTTTCATTCTTCAAACCAACAGTATCACAGTATCTTCTCCCAAGTGGTCTCACTACATCAAATCTTCATTGCCTGTAATAATCCTGAGAAGCTGTAAACCTGATATCATTTCCCACTCCTCCATGCTCCCTATGCTTGTTGCTTCTATGCACTTCAGGTGGCAAGCAGGGCAGTGCAGGGTTGATGGAAAATAAGAGGCTTTAGAAGAGACGGGCCTGACTTCAAATATTGGCTCATCCTCATCATTGTTGTTTGACCTCAGGAACATTGCTTGTCATAATCTGTGGAGTGGGTTTAATAAACATCTTGTAAAGTGAGTATGAGAGATTGCACATGTATTAAACATCTTGAAAGGTGAGCATTAGAAATTTTGTACATGTATTAGAGATTGTATAGAAGAAGTTTCTGCGATGCACTAAGTGATCATAGCTGTCACGGTTGCTGCCTATACCATGGCCTAAATTCTCACTGCACTCTGATTTGCTCATTTACCAATACCACCATCGTCCCTTCAGTTCTATACTGTGAAACTGTCTCTTCTCTTCCATATATTGAGCAACTCCCTGTCTTTCCTCATTTATTCATTTAACAAATATGCACTGTGGATTATGATGTCCAAGTCTGATATCAGTCAAACTGCTCTGGAAATCTCCCTGCCTTTTGAAAAACTGTGTCAAACCATGTTTTTGCATATAAAAAATCCACAGCATTTTAATTTAAATATTTACCTGCATTTCAATGTTCGCACCAATTTATTTATTGGATGCCACTACTCTGGAAGGATCAGAAGGCTGAGATACAGACCACTAGGAATTTGTATTCTAATAGTTGATGCAGCTGTGGGTAAAGTATTTCAAACAAGTAACTTAGTAAACATGTTCATAACTTAGGTCTGGAATATTATAGTTTATTATCTCTATTGCGGGAGGCCATGTAAGATCTAAGGAATCGGAGAACAAAATGTGGAGGAGCAGAGCCAAGATGGCAGACTAGAAGCAGCTCTGGTGCAAAGCTCTCTCAGAGAGGAAACAAAAGAGCTAGTGAACACTGACCCTGCAGGCTGATCACCTGGGAAACTACCTGGGGATCCATCAAGGCAGCAAGAGGATACAGAGAGCAGAGAGAAGCCAAGCTGGGCACCAGCTTGTCTGGGCTCAGTGCAGAGCCAGGAAAACCTCTCCAACACAGGAGAGAGTCAGTGAGTCAGAGCCCTCAGGGGAATTCATGCTCTCCACAGGGACCTGTGCAACACCGGGAATGGGAGAATCCCTCTGAACACCCTCCACCACCCACTGCACTTCTAGACTGAGGCAGAGAGCCATCCAGCTGTTTTGCAGGGTCAACTAAGAGGACCTCTACTAGGCCGGGCGCGGTGGCTCAAGCCTGTAATCCCAGGACTTTGGGAGGCCGAGGCGGGTGGATCACGAGGTCAAGAGATCGAGACCATCCTGGTCAACATGGTGAAACCCCGTCTCTACTAAAAAATACAAAAAATTAGCTGGGCACGGTGGCACGTGCCTGTAATCTCAACTACTCAGGAGGCTGAGGTAGGAGAATTGCCTGAACCCAGGAAGCGGAGGTTGCGGTGAGCCGAGATCGCGCCATCGCACTCCAGCCTGGGTAACAAGAGCGAAACTCCATCTCAAAAAAAAAGAGAGAAAAAAAGAGGACCTCTACTAGTCTTGGGCTCCAGAACAAACCAGCACCTGTGCCGTAACACCAATAGAAGCCACAGTCCAGGTGCCCAGAAGCAGTAAGATTGCGCATGGTGTCAGATTTGTGGCCCAGCAGTCCCATGGTGCCTGAACACCTCCAGCTACTCCACCCACCCCTGCTACTGGTAGCCAGACAGTCAATGCATGCTAGAGCTTCTGGCCTAGTGGCCCCACTTCTGTGTGAACTTGGCTAGATGGCACAGCCTCTTGTTGTCCCAGAAAACACATGGATGGCAGGGTACATGACACTCCACCCAACCCTGCTACAGGCAACCAGGTGGACAACACCTGCTAGAGCTTCTGGCCCAGCAGTTCCACTTCTGTGTAAATTCAGGCAATGGAAAGTGGACATAACCTTCTGTTTTCCCAGAAAGCACCCACGTGGCAGGGCCGATGACCCAACCCATCCCTGTTCTGATAGTGGGTAAGCAATGCCTGTCAGAGCTTCTGACCCAGTGGTCCTGCTTCTATGGAAACTCAGCTGGAGGGTACAGCCTCCAGTTGTCCTGGAGAACACCCATATGGCAGGACAGGTATCCCCACCCACCCTCTCTGCTGTTAGCCAAGTGAGCCAGGCCTGCTAGAGCTTTTGTCCCAGAAGTCCTACTTCTGCCTGAATTTGCTGAGGGGGGACAGCCTCCTCTTGCCCTAGAAACACCCAGAGAGCAGGGCGGACAACTCCACCCACCCCTGCTTCTAGTAGCCAGGCAAGCCACACCCTGGAGCTTCCAACCCAGCACTTCCACTGCTGCTTGAATTCTGCCGGCAGGCACAACCTTGTGTTTTCCCAGGAAGCACAGGGACAGCAGATTAAGGCCGATCTGGCAAGGATACGACTTCTCTGCCAATTGTGGCCTCTGCCTAAGGGAGCTCTGTGAACTGGAAAATCCAACAAAAGAATCATGCACACAGAGACAGTAATTGGAGGGACCTCCCCCAAGAAAGCAACTTAAAAGACCGAAGGAAGATAATGCCCACATAAATGAGAAGGAACTAGCAGAAGAACTTCAGCAACTGAAAAAGCCAGAGTGTCTCTTACCTCCAGATGATCATACTAGTTCACCAGCAATAATTTTTAACCAGGCTAAAGTGGCTGAAATGTCAAAAACAAAATTTGGAATATAGGCTAGGGACAGTGGTTCATGCCTATAATCCCAGCATTTTGGGAGGCCAAGGTGGATGGATCATTTGAGGTCAGGAGTTTAAGACCAGCGTGGCCGATATGGTGATACACTGCCTTTACTAAAAACATAAAAATTAGCTGGGTATGGTAGCAGGCACCTGTAGTCCCAGCTACTTGGGAGGCTAAGGCAGGAGAATCACTTGAACCTGGGAGGTGGAGGTTACAGTGTATACCACTACACTCCAGCCTGGGTAACAGAGTGAGACTGTGTCTCAAATAAATAAATAATATATTTTCCTCATCCACACATGGAACATACTCTAAATCAACCATACAATGAGACATAAAACAATTCTCAGCAAATTAAAAAACAAACAAAATCATACCAACCATCCTCTCACACCACAGTGCAATAAAAATAGAAATCAAGGCTAAGAAAATCACTTAAAACCATACAATTTAATGGAAATTAACCTGCCCCTGAATAACTTCTCAGTAAATAATGATATTGAGTCAGAAATCAAAAAATTCTTTGATACTAATGAGAAAAAAGATACGACACATTAGAATCTCTGGGATACAGCCAAAGCAGTGTTCAGCAGGAAGTTTACAGCACTAAATGCCCACATCAAAAAATTAGAAATTTAACAGTCAAATATTACAATTAGAGGAAGTAGAGAAACGAGAGCAAATCAACCAGGAGGCTAGCAGAAGACAATAAATGACCCAAATCAGAGCTGAAATGAGGGAAATTAAGATGTGAAAAACCATACAAAATATCAAAGAGTCCAGGAGCTGGTTCTTAGAAAGAATTAATAAGATACGTAGACCACTAGCTAGACTAATAAAGAAAAAAGAGAGTAAGATCCAAATAAACACAATTGGAAATGACAAAGCAGTCATTAGTACCAACCCCACAGAAATACAAAAAACTCTCAAAGCCCATTATGAACACTTCTATGCACACAAGCTAGAAAACCTAGAAGAAATGGATAAAACAAAATACAGGGTCCAGGATCAGATGGATTCCCAGCTGAATTCTACCAGATACTCAAGGAAGAAATGATACCATTTCTACTGAAACTATTCCAAAAAATGAAGTGGCGGGGTGGGGAGAGGCGATTCTTTCCTAAGTCGTTCTATAAGGCCAGCATCATCCTAATACCAAAACCTCCTAGAGACACATACACAAAAGAAAATGTCAGACCAATATCCTTCATGAAGACAGATGCAAAGTCTCTGACAAAATACTAGGAAATCAAATCTAGCAGCACATCAAAAACTTAATCCACCACAATCTAGTAGGCTTTATTCTTAGGATGCAAGTTTGGTTTAACATGCACAAATTAATAAATATAATTCACCACATAAACAGAACTAAAAACAAAAACCACATGATTATCTCAATAGATGCATAACAAGTTTACAATAAAATTAAACATCCATTCAATCCATTTGTTAAAAACCTTCAACAAACTAAGCACTGAAGGAACATAATTCTAAATACTAAGAGCCACCTATGAAAATCCCATAGCCAACATCATACTGAATAGGCAAAAGCTGGAAGCATCCCCCTTGAAAACCAGAACAAGACAAGGATGTCCCCTTTCACCAGTCCTATTCAACTTAATACTGGAATTCCTAGCCAGAGCAATCAGGTAAGA
Source organism: Callithrix jacchus (assembly GCF_049354715.1). Lineage (NCBI taxonomy): Eukaryota > Metazoa > Chordata > Mammalia > Primates > Cebidae > Callithrix > Callithrix jacchus. Next base: position 67,365,102 of record NC_133509.1, on the reverse strand, counting down.
AAAAGAAATAAAACACAGCTAAAAAAGAAGAGAAGAAGTGCAACTATCTCTGCTTACAGTTGATATGATTCTATATCTAGAACACCCCATAGTCTCTGGCCAAAAGCTCCTCAATATGATAAACAAATTCAGCAAGGTTTCATAATATAAAATCCCAGGAATACAGCTAACAAAGGAGGTGAAAGAACTCTACAATGAGAATTACAAAACACTGCTCAAAGAAATCAGAGATGACAGAAATAGAAAAACATTCCATGTTCATGCATGGGAATAATCAGTATTGTTAAAATGTCCATACTGCCCAAAGAAGTTTATAGACTTCAACGCTATTCCTATCAAACTACAAATTACATTCTTCATATAAGTAGAAAAAATATTTTAAAATTTATGTGTAATTTTTAAAAGAGCCTGAATAGCCAAGGCAATCCTAAGAAAAAAGAATACAGCTGGAGACATCATATTACCTGACTTCAAACTATACTGTAAGGCTGCAGTAACCAAAACAGTATGGTCCTGGTACAAAAACAGACACACAGAACAAGCAAACAAAATAGAGAATCCAGAAATAATATCTCACACTGACAACTATCTGATCTTCAACAAAACTGACAAAAACAAGCCATGGGGAAAGGACTCCCTATTCAACGGTATTGGCATAACTGGCTAGCCATATACAGTAGATTGAAACTGGACCCCTTCCTTTCACCAGATGAACTAAAGACTTACATGTAAAACCTAAAACTAAAAACCCTGGAAGATGACCCTGGAAGAAATGCCATTCTGGATATAGGACTTGGCAAAGATTTCATTATGAAAACACAAAAACAATTGCAACAAAAATAAAAATTGACCAATGGGATCCAGCAGTGGTTCTAGGAAGCTCCTGTATAGCAAAAGAAACTATCAACAAAGTAAACAGACAACCTAAATAATAATAAACTATCAATATAGTAAACAGACAACTTAATAATAAGTATGGGAAAACATATTTGCAAATTATGCATTCGACAAAGGTCTAATATCCCAAATCTAGAGGGAACTTAAACAAATTTACAAACAAATCCCAAACAGCCCCATTAAAAAGTGGGCAAAGGACATGAACAGACACTTTTTGGAAAAAAAAAATACACATGGCCAACAAGCATATGAAATAAAAAAAAGCTCAACATCACTAATCATTAGAGAAAAACAACTCAAAACCACAATGAGATGCCATCTCACACCAGTCAGAATGGCTATTATTAAAAGGTCAAAAAATAACAGATGCTGGTGAGGTTGTAGAGAAAAGGGAATGCTAATACATTGCTGGTGAGAATATAAATTAGTTCAGCCATTGTGGAAAGCAGTTTGGTCATTTCTCAAGGTACTTAGAATTACCATTCAACCCAGTTAGAATTACCATTCAATGCAGCAATCCCATTATTGAGTATATGCCAAAAGGAATATAATGGTTCTACCGTAAAGACACATGTATGTGTATGTTCATTGTAGCACTATTCACAATAGCAAAGACATGGAATCAACCTACATGCTTATCAATAGTAGACTGAATTTTTAAAATGTGCTACATATACACCACAGAATATGACACAGCCATTAAAAAGAACAAAATCATCTTTGTTTTTTTTTTTGAGACAGAGTCTCTCACTCAGTTGTCCAGCATGGAGGTGCAGTGGTGTGATCTCAGCTCACTGCAACCTCCTCCCCCAGGGTTAAAGTGATTCTCCAGACTCAGCTTCCTAAATAGCTGGGATTATAGGTACCTGCCACAACGCCCAGCTAATTTTTATAATTTTAGTAGAGATGGGGTTTCACTATGCTGGCCAGGCTGGTCATGAACTCCCGACCTTTGGTGATCCACCTACCTCAGCCTCCCAAAGTGCTGGGATTACAGGCATGAGAGCCCAGCCCAAGATTATGTCCTTTGCAGCAAAATGGATGAAGCTGGAGGCCATTATCCTAAGCAGACTAACACAAGAACAGAAAAACAAATTCTGCATGTTCTCACTGATAAGTGGGAGCTAAACACTGAGTCCAAGGACACCAAGAAGAGAACAACAGACACTAGGGCCTATTTGATGATGGAGGGTGAAAGGAGGCTGAGGACCGAAAAACTACCTATCAGGTACTATGCTTATGACCTGAACGACAAAATAATCTATACACCAAACCCCCATGTCATGAAATTTACCTATATAACAACCTGCACATTAGGTTAGGTACCCCTGAACCTAAAATTTTTAAGGTAAATAAAAAAAGAAATGTGTATACAGCATGTCCTCCACTTTACATAAGATTACAATTTCCTAAACAATACAAAATACACAATTTTTATGTTCAATAGCATCAGAAACAGTTGGATCCTCAGTTATATCTGGAAATAAAAGTACTATTTCTATATGTTACTCAGTTTTTATGTTGTCCCTTAATCTCTGAACTTTTGGGTCATAAATAAATGTTTGTAATTATAAATATTCTGGGAGGAAGATATTGTAGCCCCATGCTTGATTCTCTGGGTAGTTCTGGGACAGATAAAGCATGGATAATTGTTACCTGCAAATAGTATCTCCAAGGCCATTTTAATTGATAGTTTTAATGTTTACCCCTAGTGAAGTTTCTACCAGAGCTACCCACAAATAGCAAAACAGATGCAGAATGTTAGTGATCATGAACCCACAGGTGTTTGAACACAACTGCTGTAGCAGTGAGAGTTTAAGACTATAGGGGAGTGTATTAGGGTTCTCCAAAAGGAAAGAACTAATAGGATATATGTATACGAAAGGGAGTTTGTTAAGGAGAATTGACTTACCCAATAGCAAGGCGAAGTCCCACGATACCCTGTCTGCAAGGTGAGGAGCAAGGAAGCCAGTAGTGGTTCCGTCCAAGTCCAAAAGTCTCAAAAGTAGAGAAGCTAATAGTGCAGCCCTCAGTCTGTGGCCGAGGCCCAAGAGTCCCTGGCAAACCACTGGTGTAAGTCCAAGAGTCCAAAGGCCAAAGAACCTAGAATCTGATGTTCAAAGGCAGGAAGCAACCTGCACGGGTGAAAGATGAAAGCCGAAAGACTCGGCAAGCCTGCTTATCCCACCTTCTTCCGCCTGCTTAGTTCTAGCCGCGCTGGCAGCCGATTGGATGGTGCCAGATTGAGGGTGGGTCTTCCTCTCTCAGTCCACTAACTCAAATTATCTCCTCTGGCAACACCTTCACAGACACGCCCAGAAACAATACTTTATCAGCCATCTAGGCATCCTTCAATCAAGTTAACACCTAATATTAACCATCACAGAGAGGATCCAAGGCTTGGCCACCCCAGAGGCAAGTGAGGTATTTGCCCAGGACCCTGTAAGGGGGCCTGGTCTTCAAGCAGGATGACAGAGCAACAGAGGGAGCCAGGAATATCTGTGAGGTCCAGTAACTCAGTTTTATAACCTGAGGGAGAATTTCCAGAACACTCTGTGAAGATAATTAAAACCCCTCTGGGAGGAGGGACCCAAACTTCTGAATGCTCACAATATTAGATAGAAAATTCCTGGAAATGATTACTCATTTAGTAATATTTAAGTGCCTACTATGTGCAGAAACTCTAGCCTGTGCAGTAATCTAGCATTGCATGTGACCTTGAGTCTACTTTTATTTTCCTTGAGAGAGTCTACCAGCAAAATCTTGTTAGGGGGAGAAAAGTGCTCTATTTGTCATTTCTGAACTGAAATGCTTCCATCAACCTTGAATTACAGGAAAAGTCTCCTATACTTAGCTATTGTTTGCATCATCATCGTCATCATTATTTCAGGCTCCTGAAAGGGAGCAGAGAGTGCTTCTTTTAATGCCAACTGTGATTTGCATGTTCATAGAAGGTTTGAAGTTTCAGAAATTAAATGTCGGGGTGTAAAATCTCTTGAAGGAAGAAAGTATGATTGCATCAAACTTTCAAAGTACAATCAAAGTCTAAAGGAAATATAATTATTATTGTCGGTTTATCACCTCAAACATGTTGTTGTAAATGTCATTATATCAGATGAGTTTGGTAACCGGTTTTCCATTTTGCACTTTATTTGACAAGGTGATTCATTGTTTAGTGCAGTTTAAGATGTCAGTCCTTCTGGAAGGAATTGAGCTGAGCGGATGTGCATAAGAACATTCTTCCATCAAAGTATATGATTAAAGAAGGGTTAGACTCCTGAAATATTGTTTCCAAACTTGCTTTGAATAAAAGTGGTTTCTTTGTCGAGATATAATTTATCACAGTTTGCTACATCTGGGAAAGTGTACCTAGACTCTACATGCTGTCTATAGTATAATACTTTGTATGGCTCTAAGCCTGGGCAAGATAATCCTATCTTGGGTAAGTTTGTCTCTATCATGGAAACCTATCTCGTAATTGCCACTGTGGTTTTTTTTAATAAAATATCTCACAGTGAACCAGAGTGATAGGGCAAACTATTTGGCTCTGCATTATTGTGTATAGTGTATTAGACTACCATGTGTTGGTTGCTTAATATGAGACACTTCACGACAAAGCATTCAGGTTTTGAGCACTAGAAGGGAGCCAGGGCCCTCTTTTGCCATTTCGATGATGCCACAGCATTTCCATTCTCTCTTTGTTAATGTCCCAAATCAAAATTATAAATAAGAACATAGATCTTCATGATAAAAAAGAACGCCATTTTTATAACTATACCTACAAAATGCCAGGAATTGGTCTTACCTCTCATATTCAAAGTGATATTGTAAATTATTTGCATCTTCATTATATAATGGAGGGATCTGAGGCTATGAAGGAGGACGCAATTTGCCTAAAGACATGCAGACAGCTAGTGGCAGAGCTGGGACTCCTACGGAGGCTCTGTGACTCCAACACCTAGAGCTCTTTTCTTTATTGTGGCTGGTGTGTGTGTCCAAAAGGCATCAGGTTTACCCACCTTTTAGCAGTGTGGCCTATAGGTTTTACTGTTTACCTGGGCAATGCCTATATTTATATGTGGTATCTTTTAAAATTCCTCTTGATACCTAACTGTTAGTGTCTTATTTTAGGTGCAGCAGCGCACAACAAATGTAAACTGTAAGGGGGAACATTCTTTCCTTTCCCCAGTTGAAATCTATGCTGATTTCAACAAAGGTCAAAATGTCTCAGGCTTCTTAAAGGAAAATTAGATGTAAAGGAACTCCCAAATATCTACCAAATTACATTATTTAAAATTAACTAGATGGAGGGTGTCATGTGATGAAAATTTGTTTAAATTGAATTGAAAAGCATTTTTATGACAGATACAATAACCAACATTTGAGAATATAAAATAATAGTGATGTATTTATGCAGTTGCCATTAAAATATGACAGATATGTAATAGCTGAATAATATCCTCTTCAATGATGAAAAAGAGGCAGCATTGACACTTCCATGGGCTCAAGGCCGAAATATTTTCAAGGCCCCTCAGTTTTGCTTGAGTGTAGAAAGTTCAGGGTATTTGCAGAACTCTGTCCTAATGTGGCTCTGCTGCTTGGAGTTAAGGTCAAGACACCACATTTCAGATCCACTTGAAAACATGTATACCACACGAGAGGAAGGGTCTTGGTGACAGTTCCTATTTCTGTTACTGCTCTGGAAGCTTTGAAATTTGAGGTTTGTAAATGTGTTTGATCATAGGTTTCTTGGCTTGTATTTCCATAAATAAAGCCATTCCTTGATAATAGGGATTGTTTTTGTTTTATTTAAAATTTTAAAAGGTGTATCTGTATGCATATATGTACCTATACCCACATATCAACAAATGGACACTTCATGGTTTTAAATTCCCTCATAGAATTTAAATGGTCATCATATTTTCTTTATATAATGCTTTGCTCAGCAGGCAGTAAAGGACTGTATAGCGGTTAAACACTTAATTTCTGGTGCCTAGGTTCAGATCCCAGCTGTCACTCCACACTATTTCTGGGATCTTGGGCAAGTTCCCAACTTCTCTGTCCATCAATTTCTCCATTTTTAGAGTGGTATCTAATTCATAGGCTTATACGAGTTTATACATGTATTTTTTATTTGTTTGTTTGTTTTTTGAGAACGAGTTTCGCTCTTGTTGCCCAGGCTAGACTGCAATGGTGAATCTCAGCTCACTGCAACCTTCACCTCCCAGGTTCAAGCAATGTTCCTGCCTCAGCCTCCTGAGTAGTTGGGATTACAGGCACCCACCAACACACCCAGCTAATTTTTGTATTTTCAGTAGAAATGAGGTTTTACCATGTTGACCAGGCTGGTCTCAAACTCCTGACCTCAGGTCATCTGCCTGCCTCAGCCTCCCAAAGTGCTGGGATTACAGGTGTGAACCCCTACATGTGGCTGTGGGTTTATATTTATAAAGTACCTTGAAGAATATTTGGACACATAGTAGTGCTATGGAACTAGGTGCTTAATAAATGAAGTTTTCTTCTAGAAACAATATAAGTATAATGGATTAGGATAATATGTTTAAAAGCATATTTTTGAGAAGCATGGATTTTTTTCAACCCATGAGTTTTTTCTATTCAATATTGTTAAAATGTTCATGCTATCCAAAACAGTCTACAGAGTCAATGCAATCTCTATCAAAACATCAATGATATTTACAGAAATGGGAAAAACAATTCTAAAATGTATATGGAACCACAAAAGACTCAGAATAGCCAAAGCTATTCTGAGCAAAAATAACAAAACTGGAGGAATCACATTACCTGACCTCATAATATGCTAAGAATTAGTACTTAACTCAAACATCATGGTACGGGCATATAAACAGACACGTAGACCAATAGAACAGAATAGAGAATGAAGAAACAAATCCATACATCTACAGTAAGCTCATTTTTGACAAAGTTACCAAGACATACACCAGGAAAACTGGATATCTATATGCAGAAGAATAAAACTAGACCTCTCTCTCGCCATATAAAAATATAAAATCAAAATGGTTAAAGACTTAAATCTAAGATCTCAATTATGAAACCACTACAGGAAAACACTGGGGAAACTCCATAGGACATTGGACTGGGCAAAGACTTTTGGAGTAATACCCTACCAGCACAGCAGCCAAAGCAAAAATGGACAAATGGGATCACAATAAGTTACAAAGCTTCTGTACAGCAAAAAAACAAGCAACAAAGTGAAGAGACAACCCACAGAATGGAGAAAATATTTTCAAAGTACACATTTGACAAGGAGTTAACAACCAGAATACATAAGGAGCTCAAACAACTCTATAGAAAAAAAATATATGATCTGATTAAAAAATGGGCAAAATATCTGAATAGGTAATTATCAAAAGAAGACATACTAATGGCAATCAAGTATATGAAAAGGTGCTCAGCATCATTGATCATCAGAGAAATGCAAAGAAAAACTACAATGAGATGTCTTCTCACCCAGTTAAAATGGCTTCTATCCAAAAGACAGGCAATAACAAATGCTGGTGAGGATGGGAAGAAAAGGGAGCTCTCGTCCACTGTTGGCTGGAATGTAAATTTATACAACCACTATGGAGACTAATTTGGAGGCTCCTAAAAGAATTAAAAATAGTACTGCCATATGGCCCAGCAATCACACAGCTAGGTACATATTGCCCCCAAAAGGAAATCAGTGTATCAAAGAGATGTCTGCACTCCTACATTTATTGAAGCACTATTTACAATAGCCAAGATTTGGAGGCACTAAGTGTTCATCAACAGACCAATGGATAAAGAAAATGTAGTACATATACACAATAGTACTATTCAGCCATAAAAAAAATCAGATCTTCTCATTTGCAACAACATGGATAAAATTGGAAGTTATTATGTTAAGTGAAATAAGGCAGACACAAAAAGGCAAACATTGCGTGTTCTCAGTCATGTGTGGAAGCTAAAAATTAAAACAATTGAACTCATGGAGATAGAGTAGAACAATGGTTATCAGAGGCTGGGAAGTATAGTGGGGGGCAGGGAAGGGAAGATAGCTAATAGGTACAAATAGATACCTATTTGTATATATTACATATATATAATGTATATACTGTATATTACATGTTGTTTATATTATTTTATATATAATATATAATAGATACAAAATATAGTTTGAATGTGGTCTAGTATTTGATAGCACAAAAGGATAACTACAGGCAATAATAATTTATTGTACATTTAAAAATTACAATAAATGTAATTTATTTATTTATGTAATTTATTTATCTCTCTCATCTTGAGAGAGATCCAAGATGGCTGATCACTAAGAGCTCAGGATTGTAGTTCCCAGTGAAAGCTCAGAGAACGAGAGGACACCACACTTTCAGACAAATTTTCGTCACTCACGGACCAGCAGATTTCTAGTGGAGGAGCCCCACGGGTCGCCAGCATGACTTTTGTGGCCGGTGTAGCAGTTTTGCCAGCGCCTCGGCGTGGCAGCTCTTCATGCAGTGTAAATGGGACTGGTTCCCTTACTAACTGGTGTTTGGAGCTCCGGGAAGGCAGAGCCGCTTGTTGCAGACTCAAGAAGGAAGCCAGACCAGAGATTCCCGGGCAGAAGAGCACCATCAGTCTTATCGCTGCTATTTTGGCCGGCGCAGTGGGTTGCTTGAATCACAGCACTGGGAATCAATAAATTGGACGTCGACTCAGAAACCTAATTAGAAAGGTGGTAATTGTAAAGACAACAGATGAATAAATTTATAATAAAGGGAGAAATCCAGCCTAAGAAGACCGAGCATACCCAAAATCAGAACCCCTCTCCCTCTACAGGGGATTGCAGTTCCTCGTCAGCAATGGAACAAGCCCTGATGGAAAAGGACTGTGTTCCATTATCTGAAGTAGGCTTCAGAAGGTGGATGATAAAAAACTTCTGGGAATTAAAAGAACTTGTTCTAACCCAATGTAAAGAAACTAAGAACTTTGAAAAAAGGTTTGATGAAATGCTGAAAAGAATAGACAATATAGAGAGGAATATAAATGAACTAATGGAGTTGAAAAATACAACACGAGAACTTAGTGAAATATGCACAAGTTTAAATAGCAGAATGGATCAAGCAGAAGAAAGGATATCAGAGGTCGAAGACCAACTTAATGAAATAAAACGACAAGACAAGAATAGAGAAAAAAGAATGAAAAGGAATGAGCAAAGTCTCCAAGAAATATGGGACTATGTGAAAAGACCCAATCTACGTTTGATTGGTGTACCTGAATGTGATGGAGAGAATGACTCCAAGCTGGAAAATACTTTTCAGGATATTATCCAGGAAAATTTTCCCAATCTAGCAAAGCAGGACACTATTCAACCCCAGGTAATACAGAGAACACCACAAAGATATTCCTCAAGAAGAGCAACCCCAAAGCACATAATCGTTAGATTCACCAGGATCGAAACGAAGGAGAAAATACTAAAGGCAGCCAGAGAGAAAGGCCAGGTTACCCATAAAGGGAAGCCTATTAGACTTACAGCAGATCTCTCAGCAGAAACCCTACAAGCCAGAAGAGAGTGGGGGCCAATATTCAACATACTTAAAGAACAGAACTTTCAGCCTAGAATCTTATATCCTGCCAAACGAAGCTTCACAATTGAAGGAAAAATAACATCTTTTATGAACAAGCAAGTACTCAGAGATTTTATTACCACCAGGCCTGCTTTACAAGAACTTCTGAAAGAAGCATTATACATAGAAACGAACAACCAGTATGAGCCTTTCTAAAAATATACCAAAAAGTAAAGAGCATCAACATAAAGAAGAATTTACATCAACGAATGGATAAAATAGCCAGTTAACATCAAATGGCAGTAACCGACTAAATCCCCCAATCAAAAGATACAGCCAAAACCTAATGGTATATCCAAAGATACACCAAGACTCAAAACAAAGGGTTGGAGAAAAATTTACCAACGAAATAGAGAGCAAAAATAAATAAATAAACAAAAAGCAGGAGTTGCAATTCTCACATTTGATAAAATAGATTTCAAAGCAACAAAGAAACAGTGGTAAAAGGATCAATGCAACAATAAGAGATCTTAATACCCAGATACATAAGACCCATAACGAGATTTAGACTCAACGAGACAGAAAATTAATAAGGATATCCTGGACTTCAACTCAGATCCGGAACAAGTAAACTCAATAAATATTTATAGAGTTCTCCATTTTAAATACACAAAATATTGATCGGCCATTATTAATACCCTTTTTTTTTTTTTTAATGTCTGATTTTTTCTTTTTTTTTTTTTTTAATTTTTTATTGGATTATAGGTTTTGGGGTACATGAGCAGAGCATGCAAGACAGTTGCATAGGTACACACATGGCAGTGTGCTTTGCTTTTCTTCTCCCCTTCACCCACATTTGACATTTCTCCCCAGGCTATCCCTCCCCACCTCCCCCTCCCACTGGCCCTCCCCTTTTCCCCCCAATAGACCCCAGTGTTTAGTACTCCCCTTTCTGTGTCCATGTGTTCTCATTTTTCATCACCCACCTATGAGTGAGAATATGTGGTGTTTCATTTTCTGTTCTTGTGTCAGTTTGCTAAGGATGATGTTTTCCAGATTCATCCATGTCCCTACAAACGACACAAACTCATCATTTCTGATTGCTGCATAATATTCCATGGTGTATATGTGCCACATTTTTCCAATCCAGTCTATTATCAATGGGCATATTAATACCCATTTTTAGAATGAAGCAATATTCCTGTTCTCTATCCCTCTTTTTCTTACTCTTTCTTCCTCTCCTTCTCTCCTTTTTTTACTTTTCAACATCCTAGTTCCTCACCTCTACTCAATACATTCCTCTGAACACCTGATTCCTTGTGATTCTCCCGTCCCACTGAAACCTCCAATCCATTAAAAAGAAAAAAATTACAAAAAGAATATAATTGGATTGTTAGTAACACAAAGACAGGATAAATACTTGACATGATGGATACCCCATTTACCCTGATGTGATTGTATGCCTGTATCAAAATATTTCAGGTATCCCATAAATATATACACCTACTACATACCCATAAAAATTAAAGATTAAAAAAAAAGTAAAATAAAGTAATTGACATCCACAGCAGACTAACTGCAGAAAGAACCAGAGTAAGATACACAGTGCAAATCTGTGTGACCATTGTTATTCTGAACTTCAGTTCTTGAAAATAGCAAGGGGCAGTGATCAGATAATTAATCTGCTTAAATCCAGTGTCACTTGGACAGTTCCCAAATGTTCCTAAATCTACCTAACAGGTAGAGACCTGTTAGGTTGTTATGAGAATCAAATGAGATATTTGTTAAGCACTATTAATTTAATAACAGCTGTGATCAATATTAGTATTGATAGTTTTATTATTTGAGGCCCTTGTTTGCATGGTTTTCTTGTCTGTCTTTTAAGAACAATTGTAAATAATATCAATTGACTCAGCTTACAATGGAAAAATACACAAGGGTGATAGTGGACCACAGTAAGAATTGAAGAAGCCTATATATACATACAGAGTGATAGATTTTTATAACATAATTTGTCAAGCTTTGATTTCTGTATTTTAAAAAATATGTGGATAAGTCACAGTGAATTTATAGAACCAAAAATTTAAAAGAAGAGTAGATAAGACAAAATAAAATGAAATATTTAGGAAACAGGAAACCAGCCCTGAAATAAATGATGGAAAGAAGCAGCCTCATTTACATGAAAAGAGACTGACAAGTGACCTTCTCAAGGCTTCAAAGAACAGTTTTTCTGAGAATGTTGACTTTAATTTATGAGAAGATAAAAGTGTTGACTGGAGATAGTGGAGATCAAGTTGGGCCACGTCAGGACTTTTAGACACAAATGATGTTCCCACAGCAGGACAATCTCTCAACAGAGATAGCATAATAACAGCCTCTAAAAATCTTTAAACATGGGATTAACAACCACTGTTCTGAATGTTTCGTAATTAAATCTAATGTCTGGACATGAAAAACCTGAACTGATAACCACTTTCTACTCCAAAATTATGATTTTGTATGTCACAGACCATAGCTTTCCAAACTGAGTTTTGTGGGACACCAGAATGCAGCGTTACTGTTGTGCTGAGGTTTGACCTTCTTAGGCCCACAGGGCCAGTCACCACAAGCAGCCTCCTCCATTTACCCCGGTGTGTGATACCATGTCTTATGTATGCCATGAGGCCAGAAACTTAAGGAATCATAGACCTGGATGTAATGTACTGAAAAGTAGCTGTTATCTAAATTCAAATATATCATCAATCAACTGAAAGGTATTTGGAGGCCAAATACAACCATTTAGTATACATATGGGAGCCAGGACAGAAATGAGAAAATTAATGAATTTATAGCTTTCATTATTCAGACCATTTAGGTGTTCTTTGTATTTTTCTCAGGAAAAAAACATTAGAGGAATCCAACTGGAACATTGCAATGACTCGGCCAAAGTGACAAGGCCTGTATCTCTATATCAAGGGCTGCTAGAGCTAAACTGTTTTCGAAAATCCATACCTTGAAAGTCTCAAGTGATATGATTCCATATTTCCTTGACAGAAAGCCAAAACAACTTGTTGAGCTGAAGGACACAGATCACATTCATCATGTTCTTTGAATGTTTGCCTCTTTCTTCTGTGTTTCCAAATTGTCTGGTTAGAAACTTTATATTTAATCGCAACTAAAAGAAGGAAATATTTATCCATTTATTCATTCATCTACTAGTCATTCATTCTTTCATCAAAAAACATTTAGAGAAGACATATATTTATAGGATGACTGTCAAAGTTTCAAGGAATCTAATAAAATAGAAAGATAATTCAAGCCATAAGACGTGTGCAAACCTAACTATAATACAAGAGAGTGTAAAGAAGAGGCCTGCGGACAGATGAGGAAATAGGTTGTGGACAGTTGGGAGACAGGCGAGAAATCAGCATGCAGCATACATGCCTGGGGATAAAATGCAATCTCTTAATCAGTTAGGGGCACTTTAAGACTTTTCATGGAATTATTGATCCATCATTGGCCACTGAATCTAAAAAGAGGCCTAAGTGTATGATCTCAACAGAGATTCAAGACTTATAATTCTCTCTCACAGCCATTACTGCTGGCAATATGGCACAAATTAACATGGATAGGAAAGGCCTTCTTTTTGACAGATGAAATGTCTATCTTAAATGCCATAAAACAGGGCTGGCATTTAAGTGCTTTCCTTATAATTTTGTAGCTGAATAAGTTGGTTGTCTTTAGATGACCTAGCCACAGTGTGACAAGTATCTCTCATGTGTTGATGACATGCCTTCCTCTATGATCATAGAAAGGCTCTGACAAGCAATTCAACCCATTGGCCAACTTACATCAGGAAAAACTGCTAAATCTTAATTTTTCTAAAACTGAAATAATTGATTTTGGCAGACACACTTTGATGTCCAGATGGATAATATCAAATTAGTCTACTCAACTGATAGCCATAGTTAGTTCCCAAGGACCACAATTGGTGATTTACCTGGCTAACCCTTGAGATGCAGTTGCATTTTACAGGAATTATGTTAAGGATCTTCTCTGGTCAAGACAATCCTGTGGTACTGCTTATCCTCAAAAGCTTTCAGAAAGGTCAGCTCTTTTGTGCCTTATGGTACAGAGTTCTGGTGTTTGCATCAACAATCTGTGCAGATCCTGAAGTGTTTTATGAGCATTGCACTTGATCCCTTTGAAAGTGCTCATTTGGCTCACTGTGAGACAGAAGTGAAGTGACCTTCCATTAAAATAAAAATATCAGATAAGTCTGTTTATTTTCACAAGGAAAAAACACCCTTGTCATCTTCACTCGGGATCTTTTCTCAGTCAGCAATATGAGCTATCTGTGAGTAGAAATGAATAGTAATCTCAATTTTGAATTGTCTATTATTAATCTCCTGTCAAAAGCATAGCTGAAGCTATTTAAAGGGGCCACCAATAACTCATCTTCAAGATTCTCCAAAATGCAACCATATTATGCCTTAAGTTCTCATATAAGCTTATTCTACAAAGTAGCTCTGTGTGGACTTTTTTAAAAAGAATTTAAATTATAGTATTCATTATGTCATTCAGTGACTCTTAAAGGAAGACATATAGGCTGCATTCTCCCAAAGTTCAGGTGCAAGACAAAGCTACTCCTTTTATTGAACAAAGAGTACTCTCGTTAGTCATGTTTTCTTGTTTACTTTAATGGCTAAGAAGCTCAGAGTAAATTTTTATGCTCAGTTTCAGTATTTGCTCTCTGTCTGGATTTTCATATAATTATTCCTTCATGGCTTTTATTTCTTGGCTTGTGTCTTTGATTATATTAATGGTTTCCCAATTAACCATGATTTTTATTGTAAGCTACCTAACATCACACATCATTTTTGGAAGTAGAAAGTGTGTAGATGCATATGAAAAATATTTCTTCAATATAGATTGGATACTAGAACAGGCACTCTCTGGAGGACTGTCTCAAAAAGTGTTGTCAGTGTAATACCTAGAAAAGAATATCTTGGGATGTTTGTTCTACAGGTTCCTAGGCTCTGTGCTAGGTATACTGAATTAGAATCAAGATAGACTGGGAATCTGCCTTTTTGCAAGCAACTCAGGTGAGTCTTCTACACATTAAAGACTAAGAACCACTGGCCTAGAATCATTCTCCAATTGATCCACAAGTTAATTGTGTCTCCAATTTGGAAAATTGCCTTTAAGAGTAGGATATACCTTATGTTTCATCAGCATTGTCCATAGCTCTAGCAGGGGACAAATTTAGATACTTACCATCAGTGACCCACAAGTGAAAGACACTGTCAGTGACCCACGAGTGAAATATATATATATATATATATATATATATATATATATATATATATATCTCCCAATTCTTTCTTTTCTTCTTTCTTCCTCCCTTCCTTCCCTCCCTTTCCCTCTCCTCCCCTCCCCTCCCCTTCCCTCTTTCTTTTCCTTTCCTTTCTTTCCTTCTTTTCTTTCTTTGAGACAGGGTCTCACTGTGTCACCCAAGCTGGTCTCAAACTCCTGGGCTCAAGCGATCCTCCCACCTTGGTCTCCTGAAGTGCTAGGATTACAGTTTTGAGCCACCACACTAGGTCAGAATCAGGAAGTTATAGCCACCATGTAAAAAATCACAGGAGTCTTGTCATCAGAGTGGGAACATAAATGAAAAGTATTTAAAAGGGTTTCAAAATGTGGGGAGCAACTTCAACCAGTACCTTTCTAGTCACATTAGGGGATTTAGAATGAGAGAAAGGAAGAGAGAAAGAGAGAGGGATAAGAAGAGAGACAAAGATCAGAGACATCCCAGAGTTCAAATCTGGAACAATTAGGAAAATGTGAATGCCCTTATCTGAGCTAGGACATGTTATATAAGTGTAGAAAGTCATGTTTGATTTTACAGTATGAAGTCCTAAGGAAACCACCAAGTGGAAAGATGGACCTAGACCTCAGAAAAGCGAAGGTTAGAGATGAAATGCTAGAATTTTACACCTTGCGGTGAATTGATATTATAGGAATACAGAAAAACTCAGATAGGAACTACAGAGTGGAAAGAGAAGAAGACTAAAAAGAAAACCTGGAGGAAGACATTTGGTAGATAAGGAAGGAGACGTGTCAAAATGAAGGAGGGAAAGAGAATTTTAGGATTCAGAAAACAAAAGAAAGTGGCTCTCAAGAAAGGTTTCAAGCACCAGAAGCTTCTTTGTGTTGGGTAGAATTAAGATTTCCTGAGGAATTGTGGTTGAGCAGTTCCATTAGAGGGAAGGGGGCAGAATAACACTGCAGAGGAAGAATGAATGGGAGGGATACAGCTAGTATGAAACTCAGAAGTCTGATCATGTTGGGTGGAGAGATGTGATGGTAACTCAACAGGGAAGGAGGGTTGAGGACTCGGCTGCTTCTAGACTTTACAGTATCTTTTCAGAAATTAAGAAAATGCATCCCTTCCTCTTGGTAGACATTTTTCCATATGTGTGCAGGCATGTCTTGGCCAGATGAATATTGGATGGATATCATCCTGACTGGCCTCTCCAGCTGGGAGTCTTTGTGCAGTGTGCAAGTCCATGCTTAAATATCTGCTGCCATCCAGAACTTTCTCTCAACAGAGCATGCACACTGCACTGGCCTAGGAAAAGTTGCCAGTTGTTGGTAGAGGTGAGGGGAGCATCAAATGTAATTAAGGGACAGGAGAATAGGGGTAACTGCCAGAGGAAAGTCAAAGAGAAGTATGAAAAGATGGCCTTAAAGCACAGTAGCTCTTAGACAATGAACAGAGCAGATATGGCCATTTATGTCAACACCTTTCTTGACAAGTTTTTCTCATGTCATTAATCCTTTCACATAATACAGGCATAGAATGAAATTCAATCTCCTTTTGTATTTTTTCAAGGCCCTCAAAAAGGTTGTGATACCAGTGTGTGTCACATATTTATAAAAGACTGAGGGAGATATCTATGAACTAATATAAAGTGATTTCCAGAGGATATTAAATTTAAAACTCAAAGACAAAAAAATATATTTAGTATGATAATTTTGGGGCCAGAAAGGAAAAATACAAAAATATACATATATCTGCTTATTATTACAGTAAGAAACAGAAGAAGAATCAGCCAGAAGACAATGAATTTGCATATTTACAAGGGCTGGGGGGAAATGGATGGTAGAGATAGTGGAGGGGGTGATGGTTGTTTGAGTACAGCTTTTTGTATAGTTTTAAGTTGGAAAACGTGTATTATTCCATTTGTGTTGCTATAAAGGAATTACCCTGAGGCTGGATAATTTATTAAAAAAAAGGTTTGGCTCACCATTCTGCTGGCTGCACAAGAAGCATGGCTCCAATATCCTCTTCTGGGGAGGTGTCAGGAAGCTTTCACTCATGGCAGTAGGCAAAGTGGGAGCAGGCATGTCCCATGGCGAGAAAGTGGGCAAGGGAGATGACAAGCTTTTTCCCTCCCTCCTTCCTTCCTTCCTTCCTTCCTTCCTTCCTTCCTTCCTTCCTTCCTTTTCTTTCTTTCTCTTTCTTTTCTTTCTTTCCTTGCTTCCTTTTCTTTTCTTTTTCTTTCTTTTTATTTTTTTCTTTCTTTATTTTCTTTCTACAGGATCTTGCTCTGTTACCCAGGCTGGAGTACTGTAGTGTGATCACTACAGCCTCAACCTCCTGGCTGAAGCAATCCTCCCTCTTCAGCCTCCCAAGTAGCTACCACCACACCCAGTGTCTAATTTTTAATTTTTTAATTTTTTGTAGAGACAAGGTCTCACTCCATTACCCATGCTGGTCTTGAACTCCTGGGCTCCAGCAGTCCTCCCACCTTGGCCTCCCAAAGCACTGGGATTACAAGCATGAGCCACTGCTCTTTTTAACAACCAGATCTCATGTGAACTAACAGAGTGAGATTACTGCTAGGAGAGCACCAATCCATTCATGAGAAGGGATCCACCCTGGCCCACCTCCAATATTGGAGGTCACATTTTCAACATGAGATTTGGAGGGGATGTATATTCAAATCATACCAGCATGTTAATGTTCTACAGGTTCAAAAATAAAATTTTAATAAAAAAATAAGAAAGAATGAAAGGGAAGAAAAAAATAAATTAAGCTGAAAGGAAACTGAAACAAATGCACTTAACTTTAATTATTTTAAATGAATTCCATAACTATATTGAAGGGAAAAAGTAAAGAAATGAGAGAAGGAGGGAAGGAAGGAAGGAAGGAAGGAAGGAAGGAAGGAAGGAAGGAAGGAAGGAAGGAAGGAAGGAAGGGGAAGGGGAGGAGAGGGGAGAAGAAACCAATCTAAGTAGCTTATGAACTTTGGAACACAGTATTTAACCACACACCCTCAGTATTGAATAGCACTGGGTATTGGGAAAAGGAGGGTGGGAGATGGATAATTGTAAATGAATCCTGAGCTCTTTTGAGTAGGTTGATTATAATGGTTTTGAAGCAATTCTGACATTATTTGCAATGTATTATGATATTCAGCAAATGGGTATATATGTTGATGTTGTTATCCAAGGTTCTCATAGTGAAAGAAGGGAAGTACAAATATGGAATCAGGAAAGTGAAAAAAGAATCCTGCGAGAAGGGACTAAAATTGGAGACATTAGTTTGAACTCTTGATATCTAAAATAAGTATATGTGTGTATCTACATTTATGTGTATGAATATTCCTTTGTGCATATAAAAATTGTATATATGTTTACATTAATATGTATAGACATTCACATATTTCCTAATCCTGTTGGCTGAAAGCATCAAGAAGCAAAGATACCCCAGTAGCAATAAACACACTTAGCACTAAAATCTTGGCCTCTAATTCTCCATTAAAAAGAACAAAGGATCCACAGAGACACGGCTGATTCAAGAGTTGGGACCCTTAGGTATATGATAAGACCAGAGCACTTTGTAAGAAATTAAGAAATTATTTTAAAAAGGTCACGAGGACAGAAGACCCAGATTGAAGAGGCTCCCACTGGCCAAATCTGGAACCATTTGAGGCCAAAATAATTTATTATATTAAATTAAAGTAATGAATTATAAATAATTGGGGAAGAGGAATTCATAAGTTTCTGTCTATGATAAAGAGGTAAATAAGTAGGAGTGAAGGGAGGAATTTCACTGGGGAATACAGAGGGCCAAGTGAAAAATGTGGACAGAGTACTAGAGTTGGAAAGACAATTTTGTAAGCATCTTGGTAAAGATTAATGTTAAATATCGGAGAAAGAATTGATGTTAAATATAGGAGAAAGCTTGAAGAGGGCAGAATATTCATATGGTCTTAAAATACTTCTCCATAAAATGATCAAAATTAACATGACTTATGGGGGACATATGGGCATTGCATTTCTCCAGATATGATACTCTGAGGAAAGACCACCACCCATGCAATATTGCTGCTGAGAATGCATAATTTTAATCTCATCCTGAGGAAAGGGCAAACAAAAACTGAAGAAAAATTTAGTCGAAAAGTAGGGGGAGGATCTAGCTTCAAAATCTTCAATGTCATAACAAGACAAATTAAATCTGGAAAAATGTTTCCAGATTAAAGGAGGCTAAAGAGATAATGACACCTAAACTTAATACCCAAAGCATGTACTGAAGGAGGGGAAAATGTTATAAAAGATACTATTAGGAAAACTCACAAAATTTGAATGTGAAAGGATAGGATAGAAATAATGCATCAGTGGAAATTTATAAAGTTGATAACTGTACTATGGTTATGTAACAGAATATAACTATACACCCATTAGGAAATATGCAATGAAATATTAAAGTATAAAAGGCCATGATGTGTGCAACTTACCTTTAAATGGTTCAGAAGAGTAAAACCAGATGAATACATAGATTGATAGATACATCGACAGACAGGTAGATAGAGTTCAGAAATGATAAAGGAAATGGGGTGAAATATTAAGAATAAGTGAATGTGGTTTAAGTGTACTATTTTTGGTTTTGCAATATTTTATAAATCTAAAATTATTTTCAAAAAGTTAAAAACAGTTGTCATTTGTTATTTTAAATGTTTATAGCTGGTGTCCTGCCAGTGGTGAGTCTAGCAAACGTGATGCACAAACCATGCTATTCTTGGAAAGCAGCTCTTGAAAATACTGAGAAATTTTGAATTAAACTTTTTGCACACTGAGACGTTAGTATTTACTCTTAAAGCCAGAATATCTTTGGGAGGGGAGGGGTGAAGCCTCCTGTAAAGAAGAATCACATAAAGGGTGATAGGAATGTAGCAAAATCCACATTTTTATTTTATTACATTGAAAATTAAATTATACTTTATAGAATTTTCTCTCTCACCACCTCAGATATAAAACAAAATACACAATGAGAAGTTGCATGTTTTTAAAGTATTTCTTGAGCAAAATGTAATGATAAAAATGTATGTTCATACTAGAACATTAATCCTGTCCTTCCTAATTAACTATTGCATTTTTCTTTCATCAGGCTCTGACCTTTAAGGTGTTCCTGTTGTGTGTGTTTTTAACGTCTAACTTTTCTGGAAAACTTGCAGAGGTCATAATGAGGCATAATTATATACAATATACAATTTTCTTTGGCCTTTTTCAAGTGCTAATTTAGCTATCATTTCTTCCTATAGAATTTTTATAAGAAATACTTTTTAAATGAAAGTCTTTTCTTCAGTTTTGGTATGAATTATATATTCAATAAGCATTTAATATAGGCAGGAAATTTAGCAAGGTATATATGGATGTTATATGAACACTGTTCACTATAGTAGTTAGTCCTCCCTTATCTTTGAATGATATGTTCCAAGACCCCAATGGATGCCTGAAATCTGGGACAGTATGAAATCATATATATATATACATACATACATATATGTATACACACACACACACACACACACCATGTTTTTTCCTACACATACATACCTATGATAAGCTTTAATTTATAAATTAGGCACAGAGATTAACAACAACAATAAAATAGAACAATTACAATACTATAATAAAAATTATTATACACTGTGGCTGCAACTTTTACAGTTTATAACAGCAAAACTAGCATAGATTTCTTTTTCTTCTTTCATAATTTCATGGAAGAAGATTTGCTCTTACCATAGATTGTAGCAACCTAGGCATACTATTTGTTTTCTTTCCTTATTAAGTTGAGAACTTTCATCTTCTCATTTAAAGAAAACACTTTACAGCTTCTCTTTGGCATGTCCGAATTGCCAGCAACACCACTCTGGCACTTTAGGTTCAAGGGTTACCTCAACTCAAGCACTGTGATATCAAGACAGTCAGTCTGATAACCAAGATGCTACTGGGTGACTAACGATGGGCAGCATCTACAGTGTGAAGACACTGGACAGAGAGAGGATCCGCCTCCAGACGAGACAGGGAGGGACTGAGGGAGATGTCATTAAGCAACTCAGAACCATATGCAATTTAAAATTTATAAATTGCTTATCTCTGGAATTTTCCACTTAACATTTTTAGACTGCAGGTGACTCAAACTGAAAAGAGACTGTGGATAAGGGAGGACTACCGTAAATCCTTATTTATCTCGATGGCAAATGAGACAATTTCCTTATTATACAGAATGGATAGCACCAATCATAGAGCATTGTGAAGATTAAATTGAGTATGTAAAGTGCTTAGCACAGTGCCTGGCACACAGCAAGCCTCAAAGGATAATGATTTATTTTATTGGATTGATTTAAAGAATAATATCCACAGTGTGTTTACTTATTTAGCCTGATTTCCAGTAATTTACTCATCTACAACACTAAACAATAATTGGTAATCATATGGTGATGCTGAACCACCAAGGATTAAATCTTGTTTAAAAATGTTTTAGTCGCCAGTAAGTCACAAATGAGTTAAATAATCAGACCCTAGTTTTCATAAGAATAGTGTGTGGTTCAGTCATTCTGAATCAAACAGAATCTGTTGTGTCTTTTTAAAAAACTTTTTACCCACTAGGGCATTATTTCTTTCCTATAGAAAATGCCTCAACCTTAAATGATTAGTAATTTAACTTACTAAAAAATATTTTTAAATACAGTTTGCATGGGAAGAAATCACTGGTAAATTAGAAAAGAATATTTGGAACTTAAAACACTGATAGAGGTGTTTAGAAAAGAGGCAAATGGTATATATGTAAAAATGGAATTATTTCCTGAAAAGTTAAGGAGTTTTCACTTTCTATAACCTTGCCATAAGCATCATTAGTTATTTGAGATCGGCAGGGATAAGAGCACAAATATGAAGACTGATTTGATTTTCACATCATTTTAATGACAAGATAAATTTCAGCAACTTGGCTTTCTATATAAAAAGACACTTTAAAATAAATGAAACATATTCGCATGCAAGCAAACACACACACACACAAAGGGAATTATTTGTTTTGACTTGCTGACAGTGTAAGTAACTTGATCAACTGATAGAACCACACTAATTCTATAAACCTTAGAGTATTTTTTATAAACCAGTGGTTAGGGAATATTGGGATTTAAAAGACGATCTTATGCATTTTTATGTTCCTAATGCCTTCAATCATTTTAAGTCCTTGAATAAATTTCACTGAATAATATTTGTTTTACATCTGTAATGGCCCATTTGTTTATAGAGTTAGGTGTCTTTTAAAATGGCAGGTTAGGTTTAAGGGAAAGAAATGTTTTAATAATTTCAGGATTGTTTCTTATTACATCATATTTTTATGCATTTCTGTTAAATTAATAAAATCCATTATCATACATCTTCATGGCATGAAAAAAATTACCAAATTTACATCTGGTGATCCTAGTCAAACTCGCCCATATAAAATGGATAAAGGGAGAAAGATCAATGTTACAGTCTAAAACCTTGATGAACATGACAGGTTAAAAGGTATAGACACAAAAGGCTTTGAATATATCTGGAAAATCTTGATGTTCCATTATCATATGACTTTGTAGTTAACAGTGGGAGAAGCAAGTTACCTGGACCAAGTCATCAGGACTGGCCATTTTTCCAATGTAACTTTGAGACCAAGTTCTGTTGTATTTTGCATTTGCTTTTTGAATTCCTTTTTTTGTAAAGAACATACCAGAAAGCTCAAGTTCTTTGTGTCTGTGGATTTTCTGGGGTCGCATATACATGCACAATGGGATTGATTCTCTTGTTCTTTGGGTGCCCTCTCCCAGGTCTGGGGGCACTTCATTTCAAGCAGGAGAGTGCAAGCCTTACTAGCAGTGGTTCTTTTTTTTTTTTTTTTTTTACAGTGCCTCACCTGGGAAGGAATTACCTTTGGTACCAAAAGGATCAATGCAACAATAAGAGATCTTAATACCCAGATACATAAGACCCATAATGAGATTTAGACTCAACTAGACAGAAAATTAATAAGGATATCCAGGACTTCAACTCAGATCCGGAACAAGTAAACTCAATAAATATTTATAGAGTTCTCCATTTTAAATACACAAAATATTGATCGGCCATTAATAATACCCATTTTTAGAATGAAGCAATATTCCTGTTCTCTATCCCTCTTTTTCTTCCTTTCTTCCTCTCCTTCGCTCCTTTTTTACTTTTCAACATCCTAGTTCCTCACCTCTACTCAATACATTCCTCTGAACACCTGATTCCTTGTGATTCTCCTGTCCCACTGAAACCTCCAATCCATTAAAAAAAATATATACAGCTTAGCTGTGTGCCCACGAAGAAAAGGAATTTAATAAATGTATAGTTGCTTCTACCATAATCATGCCTTTTTTTAAAAGAAGAGAATTTATCATAGAAGAAATTCTCATATAAACACTGTAAACAATTGTCTTTCACATTTTTATGTTGAGCCATTATCCTTGATGACTTGCCGTACCACTAGCAAAATATAAAAAATAAATAAATAAATAAATATTCACTTTATCTTTATTTAGTATTTTGACCACAATACATTCACAGTGTTCTTGGAAACATAAATTATGTTAAATTTTTTAACTTGGGCCTTTGGGATAAGCCAAAGCAGGGCAGGGACTAGCAGTGGTTCTTAAATATGATGTCCCAAGCAATTTGTAATCAATAATAGAGTACCAAAATTTTGGACTACTTTGAGTACGAATTAGATTGCATTTGAAGTTACCCTGAGTAATGTCACCCCAATCAGCTGCATTAAGATACTCTGCAGAAGCGGGCAGAGAAATCCCTGCACTGAAAATTGTTTAATAATGTTTGGCAAAAGCCTGAAAGTGTCTCACTATCATCTGAATATTTGTGTACCCCCAAAATTTATATGTTGAAAACTAATTCCCAATGTGATAGTATTAAGAGATGGAGCCTTTGGGAAGTGATTAAGTTGTGAAGTCTTCATGAATGAGATTAGTGCTTTCCTAAAAGTGGCTCAAGGGAGCTTGTTCATTGCCCCTTCCACCAGGTGAGGATGCAGTAAGAAGGTGCATCAACGAAAGAGTGAGCCCTCCTCAGACACTGAATCTGCTGGCGCTTTGATCTCGAACTTACCAGTCTCCAGAACTTGGCACAGTAAATTCTGTGTTTTTAAAAACTTTTTATCTTGATTTTTTTAAAATATATTTTTACTTTTGAGATAGAGTCTTGCTCTATCTCAAAATTTCCCAGGCTGGAGTGCAGTGGCACGATCTCAGCTTACTGCAACCTCCACCTCCTGGGTTCAAGTGATTCTCCTGCCTCAGCGCCCCCAGTAGCTGGGAGTACAGGTGCATGCCACCATGCCTGGCTAATTTCTTGTATTTTTAGTAGAGATGGGTTTTCACTGTGTTAGCCAGGATGGTCTTGATCTCCTGACCTCGTGATCCATCTGTCTTGGCCTACCAAAGTGCTGGGATTACAGGCAAGATCCGCCGCACCTTGCCCAATTCTGTTGTTTGTAAACAACACGGTCCAAGCAGTCTGGGCAGACTATGACAGTCTTACACATATAAAGTGCGAATAAATAACTGACATTCTTGATATGTTTTCAAGTTCACAACTTACCCTTATAGCCCATGCTTCATCCATGCAAGGCAAGGGTCAACAGACTGTGGTGCATGGGCCTATTCTGGTTTGACCTGTTAGGTTCAAATAATTTTTACATGTTTCAGTAGTTTAAAAAATCCTGTGTGTTGTAATGGAAAAGAGACAAAAAGTTGTTTTATGCAGGCAATGATTTACTTCAAAACACAAGGACAAATAAGCTCTGCATAAGTTCTGCTTTGGTGAGAATTCATTAATCAAGGGGCCAGAATGGTCTTATGGCATTGGCCAAAATGCTTTTGCCAAAGAAACCATACTATCATAGGCCTGACCCGCACACACCACTCTGTTTTTACTCTGGAAATGCAAATATGCAGCAAGTCTCAAATTAAAGGGCCATTGTTACGTAGAAGAAATGTTGTTGCTTTTACAAAAGAAGTGGCTGAAAGTCTTCCTTGAATGTTCCCTTCCCAGTTGTGTGGCAGTAGGAGGTGGCAGTGCTATCAAAGGTGAATTTAAAAAGGAAAAGAATAACTATTCTTTTTGAACACATTTTTAATTAGAGCATCCACCTATGGCCACACCAGGGTTTGTGGTGAATACTTAATTCCTTGGCAAATTCAGCATTTGGAAGTGAAGGTGTACTGTATACAATATTTTGATCATGATTTTGCCTTTGAGTTGAAAAATAAATCTGAGAAAAACTGTGAAATGGACTGAATTTAATCTTGGACTGCTTTAGAAGAATATGTAAAGAAAGGATTCCAGTTTATTGGTGCATGCAAGTGACTTTAGGTTGTGTCAATTTTTCTGATGGTTTTGGTTGAACTAATTATTTAGTCTATAATTGACTAACCCTCTAAATCAATCAAAACCAGGTTGTAATAGTGAATTAAATTTAAATCCTTAAACTGTGGATGTGAAACAATCTTTAAGTGCACTTTATTTTTTAAGGTAATATAAAACAAGTTTAGAATGCAATAAAATCTAGAAAGTAAAAAAAAAAAAAAAAACTATTGCAGGTGTTTATATATTACATTGACTTGGCAAATAGAAATCCTAATAAAACATGTCAGAATTTAGAATATCATAAACCAGGGATCAGACAACTTTCTGTAATAATCCAGATAGTAAATGTTTTAGGTTTTTCAGGCCATATGACTTTTGTTGCAACTACATAACTTTGTATAGAGTAAAGGCATCCATAGACAATATGGATATTGTCTATGGATGCTTTTAGACAAGCAAATGTGTATGGCTGTGTGCTAATAAAACGTTATACATAGACACCAAAATTTAAATTGTATATGATTTTCACATGGCATGAGGTATTCTTTTGATTTTTTTAACTACTTAAAAATATAAAAATTATTTGAAGCTAAGAGGTCAAATCAGAACAGGCAAAGGGCTGAATTTGCCCATGCACCACAGTTTATTGACCCTTGCCTTAGAGCATGGGCTATAAGCGTAAGTTGTGAACTTTAAAACATATCAAGAATGTCAGTTATTCATTCACACTTCATTAAAGAGTGGCTTTGAATGCAATGTCACCTGTGTATTTACTTGACAAAAAAAAGTTTACCCTGAGTTCAATAATGAGAAAACAACTGGACCCATTAAGATTGTGGATCATTCTGTAAAACTGACCTGGACCCTTCAGAACTGACAATGTTATAAAAGCCCAAAGAAAAACAGAATAAAAGCACAGGGAAACTGTTCAAGATTTTTTAAATAAGACATAAAAACTAAAAGCAGTATGTGATCTTTGTTTGATCATGGATTAAAAGAAAAACAACTGTAAGAGGACATAATTTGGATATTTAGAGAAATATTGTATTGATATTACATTTTTGTCTTTGAGATGGAGTTTCACTCTGGTTGCCCAGGCTGGAGTGCAGTGGTGCAATCTCAGTTCACTGCAACCTTCACCTCCCGAGTTCAAGCCTCAGCTCCCCAAGTAGCTGGGATTACAGGCACCTGCCACCATACCTGGCTAATTTGTGTATTTTTAGTAGAGACAGGGTTTTGCCATGTTGGCCAGGCTGATCTCGAATTCCTGACCTCAGGTAATCCATCTGCCTCTGCCTCACAAAGTGCTGGGATTATAGGCAATGAGCCACCATGTCTGGCCAATGTTGCATTTCTGGAGTGTGAAGATAGTATTCGTAGACTTGCAGAACAATGCCTTTGTTCTCAGTTAATACATGCTGAAGTATTAGCAGATGAAGTATTATACTCTTTAATTTAATTTCAAATGATTTAATAATACAAAAAAGTGTGTGTGTATATAGAGAGATGAAGTAAATATGGCAAAATATTAACAATAAATGAACCTGAGTAATGAGTACCAAATACCTTTGTTCTACTCTCAACTTTTACATAGGACTGAAATTTTTCAAAATGAAAATTGAAAAAAGAATATGTAGAAAAAAGATATAGCAGTAAATTTACTTAATTCAAGATATATTTAAAATATAAGAATTATATGATATTTGAAAAGTTAGTTTATCTTTAAAATTCTAAAAAATTTCAACTTCATTTAGGAGTTAAAGCAAATTGACTTGTAAGAAATACCTGGATCATTTCACTGTTTTGATGTTTTCATCTAGTTTGTTCCTAGGAATTATAGAATAGGCAAAACCTAATCTGGGTGAATCAAACACAACAAAATCATCAAACTCAGGTTCCCAGAAGCCCTAAATTTAGACTGTTCTGTTGTTGTATAAGATGCATATTCAGTGATCAGAAATCTAAAAACTATGTTTCCTTCTGTAATTAAGACCACTTTACTTTTTCTGATCCAATCAGATCCAGAGGATTTTACATACTGTTTTGCTCACTAGATTTTTTAAAATGTAGATCAATTTAATCAGAAACGAAGTAAATGAGACCATCATTTAATTTAGAGAAAAGTCATGATCACTCTATTCAAGGACACAAAAGGCACTTTAAGAAGAAAAACTGTAAAACTTTGGAAACAGATACCATGTGTTAGTTGCCTTTATATACTTAATGCCAAACATAATGCCTCACATAGGCAGCCAATTAATGACTGTTTGCTGAATGGCTGAATAAATGAATAAATGGAGGGAGTGCCCTGCTTTATACGGAAACAGGTTGGGTTTGAATTTGATGTAAGGAGAAAATTCAAGATGACTTAGGCACTGGACTGGGCCACTGAAGGAAATCGTGGATTCTTATTTATTTATTGGTTGAAATTTACAATAATAGAATAAACATACCTTGAATATATTTCTAGAGAAAACTTAGCACTTAAAGGTTCAGATACTTATCTACATATATGATGATGAAGACAGTTCTTTAATTTCAAAACTTCTGTCTGTTAACACTCAGGTTGAAACAAATCTGAAAACCATGATATATGAAGGGCAGTTGAGGGAATAGTGGTTGGGAGAGGATGAGTAACTGGCCTCAATTATCTTCAGGGTTGCCATGAGAAAGAGGGAGTAGAGATACTCTCGGCTGCTCCATAAGACCGAACTAGGACCAATGAGCAAAATGAAACGTAGGGTAAGCAGGGTACTAGGCGGATTTCAGCAACCTAAGAAAGAACTTTCTAACAAAGAGATATGCCCAATAGTAGAACAGTTTGCCTTAACAGACAATGAGCCACTGTCACTGGAAGTGTGTAGGCTGAGTTGCTGCAATCGTTTTCTATGGGTAACTGGGGAGGTAGTGCCTACATGGGGTGGGAGATTGAGGCTATTTTTCCTCTTCCAACCTGAAAAGGCATTTGTTCAACAAACCTGAAAATCGTTCTACAAATTTGGTGTTAATACTAAGCAGATAATTAACAAATACTTTCAATACCACAAGGTCTTCTACGAGCATGTAACAAGTAAGGAGAACATCATTGACTGTTTTTTGCATGTTTTACCAGTAGATGTAGACTTGACATTAGTTACTAACCAAAGAAAATTTAGGTTGTCTCAGTATGTAAAATGATGCCATGTCCCAACAGAGGTCTAGAATGCCCTTGGGAATTTCAAAGACTCTAGGATTTGTTCTTTCTCTACATCCTGAGCCACTATACTTGTGTACTCTGTTATTGCAAACTGAGCTTATTTTCCCTGGGTGCCCCTAACTAGACAATTATC
Organism: Callithrix jacchus; assembly: GCF_049354715.1. Lineage (NCBI taxonomy): Eukaryota > Metazoa > Chordata > Mammalia > Primates > Cebidae > Callithrix > Callithrix jacchus. Next base: position 67,336,589 of record NC_133509.1, on the reverse strand, counting down.
TCTAGTTTCTTTCCCCTATAATCCTCTTGAACACTGCAACTAGATGTTTGCCTAAAACCACTTTTGAACAAATTACTACCTATTAAAAAGCCTAGAATAATTCATCCATTTAGAAATATGTATGGAAAAGATTAGAAGAGGCATAAAATACAAATAGTTATTAAAGTGGTAGAATTACAGATAAGCATCATTTAAATGTTCTTGGTGTGATACTAATGATAAATAAAGTCAGGTGCAAAACAGACTCTACAAAGTGTCCCTATTACTTAGCATATTACATACAAAAGCTCCAAGTTAACTTTTTAAAAGACCTTTCATTAAGTCCTCCCAATTTACTTTTTCTCCTATTACCCCTGCAATAACTTTCCACTCTCTCCAAGCCCTTTTTCCTCCTCCTTGTCCCTCACTGCTGCTTCTCTCATTGTGCCTCTATCATTACATTTGCTGTCTTCCTCAGCTCTGCAACAAATACTTCATGTCATTTGCGGGTTCACTTGTACTTAATGTGGGAAAGCCTTCTGAGGGCAGGGCTTTGTCTCTTTGTTCAACATTGCATCTTCTGGATCTAGAACAGTGCCTTGCAGATAAAAAGTGTTTCTGAATTATGTGTTAAATGAATGATTGTCATTACTGTGACTACATGAACCCACAACATTCTCTACCTTTGAAATTCGATATATATTATCTATTGCGATTTTATATTGCATTGTACTTTTTTCTAGTTGTGTCCATGTTTTAGTGTCAAAATAAAGAGATAGATGTCACCATGTCACCTAATATAATCCTTTAATTCAATAAATTTTTATTGAATACCTACTGTGTCAGGCACTTAAGTAGGTGTTACGATATAAATTTAAAACTTCATTTAACAGAAATCAGTAAAGGCCAAATGGAATATTTCTTTGCTAATTTCTTTTACACATATAAATATACTTGAAATCTATAAATAATAGTCAACTTTTCTACCATCTTTCTTTTCTACCAACTTTCTATCAAACTCATTCAAAATAAATATTTAAAATAAATTAAGACACTCAGGGTATCCTGATATCCAACATCAAATCATTAATGATAAGTAGAAATAAAAAATCTAGTATAAATTTTTATTGGTTTAGGGGAACTAACATTTAATTATTTGCTGTTCCAAGATCTTTATAGTGACCAGAAAGATTTTGAAAACTGAAGGCTTTATGTCTAGTCTCTAGTTTAGGTAATGTTAAGTCTCTTTAGCAATATGAATATTTTTGGAAGCTGCTACATGCTATACTTTTTCAGAACCAGATGCAACAATTTGGTACAGAACACAGTAGAAGAGATCACTAATTTTCCTTTTCCCCCAATAATCTGTGTTTATTATGCCAATTTTAATTACCATGCAATCTAATGGATTTAAGGCTTATATTTTCCACATCACTAGACATCACAAACATGAAAGCATTTTATACTGTCATTATACATCAATGTTTGTACTTGGTTATACATATATACAGAAATTATTCACACATCTTAACCTTGCTATTTCCTTCTTTCAAACCAACATAATTTTACCGTGAAAGCAGCTTTTTAATAAATGGTATAAGAAATACAGCAAGGCACACTTTTTTAAAAAACTTTTTTCTCATTACCACCTCAAGAAGCATAAAAAAATGAAAATGTTGTACATAATTCAATAGTAGTATGTCACCAGTTTATAATATACAACACCATATGGTTGTTTCTTGAAGTGCTGCATAGATTACTTTTTAAATGAAATAAATAAAATGGTGCTTTTAATAGTTGCTGAATTTTGAAAGAAGGACCAGTGTTTCTTCTCTATGCTGCAATCAATTCAAATGTTGGCCTCTTAGGTAAAACACTTTCAATAAACACAGTCATCATACCATTAAAAAAATCCAGATTGAAACATGAAATTGGTCAAGTACTGGTGGGAGTCATTCTAGACAGGAGAATTTAATGGACCACCAGTTGGCAAACTGCAGAACTTTAAAGAGTGGAAGAGGGGAGGAGGCAACAGAAAAGTCTAGCTGGAGAGAGAGGGGTGGTAGAGGTAGCTTGGGACAGGAATCCATGGGAGAACAAGCAGCTTTGCTGAACTTCAAAGACGATCACCTAAAGAGAACCAGTGCACACATTCAGATCACAAGGCTTGTGTGGAGAAAACACATTTGGAAGGAAGATTCATCTTGGGAGAAGTCAATGTAATAAACGGCAGTGACAAACATGATGGAACCAGAGACCAGCCCAGGGCAGGAGGATGAGGCCACCCCTGAGTTGCAGCCAGGCGTATCTACAAGAAACAAAAAAGTGACAAGAAAAGGTTTCAGAAATGTCTTTTTCATGAGCAAAACCGAGCCCTTTAAGGAACCATTGACAGCTGCAATTGTGGGACTACTTGCTAATGTTCTGAAATAAAAATATATAAAATATAAATAATAATTGTAATAGCCCAAGCTTCATATTACTGACAAAAAAAGTCTCAGTGTAGATGTGAAAAATACATTGATTTTTTTAAAAATGTGGTTTCAAAGAAAACAAGCAAAATCATCAAGTTTGACCTTTTCTCTGGATCTCATTCACTCTTTTGCCTGTGAACTCAGTTTTGAACATCAAAATAGCTTCAAACTAATATGAAAATGTGAGGCTGCTGATACCAAGTGATGTGGCAAAGTATTTACAATGTACAATGATTCCACAGACTGGGAACTGATAGGCCCTCAGGCTTAACCCTTCCTGCAGTGATTTTATGTGATTTATTTATATCAAACAATTCCACTATTGCATAGTGGTGAAATATTCATAACATTGTGATTATCCTAAGTGTTTCAGCCCACATAAAGATATTAACTGGGCTTCTAGCTCCAATAGTAATGCACTTCATTTAAGGTACATACAGCATTGTGGAAATGAGATGAATTCAATTATATTTGTATGTCTCATGGCTTTGATATAAATTTGCTCCAAACTCTATCTGTTCTGCCTATTTCTAAATGGCTAAAAGCAACTGGTCAAATGTGAGGAACACCTAAATTCCAATTTAGGCAATGCAGGCTGCAAGTATTATAAGTCCCCTGACTAGCTCTCAAAGAAAGCCAGCTTTTGCTTGTCTGGGCTTAAGCTGAGTTCTGACGTCTGCTATCTTGAAGGGTTGTTTTACTGCCCTTCAAGAACAAAATATTCTCTTTATTTTTGTCTCTGTTTTTCCACAATCTTTAAACATGTGTTAAGATCCGGAAAAACCTGTTATTAACAAAAAGTGGTTTGGCTGGAGCCATGGGAAGGAAAGAAGAAAAGTTAGATAAAAAACAAGGGGAGACAGACAGAAACAGATGGGACAAAATTTGGTATAGTAAAATAATGCAGTAACACAAGAAAGCCTTGCGCATTGTTCAAATGCTGAGGACATGACTCATTTGAATCTGGCCACCGAGTAGGGAATCCTTAGGTGAGGCAAATCTGGTCTTACTAAATGCTGGCATTTAAATTGTCTCTGGATAATCAATTATTTCAACTTGGCCCACTTGGAAATGGGCAGGCCAGATTGGCTGAGCACAGATCTGGTGTGTGTGTGTGTGTGTGTGTTTGATAGGCGATGCCCAATAACATCTTTGTTATTTTCCATAGCAGGGCTAGTTATTCAGAAGTGCTGGATAATTTAAAGACACTTCACATCCAGCAAAACCTTAGTTTATGAAAGTTATTTTAAAGGTAAGTTTAATAAGATTATACCTGTATTTTCTAGTGAAAAATTAATACACAATTACCAAAGGCAGTTTCTTAAACTTGCTTGACCAGCTTTGGAAAATATCAAGCACTTGATGTCAATCCAATTAATAGAATGGGAATTGTGCTGTGTACATGAGAAATGTTTTCTCTTACAGCTTTCTCAGTTTGTAAAATCTGAGCAGCAGCATTTAAAACTCTTTATGTGTGTACTTGAGCATTCACAAATACAAGTAATTGCCTAAAAACTAAAATCTACTGGCCATCAACTATCACATTTACAAACCAATAAAGTAGAAAAGGCAATAAAGCTAAAAAGTTCTAAAGGAAATATCTGCACTGGAAGTAAATACAGCTCCTCACCCCACCCCCAAAACACCATACTCATACACATACACACAGTAAAACAAAACTCCAAACCACCAGAGCAGACCAAAAGGAAAAGGAAAAGCATACACTGGCTGCATGTGATGAGTTAAATTTTTATACCACGGTATTTATCCAGCCTGAAGTTTAGGGTTAAACCATTCATCAAAGATCAGAGGCTTATGATGAGGATTATGAAGAAATAACTGTCAGAATACAGCAAAAAGATTAGTGCAAAGTACATCTCTTAGGCAGGTCCTAGGAGGCACTCCAGACACACATTATGTGCTTCCTCCAAATTAGGCAGAAAGATCTGGATCTATCCAGTTACCTTTCCTTTGATGTGATTTGCTGTAACTGACCTCTCTATTTTTATAGAAACATGACACATAAACAAAAATAGTGAAAAGCACAGCAGTATGCCTAAAAATCAGTGCAAATGCAAACTATTAGATCATGTTAAAATTTCTCAAGCAGTTTCAGTGGGTTTCTAATTAGAACACAGTAAATAAAAAAACCTCTGAAAATCTGAGAACATTTTTTTGAGTACTGTAGACTATCTGCTATTCTAAGTTATAGCTCTTCTGGATGGTATCATAAACGTTTCATAATCTGAAAACTTATTTCTGGGGGGGAAAAAACCCCAGCAAATGTAATTTGCTGAATTTTACTGTCCTGATAAAAAGAGCATCCCAACTGATGATTTTCAAATGACTTTAAAAACCACAGCTTTTTCTTTTTCTTTTTCTGAACTTGTAGAAAGAACAATGATAACAATTAAGCTCTTATAGACAAGAAACCTCATATCTACCAAGAAATTTTGCTATGTATTCTTGACATTAAATACTGAAGGCATGTCAACATTTTGAGATTAAATAATTTGCCCTAGTTGACAGTATTTTAACAACATGTGACCATTTATACCCAGTTATCCAATGCTAACGTTTGGTGAAAAATTTCAGGCATCCAGATGTTTTGTCCACATGATACTGAAAAAAACTCTGAATAGGGCCAATAAATATGGCTATTTAAATGGCTCTAGGCCTGTAACGAGTCACTTGGGGGCAATGTGAGTTCTACAGAAGTAGAATCAGGCTGCTTCTCCCTCTCCCTGATATAAGGCCAGGCATCACCAGGGCTTAACAAAAAATACTGCTGACTGGCAGGCGGGCTGGCTGCTAATTTTACACTGTCCCTGCTTGTAAAATGTGAGGGTTACACAGATCCATCAACGGATTCACTTTCTCCAAGTCTAAAGATGGAACTGCTCATCATTTACATTTCATTTCAATTCTATGTCTATGTAAGATAGAGAAGAAATTCCCGGAGGATCAAAAAAGGGAGAGTGCATCGCAAAGGCTTCTCCAGTGCCAGAGCTTCTGGAGCTCCAGATCTCAGCATGACTGGTGACTTGAGGGTCACAGTCACATGATGTCATGCTCAGAATGGTGTTGCTTTCAAGCCTTTATCTCCTTTCAGAAAACAAAATCAGCCAGGCTCTACCAGCCCTTCTACAGAGGTTGGCAGAGCCAGCAGTACAATCGGTTCTAATAGAACTTGTTTTGAAGCAGCTTATGGAATTGCAGTTACTCTCCCTTAATGGTCAGTTTTACTGCATACTGATGGAGAATGTGATTATAGGGTGGACTTGTTCCACAGAAAATACATTTCTCTCTCTCCTACTTTTGTTCTCACTTGCAGCCAATTGTAAATAGAGTCTGAAACGCAGAAAATTAGTTGAGCTATATTAGCAACTGGGATGCCTTTCTTCAGTTTTGCATACCGAGTTTATTTTTAGGGATATATGGTATAGATGGCCCCCCTTAGTCCCCATTTCTAGCAGCTCTAAACAGAATCACACATTTTAATAAGCTTAGGGCACAGGTGTTGCAGGAAAAAAAATAATTATGTTTGCCATTCATCTTTCAAATTAAATAATGTGTTTTTAAATAGTAACTTTTTTCATAATACATTATGGGAACAACATTTATCTGTCACATTTTAAAAGATGTATTTGTAATAAATGTAAATTACTTTTAGAAAATCAGTAATTAGGCTCATCAAAAAATAAACAATCTGCCACAAAAAAGATAATCTTTAGCATAGTTAAGTATAATAACTGTTATTTGAATAAGTTAACAAATTAGGGTAGATTGCTTCTGTAATTCATTTCCTATAGCACGAGTTTAGGTGACGGCATTAAGCTTCTGGAGAGGCGGGTGGAGGTGGCATTAGGCACCTCATCCTTGGGTGAAATATGACTCTCACATTTGAAAGCTCAAATTTTCTTCTTTAAACTTGATTGAGAAAGCATATTCATCACTGGGGCTTAGAAATGGGAAATAACAGAATCTTTGTGTCACTTTTAGAGATACATCATCATCTTGGAATTATCGATCAATAGCTGTCTTATTAAATATGAAGAGTGGAATGACTTTGTTAAAAAAGTTGATGGAAATCATCCTGTCACCTTCAGGCAAAATTCAAAAATTCTGTTTTTATCAAAACGCCATTAACTTGTCATGTATTCTATCTGCATTTGCTTTCTGCGCCTGTTCTCAATCTGTGTGTGGATAAATAAGAGCCTCTTCCTTAGCACCAACTTTCCCCTCCTGTTTGAATCCTTAGACATGGCCATGATTAGGAGTTGTGACAGCACAGCCTTCCACTGGGGAAGCAAATGTGATGATAGTTACATTAGACAGAAGCATAAAAGGAAGGCCCAAATCAGGAGATGCAGCCTTTAGCCTAATCATTGTTCATCTCCAGGCACTGAAGAGAATGGACAGCTCTCTGTGCAGAAAAGTGAAGTGGAGAGTATTGTTATTGTGCATGCATTTTGATCATGGAGTATAACTGCAATTTGGATAACCTTATTCTCCCTCAATGGAAGAATTTGATGCCTTAAATTGTTCAACTACTTCCTCAAATTTTGTATTCTTGCCAAAATGATGTAATAAAGATAATGTCACTGTTCCCTGTTTTTATTTATTTATTTTTATTTTGCTTCACAGTTACTTTCATTGTTGGGGGCATTTCTTTTACCTAAATGTCTTATTCAGATAACTATCTGCCATGATTGGTCATTCTGACTAGCTTTTTCTCCTACCATGGTTTTGTTGACCTGAACTTAATATTTTAAAGACATATATGGCGGAAGGACTATACATACCTTTTAGTGAGATGATTTTCATGCTTGGGGAGTGGGTACATTCTACCTATGCATATTTCTATGTCGTTCTTCACAAAAGTTTACAAGATTTTCTTCACAGGTTAAAGTTTTGGGGCTGGGATGTGATGCAGCCTTGTCTGTTGGCTGATTTTCCTTCAAGGAGAGGTCTTGAACTTTAGATTTGGCTGAAGCAGCATTATGCTCTTCTGGCAATCCAGATTCACCTTGTTTTCCTGAACTTTCCTTTTCACTGTCAAGCCTTGAAGGAGTAAACTCTAAGTTTTCTGCACAGCCATTGGAAGTTGGGAGTAAACCGTTCATTTCCTTTTCAATCTCAGCTCCTCTCTGAGGGGAAGAACTTGAAAGAGCCACTGTATCTGTATCATCAGCTAAAAGAGAAATATCACTGAACTCAGAAGAACGTGCTGTTGCCTGCAGTGGCACTGCAGCTTCACTGGGAACTGCAGATTCATTTGGAGGAGCACCAGAGAAGCAAGGTTCCTCTCCATCAGAGTCATCCTCAACACAGGCCTCAAAGAAGCATTCAATGTCTTCCTTGTCCTCTAAGCCTGAGTCAGTAGTGTCTAGTGGCAATGGAGTGCTGCTTTTCTCTTCTATGTAATTAGTGACCTCCCCACAATCACTGTCATGAGATGAGAGAGATAAGTACGAATAAAAGTCCCCTTTTCTCAGCTGGATGGGCCGGTGAGAATGTTCCAACACTTTCTCCTTGATTTGAGTTAATGAAGTAGGAGCAGCCACCTCGTTTTCAGGTTGAGATTTACTTTTTAGGGCTGTTGAAGCCATGTCAATGATTTCCTTAACAAAGTTGTGTACTGAACAATCTTCGGCATCTTTTTGATGGAAAACATCTGGCTCACAGTTGCAAAAGGAAATGTCGCTGATAGAAGCATTTTCTTCTGTTCTGTTTTGTTCAAGTGCTAGGCAACAACCAGCAGATTTTCCAGCCATACTCAGTGCATCATCAGATGATTTCAGTGCATCAGAGTCTTGTTTGTTGTTAACCCTGGTTTCTAAAGCCAGTTGTGAGTAAGACTTCTCAGTGGAAGTAGAATCAGTACTTTGATTTTCAAAATGGTGGTGATTTGGGCATTTCTTTGGAAGATGTCTAACAGCTTGGGAAACAAATTCCTTGCCAGCAATATTTGAATCATCTGAACTATCCATAAATGCTTTACACTTATAATGCTCACTCCCTGAAATCTCTTTCCCATTTGAACTAAGATTTTTTGATACTTTTGAAATTCCATTGAGTTTGTCCTTTTGCCTTTCTGGAATATTTTCAATATTGCCATTTTCCATGTCAGCCACATATGGATCTTTATTAACTTTGAAAATAGTTTTCTTATTTTCACCCTTTGTCCCTAACTCACGGGTATGAGATGAATTCTTGCCATTTCCATTATTTTCAGAGGCACGTTTTACAGAGCCATTTAGAAGAGCCTCAATGTTCAGGGTATCAGAAGGATTGGTCATCTCACTGCTACTAACATCTTTACTGCCCTTCATCTCATCACTGACACTGCACCTTTTCTTTTCTCTTGTCAAAGACAATTTTGGCCTAATCCAGGTCTGTAACTCATTCTTTATATAGTCCAGCCCTGACATCAAGTTGCAGTCTTCATAAATTTCATCATCTGTTGCAATACTGGAGTCATCATCCTCATCTTTGATGCACAGCTCTTCTTCAGTCAAGGTAAGAGTAGAGCTGGAGAGCAGGTCGCTGTCATCTTCATCATCAGTGCAAGCAGAGGTGCAAGAGACATTAACAATCATGCTGACATTGACATCGCTTTCATCAGCCACTGAACGAGTCAGACGCTTCCTGAATGATGCATTCGATTCTGGGATCTTGTTCTTGTGTAACACAATATCCTCTGAGCAAAGAGAGAGCTCGTCACTGCTGCTGAGTTCTGTTAGAGATGCCGCTGAGTCTTCATTGATAGAAGATGCTATGTCCAATGACATCTGGCCAGTAAAGGACATCTTTTGGGAACTGCTTTGAAGAGTGATATCAGAAACACTTCGCTTTATCTTTTGCTCTGAGGGGCTCTGGATATTCTCCAAACGATTCAGGAGATCTAATGTTCTTTTACTTAGTTCACCAACTGAGCCACTGCTCACGCTTATATCCCCAGAGCTGTGACAGCTAAAAAGATCTTCATTGCTTTTATAGGATGTCAACCAACTTTCTAAAGAAGTACTTCGCTGGAGGCTGTCATTGCCATTTTTAAAGATGCCCAATCCAAATAAATCACCCCCTGGAGAAAGGGACTCAATAGATGAACTACGAGATAAAAGCGAAAGCTGTTTGGCATTCTGCATGCCAGTGTATGTCTTTTCTATATTGCCACTTTTATATGAAATGTGATCCATTTCATGAGATGCACTTGCCAAAATCCTTTCATGGGGAGGTACATCTAGTTGTAACTCTGTAGTCTGATGTTTAGATTTGCAAGATTTTTTATCAAAATAAAAACCACGAAGCAGGGGATCCTCCACATGTGCTTTTTCGCTTTGTGACTGTTTCATTATCATTGGTAATTTGAGTTTTGAGCCTTGGAGGTATGAGTAATCATAAAATGTAAACACATCATGTTTTCCTTGTAATTCTTCTCCCAAACAATCAGGGGTATGTTTGGTAACACTGTTTAAATCTCCAACTTTTCCATTTACACAACCCACTGGTGAAATGGAGGACTGAGAGCTATTTGGAAGCTTAATGCATTCCCCCTCATCTTTAATTTTTTGCTTTAACACGTTAACTGCATCTCCCATTTGTGGGTCCAGATGTTCAGTTTCAAGGTTACTTGGGGAACCATCCACTGCACTCAGCAAGCACATTTCAGAGTTGGTAGTGGTTTCTGTGTCTCCTTCACTGACAATTCCACTCTCACTGCCTGAATTCTGGCTCATGTCTCCTCCATGACATGTATTACAGGGCTTTATCAAATTGGAATCCCCTAGAAGATCTGGCAAAGATTTGGTAGATGAAAATGAAGAGTCTTTACTGAGACTCTTAGTTAAAACATTTGGCTGTGGCATGCCAGTGACCTTTGGATTGTTTTTCAGAAATGGCATGTGGTTATCCTCATAGAGTTCAACATTGTGGAGGCTGTACACCTGGTAAATATGTGGACTAGAGGGGGCAGTAATATTTGAGGCATACTGAGAGCCTCCATGGTTACCAGCCTCCTGGTCATAACCAGGGTCCTCATTACTTGTCTCTCCAAGCTTCAAGGAAGGGATGACAGGTTGGGGTTCTTGATCAAGGTCATTCGATTCTTCATTCAAACTAATTAACTTGTTACTTATATCTGTTTCATCCCATTCCAGGGCATCCTCACTCATCCCATTTAGGTCCATCAAGCCAGGATCAATCACATTCAAAGACTCCTGTGTGAGAGAAAGCAAAAAAAAAAAAGGAGGAGAATTAAGGAACACAAGCATGAAAATCTTATCCATTGAAAATCTCTTGGAAGAGTCAGGAAAGAAAACTGTCCCAAGTATGGACTTGAAAGATAGCCTAATTATCAGCTCTGTTCCTCTCTGGAATAACACCCAGAAATTATTGAAATAGGTTTTTCTATCAATAGTGTGTTACTGATGGCAATAACAGAGATTAAAATGCAAGATTATTATTGTCAAACTGTAATTTATGGAATTAGTTATTTCCTATTGATTCATCTACATGTTTAATCTTGGATACAGTGAAGATGAAACTATCAGGTAAATGAAGGTAAAAAGAGTATAGCCTATGACATCTCCTAAAGTATATTTGCACTAATTGTATTTTAGTTCTGGAGTCCATAGAATACTATCTGTAGCCACACGTGGCAAACTCCTTCTTGCCTCTATTCCTGGGTTCTCCATTTTAAGGAGTTTTTGTCTAGAAACTTAAAATAGAGTTGTAGCTACCATGTAGAGCATTTCATGGGCCACAGCCACATGACTGTGTACCCCTTCCTCTGTGTTCTGTTTAGGGATCTGTCTTTTCAGATCGTGGCCCTGCTCCCAATCAGACATAAAATTAGCAACACTTGTCTGGTTTCTTCACCTGTATCTTCCTAGACTCTGAGTGCTCCAGGGCAATTTCTCAGTCAAAGTTCTCTCAGCCACTTTCTTTTCCAATCTCTCTCTGTGACAGAGATTTCACTTTGGTCCTTGTTAATTTGGCTCACTACTGTGAGTCCTGCCCCCATTCCTTATAGATAGGAACCTCTCACTCCAGCCCACACCGGCCCCATAATAATTATCTGAAGACATTCCTGAACACTCCAGGATGAAGTAGCCCATATTCCTTTATGCTGCTCTCTGCCTGCCCACTGGGACCCTTGATGTTTCCTTGGACTTCTTGGCTCTGCCCCTGTTTAGATAGAGCTTGACATATTCTGGGACACAGTAGCTGGCTGGGCTCCTGGACTCTGTTCAGATTACTTCACTGCCCTTACTTGCTCTCCGGCTGTTTGAATTCATGCTAGAGCCAAGAAAGGTGTCATATATATATATATATATATATATATATATATAGAGAGAGAGAGAGAGAGAGAGAGAGAGAGAGAGAGAGAGAGTAGGCCTTGATAGGCTCACCTACAGACAGAAACATAAACAGAGCTTCTAGTTCAGCTTATGCTTATGCAGGGTAGCCAAGCGGATGAGCATGGCACTAGAGCTAGCAGACTGGTTGAAGGGCTGACTTTGCAGATTACCATATACATGACCTTGGGCAAGTTGCTTAACCTTGCTGAGCACCAGTCTTATTACCTGTAAAATGGGGATAGCACTACCAATTTTTCAAGATCATTCTGAGTATTCAATAAGCTAGTGCCTGTGAAGTGCTGAGGAGGCAGGCAGTTTTGTTTGTTTGTTTGTTTTTGACACAGGATCTCACTCTGTCACTCAGGCTAGAGTGCAGTAGTGTGATCATGCCTCATTGAAGTCTCAGCCTCCCTGGCTCAAACAATCCTCCCACCTTAGCCTCCCAAGTAGCTGGGACTACAGGCGTAGGCCACCACACCTAGGTAATTTTTTATTTTTTGTAGAGACAGGGTCTCACTATGTTGCCCAGGCTGGTCTTGAACTCCTGGATTCAAGTGATCCTCCCACCTTGGCCTTCCAAAGTGCTGGGATTCCAGGTGTGAGCCACCACATCCAGCCAGTAGCTAGAGGTATCACACAGCATAACAACAGGCCAGTGTATTTCTGTTACAAGTCAGAATTATTTTAACTATCTGGTTGAAAAACAGACCATGATGCTTTTATTCTTCAGTAGTGGGGGAATAGCTTCACCTGCAGCATATTAGCAAAACCTTCCTAAGAAGCCCTCAATCCTTCCTGAAACTAATAGTTAAAGGGTACCACACAAACACATTAAGTATAAAATATCCATTAGCACTTTATTATATTGGGTATGTAAGATATTATCTGTATAGCCTACTTAAGAGTCCAGTTATGGGCATGGTGGCACGTGCCTGTAATCCCAGCTACTCGGGAGGCTGAGGCAGGAGAATTGCCTGAACCCAGGAGGCAGAGGTTGCGGTGAGCCGAGATCGCACCATTGCACTCCAGCCTGGGTAACAAGAGCGAAACTCCGTCTCAAAAAAAAAAAAGAGTCCAGTTATAAGATAAACATTAATTAAGGGATATTTTTTAATTTTCTAAGAGAAATCTTCCTAGCTGCCAACGTTATAGCAGTTAATCTAGTACTCCAGCAATACCACAGTCGCTTAGGTATAGAGTACATTCACTGTGATAAATTCTTATTAGAATTTCTGTTTATTCTTTGCTTGCTGATAAAGGAAGTACTAATGACTGGTTAGTATGGCTAATGAATGTTAAAATCTTCAGCTGTAGGAACAATCAATCAGTCTAATCAAATAGTATATTAATTTCAAATACTATCTTGGCTGACACTGTACTCTGAGAGTACTAATAAATAATTGAATTAGTCTTTCAAGGGAGCTTTTTTTGTAACAACTCTGGTTGACTTTAACATTTAGCAGCACAGATTTTCCACAAGGATCCCAAACCTAGGAGCTCACATGGATATGCAGGAATTGTGCCATCTGGATGGGCTGGGAGCTCAGCCCAAGTGACACCTGCAACTCAGACTCCTCTTCCATGACACAGTCATTTTCTGACCAAATGCTGCCTTTATGGCTTTACAAATTCAAGTCTAAAACACTGTAAAACTTATAGCAGCATCTAAGGGAAAAAAATCCTTTGCTCAATGAAGTACAGTTGACTCTCCGTCTCCATGGGTTCCGAATTCATGTATTCAACCAACTGCAGATCAAATATATTTGCAAAAAAAACTTCCACAGTTACAAAAAGAAAAACTTAAACTTGCCCTGTGTTGAGTGATGTGTAGCCATTGTATTTAACTACTACAAGTAATCAAGAGATGATATGAAGTAAAGAGAGAGGATGACCATAGGTTATATGCAAATAATAAACCATTTTATATCAGGGACGTGGGCATCTGAGGATTCTGATATCTGTGTGTGTGTGATGGGGGAGGGACATTGACAAAGAGTTGAAGCTGGAGTGGAAAATTTCCATAGGAAGAGATTAAACTTTTGGATGTAATACTGTTCTTTTCTTAACTCTCTCCTCTTATAAACCTCTTATATTTATTGTGATTTCTGAAAAATTTTTTAAATGTCAATTCCAGGAAATATCTGACAGGATCCATTAGAAAATCATTCACTTTAGACTTTATATTTTTTCATATAAAAAATGCTACTCACTCACTCCCTTCCTGTTGTGGATTAAATTCTGTCAGTATTTTCAATAAAATCTCCATTTCCTCAGGATTTAACCTCAACCATAAAATATACCCCTGGGGCAAAAAAGTGGGAAAAGTTTCCAAGAAAGACATTAGAATATTTACATAACTAAAAAAGTTCTCTTTGGAAAAAAAGATTTGCATATACAAAGATGTAACTGATGGGAGAATTATTTGCTTGAATGCTTTCTTTGATGATAGCCCAACATAGCCAGTAATGCTCAGGCTAATCAAAAGTTTGTTTTTGTTGTTTTCCTAGAGGAACTATTTGGTACTTTTTTTAAAAAGGTAGAATGTTCCTGTCTTTGATATAGTGATATAATTAAATGAATTTAGACAAAATCTAAGAGTACTTGAATGAAACCAAATGGATAAGTAGTAGTGAATGTGGTTCCAAAAGAGAGCCTGCAATTCCAGAAATAATTCAGAATTAATTCATGCAAGGGTCTTTTATTCATAAACTTGCTGCATGGGTACAGAATGCTGACTCAAACCAGGCACTATATAAATAATCACACACACACACACACACACACACACACACCCCTATTCAGATGGAATTAATTAATGCTAATTTATTATTTTTATTCTTGAAAGCTTTATTTATATTAGCACTATACAGGGAAAGTAATAATAGTGGCTAGAGAAACGATGATGATGATGATGATGATGAAAAAGAAGAAAGAACCAAGATAATAACATACAGATCAGGATAGATAAATAAGGGAAAATTCCAACATTCATATATTTACTCTGCTTTTTTTGGTACCCCCTCCAACTGTGGCAAGTAATACACATCTCAATTAACACCCTCTGCATGTGTGTGGCTTTAACCGAGTTAGGTCTCCCATGATTGCACTTTGATTTTCTTAAAGTTTTTGCTTAAATGGTGGGTGTTTGTAAAAGACGAGAAACACTTTATTAGCTAAAGAGTAAAGATAAAGGAACTTGACCATCTACAAAATGATAACCTAAAAGAGTACTGATATAGCTACCTATGGATACCTTTAATTCCCTTTAAAAAGTTGCATCTTTTGAAAGATCTTTTTCTAAAAAAATCTCAAAAAGACTAGGATGAACGGAATGTTACAGTCAAACTTCCGGTACTCAGAATGTGCAGACCATTAAGAGGTCTTGTAATATGTGACCCCGTTCATTCTAGATCCAAGAGTTTATTGGGCAGCACCACATGCAAAAACCACGAAGGAAAGATTTATCTGGAGAAAAGTAGAACACAACAGTAACATACAAATAAATAAAAGTGACAAAAACACAAACAGCAAAAACTGTAATTGAATAAAGATGTATGTATTTACCCCAGGGTGAAAAGCAGAACACACAAAGGTTTGAGAGGGTGATGGAGAGGTGGGAGATAATAACATACAGATTAGGATAGATAAATAAGGGAAAATTCCAACATTCATATAGTTACTCTGCTTTTTTTTGGTACCCCCTCTATCCTAAACCTAAAACCTAAGTGTCTGAGCATTAGTTACATAATTATTTTCCTAAATTACACTTAGGTAGAAATTTTATAAAAACAAAACAAAAGCAGGAAAGGTGCAGTGGCTCATGCATATAATTCCTGCATTTTGAGAAGCGGAGGCAGGAGGATCACTTGAGCCCAGGAGTTTGAGACCAGCCTGGGAAACATAGTGAGACACTGTTTCTACATTAAATTTTTTAAAAATTAGCCAGGCATGGTGACATGTGCCTTTTGTCCTAGCTACTCTGGAAGCTGAGGTGGAAGGATTGCTTGAACCCAGGAGTTCAATGCTGCAGTAAGCCATGATCATGCCACTGCATGCCAGCCTGTGCAACAGAGCGACCCTGTCTCTAAACAAAGAACCCAGATAAGAGCAATGACAAACAACTGCTTCCATCTCTGAAAACGGAAAGATAACTTTTAAGAGAACTCTGAGTGTGCAGTACTCTACCTCTTATTGAGCAGAGAATGGACTCAGAATTAGCGAGAAAAAATATAGAAGAAAATATAAATCAGGATAAAAAGAAAAATGTTCACTCAGCCACTTTGCAACGGGAGAAGGTATTCATATAGGTTTGAGTTTGAATCCTGGATCTGCTCTCCCATATGTTAGCTGTGTGATCCTGGACAAGTTATTTAACTTCTATATGTCTCACTTCTATCATTTGTTTATCTTGGACAATTACAGTACATTGTATCTACCTTATAGATTGTTGGGAGCTTTAAATGACTAAAATGTATTTAAAGTCCTATGGGAAGAGCCTGGTACACAGTAGGGGTGCAATGACTGGCAGGTATCAGCATACATTCCCTGTGCTGAAGTGAGCAGAGGAGAGTACAGCTGAAACCTAAATAACTTTAACAGTGTTTAAAATTGGAGGTTGTTTGACTAATTTCTTTGGTACAACCATATGCATGGGATTCAATGAAATAAACATTGATTGGGCCCCTTACTTACCTCAACTGCCCTGTAAATGGGGTGATACATTTGCCTTTTCATATCCTAGTTGGATTTATCCCATAAAGATAACCAAATGAGAAAAGACACTTGCCCAGTCCTCAGCAAGGCCCAAAGCTCAAGGACTTTCTATTTCCTGAAAATAATCTTTTTTTTTTTTTTCCAAAAAAGGCAAGTCCATTGTCTGTGAAATTCTATCACAACTGACACATTAGAGCAATCAAATCCTGCTCACTATCTATCAGATTGACAATAATGTTAAAGTAACTTGTCTCAGCTCAGAAAATGCTTTGAAAGTCTATCTCACACTAATGATCAAAAACTGTTCTGGTGAATGCTCTTTTTCAATAACAGCTGATCAGAAACTCAAAACAGACAATAAAATCTAAGTCATCTCACACATCTCACTAAAATGAGTACTGACATGGACATATTTCCTAGTCTTGACTACACGGATAATTCTGAAATAGTTGAAAATGGAAAATCTATTAGATGTGGCTTTAAAGTAAGTTTTATTACAGTAAAAATTGCCTTTGTTCTCAAAAGGGATCCGGGACAAAGGGGAGTCTAGTAATGGGAAGCAGGGGTTTTCTTCCCATAAATAAACTTCCTGAGGACAGGGGTTCTGTCTCTCCTATCTCCACTAGAGCCCCAGTACTTAAAATAGTGTCTGGTATAAAGCAGGTTCTTGAAAAATGATTACTGATTGCCCAGGCATGGTGGCACATGCCTGTAGTTCCAGTTACCTGGAAGGCTGAGATGGGAGGACTACTGGAGCCCAAGAGTTCAAGGTTGCAGTGAGCTACAATTGTACACTGCATTCTAGCCTGGATCCCACAGTGAGACCCTATCCCTAAAAAATAAAAAAGAAAGAAAGGAAAAATTTACTGAGTGATTTGAAGGAAGAAAGTAAAAAGACTTGCCTGTTGTCTCATGAACTGTTGAAGGGATCTGGCGAAAGGTTCTGAGGGTAAACTGTGCTATGGCAAAATCACCTGGAAAATTTCTGACTTTCAAACTGCTGCAAATGCTCAGTTATAAAAGCTAATAGCCCCAAAAACATGTCTGATGAAAGAAGCCAGACATAACAAAGTCATATATTGTATGATTACATTTATATAAAATGTCCAGAACAGATGTATCTGTGGAGATGAATGAGACTGGTAGCTGCCAGGGCCTGGGGGTGGGCAAGGAGGAATGGGACGCAACGGCTTAACAGGCATGCGGTTTCCTTTTGGGGTGATGATAATGTTTGGAAGTAGAAGTGGTGGCTGCACCACATTGTGAATGTACCAAATGCCACAGAACTGCTCACTTTCAAATGATTAACTTTATGTGAATTAAGGGGAAAGCCACTGAATAAACGAAAAGAAAATCATTTGTAACCTTAGAAAGGACAGGTGCTAGAGGCCAGTGCACGAGGAAACAAGTACAGGGTGTGCTAGAAAGTAGCCTTAAAAAGTTCCAGTTCTCTGGTAAAATTTCACTTGAAATTAGGAGTGTGGCCCTATCAGGTGCTGTTCACCACCTTGCTTGTCCTAGCACCAGTCCTGGAACAGAAGTGGAGAAATCACAGAAGTCATAGAATGTACAGGAAACTCTTTAATTGTTCTAACACCTCTCTCCTCAAAGTACCGTAGCCCATCTTAATTCTACATAACACCCCCACCCCGAAAAAAACATTCTATTTAACACTTTTAAATTCGATTTTGTGTGTAAAGAGTAAGTTGCAGAGACCTTAGGTGTTCTATAAACAGGGTGATTGTCAAGTTGTAGAAAGGAATTCCAAGAAGAAAGAATGATACAAAAAAAAAATAAGCATTTCTTTTCTTCCCTCTATTACTGTAATGTCAGTTTCACTGGAGGGGCTGCCACACCGAAGAGCTATTTTGATTAAGAAGGAAAAAATGCTCATCATCACTGGTTGTTAGAGAAATGCAAATCAAAACCACATTGAGAAACCATCTCATGCCAGTTAGAACGGTGATCATTAAAAAATCTGGAGACAACAGATGCTGGAGAGGATGTAGAGAAATAGAAACAATTTTATACTGTTGGTAGGAGTGTAAATTAGTTCAACCATTGTGGAAGACCATGTGGCGATTCCTCAAGGATCTAGAAATGGATATTTCATTTGACCCAGCAATCCCATTAGTGGATATATATCCAAAGGATTATAAATCATTCTATTATAAAGACACATGCACACATATGTTCATTGTGGCACTGTTTACAATAGCAAAGACCTGAAACCAACCCAAATGCCCATTGATGATAGACTGGACAAGGAAAATGTGGCACATACACACCATGGAATACTATGCAGCCATAAAAAATGATGAGTTTGTGTCCTTTGTAGGGATATGGATGAATCTGGAAACCATCATTCTCAGCAAACTGACACAAGAACAGAAAAATCAAACACCACATATTCTCACTCACAGCCAGGTATTGAACAATGAGAACACATGGACACAGAGAGGGAACATCACACACTAGGGTCTGTTGTGGGGAGGATGGGGAGGGACAGCAAGGGTGTGGAGGTTGGGGAGAGATAACATGGGAAGAAATGCCAGATACAGGTGACGGGGGGATGGAGGCAGCAAACTACCTTGCCATGTATGTACCTATGCAACATGTATGATCTGTACATGTATCTGCATGATCTATACATATATCCCAGAACCTGAAGTACAATTTAAAAAAAGCTATGGTATGATAGTATTCAGTCTTTGTCCCAGGTCTCTGGCACAGAGCCCCTAAAGCTCTCGGAATTTCCTAAGTGATAAAATAACTGTTGTTATTCATAATAGCTCCTTTAGATCACAACTGAGTTTATGCTAATGAGAAAATTTAGGGTAGGGTCCTGAGATAGCCTCAGGTTAGGGGTGGTCACCAGAAAGACAAAGTGATTAGAGGACTGGAACTTTCAGTTCCACCTAAGGACCTCTGGGAAGGAGAGCAGTAGAGCCAGAAATGAAAACTGTAACCACTCTAGAACAAAGAGATTTGATGAGCTTCCAGGTTGCAGAACACCTAGAGATACTAGGTGGTTAGTGTACCTGGAGAAACTTGAAAACTCTGCCCACACCCTTACCCTGTGCAATTTCTTTTACATCTGGCTGTTCCTGGGTTGTATCTTTAAATAAACTGGTAATGTTAGTAAAGTGTTTCCTTAAGCTCTTTGAGCAATTCTAGCAAATTATAACTAGAAGAACCTAAGGAGGGGTTGTGGGGATTTATAGCCTGTGGGTCAGAAGGATGGGAACTTGTGTGACTAACATCTGAAGTGAAGGCAGTCTTGTGGGACTGAGCCCTTTCACATGTGGGATCTTATACTAACTCCAAACAGATAGTGTCAAAGTTGAATTAAACAGTAAGACACCAGCTCATGTCTGGAGAGTAGACAGTTGCTTGGTGTAAAAACAACCCACACATTTGCTGTCACTGTGTGTGCATGGAATCTTTTAAGTGTGTATAGAGAGACTTTTTATAGAGAAGCAATATATTTGTGCCAATAAATTAAAGAATTAGATACTGTCATAATTTCTAAATAATTCTCAGATGCAATAACTTCAGTGTTGATAGTATTATAGGTAGGTGGCAACAGATGAATGCCTTGCATCAAGCTATGTTTTTCTTAAACAAGGTAATTCTTGTGCAAATCATTATTCATAGTTAAGCATCTACTGTAGAAAAAAGTTACTTTTCCACCCAACTCTGAATGTTTTACTAGAAGTAACTAGAAAAATAATCTACTTTTCACACTGGCAAATAAATTATCTTGACTGTTGCTTTACATGTGAACATACTGAAATTTTTTTACACTCAGAAGAAATTGAATAGGAAAATTGGTTTATTTTTTTCTTCTCAGTCTTTATATTCTGTGTTTCCCTGAAATTTCCCCCCAGAGTTTCATGAAAGCACCTAAATTTAGGATTGTTTAAAAATGAATTTTTTAAAAATGTAGGAAGAATTTTTCAAATAAAAAGAATTTCTCTTTCTTACCTCTTTAGTATTACATAGAACTGAAACAAATAAAAAGAAAGTTCAAGAGAAAAATAACATCAATGAAGTTGTGAAAATCTCAACTGCAATGAAATGGTGATATTTTCTTCATTCTACCACATGGTCAATCTGTTTGAATGACAATGACAGAAGCACATGGAAAGTTGCATACATTCTTTTCCCCCAGTGATAACATCTTGTTCCATTTTTTTTCCCTGACATTGCTCAGGAATTGACATAGAATGTGAGTTTTGTACCCCTGGATATAATTTTTGCCTCACTTTTGCCTTAGGGAAAAGTATACCCTTCTCCCTCCTTTATGATAATAACCTTACATTAATAAAAACTTACATTTTTTAAAACCTATAATGCATATTGGTAGAAGAGAGGAGGTGAATAGTCATGAAAACAAGTGAAATTTTCTAACATACAAACTTTTCTGTGAGATAGACTTAAGGTCCTAACTTTCAGACTCAGTTTTGAGAACACAAGGTGCTTGGCATGATACTGAGGTAGCTGAATATGCAAGAACAGCTTTGCCAACATGTGGGTTTACCTAAGAAGCCTTATATCAAATAACAGAGTTCACTCATGTGCCCTTTACAGTTCTGATATAAGGCTTTTCAAGTAAAAAAGCAACTATCCACTCTCCAGACATGAGCTGGGTATGTTACTATTTAATACAACTTTGACACTATCTATCTGGAGTTAGTATCAGATCCCATACATGAGAGGTCTCAGTCTCACATGACTGCCTTCACTTCAGATGCCAATCACGCAAGTCCCCATCCTTCTGACCCACAGTTATAGTTGTAACCAAACCATGGGTACATATTTTATTTATTGAGAGCATTTTGTGTCTTCTTTTTCAATGAGGACACATTGGGAGCCAACACTATAACATTACTGTTCTTGTTTGCTCCTCTCAGATAAATAGAGTATGATTTTTGTTTTTGTTTCTTGAGACTGAATCTCACTCTGTCACCCAGACTGGAGTGCAGTGGCGCAATCTCGGCTCACTGAAACCTCTACCTCCCGGGTTCAAATGATTCTACTGCCTCAGCATCCCCAGTAGCTGAGATTACACGTGTGTGCCACCACGTCTGGCTAACTTTTTATATCTTTAGTAGAGATGGGGTTTCACCATGTTAGCCAGGCTAGTCTCAAACTCCTGACCTCCTGATCCACCCGCCTCACCTCCCAAACTGCTGGGATTACAGGTGTGAGCCACCGTGCTCCGATTTTTGTTGTTGTTGTTGTTGTTTTTAATAATTGGATGATTATAACTTATCATTCAAAGAAGAAAAAATAAAATGTTGGTCAGTTTGGATTAGCAAATTAAGAATGACCAAAAATGGCACACATTATCTTAGTTTCTTTTTCATCTTAACTAGTCCAGTCAAGGAAATTGTCTTGCTTTCCTCATGCTTATCATCTGATTAGTCCAGTGTTTAAGCTAATTAATAGGCAGGTCAGCTATAATTCATTTTCTTAAGATGGTTTAACCCTTATTGTACATCTGATTTTATTTCATTTAACATATCTTTGCTTTAATAGCCTTTCATAAAGATAACTGTTTTTAGACTCAGGGGAGACAAAAGAGTCTCAGAATTGCTAGAACACCTCTGTTGAGTCCCCTCCATAAGCATGGCTGGGAAGTTCACAGGTTATACTTGATGCTCGAAAGGTTGCTTAAAATTTCAGGATGAATTTTCCTAGAAGGCAATACATGTTTTTGAAGTAAGTTTCCAAGAGATTTTATACTCTGATTCCTATGCTAGAGTCTCTAAACATGTTAAAAACATAGGCTCCCTTAGGGGATTTTCTTTTTACGATCTCAAGGGAAGCACCCTTAGGATCCTAAGATCCAATTAAATTTAAGAACTAAATCTTGACTGGAATAGAAGTTCTCATCCTGGGCTCTTACACAGGCTTTCAAGAGTTTTAAATGTCAGGACCTTAATTCAAACTGTAGCCCAAATCAAAGATTCCCAAATCAAAGAAATGTACATTTCAATCTAGAGAAAAATAATTTCATAATATGAATTCCTTTTGTAAATTAAAAAAAAAGGAGCATTAGGGAATTGGGGTCATTTTAATCCCCTAAAAGCCTTTGCAAAAAATAACCAAAGTAGCTACAAGTCCCAAACTCTAGGATATGGGTCCTTGAGTTAGCAACTAAGAGGCTATGACTGAGTTTATAGTACAGGCACTGACACTGTACTATATAGTGCAGTATAGATGCAAGACACTGACCTGCTAGTGAAGCTAATTACCTGGGCCATGCCTGCTGAATTACCTCTCCAGGCACTGGACAATGGTAGCACTTGCGAATATCTCTGCTTTCCTTGCATTCAGTGAAGAGTGCAGGATACTTTGCACTACATAAAGCTTGGATGGTGTTTTCTCTTAATAAATAGCAAGTAACCAGGCAAATAAAATACCAGGTAACCTCTACCTTTTACCAAATCAACAATATTTCTTAAAGGCCTATTCTGCAAGACATTTTCCTGGCAAATGTCATAGCTGCGATTACTGAGCATAAGAAATGCTTGGATAAATGGAGATCCTTTATGTTTACCTGTAGATAGTTTCCATCCTAAGCTGACAAAGACTATTTTTTTCTCTAAGATTGAAGTTCCCCCTGACCCATCCCCACCAAATTAATCATTTTCCTTCGTTATTTGGTAAAGCCACTAGATGAGCTGTGTGTGACTCCATAAACTTTAGGAACTCATTTATTATGTTGCCTGATCAGACCTTGCATTTATTTACACAGTGTACCCATAAAACCCAGCTTTCATTAGTGCTGGGGAGGAACAGCCCTGCTCCTTTTTCTGGGGAAGGTGAAGCTGGAGAAGATAATTAACCATGAAACAATAAGGAGGCTTGCTGGGTAAGCAGTAGTGTGAAAACAGTTACTCCTCACAAAAGAGGGGAAATTAGCTTGCTGGATAAAAAAGGAAGTGTCAGATTGAAGACTGAAAGGCCTGCCAACAGAAGTAGATAGCTCTATGCATCATTAATGAAATTTTTTAACACTTAAACGCCACAGCTGTCCACATTTAAATGCATGTAAATGCCATGTGTTTCCAGAGATTAATATGCAAGTTAAAATATTTCTTTCCCTTAAACTTCTAGCTGTTGTATCTGTCTATTTTATTTCACCTACCTTCTAAGAATAAAAATGCGCCAGGATTCTCAGCTTTATGTCCTCATTTCCAAAGCCCACGTACACTGAGCATCTTAGAGATGGGCAGCATGCTCATTATATTTTAACAAACACATTATTTTACATTCATAATACCAATATTTTAGTAAACAAAAAGTTTGTTTTGATTTTGCTGCTTCACAGAGTGAAGACTTATGATGTGCGTTTCCTTTCAAAACTTCCTCCTAGAGCATTAGTGCTCCCTGAAGCAGCCCCATTTTGGCAGAAATTCAGTTCTGTGCAGTGCCAAAAGAAATAGAATAAACAAACACTGCTCCATGCAGCTGGCGAGATAATTTACATATTACTGCACACCAAACATGAAGACCTGAATATGGATTAGAGCTACGGTGATGACACAAATGTCATATAGATAAAGAGAAACAAAATTCAACACATCGTTGTTTATTTTACCACTGCTACTGTATGAGTGCTGCTCAGAAAGAAAAAAAAATGGAGGAATTGCTTTTTGAAAATTGGACTCCCTACCATATTTGAAGTGGGTTCTTTCAGACCGTAAAACAAGAAAAGAAAGGAGCAAAAAGCACGGATTATTTTGGATCTCTTAATATTCTCTGCTATTGCTTTGTGAGTTAAAACAATTTTAATGTGCATCAATTTGGATAAGGTGAGTTAGTAATCTTACAGGAATAACAATAGCCTTTAAAATACAAAAACACCTGAATTCCTACCTAGCATTTTCTCCACCCCTGATAATTTCAGGTGAACAGTAGCTCTTTAATTGAGAATGAGGTCGTTTGTTAGGGAGGTGGAGTAGGCAATATGGGCCCATAAAAGTTCCTTCAGGAAACACCAACCAGTAGACAGGAATTGTCTTAGAGTGCTCAGCTAATGTGTCTTCTCTCTTCATCCCTGCATGTGCAGATTTATGCAAATCAACTGACCCTTTCTGACCTCAGCTAGATGTATAGGTGTCCTCGGAAAGAAGGGATATCCCTCTGGATATTTATTGCTGTAACTCGTTTCTAATTCTTGGGGGTGACAAGAGTTAAGAAAGTAACATAAATAATAAGGGTAATGATAGGGTGAGGCATAAAGAGAATGTGAGATGTTTTAGTCCACACCAAATTAAAAATTCTTTAACCTGCTTTGGACAAAGTTGACTTTTCTATAAATGCAAAATTGTTCTTGAAATATGGTTATTTTGGCAGCTTCTAGACCTTTAATCATTATGACCACTCTCTTTCTTAAGTGTAAAAATGAAGGGCTAAGTCAGGATCACGTAGGTGAATCTAGTTATGTATCATTAAAGTTTAATAGTTAAGAAATTTTAGAAAACAAACCATGTGAGAAGGTTCAAGGGAGTTGGTGTTATTTCACCAGGTGAGTAAAAGGCTACTTCTTTTCTACAGTATTTGAAAAGTTGTTGGACAGGAGGAGTTCATTATTTCTACAACTCTAAACTCAAGAAATGGGATGATACTGCCACAAGAAAAAATAGGTAAGATACACAAGAAGAATCTGTTACTAAAAAGGCAATTTAATACTCTCAGAGAGTCTCATGAAACTTTCTGAAAAACTTATCACTAGACATTTTTCAAAACAGAAACAGAAGAGACAACAAAATATATTTAGGATAACTTCACACACACACACGTTTTTTCTTTGAGATGTAGTCTTGCTCTGCCGCCCAGTCTTGGAGTGTAGTGGGGCCACCTTGGCTCACCACAACCTCTGCCTTCTAGGTTCAAGTGAGTCTCCCACCTCAGCCTCCCAAGTAGCTGGGGTTACAGGTGTGAGCCACCATGCCCAGCCAATAAATATTTTTTGAATAATGAATGAATACATAAATGTGGTTTCTACTGCTCTTAGCCAAATCTCTCAAAATTTAATCTTAAACTCCTTTAAAGATTTCTCCGGTAACCCAGACCTCAGTGATTTCCAGCTTACTTGATTCTTACACTAGAGATAGAATCATACAGTTTAGCACTTGCATTCATTTATTCCTTCAACAAATGTTCACTGAGTTTTTTTGTGTGTGTAGGGGGACAGGGTTTTGCTCTGTTTCCCAGACTGGAGTGTAGTGGCACAATCTTGGCTCACTGCAACCTCTGCCTCCCGGGCTCAAGCAATCCTCCCACCTCAGCCTTCTGAGTAGCTGGGACCACAGACATCTGCACCAGTGCCCCCGGTTAATTTTTGTATTTTTATTAGAGAAAGAGTTTTGCCATTTGACTAAGGCTGGTCTCTAATTCCTGGCCTCAAGCCATCAACCTGCCTCAGCCTCCCAAAGTGCTAGAATTACAGGTGTGAGCCACTGCCCTGGGCCTCACTGAATATTTATTACAAAGCACTGCCAAGCTCTGAGCAGATATAAAGGTGAATCAAGCAGACTCACCTCTCAAGTATCTTATAGTTTTGTATTTAGCTTTGTAATTGGTGCTGTCATTTTTATCCCAGACATAGTTTGGAATAATTATTGTCTCATGTATGTCAATATTATCTTGCAAGTTCCTTGAGTGTGAAGCTCATGTCCAGGTCTATTTCTGTGTAGGCAAATCCCAGAACAATGATGAGCATATAGCAGGTACTCAAACGGTACTTCTTGATTATCTGCCTGCAGGTTCAGTTCCTTCCAATCCATGGAAACATACAACGAACCATCCTTGCAAATAGATTAAATATTAAGAATCCAATACTTGCATAATCAGCAGTAATACATTAATAGTACAAAGGCTATAGTAAGAATAGTTAATCAATACTAAAATAGCTTTCAGACCTTGGGCCCATGGGTTTGCTTATACTATAGTATTTTGCACTGCTACTCTCCTCTGTGCAATAATTAGCTTTTTCAATATTGATATTTCAATGTTAACTCCCTGGATGACTAAACATACCATTTTTTTGATATTTTTTTGATATCCATTTATAAGTTAAAAATTCACAAACACAATTCAAGGGAAACAACAGACCTAAAATATTAGACCTAAATAAAAAAGAAAATTAGAATAAATCTGATCTTCCTATAGTGGGATAAGAAAATTATTTGACCCCAGTGGCATTTCCACTTAAATGTTTTCTTTTCAATCAAAATTTGAATGTGACTACTGCTTCATGATCAGGGGTGATACTGAGGCTTAATATCTATTATTTCTAAACCAATGCTTCTCAACCTTTTTCAAATCATAACACATAGAAAATGCTACTATACATTTGCATAATGGGAAGGAAGGAAGTTGTTCACTGCAGAAGGCAAATAGCCTATAGTTCTTCCAGGTCTCCCCTTCCCCACCCATCTATCTATCTTACATGCAGGATAACGATTTCAATATTTTAGCCCACATCTAAATGATTCATGGCATATGGCTGGGCAACTCTGCATAAGTAGAGGATTCTTTGGTTGGTAAAACCACAAATATATGAGAAGATGAAGGGGTAGTTCAATGAAGGCTAAATAGATGACAGACTGAGAGGAAGAAAAACTAAATAAGTAGACAAAAGCAAGTTATTACAAACTTTTCAGACTTTATTCATTCAATAAATATTCAACATATTTATTAAATACCAGGCATTGAGTAAAATAGATATGAACTCAGTAGGTCAGATTAGAACTTGTGATAAAATACAAGAGGAAGATCTAATCTATTCTGGGAGGCCAGGTAAAGTTTGCATGAGGAAGTGGCTTTGAGCTGGGATAATAAGAATTTTCCTGGAAGGAACTCAGGTGATGGAGGCAGAAAGAAGAAGGCTCTAGGCAGGAGGGAGCATGTTGCATTTGAGGGCCTGACAGCAGGCAGAGAGTCGGGCCTGCAATGGGAAAGGGTATGTTCCTGAAGAAGAAGGCAAGATGGGATGATCGGATTGTGTTTTTAAAAGATTACATAGGCTTCAGTGTAGAGAACAGCTGGAAGAGGGTAAAAGTTGATGTGGGGAAGGCAATATTACAGAGTACAGGTAAGTGGCACAGTTAAGTGGTACTGATAAGAATAGGAAGAACAACAACTAACATTTATTGGATACTTTCTTTGTACTAAGCAATAGCCTAAGCAAGATATTAACTCATTTGTGAGAGATTCTGGTAGGTTGGGCTAAGGTGGTGACACTGCAGTTAGAGAAAAGCAGATGGATTTATGAGCTCTTTAGAAAGTAAAACGAATCAGACCCTTTAATGGACTAGATGGACTGATAATGAGTGAGGTGTCAAGGATGACCCATGATCTTGGGAAAGATTGAAGAGATTGTGCTGTCTTTCCTTGAGAGCTAGAATAATGGAGAAGAATCAGTTTGTCAAGGAAGATTGGGAGTTTTATTTTTGACAAACTGAGTTTGAAATGCCTTTAGGAAATCTCAGTAGAGCTGTGGAGCTGTATTATGTGTTTAGAGCTCAGATGAGCCGTTCTTGAAGTTATGGGCATGGGTGAGATTGCCTAGAGAGAAAGAATAGAATGAAAAGAGCATCTAGACTTGAAAGCTTGGTAGAGAAAGATGAACAGAGAAAACAGAAAGATCAATGTAAACAAGAGAAATCTGAGATTTGACCTCTAAGAAGTATCTACAAAAAAAAATAAGAGTAGTCAGAGAGAAATTTGGGAAAAGGAGGTATTTGAGTTGGACTCTGGGGGTTTGGTAGGATTTTTAGGAGAACTTTTCTTCTATAAAATAATGCATTTTTAAATTCTGTAGGTATTTGTTTTAACTTAGCAAAATATAAAGGAGAAAATAAAAATCATTCTTTATAACCCAGAGATAACACCTGTAAATATTTGATGCCTCACTATGCATACATGACATGATCAGCATTACATGCATACCCTGTTTTTCATTCTTTGTGCATCACAAATTTTGTGTGTGTGTGTGTGTGTGTGTTTTCTTTATAGAGATGTTTCTTTATAGAGATGTTAGGAGTCTCCAACTCCTAACCTCAGGTGATATGACCAACTTAGCCTCCCAAAGTGCTGGGATTACAGGTAATGATCCACCATGCCTTGCCACAATAGTTCTTAATTCATAGCATATTTCTTTAAAAACATTGTTTTAAAGACAGAGTCTCACTCTGTTGCCCAGGCTGGAGTGCAGTGGCACAATCTTGGCTCATTGCAGCCTCTGCCTCCCGGGTTCAAGCAATTTTCGTGCCTCAGCCTCCTGAGTAGTTGGGATTACAGGCACACACCACCAAGCCTGGCAAATTTTTGTATTTTTGTAGAAATGGGGTTTCACCATATTGGCCAGGCTGGTCTCGAACTCCTGACCTCGAGTGATCGGCCTGCCTCATCCTCCCAAAGTACTGGAATTACAGGTATGAGCCACTGTGCCCAGTCTTCATAAAATATTTCTAAGAAATATGATTTTTAAGGATGTAAAATACTTTTAAAGGCTTACTTAAAACCCATATTGTTAGAAATTCATATTATTTCAATTCTTTTTGGTTTTGTAAATAAAGCATAATGGATAACTTTATATGCATTGCTCAGTTTATTTTCTGAGGGCAAATTTAATAAAAATAAATACTAGGCCAAAGGGTGTGAACACTTTTCAGGATACTGATAAATAGCTAAAGATTATGTGAGTTTGCAACCAACTCTCACCTCTCTAACACTGAAATCTGTCTTTAATTTTCCCTCTTTTTAATGAGTAAAAAAATAGCAAATGACAAACTGCTACTTTGTATTTCTTTCACCATTATATGGATTGGATGTTTATTCATAGGTTTAGTAACCATTTATATTTATTACTTTGTGAATCACTTGGTAATATCTTTTGCCTGTTTCTGAAATACTTAGAACCAACTGGATTGATAGGCAAAAGATTTATATAGTCATAGTGGGACCATACTATGGAGGTTTGGAGGGATATGAACTTTCATTTACAAACAAAATGAAACTAAAACATATCATTGCTGAGTGGTATTAAATAATTACAATAAATAAAAAATACCAAAACTGAAATGCAGAGAAAAAAGTAATAAAAAAGAATAAAACATCCCAAGAACAGTGGGACAATTTCTAAAGATATAACATATGTATATTTGGAATACCAGAAAGTGAAGAAAGAATGGAGTAGAATATTTAAAGTGAAATGGTTGACAGTATTTAAAATCTAATGACTGACAAATCATAGAACCAGGAAGCAGGATAAATACCAAAATATCTATGATTACACAAATCATATACAAACTGTAGAAAATGAAAGACAAAGAGAAAATCCGAAAAGATGTCAGAGCATGAAAA
Source organism: Callithrix jacchus (assembly GCF_049354715.1). Lineage (NCBI taxonomy): Eukaryota > Metazoa > Chordata > Mammalia > Primates > Cebidae > Callithrix > Callithrix jacchus. Next base: position 67,306,672 of record NC_133509.1, on the reverse strand, counting down.
ACTATATCCATAGAGTAGCAAGGATAAGAATTACAGTGGGCTTCTCATCAGAAGTCATTCAAGCAAGAAGAGAGTAAAGTGAAATATTTAAAGTGTTTTAAGAAAAAAATCGCCAACCTATAATTCCAAATCTAGAAAATTCTTCTTTAAAGTGAAGGATAAATAAATACTTTCTCAGACAAATAAAAACTTGGGTGAATTTATTGCAGAGCAGTATACTAAAAATAGTTATTTAGGGATATGAAAATAATATAGGTAAGAAACCTGGATCAACATAAAGAAAAAGCCTCAGAGAAGGAATAAATAAAGGAAAAATGAAATCTTTCAGTTTTCTTATTCTCAATTGATCTAAAAGAAAACTGTTTAATGTAATAGCAGTAACAATGTACTGGGTGATCAGGCCATATATAAATAAAATGAATGACAGCAATATTGTAAGAAATGGAAGGGAGGAATTGAGAATATGCTGTTTTAAGTTACCTGCACTATACATGTGAAGCAGTATAGTACTGTTTGAAGGTAAACTTGGATTTGTTTAAAATGTATACAGCAAACTCTAGGATAACCTCTAAAATTTTTTTTAAAAAGAAGTATAATTGATACATTGAAAGAGGAAACAAAATGAAATGATATAAAATACTCATTTAAAATTAAGAAAATCAGAAAAAGAGGGAAAAAAGAAACAAAGAACAAATGCAATGAATAATCATAGTTATGAATATGATAGATATTAATTCAACAATATTAATAATCACTTTAAATATGAGGGGTCTAAATAATACAATTAAAATATAGAGATTGTCAGAGTAGACAAAAGGATAAGACCCAACTATATGCTCTCTACACACACTCACTATTCATTTATTTATTTATTTATGAGACAGGATGTCACTCTATTGCCCAGGCTGGCATGTAGTGGTACAATCATGGCTCACTGTAGCCTTGACTTCATGGGCTCAAGTGATCCTCCCACTTCTGCCTGCTGAGTAGCTGGGACCACAGGTATGCACCACCATGCCCAGCTAATTTTTTCTTTTCTTTTTTTTTTCTTTTTTGCATAGATGGGTTTTGCTATGTTGCCCAGGTTGGTCTCGAACTCCTGAGCTCAAGCAATCTGGCTGCTTTGGCCTTCCAAAATGCTGGGATTACAGGCATGAGCCATACCACCTGGTCCACAAACCCATTTTAAATACAAAGACTCTGCTATGTTAAAAGTAAAGAGATGAAGAAAAAGATATCATGCTAACACTAATGAAAATGAAGCTAGAGTATTTACATTAATTTCAGAAAAATCAGATTCAAAACAAGAAAAATTATCAGGGATAATGAAGAGAATGACACAATAATATATGAGTCAATTCTCTAAGAAGACATACAATTCTAAACATGTATGTACCTAACAATGGAACATATCAAAATATGTAAAGCAAAAATTGAAAGAACTGCAATGAGAAACAGAACATTCATTATTATTGCTGAATATTTCTTTTTTCTTTTTTTTGAGAGAGGGTCTCACTCTGCTACCCAGGCTGGACTGCAATGATGGGATCTCAGTTCACTGCAATCTCTGCCTACTAGGCTCGAGCAATCCTCCCACCTTGGCCTTCTGAGTAGCTGGGACTACAGGTGTGCACCACCATGCCTGACAAATTTTTGTGTATATGTGTGTGTGTGTGTGTGTGTGTATATATATATATATATATATATATATATATATATATACATATACATATGTATTTATATGTAATACATACACACATATATATTGATATATGTGTATGTGTCTATATACACACACATAAAAAATATATACACAATATATATATACATATTGTGTATATATATTTTTATGTGTCTGTATACATATATATTGTGTATATATATTTTTATGTGTGTGTATATATACACGTATATTATATATATACATGTATATATATATATTTATATATATATATATATATATATATATATATATATATATATATATTTGGTAGAGACAGGGTTTTGCCATGTTGCCCATGCTTGAACTCCTGGACTCAAGCCGTCTGCTCACCTCGGCCTCCTAAAGTGCTGGGATTACAAGCATGAGCCACCACACCTAGCCTCCTATTGTGAGATATTTTTCTTTCTTTCTTTCTTCTTTTTTTTTTTTAAGATGGAGTTTTGCTCTTGTTGCCCAGGCTGGAGTGCAATGGCATGATCTTGGCTCACTACAACCTCCACCTCCTGAGTTCAAGTGATTCTCCTGCCTCAGTCTCCAGAGTAACTGGGACTATAGGCATGCACCACCACGCCTGGCTAATTTTGTAGTTTAGGTAGAGATGTGGTTTCTCCATGTTGGTCAGACTAATCTTGAACTCCTGACCTCAGGTAATCTTCCCATCTCTACCTCCCAAAGTGCTGGGATTACAGGCCTAACCCTATTGTTGGATATTTCAACACTCCCCTTTTGGTAAGTGATAGATCAGGCAGACAGAAAACTGAATGGCATTATCACTCAACTTGATTTAACTGACATTTCTAGAATACTTCAACAACAGCAGAATACAAACATTTTTCTCAAGCTCATATTGAACATTCACCAAGACATACTATAACCTGGGCCACAAAATACACTTTAACAAATTTAAAAGAATAGAAATCATACAATGAATGCTCTCAGACCATAATGAAATTAAACTAGAAATCATTAACAGAAAAGTAGCTAAAAATTTCCCAAATATTGAGAAATAAACAACATATTACTAAATAACACGAGTTGAAGTCTTGATAAAAAATCTAAAATATTTTGAACTAAATAAAAATGAAAATATAACTTATCAAGATTGATGGGATGCAACAAAAGTAGTGCTTAGAGGGAAACTTATAGCATTAAGTGCACGTATTTGAAAAGAAGAGAAATTTAAAATTAATAATCCAATCTCCCACCTTAGGAAACTGAGAAAGAAAAGCAATTTAAGCCTAAACGAAGCAGAAGAAAAAAAAATATTAAAAATAAGAGCATAAAAGTCAATGAAATGGAAAACAAGAGAACAGCCGGGAAAATCAACTATATCAGCCAGTACTGAAAAGGATGTGTCCAGAATTAATTCAACTGGTTTAGCTTTGGCCTACTCTTGCTGAAAAGGAGGAGAGCAAGGATAATGGTGATGCCTACCATGAAATCCATCACTTAAGATAGGATTTCCTCCTCTATTCACTTCTCTGTCATTTGTTCCTATGTTTACTAAGCAAAAATTCTTCATTGCTTATGATCCCAGACAGTGTATTATTTCTAGGCAATTATAAATATAAATAAGACTTAGTTGCTACAATAACATAACTAAACTAACAATAGCAATTAACATTCATTGACTGTGGCAGCAGCTGTTCAAAACACTTTTTACATATTAATTAATTTAAACCTCCCATTACCTATGAAATAGGTATTTTTTTTTCTTCCAACTTTTATTTTAGGTTCAGAAAGTACATGTGGGTTTGTTACACTGGTAAATTGCATGTTGCAGGATTTTGGTGTACAGATTATTTCATCATTCAGGTAATAAGCACAGTACCTGATAGGTAGTTTTTAAATTCTATCCTCTTTCTGCCCTCCACCCTCAGGTAGGCCCCAGTGTCTGTTGTTTTTTTCTTGCATCCTTGTGTACTCAATGTTTAGCTTCCACTTACAAGTAAGAATATTGTGGTATTTGGTTTTCTGTTCCTGTGTTAATCCATGTAGAATCATAGCCTCCAGCTCCTTCATGTTGCTGCAAAGGACATTATCTCATTATTTTTTTATGACTGCATAGTATTCCATGGTATATATGTATCACATTTTCTTTATCCAGTCTATTGTTGATGGGCATTCAGGTTGATTCCATGTCTGCTATTGTGAATACTTCTGTGGTGAACACATATACGCATCTTTACAGTAGTATGATTTGGGAATATACCCAGTAATGGGATTGCTGGGTCAAATGGTAGCTCTGAGCTCAAAGTTCTTTAAGAAATCTCCAAACTGCTTTCCATAGTGGCTGAACTAACTTACATTCCCACCAGCAGTGTATAAACATTACCTTTTCTCTGCAACCTTGCCAGCATCTGTTATTTTTTTGACTTTTTAAGAATAGCCATTCTGACTGGCGTGAAATGGCATCTCATTGTGGTTTTGATTTGCATTTCTCTAAAAGCTAATAATATTGAACATTTTTTTCATATCTTTGTTGGCTACATACATGCTTTCTTTTGAGAAGTATCTGTTAATGTCCTTTCGCCCATTTTTTTAAAGGGGGGTTGTTTGTTATTTTGTTTTTGATTTGTTTAAGTTCCTTCTAGATTCTTGATATTAGACCTTTGTCAGATGCATAGTTTGCAAATCTTTCCTCCAATTCTGTAGGTTGTTTGCTTTGATAGTTTTTTGTTTTTTGCTTTTTTTCACCGTGCAGCATTGTAATTTAATTTGGTTCCATTTTGTCAATTTTTGGTTTTAGTGTCTCACCTACATATCTTTATGAAGCCCTATGTCCAAAGTGGCATTTATTATGCTTTCTTCTAGGGTTATTCTTTTCTTCTTCAACTTTTAAGTTCACAGGTACATGTGTAGGATGTGCAGGTACCTACAAAGGTAAACACGTGCCATGGTAGTTTGCTGTACAGATCATTCCGTCACCTAGGTATTAAGCCCTGCAACATTAGCTATTCATCCTGATGCTCTCTTTCTCACCTTACCACCCTCTGAAAGGTCCCAGTGTGTGTTGCTGCCCCCATATGTGTCCATGTGTTCACATCATTTAGCCATTCATTTCCCACTTGCAAGTGAGAACATGGAATATTTGCTTTTCTGTTCCTGCATTAGTTTGCTAAGGAGCTTTCAACTACATCCACAGTATTCTATGGTATATACGTACCATGTATTCTTTATCTAGTCTATCCCTGATGGGCATTAAGGTTGATTCCATGTCTTTGCTGCTGTGAATAGTGCTACAATGAATATACACATGCATGTATCTTTGTACATTCCTTTGGGTATACACCCAGTAATGGGATTGCTAGGTCAAATTGTATTTCTGCCTCTAGGTCTTTGAGGAATTGCCACACTGTCCTCCAGTGTTTGAACTAATTTACACTCCCACCAACAGTGTAAAAGTGTTCCTTTTTCTCTGCAACCTCACCAGCATCTATTGTTTTTTGATTTTTAGTAATAGTCATCCTGACTGGCATGAGATGGTATCGTGTTGTGGTTTTAATTTGCATTTCTCTAATGATCAGTGATGTTGAGCTTTTTTTAATGTTTGTTCACATGTATGTCTTCTTTTGAGACATGTTCTTGGCTTGCTTTGTAAGGGGGTTGTTTGATTTTTCTTGTAACTTTAAGTTCCTTATAGACTCTGGATATTAGACCTTCATCAGATAGATAGATAGAAAAAAATTTTCTCCCATTCTGTAGGTTGTCTGTTCATGCTGATGACAGTTTATTTTGCTGTGCAGAAGCTCTCTGGTTTAATTAGATCCCATTTGTGAATTTTTTCTTTAGTTGCAATTGCTTTCAGTGTTTTCATCATGAAATCATTACCCATGGTTATGTCCTGAATGGTATTGCCTAGATTTTCTTCTAGAGTTTTTTTATAGTTTTGGATTTTACATTTAAGTCTTTAATCCATCTTGAGTTAATTTTTGTACATGGTGTAAAAATGGGGTTCATTTTCAATTATCTGTGTATGGCTAGCCAGCTTTCCCAGCACCATTTACTAAACAGGGAGTCCTTTCCCCACTGCTTATTTTTGTCAGGTTTGTCTAAGAGTAGATGGTTGTAGGTGTGAGGTCTTATTCCTGAATTCTCTATTCTGCTCCATTTATCTATCTGTCTGTTCTTGTACCAGTACCATGCATGCTGTTTTGGTTACCGTAGACTTGCAATATAGTTTAAAGTCAGGTAACATGATGCCCCCAGCTTTGTTCCATTTGCTTAGGATTGTCTTGGTTATTCGGTCTCTTTTTTTGGTTCCATATGAATTTTTAAATAGTTTTAATTCCAATTCTGTGAAGGATGTAAATAGTAGTTTAATGAGAATAGCATTGAATCTATAAATTACTTTGGGCAGCATGGCCATTTTCATGATATTGATTCTTTATATCCATGAGCATGGAATGTTTCTCCATTTGTTTGTGTCCTCTCTGATTTCTTTGAGCAGTGGTTTGTAGATTTCCTTGAAGAGGTCTTTTACTAACCTTTGCTATACTAGATATTTTATTCTTCTTGCAATAATTGTGACGGGGAGTACATCCATGATTTGTCTATCTACTTAGCTGTTGTTAGTGTATAGAAATGCTAGCAATTTTTGTATCCTGAGACTTTGCAGAAGTTGCTTATCAGTTTATGGAGCTTTTGAGCTGAGATGATGGGGTTTACTAGATATAGGATCATGTCATCTACAAACAAAGATAATTTGACTTCCTCTCTTCCTATTTGAATGCCCTTTATTTCTTCCTCTTAACTGACTGTGCTGGCCAGAACTTCCAGTACCATGTTGAATAGGAGTGGTGAGAGAGGGCATCCTTGTCTTGTGCTGGTTTTCAACAAAAGCTGAATGCTTCCAGCTTTTGCCCATTCAGTATAATATTCATTTGTCATAAATGACTCTTATTATTTTAAGGTACATTCCTTTAATCCATAGTTTATTGACAGTTTTTAACATGAAGGTATGCTGAATTTTATCAAAGGTCTTTTCTGTATCTATTGGGATAATCATGTGGATTTTTGTCTTTAGTTTTGTTTATGTGATGAATCACATTTATTGATTTGCATGTGTTGAACCAACCTTGCATCTTGGGGATGAAGCTGTCTTGATTGCATTGAATACGTTTTTTGATGGGGGGCTGGCTTCAGTTTGCCAGTAGTTTATTGAGGATTTTGACATCTATGTTCATTAAGGATATTGGTCTGAAGTTTTCTTTTTTTGTTGCATCTCTGACAGGTTTTGGTATCAGGATAATGCTAGCCTCATAGAATGAGTTAGGGAGAAGTCCCCTGTTTTCAATTTTTTTGGAATAGTTTCAGCAGAAATTATACCAGCTCTTCTTTGTACCTTTGATAGTATTCATCTGTGAATCCAACTGGCCCTGGGCTTTTTTTGGTTGGTGGGCTATTTATTACTGCTTCAATTTCAAAAATCATTATTGTTCTATTCAGGGATTCAATTTATTCCTGGTTCAGTCTTGTAAGGGTGGATTTGTCCAGGAATGTATCCATTTCTTCTAGATTTCTAGTTTATGTGCATAAAGGTGTTTATAGTATTTTCTAATGGTTGCATTTCTGTGGGGTCAGTGGTAATATGCCCCTTATCATTTCTGACTGTGTGTATTTGATTCTTTTCTCTTTTCTTCTTTATTAGTTTAGCTAGTGGTCTATTTTATCAATTTTTTCAAAAAATTAGCTCCTGGATTCATTGATTTTTTTAAGGGGTTTCCATGTCTTTATCTCCTTCAGTTCAGCTCTGATCTTTGTCATTTCTTGTCTTCTGCTAGCTTTGGGGTTTGTTCTTGGTTCTCTAGTTCTTTCAGTTGAAATGCTTGGTTATTACCTTGAAATCTTTCTAGCTTTTTGATTTGGGCATTTAGTGCTAGAAATCTCCCTCTTAACACTGCTTTAGCATCCCAGAGAGTCTGGTATGTTGTCATTTTGTTCTCATTAGTTTCAAAGAATTTTTTGTTTGTTTGCTTAAGATACAGTCTCATTCTTTTGCCGAGATTGGAATGCAGCCACATAATCTCAACTCACTGCAACCTCTGCCTGCTGGGTTCAAGAGATTCTCTTGCATCAGCCTCTTAAAGAGGATTACATATGTGTACCACCATGCACAGCTAATTTTTATATCTTTAGTAGAGATGAGTTTTCACCATGTTGTCCAGGCTGGTCTGAACTCCTGGTCTCAAATGACCCTTCCACCTCGGCCTCCCAAAGTGCTGGGATTACAGCTGTGAGCCACTGTGCCCAGCTAGCAAATAACTTCTTGATTTCGGCCTTAATTTCATTATTTACCACAAGGTCATTCAGGAACACGTTGTTCAATTTCCATGTAGATGTGTGGTTTTGAGTGAACTTCATAATTTGATTGTGCTGAGGTCTGATAGACTGTTGTGATTTCAGTTCTTCTACATTTGCTGAGGAATATTTTATCTCTGATCCTGTGATCAATTTCAGAGTAAGTGCCATGTGGCAATGAGAATGTATATTCTATTATATTGGGGTGGAAAGTTCTGTAGATATCTATCAGGTCCACTTGACCCAGAGCTGAGTTCAGGTCTTGAATATCTTTGCTAATTTTCTGTCTCAATGATCTGTCTAGTATTGTCAGCGGGGTGTTAAAGTCTCCCACTATTATTGTCTGGGAGTTTTTAAGTCTCTTTGTAGGGCTCCAAGATCTTGCTTTATGAATTTGGGTGCTTCTGTATTGGGAGTATACATATTTAGGATAGCTTTTTATTTTTTAATTGAATTGAACCCTTTACCATTATGTAATGCCTTTGTCTTTTCAAATCTTTGTTGGCTTAAACTCTGTTTTGTCAGAAACTAGAACTGCAATCCTTGCTTTTTTCTGTTTCCCATTTGCTTGATAGATTTTCCTCTATCCCTTTATTTTGAACCTATGTGTATTTTTGCATGTGAGATAGGTTTCTTGAAGACAGCATACTGACGAGTCTTGGCTCTTTATCCAGTTTGCCATTCTGTCTTTTAAATTGGGGCATTTAGCCCATTTACATTTAGGGTTAGTACTGTTATATGTGAATTTGATCCTGTCATCATGCTGCTAGCCAGTTATTTGGCAGACTTGTTTATGTAGTTGCTTCCTAGTGTCACTGGTCTATGTAATTCAGTGTGCTTTTGTAATGGCTGGTAACATTTTTTCCTTTCCATAGTTAGTGCTTCCTTCAAGATCTTTTGCAAGACAAGCCTGGTGGTGATGAATTCCATCAGCATTTGCTTGTCTGAAAAGAATCTTATTTCTTCTTTGCTTATAAAGCTTAGTTTGGCCAGATATGAAATTCTGGGTTTAAAATTCTTTTCTTAAACCACATGATTGTCTCAATAGATGTACAAAAGGCCTTTGATAAAGACCACTTCATGCTAAAAATACTCAATTATCTAGGTAGTGATGGAACATATCTCAAAATAAGAGCTATTTATGACAAACCCATAGCCAATATCATGCTGAATGGACAAAAGCTGGAAGCATTCCCTTTGAAAACTGGCAGAAGACAAAGATGCCTTTTCTCATGATTCTTATTCAACATAGTATTGGAAGTTCTGGCCATGGCAATCAGTCAAGAGAAAGAAATAAAGTGTATTCTAATAGGAGGAGAGGAAGTCAAATTGTCTCTGTTTGCAGATGGCATGATTGTATATTTAGAAAACTGCACTGTCTCAGCCCCAAAACTCCTTAAGCTGATAAGCAACTTCAGCAAAGTCTCAGGATACAAAATCAATGTGCAAAAATTACAAGCATCCCTATACCAATAATAGACAAACAGAGAGCCAAATCATGAGAGAACGCCCATTCACATCTGCTACAAAGAAAATAAAATATCTAGGAATACAATTTACAAGGGACATGAAGGACCTCTTAAGGAGAACTACAAAGCACTGCTCAAGGAAATAAGACAGTACACAAACAAATGGAAAAACATTCCATACTCATATATAGGAAAAGTCAGTACTGTGAATGCCCAAAGTAATTTACACATTCAACACTATTCTCATCAAGCTACCATTTAATTTCTTCAGGGAACTAGAAAAAACTACTCTAAATTTCATATTGAACCAAAAAAGAGCCTATAGATCCCAGACAATCCTAAGCAAAAAGAACAAAGCTGGAGGCATTGTTCTACCTGACTTCAAACTATACTACAAGGCTACAGTACCTAAAACAGCATGGCACTGGTACCAAAACAGATATATGGACCAATAGAAGAGAAAAGAGACCTCAGAAATAACAGCACACATCTACAACTCTCTGATCTTTGACAAATCTGACAAAAACAAGCAATGGGGAAATGATTCCCTAGTTAATAAATGGTGCTGGGAAAACTGGCTAGCCATATGCAGAAAACTAAAACTAGACCTCTTCCTTACACCTTATACAAAAATTAACTCAAGATGGATTAAAGACTTAAACATAAAACCTAAAATGATAAAAACACTAGAAGAAAACTGAGGCAATACCATTCAGGACATAGGTATGGGCAACAAAAAAAGCAACTGTAACAAAAGCCAAAATTGACAAATGGGATCTAATTAAACTAAGAGCTTCTGCACAGCAAAAGAAATTATCATCAGACAATCTACAGAATGGGAGAAAATTTTTGCTATCTATCCATCTGGTAAAAGTCTAATATCCAGAGTCTACAAGGAACTTAAATTTATAAGAAAAAAATCCCATAAAAAGTGAATGATGGATATGAACAAATACTTCTCAAAAGAAGATATTTTTGAGAACAACAAACATATGAAAAAAAGTTCATCACTTGTCACTAGAAAAATGCAAATCAAAACCACAATGAGATACCATCTGATACCAGTTAGAATGGCAGTCACTAAAAAGTCAGGAAACAACAGATACTAGAGAGGATGTGGAGAAATAGGAACAGTTTTACACTGTGGGAGTGTAAATAGTGTAAATTAGTTCAACCATTGTGGAAGACAGTGTGGTGATTCCTCAAGGATCTAGAAGCAGAAATACCATTTGACCCAGCAATCCCATTTCTGGGTATATACCCAAAGGATTATAAATCATTCTGCTATAAAGACACAAGCACACTTATGTTTCCTGCAGCACTATTCACAATAGCAAAGACTTGGAACCAACCCAAATGCCCATCAATGATAGACTGGATAAAGAAAATGTGGCACATAAACACCATGGAATACTATGCAGCCACAAAAATGATATGTTCATATCCTTTGCAGGGACATGGATGAAGCTGAAAACCATCATTCTCAGCAGACCAACACAGGAACAGAAAACCAAAAACCACATGTTCTCACTCATAAGGGGGTGTTGAACAATGAGAACAAATGGACACATGGAGGGGAACATCACATACTGGGGCCTGGCAGGGAGTGGGGCACAAGGGGATGGAGAGCATTAGGACAAATACCTAATGATTCAGGGCTTAAAACCTAGATGACAGATCAATGAGTGCAGCAAACCACCATGGCACATGTATACCTATGTAAAAAACATGCATGTTCTGCACATGTATCCCAGAACTTAAAGTATAATAGGCTGGGAGCGGTGGCTCATGCCTTTAATCCAAGGCCAAGGTGGGCATATCACAAGATCAGGAGTCCAACACCAACCTGACCAACATGGTGAAACCCCATCTCTAACTAAAATACAAAAAAATTAGCTGGGCGTGGCAGTGTGTGCCTGTAATCCCAGGTACTCAGGAGGCTGAGGCAGGAAGATTGCTTGAACCTAGGAGGCAGAGGTTGCAGTGAGCCAAGATCGCACCACTGCACTCCAGCCTGGTGAAAAAGCAAGACTCCATCTCAAAATATATATATAAATATAATAAATTAATTAATTAAAAAAATTCTTTTCTTTAAGAATGTTGAATATTAGCCCCCAATCTCTTCTGGCTTGTAGGGTTTTTGCTGAGAGAGCCACTGGTAGTCTGATGGGTTTCCCTTTGTAAGTGACCTGGCCTTTCTCTCTGGTTGTCCTTAATGTTTTTTCTTTCATTTTGACCTTGAAGAATCTGAAGATTATGTGTCTTGGGGTTGATATTCTTTTGGAGTATCTTACTGGGGTTCTCTGCATTCCTTGAATTTGAACTTTGGCCTGTCTTGCTAGGTTGGGGAAGTTCTCCTGGATGATATCCTGTGGCATGTTTTCCAACTTGGTTCCATTCTCCCTGTCTCTTTCAGGTAACATCAGTTCAGGCTCTTTACATAATCTCAAATTTCTTGGAGATTTTGTTCATTCCTTTTCCTTCTTTTTCTTTATTCTTGTCTGCCTGTATTATTTCAGAAAGATAGTCTTCAAGTTCTGAGATCTTTCCTCCACATGGTCTATTGTGCTATTGATACTTGTGATTGCATTGTGAAGTTATCATGTTGTGTTTTTCAGCTCCATTAGGTCAGTTATGTTTCTCTTTAATCTGGCTATTCTGGCTTTCAGCTCCTGTGTTGTTTTATTATGATTCTTAGCTTCTTTGCATTGGGTTACAACATGCTCCTATCGTTCAGTGACATTCATTATTAAGAAACTCTTGAAGCTTAATTCTGTCAATTCAGCCATCTCAGCCTAAGCCCAGTTTTGTGCCCTTGCTGGAGAGGTGCTGCAGTCATTTGGAGAAAAGGCACTCTAGCTTTTTACTATTTTTGCATTGATTCTTTCTCATCTTTGTGGGCTAATCTCCCTTTGATCTTTGAGGATACTGAACTTTGAACAGGGTGTTTTGGGGTTTTTTTGCTGATATTGTTTTCTGTTTGTTTTTCTTTTAACAGTCAGGCCACTCTAGCATAGGGCTGCTGTGGTTTGCTGGGGGTCCACTCCAGACTCTAGTTGGCTCATTTTTTTCCTGTACTTGCAGCTATCACTAGTGAAGGCTGTGAAACAGCAAAGATGACAGCCATCTCCTTCCTCTGGCAGCTCCGTTCCAGTTGGGTATGGACTTGTTGCCAGCCTGCACACACCTGTAGAAGGTGGCTGGAGACCCCTGTTGGGAGGTCTCACCCAGTCAGGAAGAATGGGATCAGGGATCCACTTAAAAAAGCAGTCTGGCTGCTCTTTGGTAGAACAGGTGTGCTGCTCTGGGAGAGACCCTTTCTTATCCAGACAGGTTGTATTCTTCAAAGCTGGCAGGCTGGAAGGGCTGAGTAGACTGAACTGCAGAGATGGTAGCTGCCCCTCCCCACAAGAGCTCTGTCCTAGGGAGAGAGCAGAGCTCTGTTGGTAGAACCCTTACTGGAATGGGAGTGGCTAAAGCCTCCACAGGGAGAGTTCACCTAGTGAGGAGGAATGGATCGAGGCTCCAGCTGGAATGGCTGAGTCTACTGAACTACATAGACACTGGCTGCAGTGTTTTGTATTCTCCAAAGGCCATAGGCTGGAATGGCTGAGTCTACTGAACTACATAGACACTGGCTGCCCCTCCCCCTAGAACTTGGTCCTGTCTCAGGCAGATTCCAGCCTGTTGCTGTTGGCTAGCTGGAATTCCATGCCACTAGGTCTTAACTTGTGAGGTGCTGTGGAAGTGGGGTCCATGGAATGACGCTGCCTAGCTCCCTGGATTCAGCACTCTTCCTCGGGATATGGATGGATGGATGGATTTCCTGCCTTGCCAGAGATGCCAAAGCCAGAATACATAAAACTCCTAGGTCTCTATATGTGCCTGAGTGGCTGCTCTACTGAGACTCCACACAGCTCTGTGTCTTGGATCCAAAGCCCTGGTGATGTGGGCTCATAAGGGGATCTCCTGATCCGCAGGTGGCAAAGATCCATGGGAGAAGCATGGTTTCCTGGGTGGGGTTGCACAATCATTCACTGCTTCCCTTGGCTGGGAGTGGGGGTTCCTTTGGCTCTGTGCCAAAGGAACAGGTAGGCTGTTGCCCCCACCCTTCCTTTTCTTCAGTCTGTGTAGGTGGTCTGCTTAGTTATTCCCAATGTGAGAACCTGGATATATCAGTTGAAGGTGCTGAATTCCCTTGTCCCTTTTCATTCCTCTTTGTGAGTTTCACAGGCCACAGATCACAGCTGCTTCTAATTGGCCATCTGGAACCCCCTTTGTAGGACTTTTACGGTTTACTATTATCTCTGTCTTACAGATAAAGAAACTGAGGCATAAAAAAGTTAAGTAATTTGCCATGATCACACAGCTACTAAGTAGGAGAATTAGCCCTAGCTCTTAATCACTATATTCTATTATAATACTCAAAAAAATTCCTGGCTTTCTTGAAAATCTACTGTGTCTACTGTGTCACATTAAGGATGCATGTCTTATATTCTTATATTTAATATCAAGTCCTTCATGTGTAATTTAAAAATTATTTCTTCCTTCGTCCTTTTTTTTTTTTTTTTTTGAGATGGGATCTCACTCTGTTGCCCAGGCTAGAATGAAGTGGTGCATTCATAGCTCACTGTATCCTTGAACTCCTAGGCTCAAGCAATCCTCCTATTTCAGCCTCCCAATGATTTGGAACTACAGGTTTGTTTTTGGCTATAATAAGTGGAAACAGGAGGCAGGGGCATATAGATCTCTATGTAATATACTTTCACATATTTGGAAAAAATAGTAAGGGATTTATGAAAGAAAAATTCATCAGAGATTACTTTAAAAGAGCTTTCTGGTATTGGAAGCTTAGCTAGAAATACTCTAAAGAAGAGAGCTGTTTTTCACGTGTATAAAGATTTTTTTTTAACATCGATCTCTCTTGTAAGTAATTAAGTACAAGTAATTACATAATTACTTGATTATGTAGCAGCACTAAAATTTTACAGGAGGTTTTTCACTTAAACTCTAGCCTTATAAAAATAATTGCCACAAGTCAAAATTATTTTCTAAATGTAGTAATTCTTTTTGCTTTTCCTTTTTTTGGGGGGGGTGAAATCTAGATCTATTTTTGTTCAGCAACCAAAGCCAGATAAATAGGTATTTCATAATGTGCCCCTGTGTTCAGACACTGACATAAAAACTTAAAATGAATCCCCAAGTTACAACAGTGAGGTACAACTAGATGAAAAATGAAATTATAAACCAAGGTCACAATCTAGAGAATTTCTTTGGTCATACATTTCTGAAATCATTAGTCAGATTAGAATAAGAATGCTACTTATCTTAATATATGCATCACCAAATAATAAGATTGAGAGGCAGAAAAAGTGTGGGGTTCCCCCCTTACTTTCACTGTTTCTTTCTTTTCTTTTGTAAAGTGAGCTGTCTCATCATTGCAAATTTTCTCGAGTTCTTAGAACTCTAATTAAAATGTGGTAATTGGTTATGTTACCTCAATTACCATGATGCATGGACATTGATGCGAAGTGACACCAATTGAATCCTTTGGGTGTTTTACCCTGGGGCCATCCCATTTATCGTGGCCTTATTATTTTCAATTATGCGACTAGATGTGTTATGTACTTTTGGGGCCAATAAATGTGTTAAGATTTCTCTGGACACAACATTCTATTTTCAATGCTGGAAATAAAAAAATACACTTGTGCAAAGAATAAAAACTTAAATCCCTAAAGTCACAAAGTATTCCAAAGCACATTCATTGAAATAAAAAGATTTCAAAGGAACTCATATTGTTTCTGTTTAAAACATTTGTTTGAAAAGCAAGAATAATTTACTTGCTACTAATAACTACTCGTCTGAACTATGAAAACAGTGATAGGACCACTGAGAGGCCTTATATGATAGTTAGATAGGTAAGGAAACAGATAGGAAAGGCAAATTTTTCTTGCTCTTAAGATAAAGGTTTGGGTCCCTAACAGGGCTAAGTAGAGCTGTACTGAGTACTTTACAGATATTACCAGAGATCTGTCCTCAGCATGAACGTGAAAGTAAGAGTGCACCGAAACGGTTACAGAACAAAGTGTTTCCCAATGGGGACACTGCTGGCATTTGTGGAAAAATCTGTCTGCATACAGGGTTGTTTCATGCATTGTTACTGTCTCCCCAGATGCACCCATTCAATGCCAGTGGTGTCCTCAGTTGTTAGGAATGACCCCAGAACATTTTCCTAAAAAATCTAGATGTGAATTAGACATTACTTGGGGACATCATCAATAAATGTAATGCGACACTTTGTCAAACCATTTTCATTTCCTGAGAATGATACCTGAGTCTTCACCAACTTTAAAAAAAAATCACGCTCTCATATTTCTGACAATTAAAGAGAAATTTGTGTCCTTTTACTTATTAGTTTATCTCTTGGTTTGACTGCCTCCAAATAAGTACAGCATTTGTTTATATGGTGCAGATGATGTAAGAATCTGAACTGGGAAAGTTAGGAGAGAAAAAAGTTGTACTGTACAAAGATCTTTCAAAGACTGGCAGAGCAAGAATATTTATGGCAAAATCCCAGACTATTTCCAACCAATACTCAAAAAGCCTTATATTTACAACACTTTGCAAGTACTCTCCCAACTAAGCTTCATACACTTACTAACTATCAGATCATTTTTCCCTTCATTTTTGTCTTTGGATTCAAGAAAACTGCCAACAGGAAACTCAAGAGAGTTTTACATAGAACTCATTCTATTACTTTTGGTAATATTTTAAAAGTAAGAAACATTGAATGATCATATATGATGACCTTATACAAAACATTTCATTCATAAAAATACATATTAAAAATCTAAACTGTAACTTATTATTCAATTATTCAAACTTTCCCAATTCAAAATTTAATTTTTTAAATTTCAATTATTCAAAAGAAATGTTTTCCCTCTCAAGATTTACTTTTTTAAATTCAGTTATTTCTTATTGTTTGGTTTTAAATTTTTCCAGAGAATACCAATAGTTAATTCTATTCATGTATTTCTTCTGATGAATCCAACTCTCTTTATATAAGAGCCAATTTTCATTGGAAGGACGTGCAATAGAAAAAGAGCCAATGAACAAAAACAGAGGGAAGCACTGGATTTATTTCCAAATGGCATTCTCTAACTCAATCCAGTCTAACTTGAGTCCTCAGATCTTTAACATGTCATGCAAAAGACCTTAGAACTAACTAATGAATAGAAAATAGTATATTAACAAAAATTACTGTGCCATCAATTATTTATATGATTCTTCTTGTATTCAATTCAAAAAGCAATTCCAGGCGGTCTCCAATAAAAAGAATAACAATATAAATCATTAATACAAGATATGCTAACCAACCAAAGTAGTCTTAGGGGAAGAAAGGCAAGAAATTGTCATCAATAAACCCTTTAAGAGCTAAAAGAACGTTAAGTCTTGAAGTCAGATATGCCTGCGTCCACACCTTTCTCCACCTACTGGCTGCATAACCTGGTGTAATTTATTTAATCTATCAAAAATTTAGTTTCTTCATCAGTTGTTATGAAGATTAAATAACACAGTGTATTAAAAGTAGTAACACAGCAACTGAGAAACAGTACATGTTCAATGCTGTTAGCAAGTAACACAACAGCCCCACTCTATTGGTGACTGATACTTAAGATATGCCACATGGGTTTTTAGAGGGATCTTCACGAGTAAATTAGACAGATAAAACTAATATGGAAAAAAATTAAAAACTGAGAAAGATGTCTCCTCTTGTGTTACCAATTTTGCATATTCCTCTAAGGAAATTGTGTATACTAGACTGAACCTGTTCCGTAGAGAGGTTTGTTAAGATGGCATTTGAGAAGAGAAATTTGATTTGCTGTATATACAAATCACTGCTGGAAAACTGTCCTTCTCACTACAAATTCCATAAATGTCATGAGTTTCTGTGAAGCATGTGTGAATTTAATAGAAGTCCCATGTACTTAGATGAAATGCTTAAGTAAGTGTCAGTGAACTATAAGTGGTCAACCAATTCACACAGCAGCCCAAATCCTCTTCTCTATTTTCTCCAGCACTTTAAAAGGGAAAGTGCTTTTTTATTCCTTTTTCTTAAAGTTATCATCAGAAATTATTGCTTTTCAAAGCCCATTTAGATATAATTTTTGACAATTAAAATTTCTTTATGTCACATGTGATAAGAAAATTAGAATCACCTAATTTCCAAATCTAAGTCACTTAATTTGTATTTATAAAAGTCTTGTTCATTTACTTGATTTAAAGGTGGCTACATATGTACCATTCTTATCATTAAAGAAAGCTTTCTATTACAGAGGCAGTTTAGGATATTGATTCAGGCACTGACTCTGAAGTCAGAATTCCCAGTTTCAAATCTCAGATCTGTTACAAACCAGGTGGTAACTTTGGACAAGTTGCTGAAATTTTCTTTGCTTCAATTTTTTTCTTCTGCAAAATAGAGGATAATGGCATGTATATTATATGGTTCTTAACATTCTTAAAGGACTTAACATGTAAACCACTTAAAACAGTGCCTGATATATATCAATTGCTATGTATTAACTGTTATTAGTATTGTTTTCTTCTTTAGAAAAGGAATAACCTTTTTCATTTACTTAATCCAACAGAAGGATACTCACTGCTAGGCTTCAGGGTAATCTATCGATTCCTTTGTAATTAAAATTCTATTATGTGTTTTTTAAAACAGTTTTATTGAGATATAATTTGAATAAAGTAAATTATACATATTACAATGTAAAATTTTATGTTTTATATAAGAATACACATCCAAAATGATCACTACAAACAAGATCATGAATATATCTATTACTTCCAAAAGATTTCTCATTTCCCTTTGTAATTGTTCCAGTGATTACCAAGATTTTACCCTATGATTAATTTGTTTTCTAAAATTTTCTACATTTTACATTTAGGTCAATGATATATTTTGCTTCATTTTTATATGGTATATTATATAGATCAATCTATGTCTGTGCATATGAATATTCAATTGTTCCAGGATCCTTTTTTGAAAGACTATCCTTTCTTCATTGAATTGCCTTTGTACTTCTGTTAAAAATCTACTGACCATTTAAGTGTTGCTCTATTTGTAAAATATTTATTCTGTTCCATGGATGTATTTGTTGAACTTGGTGGCAATGCCGTACCTTCTTGACTACTGTGGCTTTATTGTAATTCTTGATATCAGGAGGTACAAAACCTCCAATTTAATGTATCTTTCTCAAAAATTGCTTTGGCTATTCTATGTCCTTTGCATTTCCAAATGAATTTTAGAATCAGTTTACAAATTTTTACCAAAAAAAAATTACTGAGATTTTCAATGGGATTACATTAATTTTATAGATAAATTTGGGGACATTTGATATCTTAACATTGTGCCCTCTGATCCATAAACACAGTATTGTCCATTATTAATTTAGTTATTATTTGTTAATAATTTCAGTAATATTTTGTAGCTGTTTGAATACAATATTTCCATATCTTTTGTTAGATACATCCCTAAGCATTTCATGCACTACTATTAATATTATAAATTCAAAGTTTTATAAATTTAAAGTTCTGATTATTTATCAGTAGTGTCTGGAATCTAATTAACATTTATATATTGATCTTGTATCCTAAGTTCCCTTATTCATTCTAGTATCTTCTGGGAGATTCTATAGCAGTTTCTACATAGATGGTCATGGAATCTCTGAGTAAAAATAATTTTGCTTCTTAATTGCCAAATAGTATGCCTTTAATTCTTTTTTCTTGCTTTATTGATCTGGCTAAAACTTCCAATACAATTTCAAATAGAAACAGTGAAAGTGTACATTTTGCCTTATTCCTGATCTTAGAAGAGAAGCATTCTGTTTTTTACCATTAAGTATAATGTTAACTGTTGATTAGCTGTGGATCCCCTTTGTTAAGTTAAGGAAGTTCTTATTTTTTTTTCCTTAGGTCTTTTTTTCCCCTTTCTCTCTTTCTTTCTTTCCGTTTTTTTGAGAGTCATGAGCTGTCACCTGGGCTAGAATGCAGCGATGCCATCTCAGCTCACTGCAATCTCCCCTTCTCAGGTTGAAGCAATTCTCCCGCCTCAGCCTTCCGAGTAGCTGGGATTACAGGTGAACACCACCAAGTCCAGCTAATTTCTTTTGTATTATTAGTGGAGATGGAGTTTCACCATGCTTGCCAGGCTGGTCTTGAACTCCTGGCCTCAAGTGATCCACCCACCTGGGCCTCACAAAGTGTTGGGATTACATGTGTGAGCCACCGTGCCCAGCCATTTTTTCCTTAGGTTTCTGAGAGTTTTTATAAGGAAGGATATTGGATTTTGGCAAATGCTTTTCCAGCATTGAGATAATCAAATGGTTTTCCTCTCTTTGTGTGCAAATACAGTGAATCACATTGACATTTTTCCAATTTTAAACGACTCTGTATTTCTAGGATAAACTTCACATGATCATGATGTAGTTTCTATTTTATATATTTTTATTTGATTTGATAAAATTTTGTTAAGAATATTTTTATTGACATTCATAAGGGATATTAACCAGCTGTTTTCTTGTATTGCCTTTTTGACATCTGGGTAATGCTTGCTCAAAGAATGGGAATGAAAAATATTCTTTCCTTTTCTACTTCTGAAAAACTTTGCATAAAGTTAGTATTATTTATTCTGTAAATGTTTGGTAGAATTTACCTATAAAACCCACCAGTCCTGAAATTTTCTTTCTGGGGAGGATTTAAACTAATGACTCAATCTATTTAGTAGATAAAATATTATTCATAAAATTATCCTCATATTTTTCTTTTAATATTAGTAGAAGCTGTAGTGATGTCTATATTTTATTTCTGATATGGATCATTTATTTCTTCTGTTTTCCCTAATCAGTCTGGCTAGAGGTTTATCAATTTCATTAATCTTCTCAAAAATAACCCCAGGTTTTCATTTCATTGATTTTTTTCTTTATTATTTTTTCGGTCTTCTATTTCCCTGATTTCTGCTCTAATTTTATTATTTTCTTTCTCCTGTTTACTTTGGGTTTAATTTGTTCTTCTTTTTCTAGTTTCATAAGGTAAAAAACTAAGATCACTATTTCGGTGGCATCCCACAGATTTTAATATTTAATTACTATTACTATTCAGTTAAAAATACTTTCTAATTTCCCTTTACATTTCTTCGTTGGTCCATGAGTTGTATATAGGTGTGTTATTCAACTTCCATGTATTTGAGGATTTTTCCAAATATATTGCTATTATTTATGTCTAAACAATTCTATTATAGTCAAATAACATACTTTGTGTAATATGAATTCTTTTAATTAAAAAAAAAATAGATATGGAGTCTCACTACATTACCCAGGCTAGTCTCAGGTTAAAGACATCCTTCTGCTTCAGCCTCCCAAAGTGCTGGGCTCACATGCATAAGCCACTGCACCTGGCTGAATTCTTTTAAATTTAAGACTTGTTCTGTGACTCAAAAGAGAGTTTTAGTAGATGTTATGTGTGAACTTGAATGCACATTCTGCTGCTGTAGGATGGCATGACTGATTTTTAAATGCATATATTGTGTACAACATGCTGTTTTGATATATGTAGTGAAGTGATTTCTATAGTTAAGCAAATTTACATATCCATTATCTCACATTGTACTTTAGATCTCTAGATCTTTTAATCCTACCATAACCGTAACTTTGTACCTTTTGACCTACATCTTCCCATTTCCCTTGTACCTGATTTCTGGTACCTTCAGAGTCTCTGTTTCTTCTTTTTTTTTCTTTTTAGATTCCATATATAAGTGAGATCACATAATACTTTTCTTTCTGTGTCTGGTTTGTTTCACCTAGTATAATATACTTCAGGTCCATGTTGTCACAAATAGCAGGATCTCTTTTTTGTTAAATTTTAGGCCAAATATTACATTGTATGTACATATGTTTATATGCATGTATGTGTATACATATCTATATACACATATATATGTGTATATAAATATATCTATATATATACACACTTATACACATATATATATACGTGTATACACTTATATATATATATAAGTGTGTATATATATATGTGTGTGTATATAGATCTATATATATCTATAGATGAGGGTGTAGAAAAAAGGGATATATGGGGAGATGGGGGAAGATGGCGCTCTAGAAGCAACTCAGGATTGCAGCTCTCAGTGAAGACGCAGAGGGTGAGTTCACGCGCATTTCCAGACGGATCTTTGTTGCCCACAGAACGGGAAAATTCCCAGGTGTAGGAGAGACACGGGACACCAGCACAGCTGTTTCGGCTGGCACGGCCACTTCGGCCGATGCCGCAGCACAGCGACACTCCGCACGAAACGCACTGGTCTGGGGGCCCTGTTAAACTGGCAATTTGAGATTTGGGAGGGCAGATTAGCATATTCATCTGATTAAATGGGACTTGGACAGGGAGGCAGGCCAGGAGATTCCCGGGAAGCGAACTGTGAGCCGGCGCAGTTGGTCACTGCATGGGAAATCACACAGATCCCAGTGCCCTTTCAGCAGGCGACTGAAACACCTGGGAGAGAGTCAACCATTCAACTTAAAAAAAACAAAAGGGCTCTGAGGCAAGGAGCAAGGTGATCAGACTCGACAGGTCCCACCCCCAGAGAAACAAACAAAATGGTGATTTGAAACGCTTGGGTTTGAGAGTTTCACTGCGGGCACAGCTGAACCCAGGATGGTGCAGCTTGGTGGGGGAGGGGCATCTGCCATTAACGAGACATCTGAGGTACTCTCCCATTGCTGACGCAGCCTGCCGTTGCCAAGGCAACCCGCCATATCAGAGAGACTCCGCCAACAGGGCGGAACCCAAAACAGCAGAGTGGAGCCCATGGCAACAAAGCGGAGCCCACGGCAACAGGGCCGACCCCACGACATCAGGGCGTGACTAAACTGTCTCCTAGCTGGGCAGGACAGTGCAATGCATACTCATAAATAAAGCCCTAACTCCCCGAGACAGAGCATCCGAGGGAAAAAAGGGGTTTTATGAGTTCTGCTGCAGCAGACTTAAACGTACTTGCCTAGCAGCCCTGAATGAAAAATGGAGATCACAGCTAAGCACTTGAGCTCCTATAAAGTACAGACCGTCTCCTCAAGCAGCTCCCTGACCCCCGTATATTCAAAGAGTCACCTCAAAAAGGACTGATCAGACTGACATTTGGCGGGCATCGTTCTGGGACAAAGATAGCAGAAGAAGAAAATGGTAGCATCCCTCACTGTTCCGCAGCTGCTACAGGAGTTCCCCAGGCAAGTAGGGCCTGGAGTGGACCTCAGCAGTCTTACAGCTGAGGGGCTAGTCTGTTAGAAGGAGAACTAAGAAACAGAAATACTTCATCATCAACAACTTGGGCCTCCACTCAGAGACCCAATCGAAAAATCAGTAACTACTCAGATGACAGGTGGATAAACCCACAAAGATGGGAAGAAACCAGTGTAAAAAGCAGGAAAACACCCGAAACCAGAACACCTTGCCTCCTAAAAAGGTCC
The DNA here is from genome assembly GCF_049354715.1 of Callithrix jacchus. NCBI lineage: Eukaryota > Metazoa > Chordata > Mammalia > Primates > Cebidae > Callithrix > Callithrix jacchus. Next base: position 67,283,636 of record NC_133509.1, on the reverse strand, counting down.
AAAACTCTTCACCAGCAAGGGAAGAAAGTTGGATGGAGAATGAGTGTGATGAAATGATGGAATCAGACTTCAGAAGGTGGGTAATGAGAAACTTCCGTGAGCCAAAAGAACATGTTCTAAATCACTGCAAAGAAACTAAGAACCTTGAAAAAAGATTTGAGGAAATGATAACAAGAATGGACAACGTAGAGAGAAATATGAGTGAATTGATGGAGCTGAAAAACACAACATGAGAACTTCATGAAGTATACACAAGTTTCAAAGCCAAATTGACCAAGCAGAAGAAAGGATATCAGATATCGAAGATAAACTCAGTGAAAAAAACGAGAAGCCAAGATTAGAGAAAAAAGTGCAAAAAGGAATGAACAAAGTCTCCAAGAAATGTGGGACTATGTGAAAAGACCTAATCTACGTTTGATAGGTGTACCTGAATGTGACGAAGAGAATGAATACAAGCTGGAAAATACTCTTCAGGATATTATCGAGGAAAATTTCCCCCACCTAGCAAGGCAGGCCAATATCCAAGTCCAGGAAATACAGAGAACACCACAAAGATACTCCGCAAGAAGAGCAACCCCAAGGCACATAATCGTCAGATTCACCAGGGTTGAAATGAAGGAGAAAATGCTAAGGGCAGCCAGAGAGAAAGGTTGGGTAACCCACAAAGGGAAGCCCATCAGACTCACAGCAGATCTCTTGGCAGAAACTCTACAAGCCAGAAGAGAGTGGGGGCAAATATTCAACATACTTAAAGAAAAGAACTTCCAACCCAGAATTTCATATGTAGCCAAATTGAGCTTCAGAAGTGAAGGAAAAATAAAATCCTTTGCAAACAAGCAAGTACTCAGAGATTTTTGTCAGCATCAGGCCTGCTTTACAAGAGCTCCTGAAAGAGGCACTACACATAGAAAAAAACAACCAGTACCAGCCACTTCAAAAACATACCAAATGCTAAAGAGCATCAACAAAATGAAGAATCTGTATCAACTAACGAGCAAAAACAGCCAGCTAGCAACAAAATGGCAGCATCAAATTCACACATAACAATATTAACCCTAAATGTAAATGGGCTAAATGCACGAATCAAAAGATACAGACTGGCAAATTGGATAAAAATCCAAAACCCATTGGTGTGCTGTATCCAGGAAACCCATCTCACATGCAAGGATATACAAAGGCTCAAAATAAAGGGATGGAGGAAGATTTACCAAGCAAATGGAGAGCAAAAAAAAGCAGGAGTTGCAATTCTCATCTCTGATAAAATAGACTTTAAAGCAACAAAGATCAAAAGAGACAAAGGAGGACATTACATAATGGTAAAAGGATCGGTACAACAAGAAGAGCTAACGATCCTAAATATATATGGACCCAATACAGGAGCACCCAGATATATAAGGCAAGTTCTTAACAACTTACAAAGAGACTTAGACTCCCACACAATAATAGTGGGAGACTTTAACACTCTACTGTCAATATTAGACAGATCAACCAGACGGAAAATCAACAAGGATATCCAGGGCTTGAACTCAGACCTGGAACAAGCAAACCTGATAGACATTTACAGAACTCTCCACCCCAAATCCACAGAATATACATTCTTCTCAGCACCACATCACACCTAGTCTACAATTGACCACATAATTGGAAGTAAATCACTCCTCAGCAAATGCAAAACAACTGAAATCATAACAAACAGTTTCTCAGACCATAGTGCAATCAAGTTAGAACTCAGAATTCAGAAACTAACTCAGAACCGCACAGCTTCCTGGAAACTGAACAACTGGCTCTTGAATGTTGATTAGATAAACAATGAAATGAAGGCAGAAATAAAGAAGTTCTTCGAAACCAATGAGAACAAAGACACAACATGCCAGAATCTCTTGAACACATTTAGAGCAGTCTCTAGAGGAAAATATATAGCAATAAGTGCCCATATGAGAAGAGTGAAGAGATCCAAAATTGACACCCTATCGTCAAAATTGAAAGAGCTAGAGGAGCAAGATCAAAAAAACTCAAAACCTAGCAGAAGACAAGAAATAACTAAGATCAGAGCTGAACTGAAGGAGATAGAGACAAAAAAACCCTTCAAAAACTCAATAAATCAAAGAGGTGGTTTTTTGAAAAGATCAACAAAATAGACCACTAGCCAGACTGATAAAAATGAAAAGAGAGAACAAACCAAGTAGACGCAATAAAAAATGATAAAGGGGAAATCACCACAGATTCCACAGAAATTCAAACCATCATCAGAGAATATTACAAACAACTCTATGCACATAAACTAGTAAACCTGGAAGAAATGGATAAATTCCTGGACTCCTGTGTCCTCCCAAGACTGAACTAGGAGGAAGCCAAAACTATGAATAGACCAATAACAAGGTCTGACGTCGAGGCAGCAATTAAGAGACTACCACACAAAAAAAGCCCAGGTCCAGATGGGTTCACAGCCGAATTCTAACAGACATACAAAGAGGATCTGGTACCATTTCTTCTTAAACTATTCCAAACAATCCCAAAAGAAGGAATCCTTCCCAAATCATTGTATGAGATCAACATCATCCTGAGACCAAAACCCGGCAGAGACTCAACAAGAAAAAAAAAAACTCCAGGCCAATATCCATGATGAACATAGACGTAAAAATCTTCAATAAAATATTGGCAAGCTGATTGCAACAGCACATCAAAAAGCTTATCCATCATGATCAAGTAGGATTCATCCTGGAGATGCAAGGCTGGTTCAACATACACAAGTGTATAAACGTAATTTACCACATAAACAGAACCAAAAACAAAACCACATGATTATCTCAATAGATGCAGAGAAGGCCTTTGACAAAATTCAACAGCCCTTTATGCTAAAAACCCTCAATAAACTCAGTATTGATGGAATGTATCAAAATAATAAAAGCTATTTATGACAAACCAAGAGCCAATATCATACTGAATGGGCAAAAACTAGAAGCATTCACTTTGAAATCCGGCACTAGACAAGGATGCCCTCTCTCACCACTCTTATTCAATATAGTACTGGTCATTCTAGCCAGAGCAATCAGGCAAGAAAAAGAAATAAAGGGTATTCAAATAGGAAAGGAGGAAGCCAAATTGTCTCTATCTGCAGATGGCATGATAGTATACCTAGAAGACCCCATCGCCTCAGCCCAAAAACTCCTGAAACTGATAAGCAACTTCAGCAAAGTCTCAGGATATAAAATCAATGTGCAAAAATCACAAGCATTTTTATACACCAATAACAGACTTAAAGAGAGCCAAATCAAGAATGAACTGCCATTCACAATTGCTACAAGGAGAATAAAATACCTAGGAATACAACTTACAAGGAACATAAGGAACCTCTTCAAGGAAAACTACAAACTACTGCTCAACAAAATAAGTGAGGACACAAACAGTGGAGAAACATTCCATGTTCATGGTTAGGAAGAATCAATATCCTGAAAATGGCTATACTGCCCAAAGTAATTTACAGAATCAATGCTATCCCCATCAAGCTACCATTGACTTTCTTCAAAGAACTGGAAAAAAACCACCTTGAACTTCATATGGAACCAAAAGAGAGCCCGCATAGCCAAGTCAATCCTAAGCAAAAAGAACACAGCAGAAGGCATCCCACTACCGGACTTCAAACTATACTACAAGGCTACAGTAATCAAAACAGCATGGTACTGGTACCAAAACAGAGATATAGACCAATGGAACAGAACAGAGGTATCGAAGGCAACACAGCATATCTACAACCATACAATCTTTGATAAACCTGATAAAAACAAGCAACGGGGAAAGGATTCCCTGTTTAATAAATGGTGTTGGGAAAACTGGCTAGCCATGTGCAGAAAGCAGAAACTGGACCCCTTCCTGACACCTTACACTAAAATTAACTCCAGATGGATTAAAGACTTAAACAGAAGACCTGGCACCATAAAAACCCTAGAAGAAAATCTAGGCAAAACCATTCAGGCATAGGAGTAGGCAAGGACTTCATGAACAAAACACCAAAAGCATTGGCAACAAAAGCCAAAATAGACAAATGGGACCTAATCAAACTCCACAGCTTCTGCACGGCAAAAGAAACAGTCACTAGAATGAATTGGCAACCAACAGAATGGGAAAAAATGTTTGCAGTTTACCCATCTGACAAAGGGCTGATATCCAGTATTTACAAAGAACTCAAACAGATTTACAAGAAAAAACCAAACAAGCCCATCCAAAAATGGGCAAAGGATATGAACAGACACTTTACAAAAGAAGACATACATGAGGCCAACAAACATATGAAAAAATGCTCATCATTACTGGTCATTAGAGAGATGCAAATCAAAACTACATTGAGATACCATCTCACACCAGTTAGAATGGCGATCATTTAAAAATCTGGAGACAACAGATGCTGGAGAGGATGTGGAGAAATAGGAACACTTCTACACCATTGGTGGGAGTGTAAATTAGTTCAACCATTGTGGAAGACATTGTGGCGATTCCTCAAGGACCTAGAAATAGAAGTTACATTTGACCCATTACTGGGTATATATCCAAAGGACTATAAATCATTCTACTATAAGGACACATGCACACGAATGTTCATTGCAGCACTGTTTACAATAGCAAAGACCTGGAACCAACCCAAATGCCCATTGATGATAGACTGGTCTGGGAAAATGTGGCACATATACACCACGGAATATTATGCAGCAGTCAAAAATGATGAGTTTGTGTCCTTTGTAGGGACATGGATGAATCTGGAGAACATCATTCTCAGCAAACTGACACAAGAACAGAAAATGAAACACTGCATATTCTCACTCATAGGCGGGTGATGAACAATGAGAACACATGGACACAGGGCAGGGAGTACTACACACTGGGGTCTATTGGGGGGAATAGGGGTGGGACAGCAGGTGGGGGAGCTGGGGAGGGGTAGCATGGGGAGAAGTGCCATATGTGGGTGAAGGGGTGGAACGCAGCAAAACACACTGCCATGTGTGTACCTATGCAACTATCTTTTATGTTCTGCACATGTACCCCAAAACCTAAAATGCAATAAAAAAATAAAAAAGTTTAAAAAAAAAGAAAAAAGGGATATATATATATATCTACAACAATATATATCTATATATATAGATCTATATACACACACACACACATATATATATACATATATATATGTGTGTATTTTGATTTCTTCTTTCATTCATCTAATAGAAACTTCAGTTGTTCCCATATCTTGGCTATGATGAATAATGATGCAATGAGCATGTGAGTAAAGACATCCTTATGAGGTAGGGAATTCATTTCCTTTGGGTCATAGACTCACAAGAGAAATTTCTAGGTCATATGGTAGCTCTATTTTCACTTTCTTTAGGAACCTCCATACTGGTTCCCACTGAGGCTGTACCAAGCTACATTCCTGCCAACAGTGTACAAGGGTTCCCTTTTTTCTACACCCTCATCAATTGTTATTCATTGTCCTTTTGATAAAAAGCCTTGGATAGAGTATTTTTAAGTGCCAATTAAATTGCTTTGTAGTATCATTCAAAGTCTTTTACATTTTACTGATTTTTCTGGTCTGTCAACTATTGAGAAAACATCTCTGCTCAAAATGGTCTGTTTTTTTTTGTCTTTTCACAGTTGTATCAATTTTTGCTTCATGTATTTTTAAACTCTGTTTTAGAGCATAAACATTCAATAATGTTATGCTCTCTTTATTATTTGGCATCATTATCATTAAGAATGTCCAGGGGGAGAGATCCAAGATGGCTGATTACTAGCAGCTTGGGATTGTAGCTCCCAGTGAAAGCGCAGTGAACGAGAGGACACCACACTTTCAGAAGAATTTTTGTTGCTCATGGATCAGGAGATTCCCAGTGGAGGAGCCCCATGGGTTGCCAGTGCGACCTTTGTGGCCAGCACAGCAGCTTTGACAGCACCCTGGCTCGGCGGTTCTTGGTGCAGAGTAAACAGGACTGACTCCCCTTTTGGCCGACATTTGGAGCTCTGGGAAGGCAGAGTCGCCTATTCAGCTGATTGAAAAAGGGACTCAAGAAGGAAGCCAGACAAGAGATTCCCAGGGAGAAAAGCACCACCAATCTTAATGCCGCTGCTTTAGCCAGCACAGTGGGTTGCTCAGATTCTGGCGCTGGGAATCAACAAGTTGGATGTCACTCAGAGACCTAATTTGAAAGTCGGTAATTACAAAGACAACGGTGGATAAATTTACAATGATGGGAAGAAACCAGCATAAAAAGGCTGAGAAGGGGGGAGGACTCAAGATGGCGCTGTGAGAACAACCCAGGATTGAAGCTCTCGCTGGATGCGTGGAGAAGGTGAGTCAGGGACACATTTCCAGACGGATCTTAGTTGCCCACAGAACGGGGAAATTCCCAGGTATAAAAGAGATGCGGGACGCCAGGCAGAGGTTTCCGCTGGTGTAGCCGGCTGCCGGTGCAGCTGCCGCCCGCGCCGGAGCGCAGAGGTGCTCCACAGCGCTCCATACAAAAGCGCACTGTTACGGGTGCCCTGTTGAACCGGCAAACTGAGACCTGAGAGGGCTGAATTTGAGAATAAATGGGACTTGGACAGTGAGCCAGCCCAGGAAATCCCAGGGACACAGCGTTTGGGGTAGCTCAGTGGGACAAACAAAATGGCAATTCCAAACGCTCCCAGTGACGAGGTTTTCTTAAAGCGCAGCTCCGTGGGGGAGGGGCGTTCGCCATTACTGAGGCAATCAGCCCCTACTGAGGTACATGCCCATTGCTGACGCAGCCTGCCGTTGCTGAGGCAACCCAGTACAAAAGAGAGACTCCGCTGCAGGGCGTAGCCCTTGGCAGCAGGGCGGAGACTGCACCAGAAGGGCAGAGCCTGCAGCAACAGGGCGAACCTCACACCAGCAGGGCGGAGCATCGGCAGGCAAATAGTGACTAGACTGCCTCCTAGTTGGGCAGGACAGCGAGGCAGACACTCACAAGGAAAGCCCCAACCCCCCCCACCAGACAGAGCATCTGAGAAAAAAAGGGTTTTTTTAATGAGTTATGTTGCAGCAGAATGAAACACAGCAGCCTAACAGCCCTGAATGAACAACAGAGCTCACAGCTCAGCACTTGAGCTCCTACAAAGTACTGACTGTCTCCTCAAGCAGCTCCCTAACCCCTCTATATCCAAAAGACTGACATTTGGCAGGCATCATTCTGGGACAAAGATAGCAGAAAAAGAAACTGGTAGTATCCCTCACTGTTCCGCAGCTGCCATAGGTGCACCCCAGACAAGCAGGGCCTGGAGTGGACCTCAGAAGTCGTACAGCGAAGGGAAAACTAGACTGGTAGAAGAAAAACCAAGTAACAAAAATACTTCATCATCAACAATCTGGGTGTCCACTCAGAGACCCAATCGAAAAGTCAGCAACTACACAGACGACAGGTGGATAAATCCACAAAGATGGGAAGAAACCAGCGCAAAAAGGAGGAAAACACCCGAAACCAGAACACCTCGCCTCCTAGAAAGGACCAAAACTCCTCAACAGCAAGGGAGCAAAGCGGGATGGAGAATGACTGCGACGAAATGACAGAATTATACTTCAGAAGGTGGATAATGAGAAACTTTTGTGAGCTAAAAGAACATGTTTTAAATCAATGCAAAGAAACTAAGAACCTTGAAAAAAGATTTGAGGAAATGATAACAAGAATGGATACCTTAGAGAGGAATAGGAATGAATTAAAGGAGCTGAAAAACAAATCACGAGAACTTCGCGAAGCATGCACAAGTTTCAATAGCCGAATTGACCAAGCAGAAGAAAGAATATCAGAAGTCGAAGATCAACTCAATGAAATAAAACGAGTAACAAAGATCAGAGAAAAAAGCGCAAAAAGGAATGAACAAAGTCTCCAAGAAATGTGGGACTATGTGAAGAGACCTAACCTACGTTTGATAGGCGTACCAGAATGTGACGAAGAGAATGAATCCAAGCTGGAAAATACTCTTCAGGACATTATCCAGGAAAATTTCCCCCACCTAGAAGACAGGCCAACACTCAATTGCAGGAAATACAGAAAACACCACAAAGATATTCCGCAAGAAGAGCAACCCCAAGGCACATAATCGTCAGATTCAACAAGGTTGAAATAAAGGAGAAAATATGAAGGGCAGCCAGGGAGAAAGGTCGGGTCACCCCCAAAGAGAAGCCCATCAGACTCACAGCAGATCTCTCGGCAGAAACACTACAAGCCAGAAGAGAGTGGGGGCCAATATTCAACATCCTTAAAGAAAAGAACTTTCAACCCAGAATTTCATATCCAGCCAAACTGAGCTTCAGAAGTGAAGGAAAAATAAAATCCTTTGCGAACAAGCAAGTACTCAGAGATTTTGTCACCACCAAGCCTGCTTTACAAGAGCTCCTGAAAGAGGCACTACACATAGAAAGGAATAACCAGTACCAGCCATTCCAAAATCACACTAAATGCTAAAGAGCATCAACATAATGAAGAATCTACAACAACTAATGGGCAAAACAGCCAGCTAGCATCAAAATGGCAGTATCAAATTCACACATAACAATATTAACCCTAAATGTAAATGAACTAAATGTACCAATCAAAAGACACAGACTGGCAAATTAGATAAAAAGCCAAAACCCATCAGTGTGCTGTATCCAGGAAACCCATCTCACATGCAAGGATACACAAAGGCTCAAAATAAAGGGATGGAGGAAGATTTACCAAGCAAATGGAGAGCAAAAGAAAGCAGGAGTTGCAATTCTCATCTCTGATAAAATAGACTTTAAAGCAACAAAGATCAAAAGAGACAAAGAAGGCCATTACATAATGGTAAAAGGATCGATACAACAAGAAGAGCTAACTATCCGAAACATATATGGACCCAATACAGGTGCACCCAGATACATAAGGCAAGTTCTTAGTGACTTACAAAGAGACTTAGACTCCCACACAATAATAGTGGGAGACTTTAACACTCCACTGTCAATATTAGACAGATCAACCAGACAGAAAATCAACAAGGATATCCAGGGCTTGAACTCAGACCTGGAACAAGCAAACCTGATAGACATTTACAGAACTCTCCACCCCAAATCCACAGAATATACATTCTTCTCAGCACCACATCACACCTACTCTAAAATTGACCACATAATTGGAAGTAAAGCACTCCTGAGCAAATGCAAAACAACTGAAATCATAACAAACAGCCTCTCAGACCATAGTGCAATCAAGTTAGAACTCAGAATTCAGAAACCAACCCAGAACCACACAGCTTCATGGAAACCGAACAACTGGCTCTTGAATGTTGACTGGATGAACAATGAAATGAAGGCAGAAATAAAGAAGTTCTTTGAAACCAATGAGAATGAAGACACAACATGCCAGAATCTCTGGGACACATTTAAAGCAGTCTCTAGAGGAAAGTATATAGGAATAAGTGCCCATATGAGAAGAATGGAGAGATCCAAAATTGACACCCTATCATCAAAATTGAAAGAGCTAGCGGAGCAAGATCAAAAAAACTCAAAACCTAGCAGAAGACAAGAAATAACTAAGATCAGAGCTGAACTGAAGGAGATTGAGACACAAAAAACCCTCCAAAAAATCAATAAATCCAAGAGCTGGTTTTTTGAAAAGATCAACAAAATAGACAGACCACTAGCCAGATTGATAAAAAAGAAAAGAGAAAACAACCAAATAGATGCAATAAAAAATGATAAAGGGGAAATCACCACAGATTCCACAGAAATTCAAACCATCATCAGAGAATATCACAAACAACTCTATGCACATAAACTAGTAAACCTGGAAGAAATGGATAAATTCCTGGACTCCTGTGTCCTCCCAAGCCTAAACCAGGAGGAAGCTGAAACTATGAATAGACCAATAACTAGGGCAGAAGTCGAGGCAGCAATTAAGAGCCTACCACACAAAAAAAGCCCAGGTCCAGACGGGTTCACAGCCGAATTCTACCAGACACACTAAGAGGAGCTGGTACCATTTCTTCTGAAACTATTCCAAATAATCCAAAAAGAAGGAATCCTTCCCAAATCATTCTATGAGACCAATATCATCCTGATACCAAAACCCGGCAGGGACCCAACAAGAAAAGAAAACTTCAGGCCAATATCCATGATGAACATAGATGCAAAAATCTTCAATAAAATATTGGCAAGCTGATTGCAACAGCAAATCAAAAAACTTATCCATCATGATCAAGTAGGATTCATCCCGGGGATGCAAGGCTGGTTCAACATATGCAAGTCTATAAACGTAATTCACCACATAAACAGAACCAAAAACAAAAACCACATGATTATCTCAATTGATGCATAGAAGGCATTTGACAAAATTCAACAGCTCTTTATGCTAAAAACCCTCAATAAACTTGGTATCAATGGAACATATCTAAAAGTAACAAAAGCTATTTATGACAAACCAACAGCCAATATCATACTTAATGGGCAAAAACTGGAAGCATTCCCTTTGAAATCTGGCACTAGACAAGGATGCCCTCTGTCACCACTCCTATTCAATATAGTACTGGAAGTTCTAGCCAGAGCAATCAGGCAAGAAAAAGAAATAAAGGGTATTCAAATAGAAAAGGTGGAAGCCAAATTGTCTCTATTTGCAGACGACATGACAGTATACCTAGAAGACCCCATCGCCTCAGCCCAAAACCTCATGAAACTGATAAGCAACTTCAGCAAAGTCTCAGGATATAAAATCAATGTGCAAAAATCACAAGCCTTCCTCTACACCAATAACAGACTTAAAGAGAGCCAAATCAAGAACGAACTGCCATTCACAATTGCTACAAAAAGAATAAAATACCTTGGAATACAACTCACAAGGAACGTAAGGGACCTCTTCAAGGAAAACTACAAACCACTACTCAGCGAAATAAGAGAGGACACAAACAGATGGAGAAACATTCCATGTTCATGGTTAGGAAGAATTAATATCGTCAAAATGGCTATACTGCCCAAAGTAATTTACAGAATCAATGCTATACCCATCAAGCTACCATTGACTTTCTTCACAGAACTGGAAAAAACCACCATGAACTTCATATGGAACCAAAAGAGAGCCTGCATAGCTAAGTCAATTCTAAGCAAAAAGAACACAGCGGGGGGCATCACACTACCAGATTTCAAACTATACTACAAGGCTACAGTAATCAAAACAGCATGGTACTGGTACAAAAACAGAGATATAGACCAATGGAACAGAACAGAGGCATCAGAGGCAACACAACATAGCTACAACCATACAATCTTTGATAAACCTGACAAAAACAAGCAATGGGGAAAGGATTCCTTTGTTCAACAAATGGTGCTGGGAAAACTGGCTAGCCATGTGCAGAAAGCAGAAACTGGACCCCTTCCTGACACCTTACACCAAAATTAACTCCAGATGAATTAAAGACTTAAACATAAGACCTCGCGCCATAAAAACCCTAGAAGGAAATCTAGGCAAAGCCATCCAGGACATAGGAGTAGGCAAGGACTTCATGAACAAAACACCAAAAGCATTGGCAACAAAAGCCAAAATAGACAAATGGGACTAAGCAAACTCCACAGATTCTGCACAGCAAAAGAAACAGTCTCTAGAGTGAATTGGCAACCAACAGAATGGGAGAAAATTTTTGCAGTTTACCCATCTGACAAAGGGCTGATATGCAGAATTTACAAAGAACTCAAACAGATTTACAGGAAAAAAACAAACAAGCCCATTCAAAAATGGGCAAAGGATATGAACAGACACTTTACGAAAGAAGACATATATGAGGCCAACAATCATATGGAAAAATGCTCATTGTCACTGGTCATCAGAGAGATGCAAATCAAAACCATATTGAGATACCATCTCACGACAGTTAGAATGGCGATCATTAAAAAATCTGGAGACAACAGATGCTGGAGAGGATGTGGAGGAAAAGGAACACTTTTACACTGTTGGTGGGAGTGTAAATTAGTTCAACCATTGTGGAAGACAGTGTGGAGATTCCTCAAGGCCTTAGAAATAGAAATTCCATTTGACCCAGCAATCCCATTACTGGGTATATATCCAAAGGACTATAAATCATTCTACTATAAGGACACATGCACACGAATGTTCATTGCAGCACTGTTTACAATAGCAATGACCTGGAATCAACCCAAATGCCCATTGATGATAGACTGGATTGGGAAAATGTGGCACATATACACCATGGAATATTATGCAGCCATCAGAAATGATGAGTTTGTGTCGTTTGTAGGGACATGGATGAATCTGGAGAACATCATTCTCAGCAAACTGACACAAGAACAGAAAATGAAACACCGCATATTCTCACTCATAGGCGGGTGATGAAAAATGAGAACACATGCACACAGAGAGGGGAGTACTAAACACTGGGGTCTATTGGGGGGGAAAAGGGGAGGACCAGTGAGAGGGGGAGGTGGGGAGGGATAGCCTGTGGAGAAATGCCAAATGTGGGTGAAGGGGAGAAAGCAAACAAAACACACTGCCATGTGTATACCTATGCAACTGTATTGCATGCTCTGCACATGTACTCCAAAACCTAAAATGCAATAAAAAATAAAAATAAAAATAAAAAAGGCTGAGAATACCCAAAATCAGAATGCCTCTCCCTCTACAGGGGATCACAGTTCCTCATCAACAAGGGAACAAGGCCTGATGGAGAACGAGTACGTTTCAATAACAGAATTAGGCTTCAGAAAGTGGATAAGAAGAAACTTCTGTGAGGTAAAAGAACATGTTCTAGCCCAATGCAAAGAAACTAAGAACCTTGAAAAAAGGTTTGAGGAAATCCTAATGAGAATAGTCAATCTAGAGAGGAATATAAGTGAATTAATGGAACTGAAGAATATAATCAATACGAGAACTCCGTGAAGTATGCACAGGTTTTAACACTCGAATTGATCAAGCACTCGAAAGGTTATCACTTGAAAGGATATCAGAGGGTGAAGACCAACTTAATGAAATGAAATGAGTAGACAAGATTAGAGAAGAAAGAGTAAAAATGAATGAGCAAAGTCTCCAAGAAATATGGGACTATGTGAAAAGACCTAATTTACATTTGATAGGTGTACCTGAATGTCATGAAGAGAATGAATCCAAGCTGGAAAATATTCTTCAGGATATTATTCAGGAAAACTTTCCTAACCTAGTAAGGCAGGACAATACTCAACTCCAGGTAATACAGAGAACACCACAAATATATTCCTCAAGTAGAGTAACCCCAAGACACATAATTGCTAGATTCACCAAGGTTGAAATAAAGGAGAAAATTCTAAGGGCAGCTAGAGAGAAAGGTTAGGTTACCCATAAAGGGAAGCCTAACAGACTCATAGCAGATCTCTCAGCTGAAACCCTACAAACTAGAAGAGAGTGGGGCTCAATATTTAATATTCTCAAACGAAAGAATTTTCAACTCAGAATTTCATATCCAGCCAAATTATGCTTCGTAAATGAAGGAAAATTAAATTTTTCACGAACAAGCAAGCACTCAGAGATTTCATCATCACCAGGCCTGCTTTACAAGAGCTTCTGAAAAAAGCACGATACACAGAAAGAAACAACGAGTATCAGTCATCTCAAAAACTTACCAAAAGGAAAAAGAGTATCTCTACAATGAAGAATCTATATCAACTAATGGGCAAAATAGCCAGCTAGCATTAAATGACAATATTAAACTCACAAATATCAATATTAATCCTAAATTTAAATGGATTAAATGCCCCAATCAAAGACACAGATAGGCAAATTGAATAAAAAGTCAAAACCCATCGGTATGCTATATCCAGATCCATCTCATAAGCAAGGACACACAAAGACTCAAAACAAAGGGTTGATGGAAGACTTACCAATCAAATGGAGAGCCAAAAAAAAACAAAAACAAAAACAAAAACCAGGAGTTGTCACTTTCATCTCTGACAAAATAGACTTTAATGGTAACAATGGCTAAAAGAAACAAAGAAGGACATTACATAATGGTAAAAGGATCAATGCAACAACAGGAGTGAATGATCATATATATGCACCCAAAACAGGAACACCCAGATACATAAGACAAGTTCTTAATGACTTATAAAGAGACTTGGACTCCCGCACAATAATAGCAGGAGACTTTGACACCACATTGTTAATATTCGATGGATCAACAAGATAGAAAATTAACAGGGACATCTATGATTTGAACTCAGACCTGGAACAAGTAAACTCAGTGGCTATTTGTAGATTTCTTCACACCAGTCCACAGAACATACATTTTTCTCAGTATCACATTACACCTATTTTGAAAGTGACCACATAATTGGAAGTAAATCACTCTTCAGCATTTGCATAGCATTTTACAGACTTAAATGAAATATTGGTTGGCTGTTTTTTTGTTATTTTCTTCCCTTATTCCTTCCTGTTTCCGCTGTTAAGCACAACTATTGGCATAAAAGAGGTTTTTAATACCTATTTTTAGATTGCATTTCAGCCTGGGCAATAGAGCAAGACTTCTGTTCTCTCTCCCCCTTTCTCTTTCTCTTTCTTTCAAAGAAAAGAAAAAAAAAAAAAAAGAAAGACAGTGGCTGGCATAGCAAACTACAGAGGTGAAGGCTCAGAAAGAGCAGCAGGACTGGATGCGGTGGCTCACGCCTGTAATCCCAGCACTTTGGGAGGCCGAGGCGGGTGGATCACGAGATCAAGAGATTGAGACCATCCTGGTCAACATGGTGAAACCCCGTCTCTACTAAAAATACAAAAACTTAGCTGGGCACGGTGGTGTGTGCCTGTAAACCCAGCTACTCAGGAGGCTGAGGCAGGAGAATTGCCTGAACCCAGGAGGCGGAGGTTGCAGTGAGCCGAGATTGAGCCATTGCACTCCAGCTTGGGTGACAAGAGAGAAACTCCATCTCAAAAAAAAAAAAAAAGAAAGCAGCAGGGGGAAACAGAGTCATGACTGCCTTGGACTGAGCACCTGCTCTGTGTCAAGCACTGTGCAGGGCACTGCACACACCTCAGTTTGCCTAAGCTTCACAGCAGCCCTTGGACAAGCAGCCTCAGGGCAGAGAAGTGGTGGAGACCTGCCTGGGCTTGGAATTGTACAGATTTGGGTTCCAATCCTGGCCTGGCCTCAGACCTGCACAGGTACTCTCAGCATGTGCCTTAACTGCTCCAACTTCAGGGTCCTTATTTATGCAATGGGGTGTGGTATCACTTATTCTGTGGGTTGTCATACAAAGCAAGGTAGGGTAAGCACCCAGCATTAAGCCTAGCTAAGTGAATGTTAGGAATAATGATATGCTCACTTTATAGACTGAAAAACACAGGCTCAGAGAGGTTAAGTAACTGGCTCAGGGTCACTCAGGTAGTTAAAAAAAAATGTCCTTTGTAACATGAAATATTCTTTGCTCTGAAATCTGCATTGTTTACTATTAATATAGTCACTCTAACTCTCTTTGTGTTAGCTTAACATACATTTTCCATCTCTTTGCTTTATTATATCTTTATGTTTAAAGTGGGTTTCCTTTTTTTTTTTTTTTTTTTTGGTCCTGAGACAGTCTCACTCTGTTGCCCAGGCTGCAGTATAGGAGCACAAACACTGTTCACTGCAGCCTCAACCTCCTGGGCTCAAGTGATCCTCCTACCTCAGCCTCCTGAGACCACAGGCACACTGCTACAACACCCGGCTATTTTTTTTTTTTATAATGATGGGGTTTCACCATGTTGCCCATGCTGGTCTCAAACTCTTGGGCTTAAGCAATCCTCCTGCCTCAGCCTCCCAAAGTGCTGAAATTACAGGTGTGAGCCACCATATCTATCCTAAGTTGGGTTTCTCAGTAGAGCTTTATAAACTCAATCTGATAATTGTTGCCTTTTAATTGGGACTTTCAGTCCAAGCCCATTTAACAGGATTATTTATGCAGCTGTTCTAAGTCTTCCATCTTGCTATTCTTCTATTTATTGGACTGGTTTTTTATTCCCTTTTTCTTTTACTGTTTTAATTGATTCTATTCATTTCCTCTGTTGGCCTAGTAATTATAGCTTTTTGTTATGTTTTTAAAGAGTTATAGCCTAGGCATGGTGGCTCATGCCTGTAATACCAACGCTTTGGGAAGCCAAGGTAGGAGGACTGCTTGAGGCCAGGAGTTTAAGACTAGCCTGGGCAACATAGCAAGATCCTATGTCTAAAAAAAAGAAAAAATTAGCTGGGTGTACTGGCATGCTTCTGCACTCCCAGCTACTTGGAGACTGAAGCAGGAGAACTGCTTGAGCCCAAGAGATCAAGGCTGCCGTGAGCCATGATCACACCACTGCATTGCGCCCTAAGCAGCAGAGCAAGACCCTGTATCTAAAACAAACAAACAAAAACTCAAAAGCATATAGTATATTTTATCTTATCTCAAGTCTATTTTTTCTTTAATGTTCTTTTCAAAAAAAATCTTTAAATGACATTATACTACCTCACATAGACTAAACACCACATAGTTCCATTTCTTGCTTCCTGGCTTTTGCGATACTGTTGTGTCATACATTTGACTTCTACATATGTTATAAATCCACAATAAACTGTTATTATCTTGATTTAAGCAGCCTATTACCACGTAAAGAGATTTAAATAATACAAAAAAAAATTCACAGTAACCCACATAGTTACTGTTTTCAGTGTTCTTCATTCCCTTGTTTATATACAGGTTTCCATCCAATGTTATTTTCTCTTTGGTTGAAGGACTCCCTTTAACATTTCTTGTAGTACAGATCTATGAGTGATGAATATTTTCAGAATTTAATGAATGAAAACTATTTTGTCTTCCTTTTTGAATGATATTTTCTCTGTATATATAATTCTAGGTTATTTTATTCCAATATCTTTATTTTTATTTTTCTGAGAAAGGGTCTGACTCTATTATCCAGGCTGGAGTGCAGTGGCACAAACAAAGCTCACTGCAACCACAGCCTCTGAGGCTCAAGTGATCCTACTGCCTCAGCCTCCCAAGTAGCTGGGACTGCAAGCCTGTGTCATCATGCCTGGCTAATTTTTGTATTTAGTTGTAGAGACGGGGTTTTGCTATGTTTCCCAGGTTGGCCTTGAACTCTGGGTCTCAACTGAAGTTCTCCACTTCAGTTTCCCAAAGTGTTGAAATTACATACATGAGCAACAGAACTCAGCTTTCACCTTCCTTTTATTATGGGATTCTAATGCTAATCTTCAATTAGGCTACCTAAAAATACCTCAGAGCTCACTGATACTCTGTTTTTATTTTGTCTTTTTTTCTTTCTGCTTCATTTTGAATAATTTTTATTGCTATGTTTTCAGGTTTACAAATTATTTCTTCTGTTATGTCCAATTGCCTGTTAATCTCATCCAGTGTAGTTTTCATCTCAGTAATGATAGTTTTCCTCTTTATAATGTGATTTCAGATAGATATCTTTAATGTCTCTACTTAATATGATCAATATTTTTTCTAGCTGCTGGAACATATGGAATGTGGGTATAATAACTTTGATATCTTTGTCTACTAATTCTATGCTCTGTGACATTTCAGGATCAGTTTATATTGATTAATAATTTTCTCCTCATCATCTGACTTTTCCTGCTTCTTTCTATTCTGGGTAGGTTTTGGTTGGATGTCAGACACTAAAATTTTTATAAATTTTATCTCGTTGTATGCTGGGTAGTTTTATTCCTATAAATATTCTTGAGCTTTGTCCTGGGAGTATAGTTAAATTACTTTGAAACAGTTTGATCCTTTCAGGTCTTGCTTTTAAGTTTTTTGGGTAAGACAAGAGCAGCATTTAGTCTAAGTTTACCCCATTACTAAGGCAAAAACCTTTCTTGGTACCTTATCACATACCTTGTGAATGATGAGGGTTTCTACTATGTGTGAGGGAAAAGAGAACTATTTCTGGCTCTGTGCAGGCTCCAGGGACTGTTCCCTCTAATCTTTTCAGTTGGTTGCTTCTGCTGAGTACTTGAGAGCACCCCTCTGGGTATCTTCAGAGCACTTTCCTGTCTTTGTAGCCCTTTCCTCTTTAGAGTCCACTCAGAGACTGGCAGTCTCCTTGAGTTTAGTTAGCCACTTTAGCCTCTTTAAACTCCACTTAGAGACTGGCAGTCTCCTTGAGTTTACGAGACAGGTCTGGGAGTCTGGGGAGGCATTATTGAACAAGAAAGGTTAAAGATCACCTTCTTGGTGTTCTTATAGAAACGTAACACTAACTACTTCGTGAAAATGTAAAAATTTAGAATATAGATACTCCAAATCAATAGTAACTCCAAATCAAATGCCAGAATGAAACAAAATTTATTAAATGAACACATGTACTCATTCATTCAGCAAATACTTATTTGTAGACCTACTATGTACAAGTATTTCAGGCCCTGGGGGAATAGTAGTTTACTAGTCTGTTTTCATACAGCTGATGAAGACATACCCAAGTATGCAAGACTTGGTAATTTATAAAGAAAAAGACACTTAATGAACTCACAGTTCCATGTGTCTGGGGAGGCCTGACAATCACTGTGGAAGGCAAAAGCTACATCTTACATGGCAGCAGACAAAAGAGAATGAGAACCAAGTGAAAGGGGTTTCCCCTTATAAAACCATCAGATCTTGTGAGACTTATTCACTACCATGAGAATAGTATGGGGGAAACTGCCCCCATGATTCAGTTATCTCCCATTGGGTCCCTCCTATAACATGTGGGAGTTATGAGAGCTACAATTCAAGGTGAGATTTGGTTGCAGACACAGACAAACCATATCAAGAAGAGAAAGTCTCTATGCACAAGCAAGGATGAAATGGGAATGGGGACATACAGTAACTGTACAGCCAACTTAGAGGATTCTGATTCTCTGCAAAGGCAATCCCCCACATTGGTGACTTTAAAGCGACAGACTCTTCACTCAACCAATGACAAGAAGCAGAGAGGCCGGGCATGGTGGCTCACACCTGTATTCCCAGCATTTGGGAGGTCAAAGTAGGTGGATCACCTGAGGTCAGGAGTTTGAAACCAGTCTGGCCAACATACTGAAACCCTGTCTCTACTAAAAATGTAAAAATTAGCTGGGCGTGGTGGTGAGTGCCTGGAATTCCAGCTACTCAGGAGGTTAATGCAGGAGAATTGCTTAAACCTGAGAGTGGGAGGTTGCAGTGAGCTGAGATCACGCCACTGCACTCCATTCTGGGCGATAAGGCGCGATTCCATATATATAAAAAAAAAAAGTAGAGAAATATCTCCCACTGAATGATGTACCCTGTGCTCACAGTATTGTTGGATTCGTTCACTCTTTTCCATTCCTTCTCTGACAGTGATTTTCAACTTTCTTCAGCACAGAGGACCTTATTTGCTACCTTCATTTTTCCAGTCTACACATTCTGCAGCCAATGTAAACAAAAGGAAACACCTTTCTCATTTGCAATTTGTAACTACTTGTATATAGTAGCTTGAACCTCTAAGAAGCAGCCAGGGTTTCCTCAAAGCTAAAGCTTGCCTTTACCATAGAAGCAGGATAAAAGACTGAGTACAGTGGCTTCTACCTGCAACCCCAGCATGTCATGAGGCCAAGGAGTGAGGATTGCCAAAAATTTGAGGCCAGCTTGAGCAACATAGTGGGACTATGTCTCTATAAGAAGTAAAATAAAAATTAGGCAGGCATGGTGGCACATGCCTGTAGTCCTAGCTACTTGGGAAGTTGAGGTGTGGCGATCACATGAGCCCAGGAGTTTGAAGCTGCAGTGAGCTATGATCAGGCCACTGCACTCCAGCCTGAGAGACAGAGCAAGTACCCAACTCTTTAAAAAAAAAAGAAAAAAAAATAGGATAAAAATGTCTATAATCCCAGCATGACACTATAAATGTGTATAATCTAGTCTGCAGAGAACTACTGTAGCACCCCTGATCATATGATTTCAAATAAATCCTTAAACGCAACATTGTGTCCTCCAAAGCAGTGTGAATGCTTCTAAAATTTCAGAACTTTGCCTGCTGCAGTTGATTTCCGCATACATCTTATGGCCACTACCACAACTACGAGCTTAAAAGTATAGAAAGTAATAATAATCTCTTCTGCCCTTCCAAACACTCTGAAAACAAACAAACAAAATACATGCCAGCTAAATAGCTTTACAACAAACAGATCATTTCAAGAAAAGACATCTAATTATGTCGACTCTGATTGCTAGTAATAACTTGGAAGTCTTAAGAAATTTAACAACTTCAGCTCAAAACAATTAAACAAAACTACTGAGGATAAAATCACCCCCTAGACTCCATATATCTACAGATGCAAAAAGAATTAGATGGCTTACTGATTCATTGTCCCTTCTGTTCCCAGTCCCCAATGCCAAACACGTCAGATAGCAGATATTAAAGCTTTGTTAAAATTGGAATTCATAGGAGGGAAGAATTTTTCAGTGGCATGATTTTTACATTTAATTTTTCAAGGATCCTGAACTTTCAAAGTTATAGAATTGAAAAATATAAACATATAAGAAAAACTTCCCATTCTATGTATGTATGTATTCCATTTATGTAAGTCAAATGTGGGAGTTGGGCCTTCAACTAATAGACACTGACCTCAAGGTCATTTGGAAAATGCATTTTTTTAATCGATAAATTCTTTCCCTTAAGGATATGAAGGCTCTCTGGACAAATATGCATTGTATATTACAATAAAACAACTTCTAATTATATCTATTTCCTTCATCTAGCAACAGCTTAAACCTGTACTCAATTTGGAAAATCCTTAAAAGGAATCTCTGCTCCCCACCTTGAGCACTGCATTGAAACTCCAAGAGGAAACCTACCAATTCTCAGCAATGTAACTATCAGAAGATGCTCTAAGCAGGAACAGTGGGAGATTAGTGTACAAACAGATGATGTTAACTCCTGTCATGTAAGGGAAAGGTAAACTAGATAATTGATTTCATTGTATTATCTGCAGAGCATAAACATTGCTCCATATGTTCTGGTAGTACTAAGCTATTTTCTAGAAAAATATTCATGGGTTATTGTATGATTAATATTGTCAGTGAAGGAATGATTGAAAGAATTAATGGCTTAGGTTGGTAAGGTTAAGCAAAATCCCCATGTGATTTTTTTTGAAAAAGGCAATGAGATACACTAAAGGCAAATAAATGTCTGTGTTATGCCAAATGGAGTTTCATTTAGTGGACAGCTAGTTAGTAGTAAAACTACTAGGTTTAGTTACTTAAAACCACTTGTAAGATGGCAAAACCACTTTAGGTTACTTAGTAAAACGATGTATAAGATGAACACAGTTTCTAAGCCTGAAAGAATTATTTTTTTGTCTTGGAAAATGAGAGACCATTACACTTAAAAAAAATCACTCACAGATTCTGTTCCCATCTTCTTTTGTAGACGTGTTTGCCATTGGACGGCTTGCATGACAATGGCTTCCCACCTTCTTTCAAGATTTACAATGATCAGCTGCATGGGCTGGTGGTCTGCATTCAGATTGCAAGTCTCCCGGTCATCCAAAAGATGCTGGCATAGTCGCAGAATGGAGGCAACTCCTCGACGTCGTTGCTTAATTTCATTACACAGGGACTGCAACATAGAGAGAGACCAATCTATGAGTGTTTATAGGGCAGTTTCCCTAAAACACGAAACACCCTCTTCCGTCATAGTTTCAAATTGTAGTGATACTCTCAATTACCAACAATAGGACAAGAAGAAGAGCTCTGATGTCTCTTTTAGAATGGAGGCCTCCTACAGATGCCCAATATGCTAAAGAATTTAGCTGCAGCCCATTCCTCCATACTTCTTCACGAATTTATTCCTCAGAAATGTAGGGTCCCCCCTTGACACCTACGTAATTAACAATTTCTAGCCTAATGAAATAAATCACTTAGGTCAGACGAATGCCAAACAGATTGATATGCTTTGACACAATGTCTAAGGAAACATAAAATGTAAAAAAAAAATCCTCCGGAAAGAAATAGAATTTTTCCAAATTTACTCCTACATTCTTTGGAGGGAAAAAGTTCAGTTTTCTACTGGTTGAGAACAAGTTAAGTAAGATTGTAAAGATTTTTTTATATATAAAATCTATCATCTCAAAAAAGATAAGCAATATTCCTCTTCCAAAGCTTGATTAACAAATCAATAATGTTCTGAAAGCGAAAATTAAGATACTGGATTATTACTGCACTATTTGTTGGTTGCTGTGTTTCTTTTAATAGACATTCACACTATTTAAGAGGGATATGCATGCATCAAAATAGCATTTTGCCTCCAGAAGCATTTGTATTGCTGCAGTGACCCTAAACTGAATGATTCAAGCAAAATAGTGGGTACACATGTCTAAAAATATTATATCCTTTCTCTGCCTACAGATAGTGTGTAAGTGATATTCTAATTCAGAGCCTTCAGGAGAAATGATGATTATATCCGCGAACATCACTGAATTACTAATCTTCTACTGCCACAATTGGACTCTACTAACAGCTAACAGATTGCATATTAATCAACAAGGGTAAACAAGACAATGCAATTTCATTTAGTGTGAGAGTTTTAATGCCTGAAAGTATTTGTGCTTAAAATGTTAATCTAGATAAGGCTTCATTAGAAGAAATCTTAAAATGATTAAGTGTGGTACGCTGAAATGTGCATGGAGTGGGGGTAGTAGATCAGCAGGTGAACATTTTATACAGATGTCCCACTTACTGATCTAATGCATGCTATAGCCATTTAAATGACCCTAACTCAGTAATAGCTGGAATTCTATTATTTCTGTAATGAGATAATGCTGTACCTTTAATATTTGTGAATTTTAAATAAGGTGAATGACAAATTTCCAAACCTCTATTTATGGCAAAATATGACTAGATATTTTATTATTCAATTTATACCAATGTAGCAATTTCAGTTATGCTTCTTGAACTTATCCTTACTTATTTTCCTAGAGTTTATTACTATTTTCTTAGATAAGTCCTGATATAACCACCATGTCTGACAAATTTATTTACTGATGCTATTAATTAGTTCAATGTTGAATGACGAGAAATTCCTAAGACATTAAAAGATAACACCTAAGCCTACTAAGGCAACAGACGTTGTTTCCATCTCCTACAACCCTGTCAAATGGCTCCCCGCAACCCCACATGCATCTTCTTTCTCGTTCTCTCTCCCTCTCTGTCTCTTCTTCTCTCTCACTCACACACACAAACATAGACACATATATCCATATACACCCTTCAATTTATCTCTTGCTCTAGAACAACTGTGGGGCAAGTCAAACTATGAAGGCCACCTAATACCTGCCAATCTTGGGCCCAATATTAAACACTTCAAGATAACACTATGGCCAAATGAAATTGGTCCAAATGAGTCCTATAAATATTAATATTAAGGATTTGGGGTTTTGTTTCTGTTTTGTCAGCTTGTTAAGAGTAAAGGCCTGGAAAAATCAAAAGAGATGTTTCTGTGCCATAGAACTGAATTTTGCAAAATCCTCTTTAAAATAAAGTTAACTAGAATAATAACTGTATTTTTTAAGCCAACAAAAAGTCCCAAAGTTCCTAGCTGAATGAAAATTTGCAATGAATGGCACTAAAGGTATGTGCAGAGTTAACACAGGTCACATCTGTTAAGATTTGCAAAGCACCCCAAATAGACTTCATTCACCTTGTAGGCATTTTCAAAGTTCTGAAACGGGACACTTGAGGTTGCTAGGAGAAATTTTCATAAAGGTCATTGGCCATGATTTTTTAAAAAGTATTTAGAATGTATCCAGTATTTAAGTGTCTAGATAATCCCCACTCCTATCTTAATATTCATCAATCAAGATGAATGCAGTGGTTTAAAAACTGAGAAAGCAGTTACTGTTGATGTTCAATATCTGACTTTTGGATATTCACAATTCTGCAGGGTTTTCTTTTACTTTAAATGAACTAAGGGCTTAGTCTACATTCTGAATTAAAAATGTATCCTACATGTGCACTTGGGAAATAATGCTACTTTTAAAAAGGAGGGAAAAAGAAGCATAGAGAGAGAAGGGAAGAGTGAACAAACACAGGTGACTTCTAGTTCAAATATTGTTAAGAGGGGCCAGGCGGAGTGGCTCACATCTATAATCCCAATACTTTGGGAGGTGGAGGCAGGAGGATCACCTAAGGTCAGGAGTTCAAGACCAGGCTAGCCAACATGGTGAAACTGTGTCTATTAAAAATATAAAAATTAGCTGGGCGTGGTGGTATGTGCTTGTAAACCCAGCTACTCTGGAGGCTGAGACAGGAGAATTGCTTGAACCTAGAGGCAGAAATTGCAGTGAGCTAAGATCGCACCATTGCACTCCAGCTTGGGCTACGAGAGTAACACTTTCTCAAAAAAAAAAAAAAAAAAAAAAAGTCAAGACAGCAGCTCCATCCCCTAGTTGTAAGACTTTCCTACAATTTTCCATGTGTTTTTGTTTTCTCCTTTTCTGTATTACCATTTTCATTTCCTGAGGTGGGCAGGAATCTCTTCTTTATCTGCTACTTATGATCAGATTGAGCATAAGATCAGATTGATCATAAGATATTCTACAATGGGGATCCTCAAAGTACTGTGCCCAGGCCAAGAAGTATTCAGATCACCAAGAAACTTGTTAGGACTGCAAATTCTCTGATGCTACTATACATCTACTTAAACAGGAACCCTGGGGTCATGCCCAGTGAACCATGGTTTAACAAGCAAGCCCTATAGGTGATTCCAGTACATGCTAAAGTTTGAGAACACTAGTCTGTGGGAAATAAACTTAGTTTTTAGATAGGGGGATTAATCTAGCTGAGTAGAGTTTTTAAAGTGTAAAAATATTAATAGAAGTTTCACGTTCTAATTCTGGAGTAAAACTGGTAGCCAAGAACCTAAGGACCACAATAGTTGGTGATCAGTTATTTTCTTATTGTTATCAAATGACTGAAAAGAATGAGTGAACCAATGAATAGATCTTTTCATCCAGTGATATCTTTATGTTATTAGTATTTTCTTGATGACCTCCAGAATTTCCAGTGAGATTATGTGTTAGGTCATTTGCATCCAGTATTTGGTGATTTTACTCCTTTTTGTCATTTTCACCAAATAAGTCATTTGCTAATTAATGACTCTAATACATATGGCATTGTGCTAAGTTAAAAAGAAGCTCTGCTCTCAGAAGCACACATAATAAAGCAAAACAATAATGATTACTTGGAAGGTACAAGGTATTCAGGTGAAGATAATGTTAATGGCTGAAGCTATAGTCTAATAAGAAGTAAAGCTAGTGGGAAAAATGAGAGGCTATACTGGTACCTCTATGCATCTTTAGAAGATGCTTTTGTTTGGTTGGTTTGGGATCACTGTTTCAGGCGCAAGGTTGGCAAACAATCATTTTCATAGCAATAAGCATTTATTGGGCATCATTTGTGTGCCAAACATTATACTTTTCATTGCAGAGTTAGCGTTGGTGTATAAGAGGCATGTAATAAAATGTTGTACCTGTTATTAAGAGCTGGTGGCAAAAGAAGACACTGATTCCTCAAAGTGAGAGAAATAAATACAAAGCAAAGGTTTTTGATAAAATATAACCCATCAGGTTGTAGTAGGTTCTAAATAAGGTAAGGAAGGTGAATGTGCTTTGAGAACAGTGAGGCCATGACCCAAATGTAAGATGTGACTGGTATATATGCTAAACTGTGGGCACTGAGTTGGAGAATAAGGAAGATCATTATTAACTGGAGAAGACAGATTAGGATTTGTGGGACTAGAACCAGGTTTGAAAGTTGCTGAAGGTAAGAAAGGTGGAGAGAAGAGAGAATAGGCATTACAGTTGGGAGCACACATTTTAAAAGGCCAAGAAACCATAATATTTGTAACATTTTAAAACAAGATGGAAGTTAAAGTAAGGTATGGTAATAATCATTATTCAAGTATTGATCTATCCATCTGAGTACTTATGGAGTGCCTTTTATTTGCCAAACAGTGCTGTCAGTGGTGGGGATATAGCAGTGAGCAAAAGACACAAAATATTTACTTTCATAGAACTTACATTCAAACTTGTATGCATGTGAGTGATGAGAGGCTGGAAACAAAACATAAAGTATACAAGATAATATCAGAGAGTGAAAAGAGCTATAAAATAAAATAGGGTGATATGACAGAAAATGCCTGGAAATTTATTGTAGTTTGAGTCTTTGATAAAGCTTCTCTGAGGAGGTGACCTCACATAATAAGTTCAATATAAAAACAAAACAACACTTAGTGGTCTGATGCCGTAATAGCATAGGCAAGATAATGTTCATACAAGCAAAACTAATTTTATGGTTAGTTATGGGATATTGATGATTAAATATAGGATATCTTTCCAAAAAATAAGTGAAATTTAAAAGCTCTGGTATAATTGTCAGGAAAGAATAGTCTTTTCAATAAATGGTGCTATATATCCACTTGTGAAAGAATAAATTGAACCCCTATCCCACACCATTCACAAAACTAATACAAAATGGATCATACCCTTAAGTGTAAGACCTAAAACTATAAAAATCATAGAAGAAAAGATAGAGGTAAAAATGTTGGGTTAGACAATGGTTTTGTAGATATGACATCAAAAGTAGAAACAGTTTTTGACTTCTTAGACAACGGTTTCTTATTTATGACGCAAAAATATAAGCAGGCTGGGCACAGTGGCTCATGCCTGTAATCCCAGCACTTTGGGAGGCTGAGGCAGGTGGATCACGAGGTCAAGAGATTGAGACCACCCTGGCAATTATGGTGAAACCCCGTCTCTACTAAAAATACAAAAATAAATTAGCCAGGTCTGGTGGTGCATGCCTGTAATCCCAGCTACTCAGGAGGCTGAGGCAGGAGAATTGCTTGAAACTGGAAAACGGAAGTTGCAGTGAGCCAGGATTGTGCCACTGCACTCCCACCTGGTAATAGAGAGAGAAAAAAAAAAAAAAAATATATATATATATATATATATATATGCAACTTTTCAGCTTCATCAAAACTTAAAGCTTTTCCACTTCAAATGATACCATAAGAAAGTGAAAAGAAAAATCACAGAATGGGAGAAAATATCAAGACAAGTAACTCAATTTTTTTTTCATTTTTTTGTTTTGAGACGGAGTCTCTCTCTGTCGCCAGGCACTAGGCTGGAGTGCAGTGGCATGATCTTGGCTCACTGCAACCTCTGCCTCCTGTGTTCAAGCAATTCTTCTGCCTCAGCCTCTGGAGTAGCTGGGACTACAGGCACGTGCCACCACGCCCAGCTAATTTTTGTATTTTAGTAGAGATGAAGTTTCACTATGTTGGCCAGGATGGTCTCGATCTCTTGACCTCGTGATCTGCCTGCCTTGACCTTCCAAAGTGCTGGGATTACAGGTGTGAGCCACTAGGCCCAGCCAAGTAACTCAATTTTTTAAATTGACAAAGTATTTGAATAGACATTTCTCCAAACATATACAAAGCAAAAAATATATATATATATCAAAAGGGGCTCAACATAATCAGCCATCAGAAAAATGCAAATCTAAGCCATAATTAGATATCAATTCACCCCATAGTAGGACGTCTAAAAAGGAAATAACACGTTAAGAAACATGTGGAGAAATTGGAACCCTCATCCATTGGTGATACTGCGAAATGCAGCTGCATGAGAAGACAGTATGACATTTCCTCAAAAAGTTAAACATAGATTTACCATATGATCCAGCAATTTCCTCTTGAATATATACCAAGGGAAGTGAAAAAGATACGACCACACAAAACCTACACAAAAATATTCATAACAGCATTATTCATAAAGCCAAAAAGTGGACACATGTCAAACATCCATCAACTGTGAGTAAACAAAATGAAGTATACATATACAATGTAATATTATTTGGCATTTAAAAATGAAGTACTTATACGTATTATAACATGGATGAACCTTGAGAACATCATATTAAGTGAAAGAAGACACATACAAAAGGTCACATATTTTATGATTCCATTTATATGAAATGTCCAGAATAGGTGAATGCATAGAAACAGAAAGTAGAATAATAGTTGCCATGGCCTCCAGTGAGGGAAAAAAAGGGAGCTCATGGGTAAAGGTTTATTTTCAGAATTAAAACATTCTGAAATTAGATTTTATGGTATGTAAATTATATCTCAATAAAACTATTATTTAAAAAAAAACTTTTGGTAAGCCAAGAAATTATCATCAACCCCATAAACAATTACATAATCAGAAAATTTGCCGTTCTGCTGGGGTGTATTAACAGATGCTAATGATATAACTAATACCATCCAATCACGATGATTCTGCAACCCTGGGTGGATATAAAGATTAATACATTTACAAACACAAACTTGGAGCTTATTTTCTTTTAAAGTAATGACTATAAGATGTCCTGGGATAGAGTCATTACTACAAACCTATAAATCTCTGCCAACAGATCAGACATTCTGCTGTATGATAAAAATAATGCAGTGTAATTTTTAATATAGCTATCCTACTTCTAGAAATAGCATAAAACATAAACAGAAAAGTAAACATAGAAGACCATGAATCTGAAAGAGGAGTTAAAGCAAATGTGGTAAATGAAGAATGTTAACTAAATCTGATTTTGCAGTGATTAATTTCATATATAATCATATATACCTTATGAAACTATAATCTATTGTGGTGTTAGTATCAGTACAAAAATGAGAGAACTGACATATCAGATGTACATCATGTACTTTACCAACGATCATTCTGAGTTGACTATATGCTTCTGAACCAATACAAAATAAGATATGTTCTCTTCAAATATTTCATCATGATTCACTTGAATACAAAACAATAACCTATAATCATTGGGACTTATCAATTGCTGAAGCACTGTTTTTAATATTTTCTTACTTGTTTTCACTAATCTCCAGTACTAATAACCAACATTTTTTTATATTTATGTGTGTCACACATTTTAAAAGGCATTTTATATGTTGAATCATTTTATCCTCACAGCAATACTATGACTGTGTGTGTGTGTGTGTGTGTGTGTGTGTGTGTGTGTGTGTGGTACTGTTGTCTACCTATTCGACAAATGAGGAAATGGAAACACAGAGAGGTTAAGATACTGACCATAGATACACAGCTAATAAGCAGCAAAGGCAGGATTTTAACCCAGGCAGCCTGAATCCAAAGTTGATTCACAAAAACAGTATGCTACATTGTTTTTCATAAGAAAACTGAATAAGCTTGTAAGATTTCTACATGTTCAGACAATCTTGTCCCTGACTTCTAACTAGAAGTGGCCACAGCCATAAAGTTATCATTGATAAGATAACCAACAATCTCTTTCTGTAAAGAGAAAGAGATTGAACCTTTTTAGAGATCCAATCTTCTAAACATTCACAGGCCTACAAATATGTAACAATTAGTAATCTATACAAAATTTAAGCTCTGGGTAGTTATAATAACAGAGATGGAAAAAATACTGATTCATTAATTGAACAAATATTTATTGAACACTTTTTAGAATAAACAGTGTTGTAAGTACTTCAGATATTTCAGTCAACAAAACAAAAAAAACCTTTTCTCAAAGACCTCATATTCTTACGGACGGTGGGAGTAATCTTTTCCTGAGAAAGATATAAATTATATAAGTAATAAAGAAGAGATTAAAAGGTAGGAAACATTCATTCAGGCAAATGACTAAAAACATTTCCAGCAAAGGGTCAGAAGCTCCTTTGGTCCTGATAGCTCTATTCTCTAGCCAATTAAGTGTTTAACTACACCTCGTATATAAATGTTGCAAATAAGAATATGTATCTTGGAATTGTAAGAAGCAATTCTTCAAAACAGCAAAAAATTAAAATACCTCAAATGAAGTATGAATTATGACTTGCATATTCTAAAGAAAATATAGGCAAATGACATCTGGGTATTTTAACTGATTACAAACTTACAAGACAACATCAGCCAATATAGAGATTCAGCTCAGTTGCAAACCCTGGAACTTAATCTATATTGAAGCTAAATATTCTATAAGCATGCAGTGAAGTGCAAAAAATAGCGATTGAAAAATGACATGATTAAATGGCACGACATGCAATCATTTGCTCTCAATTATATCAATGTATCTTCTTCATTTCTAGGAGTCAGGCAGAAATATTGTTTTTTAAAGGCCTCTATTAAATTGGTCACCAATAATAAAATAGATGAGAGTACTAATAAGCTCATTTACATAACATACATCATATACTACTATTCTCTCCAAACAGTTTTGCTCACAGATTTGTCTCCTGGTTGTCATGAGTCTTTCCCACATTAGCAGATTTTAAAAGCATAACATCGTCTTCAGAACCATTTGTAGAAAAATGTTTATGAAACTTTTCTGTTTAACCCTTGGCAGGATCCTTATTGCTAATTATGGAAAAGGTATTGATATAATATCTTGGCTGTCACATTTTATTATGGTGATGGTAGAAACAGAGTCTAAGTCTGACATTTTGGAAATAGCTAATTGCAAGTCAGAAACAGAGAATGACAGTTTTAAGTAGATCATAACTTCTTTCAAAATAGTAAACAGGTTTATTTAATGTAAAAGCTAGATTTTAAAAATAGCATTAAGACTCCCTGAATTGGTTCACTAAGCATATCTCTATTGGGTCTTGAAGAGGAGCTGGGTAGTGTGCCAAAATTTCAACATTGTACATCATATTATAAGTCTAGATTCAAACACTAAATTATTTCTTATCACCATTTAAAATAAAAATATTTTCATTTTTAAGAAAAATTATCTTCCCTCTGTTTGTTTACCTAGTCAGCAGATAAGTGAGGTCTAAACATACTGCAATCACCTTTACCTCCAGGCTAATAAGCCTGACCTTTTGACCTAAAGATCTTAATTTTTCTTGCCATTTAGTATATTCGCCAATCAAATTGAATTATTAAGGGCAAACAGGATTATTAATTAATACTGTAAATTCTTGAAGATCCTTGGATGAATAGTGTCATTAAGGGAAAATAATCATTCTTTTGCAAACATTCACATTTGTGTTTTAATAGTTTGTATTTTTTTCTGTTGTAAAATAATATATATTATTTTTACTTGAAAAGGAGCATTTCTACTCCTCTTGGCTTTTGTTTAGCTGTGGGCCAAAATAAAATAACCATTCTAAAAATGTAGACCCTCACTGAGTTATTCCACAAAAACTGTGGTTATCTCTGTGTGGCATTCTTTAATTTCTTTGTCAACTTCCCTAAACTAGGTTAAGTACTTTTAAATATGTTTGTTTTTCAGAATTAAGCTCAGTGGCCATGTTTTAGTTCATATTAACATGTAATTAGTAATATGTTATATACTTCCTTTTCTAAATTAAAAACACTATTAATATTCTAGACATACAAAACAATATGAAGATTAAGTTACTCTAAAGAAAACTGTAATAGCTTACAGATTGCTTGTATCATTACTAAAATGCTGGTATCTATTACAGAGTCTCCCTGGAATAAAGTATGCACTTTTAGCAATAATCTGTTAAAAACATATCCATTACTGTTAAAATGCTAAACTAGTTTGCAATTATAGAAAGGTAACTTATAGCAATAAGGGGAAAAGAGTGCTGGATATAAATGTAACTTAGCCATTATACTAAAAAATACTTTTTCTTAAAACCTCACAATCATACTTTTCCTAAGCAGATAAGTGTTAATTGTCATTTATTTTTATATTATTATATTTTGAAATCTATTTATAACACCCACTGGGCTTTTTATCTTTTACTGATTCCATGAGAATTATTTCAAAGTAATTCTGGGAAATGGATGAAGGTGATTTTCTTCTCTAGATTATTTGTTGATTCTAGATACCTGAAAGCACTTTGCTTTTATTTATTTATTTATTTATTTGAGACGGAGTTTCGCTCTTGTTACCCAGGCTGGAGTGCAATGGCGTGATCTCGGCTCACCGCAACCTCTGCCTCCTGGGTTCAGGCAATTCTCCTGCCTCAGCCTCCCGAGTAGCTGGGACTACAGGCACGCGCCACCATGCCCAGCTAATTTTTTTGTATTTTTAGTAGAGACAGGGTTTCACCATGTTGACTAGGATGGTCTCCATCTCTTGACCTCGTGATCCACCTGCCTCGGCCTCCCAAAGTGCTGGGATTACAGGCATGAGCCACCGTGCCCAGCCTGCATCTTTGCTTTTAATAGATCTTGGGTATTCACTGGCTAGGTCAAAGGATATCCAGGACAGTCTTGAAAAACGGAAGGAAATAATTCTGTATGACAGGGTACAGTGCCATTCACCCAGTCAGTGAAATCTATAAAAAAAGAATCATAATAAAGGCCACAACAGGAGAATGAAATAGCATTAAGAAAGAAAGCAAGAGAACACAGAAGCCAGGATGATGACTCAAGAGAAATTCCTAGGGATAATGTGGAACACACAGGCAACCTGACTCATGGGAGAGGACAGATTGTGTGCTAATTACTTTCATGACTTGCTCAACCATACTGCATGGTTATTTTTCTTGCTCTCTCATCCATAGTTGGCTATTGTCTACCCCTTTCCTCTGTGAAGCCCTGTTTTTCCAGACTTATCTCTGGTTAACATATTCTTTATTTTCTAAGAAGACATTCCTAGAACTGATCACAAAGTTCAGAGTGTTACTTGCAGTACACAAGCTAGGAAAAGATATTTTAGGAAAGTGTTCCTATTATTCCAGAATGCTACAGAAGGGAAATAAATGGATTCAAGAACTCTAGGGACACAACAAGAACGCAGGAAGAGAGTTAAGCTGTGGGGAATAACACCTCTAAAGAGAATGAAAATGATACTGGAGAGAAAAAGTCAACATCAGAAAAGACATACTGTTTATTCATTTACTCCTGACTTGGCAGAGCAAAGGTATAGACGGCTTTATAAACTTCATATTTCTGTTTTCATTTTCATAGCATCTAAAGTAAATAGCACATTTTCCTGTGAGTTTGGACCAGTGGGAATTTGCTTCTTAGCTCTTTCCTTTGCATTTGTGGTGGAAGCTCAAGGCAACTTGACTCCTTTTCACCAGTTTTCAGTACTCCCAGATGTGCAGTAATACTATACTCTCAGGATCATTTACAAGTTTAAACAATATTTAACAGCAAACTACTCTTCAAATATTATATTAGGTAGTAGAAAGATGATGACTAAATATTAATCAACTGGTAAATTGTTATAATGATTTTTTAGCTCAAAGCAATATTCCAGAACCCTGTGAAAAGGAAATATAAGAACTTCATTCATCAAACACTCTCATACCTAAAACAAAGTGAAGATCCAGGAGAATTTTTCAAGACCATTTTCTTGACTAAAGCTAATTTTCCTTTAGAGGAATACATTTTATCCTCTTCTGGGAAAAGACACCACACCTCTCCCCTGCCTGCTCTCCCAAACAAGATTGAATACATGGGAGGGTAGTACTCTCATTTATCCCATCCAACATTTGGCAGCAAGACCAGAATACAAGTCACTAATCATAAAGGTGTTTCAGTTGAACAAGAGAAGCAATTTGGATTGAAAAACAAACCACAACTGAGAGTTTTATCCTAGTTTGGTAATAAACAGTTATGCCTTGAATACTCTTTCTCTAAAATGTATTGATTCTTTAGCCTCTAACATCTTTAGGCATCAAATATTATATAACCTTATTCTGAGACAGGAGAAACGTCCTATGGTGATCTAAGATGAACTTTAAAAAAAATTATAAAACGCAACTTTGAATATTCCTCAAATAAGATATAAGTTGGCTCTCATCTTCTTTGATTAGCTTCTAGGGGTGACAGAATATTAATTTCAATATGCCTTTATTGTTGGCTTTAACTGTGGATAGCTGGATAAGTGTGTTGTTGCAATAATGTGCATGAAACAACCTTGCTTGGTCTCAGATTCTGTTCATGTCTTGGTCTTGTTGTAATACCTTCAAAATCTAACTCCAAATAACATTATAATGAGAACCACATGTGTAAGCAAAGCAAACAAGATTGAAAATTTAACTTCCATTGTTGCTTTGATAGTTTTACAATCTGTTGTACCAGCATTTTATTAAGAGTTAGAATGGCACATGATACAGTCTGGATATCTGTCCCTGCCCAAATCTCATGTTGAAGTGTAAACCCCAATGCTGAAGGTGGGGCCTGGTGGGAGGTGTTTGGGTCATGGGGGCAGGTCCCTCATGATTTGGTGCTGTCTTCATGATAGTAAGTTATTGCAAGATATGGTCATTTAAAAGTCTGTGGCACCTCTCCATCCCCCTTGCTTGCTCCTGCTTTTGCTTCGTGTTGTGCCTGCTCCCCCTTCGCCTTCCACTATGATTGTAACTTCCTGAGGCCTCCCTAGAAGCTGAGCAGATGACAGCACCATGCTTCCTGTGGAGTCTGCAGAACTGTGAGCCAATTAAACCTCTTTTTTCTTTTTATAAATTACCCAGTCTCAGGTATTTCTTTACAGCAATAAAAGAATGGCTTAATACAGCATGACTAAACAGACACTCACTGGCTCTCCTGCTGGTGGTCTTGGCTGATAGATAAGGAATAAATGGGTCTGGAAACATCCGTGCATTTCCTAAAAGTCATTTCTCCTGATCATGACTAAAGAAAAACAAAGAAGAACATTTTGAGAAAAGGAGGAGGAAATGAAGGAAAAGAGGAACCTAGGTTACTGTCTAGTCTGTGTTTCTCAAACAAACGTTCAACACCAGACCTTTCAATCTATTATTACACTTATCTTCACAAGGTTAAATTCAAAAAAGAAAGAAAAATCTACTTGGGAGAAAGAATGTGGTATTCTAAATGTAGAGGGTATAATTTGGGATTTAATCAACCATTTAGAGCATCAGTAAAATTAAAAGAGATAAGTTAGGCTAAAGTTAGGGTATTTTTTTTTTCCCCAGATGGGAATAATGATTTATGTCTCCACCCTCTCTTAGAGAGGTTTTGGGAGGATTAATGAGCTAATATCTGTAAAGCTCTTTAAGCTCCTTGTATGGAGGTACAACATAAACAAAAGGTGAAAAATGATAGCAAACTCTATGCTGAGTTGAGATCCCAAAAGTAAACCCCCTGGGAATGAGAAACTGTTGCAAGCCAAGATGGTAAATCTGAGTTCCAGTGCCAGAGGAGCCCCGGTTTGTTGTCATATATGATTTTAATTCTGTTTAAAGTAGTACTTAGTAGTGTTTATAAGCATTTCTATATCTCCTATTAATCATAGTATCTCCTGTGATAATCATTTTTTATTTCTATGCATCAAATGAGATAGGTTTATTACCTATATTTTACAGAGTAGAAATTGGGATATGAAAGTTACAAAGCCATCAATGATAACCCGCAAGAAACCCATGGTGCACACTATTGGACTATGGCCTGGATTGGCATTCCAAAGTAGGCTGCCATCTGGCTTTGATTGTGTAATCTTGGGCGAGTCATTTAATTTATCAGAGATTTGGTTTTCTTCTCTTCAAAATAAGGAGGCTGAATCAGCTAGATGAGGTCAGATATCAATCAGTGAGGATATTCTACAATTTCTAAGCACTTATTGAATACCTAGTGACTCCAAGGCATTGTCTATGATACTATAAAGGGCATGCAAAGCAAATAAAATTTCAAGATAGTTTCTATTCTTTTGTCTGTTGACAAGATACACAGACTCATAAGTACACACATCTGAATAATATTTTAAAAAGCACACAAAACAACACAGGAATTTCTTCAATCACTATCTCCAGGCCTCTACACAGGCACATATTGTTCTGTTCCCTCCTCTCCAGCTGAGATCTCCTTTTACAATCAGTTATTCCAGGAATTTCTTCACTTCTCATCATGAGAAAACACCCTAGCCTCCCCAGGAATGTCTTGTGTACTTCCACAGCACGCTATGTTAACTCCCAGCTAACTACATGCTACATCCTACTCTACTTACATACTTCACTGTCTGTATCTCCCTTTAGCCTGTGTGTTCCTTGGAAGAGGACTACATATGGCTCAACACAGTATCCGCAGTGCCCAGGATTGGCACAGATGTTTGCTTAAGAGAAAGTTACTGAATAAATTAAAAATACCTCTACCAATACACCCCAAATAATCTTGAACTGGTTCTTATTTCTAAGTGCTAGAATTCCTCCATTCTTACATACATCCTATGACTCACAATGTCTTTCATTAAACATTGTCTTTGTTATTTAAGGGGAACCAGGGCTAATTCAACAGTTTCCATTCCAGGGACAGATGGACTCTTCATGGGAGTGAGGCTTTCTAAGAAGACCTCCTCTCTCTTCCCCACCCTACCAATGAACCAGTTCAGAATGCTATCATCTGTAACCTAGTTTCCTAGGAGGATGGCAGCAAGATGGCAAACTAGGACTTTCCAGTGCTCATCCCCCAGAAAGACACATTAGTTTGAACAACTATTCATATACAAACATACCTTCACAAAAGCTAAGGAAACCAGATGAGAGATTACAGCACTTGGGGGTAGCACAGAAACAAGAAAAGATGTATTGAAAAGGGAGGAAGGACACTTTTCCCCAAGACTGGCAGCACAGCGTGGAAAGACACCCATCACTTGAGGCATGGAGAGTGAATTGAGTACCTGACTTTTTCTGGAACTCTAGCACCAGGCCAGTCCACATAACTCCAGGTACCAGTCTGGCCTCTGCAGCCCCAGACTACAGCTTGGCACTCATGGACCCAGCCTCCAAGCCTTCCTCACTATCAGGCTGGCACATGCACACCCCAGTATGTGAGGTCAGCATGTACAACTTCAGACAGCAGGCTGGCACCCATGATTCCAGGTAGCTAGCGCATATCCATGGCTCCAGTCTCCAGGCCAGCCCCTGCAGTATCATACTCCAATGGACTCAGGGTCAAAATCCATCCCAGGAGACTCTAGCACCAGGGCAACACCTGAGGAACCAGCCTTGGAGGCCCACTCCAGGATCAGGCTGGCCCCTGCGGCCTTAGGCCAACTCCTGCAGAGATAGCCTCCAAGCCAGCATGCACAAATGCAGCCTCTAGGCCCTACCCGGCAGAGCAAGGCTTCAGGTCAGCATCCATAGCCCCAGGCACCAGGCTAGAACCCATAGGCTGGAGCCCATTATAGAGGTTCTAGACCAACCCCTCCTGGACCCAGGCTCCAGGCCAGTCACTGTTGCCTTAGGTTCCAGTCTGCTCTAATATACTGCACTGGGCTGACACCCAGATATTCAGGCTCCAGGATTACCCCATGAGCCCAGGCTCCAGGCTGGCCCTAGTATAGCTCCAGAAGCCAGGTCTACCTCCATGACCTCAGGCTCCAGGCCTGTCCCCAAAGACCCAAGCATTGGCCCCTCCTTGTGTTAGGCCAGCCCCCACAGACTCAGGCTCAAGGCCGACAGAGTACCAGGTTGACACTAGAGAACACAGACTACACCCAGCCCCCAGAGACACAAGCTTTAGGCCTATCCTAGTAGATTCTAGCTCCAGGCTTATCCCAGTAGACCTAGCTTCAGGGATGATCCTATAGACCCAGGCTCAAGATCAGTCCCTGTGAACCCAGCTGCCAAGCCCACCCACCTAATGACCACCTAGTGACCCAGGTAGTAGACCAGTCTGGCCATGGACTCCACCAGATGTACTCAGAATCTTTAGACCAGTTGACTGGTAAAGAGTTTTCCCTGATGAAGTGAGTCTGTAAAAACTGGAATAGGTAGCTACTTTTTGAAATGTGCAGACACAAATGCCTAGCCACAAGGATCACAAATAATCAGAGAAACATGATAGCACCAAAGGAACAAAATAAAGTATGAGTTAGTGACCCTAAATGTCTTCTTGGCAAATAATTAAAAATAATTGTCTTGGCTGGGTGTT
This sequence comes from Callithrix jacchus, assembly GCF_049354715.1. NCBI lineage: Eukaryota > Metazoa > Chordata > Mammalia > Primates > Cebidae > Callithrix > Callithrix jacchus. The sequence goes on along the minus strand of NC_133509.1, from coordinate 67,245,788 downwards.
GTGGCTTATGCCTATAATCCCAGCACTTTGAAAGGATCACTTGAGCCCAGGAGTTTGAGATAAGCTGGGCAACAAGGTGAAATCTTGTCTCTACAAAAAATTCAAAAGTAGCTAGGTATGATGGTATTCACCTATAGTCCCAGTCCTCAGGAGGCTAAGGTGGGAAGAACCCTTGAGCCCAAGAGGTTGAGGCTACAGTGACCCAAGATCATGCTGCTACACTCCAGTCTGGGAGAAAGCATGAAATCCTGCCTCAAAATAACAATAACAATAATAATAATAATAGTCTTAAAGAAGCTCATTGGGTACAAGAAAACACAGACAACTAAACAAAATCTGGTAAGCAATACACAAACAAAACTACCGTTCAACAAAGAGAAACAACAAAAATGAACCAAACAGAAAATCTTTAGCTAAATAACACAATGACTGAACCAAAAATTCCACAAAGAGCTTCAACAGCAGACGAAGACAAAGACGAAGACGAAGAAGAAGAAGAGGAAGAAGAAAAAAACAGTGAGCTTGAAAACATCATTTGAGATTACCTAGTAAGTAGAACAAAAAGAAAAAATCATGAAAATGAGTGAAGAAAGCCTGCAGTACTTACTTAGCCCCACCATGTGAACCAATGCATGCATATGAGAGTCTCAGAATAAGCCAAGCCAGAGAAAGGGACAGAAAGCTTATTTAAAGAAACAATGAGAGAAATTTTCCAAAATCTCTTCAGATTTTGGGGCATTAACATTCAGACCCAAGACATTCAAATGATTCAAATCAATTAAATATAAAGAGATCTTCACCAGGACAAATTAGAATCAAATTATCAGAAGTCAAAGACAAAGACAGAATATTGAAAGCAGCATGAGAAAAGTAACTCATCACATACAAGGTTAGCTCTAAGACTATAAGCAGATTTTTCAGCAGAAACTTTGCAGGGCAGGAAAGAGTCAGAAGATACATTCAAAGTGCTAAAGGAAAAGAAAGTGTTATTGGCAACCAAGTATACCATATTTGGCAGTGATGCACTTCAGAAATAAAGGAGAGATAAGGACCTTTCTAGGGAAACAAAAGTTGTGGCAGTTCATCACCACTAAGCCTGCCTTACAAGAAATGCTAAAGGGAGATCAAGTTGAAACAAAAGGATGCTAAAAACATGAAAACACATGCAAGTATAAAACTTAGTGTAAAGGTAAAGACATAGTCAAATTCAGAATATTCCAATAAGGTGTTGGTGCATAAATCACCTGTAACTCTAGTTTAAAAGGTAAAAGTCTCTAAGCATTAAAAATAATTATAGCTAAAATAGTTTGATAATGAATACATCTTACATTATATATGTAAAATACATGAATTGTGACATCAATCTGTGAGGGCAGGAGAAGTCAAAATGTAGTTTTTGTATGTAGTCAAAGTTAGGTTGTAAACAGTAGCTGCATACTCCATGCAAATGGTAACCAAAAGAGAGCAAGATAACTATACTTTATCAGAAAAAACTTTTACAAGAGACAAAGATGATCATTTTATGATGACAAAGGGATAAATTCATCTAAGGACGTAACAATTATTAATATATATGTACCGAACATCAGAGCACCATTATATCTAAAGCAAATATTAACAGAAATAGAGGGAGAAGTAGCAATACAATTATAGTAGGGGATTTTAATATCCTGCTTTCAATAATGGACAGATTAAAACTCCAATGACATTTTTTATATAAACAGAAAAAAAAATTCTAAAATTCATGTAAAATAAATTTTAATAAATTCAAAATTTATGTAGAATAAAGTACAAAATACCATATATAGCCAAAATGATATTAAGCAAAAAGAAAAAAGCTGGAGAGATCACACTCCCTGATATCAAACATACCATAAAGGTATAGTACTCTAAACAGCATGGTACTCACATTAAAAACACACACATGTAGTCCAATTGAATGAAACAGAGAGCTACAAAATAAATCCACCCATTCATGGACAATGTATTTCAACAAAGATAGCAAGAACACAACATGGGAAAAGGACAGTCTCTTCAATAAACTGTTGGGAAAATTGAATATACACATGCAGAAGAATGAAACTGGACCTTTATCTCACACCAAGAATCAACTCAAAATGGATTAAAGACTTGAAAGTAAAACATAAAACCAAAATTACTAGAAACTTTCCTCCTAGAAAACATAGTGGAAAAGTTTCTTGACATTGGTCTGAACAAGTTTTGGGATATGATCTCAAAAGCACAAGAAACAAAAATAGATTTCTAGAATTACATCAAACCAAAAAGCTCTGCACAGAATGGAAACAATCAACAGAGTGAAAAGAACCTACAGAATGGAAGAAAACATTTACAAACCATATATCTGATAAGAGGTTAATATCCCAACTAAACAAGAACTTAAACAGCAAGAAAACAACCCAAATGGGCAAAGTACCTGAATAGATATTTCTTAAAAAAAAAACAGGTTTATGAAAAAAATGCTCAAAATCACTAATCATCAGAGAAATACAAATTAAAGCCACAAGGAGATATCACCTCACACCTGTTAGAATGGCTATTATCAAAAAGACAAAAGATAACAAGTGTTAGCAAAGATGTGGAGAAAAGGGAACGCTTATACACTGTTGCTGGTAATGTATATTAATATAAATATTATGGGGAGAGGACAGGAGGGGAAGAAAAAAATTAAAAATAAAAAAATAAAAATAAATATTATGGGAAACAATATGAAGTGTCCTAAAAAAATTAAAAGCAGGACACCCACATGATCCAGCAATACCAGTTCTGGATATATATCCTAAGAAAGTAAATTCAGTATGTCAAAAAGGAGTTTGCACTCCAATTTTCATTGCATTATTCCTAATAGTCAAGATATGGAAAAAAACAAAATGATGAATGGATACAGAAAATTTGGGATATACATATTCATACACACACACACTCACACACACACACACACACACACACACACACAATGAAATGCTATTCAGTCTTAAAAAAGAAAGAAATCCTGTCATTTGTGACAACATGAATGAACCTGGAAGACATTATATTAAGTGAAATAAGCCAGGTACAGGAAGACAAATATCGCATGATTTCACTTATATGTAAAATTTTAATAAATTGAACTCAGAGATGAGATTACAATGGCAGTTGCCAGAGACCAGGGTAGGGGATAGGCAGATAGGAAGAGATATTAGAATGGCAGTTTCCAGAGACCCGGGTATGGTAGGGAGGGGTGAAAAGATATTAGTCAAAGGGTCACAAAGTTTCAGTTAGAAAGGAAGAAAAATGATAAGTATATGAGGTGATGAATATGCTAATCAGCTTGATTTAATCATGTCATAACATATACATATATTAAAACATCACACTGTACACTGTAAATATGTTCAATTCTTATTTGTCTATTATATCTTAATAAAGCTGGGAGGTGGGGGGTGGAAATCCAATCTCTTCGCTCTCACTGTAATTGTCTGATATCAAGCCCTTAGGGCATATCACCTAAGTTACAGAACAGCAACCTCCTAATAGGACTTTCTCCTTTCAGGCTGGTGGAAATAATGCTCTGCAAGACCACCCTCCTGCTCAGAAACACTGAGGACATCCCTGGTGAATTAGCAAAGAGTAGGCTACTTGCTCTGTTTGCAGCCCCACTTGACATTAGACAGTTCACCCTATGCTTCAGTATCAATAAACAATTTGCTATTCCATATATATGGTCTTTCTCAGCTCTGAATTTTAATAAAATTGAATAAAGTCTTAAATTTTCATTTGGTTTTTGTCTTAGACTGAAATAGCTGTACAGAGAGCCATTTATATAATATTTCAAAGAGTATCTAATCCAACACCCAGTGTTAGAAAACAAAATCTTAAAAATTGACAGAAAAATCAACACACACATCAACAGACACGGTAGTTCCAAAGAGGGTCCAATTTGAAGACTCAGAACAATACTGAAATAAAGTAATACCAAAAAAGAGAAAACAATTAATGTCTTGAAAAAATGCACAAAGATACTGCATTCACGACACTGAGGTAAGTGGGCATTTTTTAAGACAGAACAGTTTAAGATCAGTAAAGGTTATATAAAATAAAAAGAACTTTTATTGAACTAAAAATTGCAGTGAAAACAATGAACTGCAAAATTAGGCACTGCAGAAACAGAGAACAAGCTTGAGAATTCTACCAGAAGTCCCTAGATGAAGAAATCAAAATAAAAATAGACTTTTTAAAGTGAAGGCAAGATCTAGGAGATTCATTATGCACAGAACAGGACTTCCAAAAGGGGGAACTAAACATATGGGAAATTGCAATAATCAAATAGTGCATAAAACTTTCCTGATACAAAGTGGGATTTTCAAAATCAATTAGGACTCACCATGTTCCCAGAAAAAAAAAAAAAAAAAATGAAAAGAGACAAATAGCCAGTCCTATATAAATAAATGAAATTAAAACAAAAGTTACAACTTACACATAAAAGAAAGCATATCTTCTCTTTTATGACTATGAATTCCAAAAGAATCATTAGCAGTTTTGATGACAAAAGATTACATTGCCTTTAAAAAATTTTATATTCAGCCAAGCTATTGTTTATATGTGAGGTGAAAGTAAAATACATTTTCTGACACACAAGAATTTGGAAAAAATACTGTAAATTGACTTTTCCTGTGAAAATTATTAGAAGATGACCCAATAGCCAGTACTAAAAATGTATTTTTAATGGAAAGTTGTAATGTGAAAAAACTGAAGTTCAGCAATGAAAACAGTATAAAGAATTAATTCTGAATTACTTTTATTTTTATTAAAAAAAAGTTATTTAGCAACCCAGTTAGGCTCTCTTGCCCAGGATAGAGTGCAATATAAAGAATTAACTCTGAATTACTTTTATTTTTATTTGTTTAAAAAAATTATTTAGTGATCCAGTCCTGCTCTCTTGCCCAGGCTAGAGTGCACGATTATATCTCACTGTACCCTTGAACTCCTGGGCTGAAGCAATCTTCCCACCTCAGCCTCCTAAGTATCTAGGACTACAAGTACCCACCACCACACTCAGATAATTGAAAACAATTTTTTTTTTTTAGAGATGGTTCTGGGTCTTACTATGTTGCCCAGGCTGCTCTCAAACTCCTGACATCAAATGATCCTTCTGTTTTGGTCTCTGAAAGTGCTATGATTACAGAAATGAGCCACTCAAGCTAGACCTGAATTACTTTTAACATAACACAAATGTCAAAAGAAATTCTTGAAGGTGTGAAAAAGGATATTATATTAGTAAAATAATAATACCTAAAAATTAACTCTAAGATTATATAATATCAATAAAAATGGAGAAATAGAGTAGAGAACACAGAAAAAAAACAAGCTTATTTTTAAATTTTTTAAAGTGGCATCTGCTTTACTCTTGATACTGTAAATAAAGAAAATATGTAATTAAAAAAAAATCCTTCCAATTCACTACAATGAAAATAAAGAAAACAACATTCCATGTAGCAAAACATTTAAACTAGCCCATAATATAAGCTTCATGGTATTGCTCAAACCTAGCCCAGTGTCTGCCACATAGTAGGTTTCCAATAAATATTTACTAAATGAATAAATGAAAGAATGTGATAAGATGAAAAAAGATCAGTAATCTTAATCAAGGAAATAAATATGAATGGGGTTAATATTCTTACTAGAAGATACAGACTGTCCAATTTGTTTAGAATGCAATTTGTAAGAAACTTGCCTAAAATAATACAATATGAAAAATTGATAACAAAATAATAGGCAAGGATATACTAAGCCTCTATATCTACTGTGAAGGACTTCAAGTTATCTAAGAGATGAGAAAGGAAGAGGCTAGGCCTATGATTGTAGGGTTTCTCATTAGCTCTTCCACAGTCAAATCCTCCATCTCTTCAACTTGGTCATTAATTTTAACCAAGAGCTTTCTGTCTTCCATGTCATTACCATCACTGCACTAGCATTTTATTAGTGTGTTTCTTTCCACTTTAAAAATGATTCAATCAAACACGTCTCTGTTAATTTATAAGCCAATACAAATATATTCATGTTATCAGTACAACTTTTCAGACTGAAATTCATAACTGGGAAGACTTTTTACCTTCCCATTTTAGGCCAGTGTCTGTATTCAATATTGTAATGTTAGAAAGGAAATGGGGAAGATTCAAGATGGCACCATAGGAGCAGCTCAGGATTGCAGCTACCAGTGAAAGTGCAGAGGGTGAGTGGACGCCGCATTTCCAGATGGATCTTTATTGCCCACAGACCAGGAGGTTCCCAGGTGGAGGAGCCCCACAGGTCACCAGTGTGGCTGTTTTGGCCTGTGCCGCAGTGCAGCAGCTCTCTGTACAAGATACACTAGTCTGGCTGCCCTGTTAAACTGGCAATTGGAGATCCAGGAAGGCAGATTAGCCCATTCATCTGATTAAATGAAACTGAAACATAAAGCCAGGCCAGGAGATTCCTGGGCAGCGACATTGTTTCAGCCGGCGCAGTGGGTCGCCACACAGGAAATCACACAGATCCCGGCACCCTTTCAGTGGCAACTGGAACACCTGGGAGAGAGTCAACCGTTCAACTTAAACAAAAAGGGCTCTGAGGCAGGAAGCCAGGTGATCAGGCTTGGTGGGTCCCATGCCCACAAAAACAAACAAACAAAAAAGAGCAATTGGAAATGCTTGGGATTGAGAGTTTCACGGCAAGCATAGCTAAACCCAGGATGGCCCAGCTCTGTGGGGGAGGGGCGTCCGCCGTTACTGAGGCATTCTACCTCTATGGAGGTAGTCTGCCATTGCTGACACAGCCAGCCGTTGCCTAGGCAACTCACCATAGCCAACAGAGAGATAACAGAGAGAGACTCTCGGCCATAACAGAGAGAGTCCACCACTACAGAGGCGGGCCAACATTGCCAAGGCAGTTCTAACAAAACCCATATGAACAGGACTGCAGGGAAATACACACAGCAGCAGGGCAGAGCCAGCAGCAGGGCGGAACCCACAGCAGCTCAGCAAAGCCTCTGCAGGCAGTGACTAGGCTGCCTCCTCACTGGGCAGGACAACCCTGAAAAAAAAAAAAAAACGGGCAGCAACACAATGGATACTCATAAATAAAGCCCTAACTCCCCAGGACAGAGCACTTGAAGAAAAAAAGGGAGTTTATGAGTTCTGCTGCAGCAGACTTAAACGCACCTGTCTAGCAGTTTTGAATGAACAATGGAGCTCACAGATCAGCACTTGAGCCCTATAAAGAACAGATTGTCTCCTCAAGCAGCTCCCTGACCCCCGTATATCCAAAGAGTCACCTTACAAAGGACTGATCAGATATTTGGCGGGCATCATTCAGGAAGAAAGATACCAGAAGAAGAAACTGGTAGCAACCCTTCCTGTTCTGCAGCTGCTGCAGGTGACCCCCAGACAAGCAGGGCCTGGATTGGACCTCAGCAATCCTAAAGCAGAGGGGCCAGACTGTTAGAAGGAAAACTAAGAAACAGAAATAACTTCATCATTAACAATCTGGACATCCACTCAGAGACCCAATCTGAAAATCAGCAACTACACAGATGACAGGTGGATAAATCCACAAAGATGGGAATAAACCAGTGCAAAAAGGAGGAAAATACCTGAAACCAGAACACCTTGACTCCTACAAGAGATCACAACTCCTCACCAGCAAGGAACAAAGCTGGATGGAGAATGAGTGTGACGAAATGACGGAGTCACACATTAGAAGGTGGGTAATGAGAAACTTCCATGAGCTATAAAAACATGTACTAACTCAATGCAAAGAAACTAAGAACCTTGAAAAAAGATTTGATGAAATGTTAACAAGAATGGACAACTTAGAGAGGAATATGAGTGAATTAATGGAGCTGAAAAACACAACACGAGAACTTTGCGAAGCATGCACAAGTTTCAACAGCCGAATTGACCAAGCAGAAGAAAGGATATAAGAGGTCGAAGATCAACTCAATGAAATAAAATGAGAAGCCAAGATTAGAGAAAAAAGCACAAAAAGGAATGAACAAAGTCTCCAAGAAATGTGGGACTATGTGAAGAGACCTAATCTACGTTTGATAGGTGTACCTGAATGTGACGAAGAGAATGAATACAAGCTGGAAAATACTCTTCAGGATATTATCCAGGAGAACGTCCCCAACCTAGCAAGGCAGGCCAATATTCAAGTCCAGGAAATACAGAGAACACCACAAAGATATTCCTCAAGAACAGCAACCCCAAGGCACATAATCATCAGATTCACCAGGGTTGAAATGAAGGAGAAAATGCTAAGGGCAGCCAGAGAGAAAGGTCAGGTTACCCACAAAGGGAAGCCCATCAGACTCACAGCAGATCTCTTGGCAGAAACCCTACAAGCCAGAAAAGAGTGGGGCCAATATTCAACATCCTTAAAGAAAAAAACTTTCAACCCAGAATTTTATATCCAGCCAAACTAAGCTTCATAAGTGAAGGAAAAATAAAATCCTTTGCAAACAACAAGTACTCAGAGATTTTGTCAGCACCAGGCCTGCTTTACAAGAGCTCCTGAAAGAGGCACTACACATAGAAAGGAACAACCAGTACCAGCCACTCCAAAAAAATACCAAATGCTAAAGAGCATCAACAAAATGAAGAATCTGCATCAATTAATGAGTGAAACAGCCAGCTAGCATCAAAATGGCAGTATCAAATTCACACATAACAATGTTAACCCTAAATGTAAATGGGCTAAATGTACCAATCAAAAGACACAGACTGGCAAGTTGGATAAAAAGCCAAAACCCATTGGTGTGCTGTATCCAGGAAACCCATCTCACATGCAAGGATATACAAAGGCTCAAAATAAAGGGATGGAGGAAGATTTACCAAGCAAATGGAGAGCAAAGAAAAGCAGGAGTTGCAATTCTCATCTCTGATAAAATAGACTTTAAAGCAACAAAGATCAAAGGAGACAAAGAAGGACATTACATAATGGTAAAAGGATTGATACAACAAGAAGAGCTAACGATCCTAAATATATATGGACCCAATATAGGAGCACTCAGATATATAAGGCAAGTTCTTAATGACTTACAAAGAGACTTAGACTCCCACACAATAATAGTGGGACTTTAACACTCCACTGTCAAAATTAGACAAATCAACCAGACAGAAAATTAACAAGGATATCCAGGACTTGAACTCAGATCTGGAACAAGCAAACCTGATAGACATTTACAGAACTCTCCACCCCAAATCCACAGAATATACATTCTTCTCAGCACCACATCACACCTACTCTAAAATTGACCACATAATTGGAAGTAAATCACTCCTGAGCAAATGCAAAACAACTGAAATCATAACAAACAGTCTCTCAGACCACAGTGCAATCAAGTTAGAACTCAGAATTCAGAAACTAACTCAGAACCGCACAGCTTCCTGGAAACTGAACAACTGGCTCTTGAATGTTGACTGGATAAACAATGAAATGAAGGCAGAAATAAAGAAGTTCTTTGAAACCAATGAGATTGAAGACACAACATACCAGAATCTCTTGGACACATTTAAAGCAGTCTCTAGAGGAAAATATATAGCAATAAGTGCCCATATGAGAAGAGTGGAAAAATCCAAAATTGACACCCTATCATCAAAATTCAAAGAGCTAGAGGAGCAAGATCAAAAAAACTCAAAACCTAGCAGAAGACAAGAAATAACTAAGATCAGAGCAGAACTGAAGGAGATTGAGACACAAAAAACCTTCAAAAAAATCAATAAATCTAAGAGCTGGTTTTTTGAATAGATCAACAAAATAGACAGACCACTAGCCACATTAATAAAAAAGAAAAGAGAGAATAACTAAATAAATGCAATATAAAACGATAAAGGGGAAATCACCACAGATTCCACAGAAATTCAAACCATCATCAGAGAATATTACAAACAATTCTATGCACATAAACTAGTAAACCTGGAAGAAATGGATAAATTCCTGGACACTTGTGTCTTCCCAAGCCTAAACCAGGAAGAAGTTGAAACTATGAATGGACCAATAACAAGATCTGAAGTTGAGGCAGCAATTAAGAGCCTACCACACAAAAAAAGCCCAGGTCCAGATGGGTTCACAGCCGAGTTCTAACAGACACACAAAGAGGAACTGTTACCATTCCTTCTGAAACTATTCCAAATAATCCAAAAAGAGGGAATCCTTCCCAAATCATTTTATGAGACCAACATCATCCTGATACCAAAACCCAGTAGAGACTCAACAAGAAAAGAAAACTTCAGGCCAATATCCATGATGAACATAGAGGCAAAAACTGTTAATAAAATACTGTCAAGCCGATTACAACAGCACATCAAAAAGCTTATCCATCATGATCAAGTAGGATTCATCCCAGGGATGCAAGGCTGGTTCAATATATGCAAGTCTATAAATGTAATTCACCACATAAACAGAACCAAAAACAAAAACCACATGATTATCTCAATTGATGCAGAGAAGGCCTTTGACAAACTTCAACAGCTTTTTATGCTAAAAACCCTCAATAAACTTGGTATTGATGGAACGTATCTCAAAATAATAAAAGCCATTTATGACAAACCAAGAGCCAATATCCTACTGAATGGGCAAAAACTGGAAGCATTCCCTTTGAAATCCGGCACTAGACAAGGATGCCCTCTCTCACCACTCCTATACAATATAGTACTGGAAGTTCTAGCCAGAGCAATCAGGCAAAAAAAAGAAATAAAGGGTATTCAAATAGGAAGGGAGGAAGCCAAATTGTCTCTATTTGCAGACGACATGATAGTATATCTAGAAGACCCCATCATCTCAGCCCAAAAACTCATGAAACTGATAAGCAACTTCAGCAAAGTCTCAAGATACAAAATCAATGTGAAAAAGTCACAAGCATTCCTATACACCAATAACAGACTTAAAGAGAGCCAAATCAAGAATGAACTGCCATTCACAATTGCTACAAAGAGAATAAAATACCTAGGAATACAACTAACAAGGAATGTAAAGGATCTCTTCAAGGAGAACTACAAACCACTGCTCAACAAAATAAGACAGGACACAAACCGATGGAGAAACATTCCATGTTCACGGTTAGGAAGACTCAATATCATGAAAATGGCCATACTGCCCAAAGTAATTTACAGATTCAATGCTATTCCCATCAAGCTACCAATGCCCTTATTCACAGAACTGGAAAAAAACACCTTAAACTTCATATGGAACCAAAAGAGAGCCTGCATAGCCAAGTCAATTCTAAGCAAAAAGAACACAGCAGGAGGCATCACACTACTGGATGCTTCAAACTAAACTACAAGGCTACAGTAATCAAAACAGCATGGTACTGGTACCAAAACAGAGATATAGACCAATGGAACAGAACAGAGGCATCGATGGCAACACAACATACCTATAACCATACAATCTTTGATAAACCTGACAAAAACAAGCAATGGGGAAAGGATTCCCTGTTTAATAAATGGTGTTGGGAAAACTGGCTAGCCATGTGCAGAAAGCAGAAACTGGACCCCTTCCTGACACCTTACACTAAAATTAACTCCAGATGGATTAGAGACTTAAACATAAGACCTGGCACCCTAAAAACCCTAGAAGAAAATCTAGGCAAAACCATTCAGGACATAGGAGTAGGCAAGGACTTAATGACCAAAACACCAAAAGCATTGGCAACAAAAGCCAAATTAGACAAATGGGACCTAATCAAACTCCACAGCTTCTGCACGGCAAAAGAAACAGTCACTAGAGTGAATCGGCAACCAACAGAATGGGAAAAAATGTTTGCAGTTTACCCATCTGACAAAGGGCTGATATCCAGAATTTACAAAGAACTCAAACGGATTTACAAGAAAAAACCAAACAAGCCCATCCAAAAATGGGCAAAGGATATGAACAGACACTTTACAAAAGAAGACATACATGAGGCAGACAAACATATGAAAAAATGCTCATCATCACTGGTCATTAGAGAAATGCAAATCAAAACTACATTGAGATACCATCTCACACCAGTTAGAATGGCGATCATTAAAAATCTGGAGACAACAGATGCTGGAGAGGATGTGGAGAAATAGGAACACTTTTACACTGCTGGTGGGATTGTAAATTAGTTCAACCATTGTGGAAGACATTGTGGCGATTCCTCAAGGACCTAGAAATAGAAATTACATTTGACCCAGCAATCCCATTACTGGATATATATCCAAAGGACTATAAATCGTTCTACTATAAGGACATATGCACACGAATGTTCATTGCAGCACTGTTTACAATAGCAAAGACCTGGAACCAACCCAAATATCCATCGAAGATAGACCAGACTGGGAAAATGTGGCACATATATACTATGGAATATTATGCAGCAATCAGAAACGATGAGTTTGTGTCCTTTGTAGGGACATGGATGAATCTGCAGAACATCATTCTCAGCAAACTGACACAAGAACAGAAAATGAAATACAGCATGTTCTCACTGATAGGCAGGTGATGAACAATGAGAACACATGGACACAGGGAGGGAAGCACTACACACTGGGGTCCATTGGGGGAATAGGAGAGGGACAGCGGCGGGGTGGTGAGCTGGGGAGGGATAGCATGAGGAGAAATGCCAGATGTGGGTGAAGGGGAGGAAGGCAGCAAATTACACTGCCACATGTGTACCTATGCAACTATCTTGCATATTCTGCACATGTACCCCAAAACCTAAAATGCAATAAAAGAAAAGAAAGGAAATGGGTACAAACATAAAGCTTGCTACTGTGGTCCTAAAGGCAGTAACATTGCAATTTTGGTTCAAAAGATGCTTTTTTTCTTTTGAAGCATCATTTTTAATGAGGGAAATAGAAATCCTGGTATACAGAATTGGCTATTGGCTAATCTACCTAAAATTTTGTGCCAAGCTGAAAGTGTTTAAAGAAATTAAATGACATCTATAATTGAATACATTTACCAATGGAAAAAGATAGTTCTTACAGTATCACAGAAGGTTAGAGTTGAAGGGAATCTTTTCAATCATAAAAACCTAAATTTATAAATAATTGTAGGCAAAGAAAAATCACTTACTGGAGTAATTTTACTGGAGATTACACAGCTGAAAGTCCAAGGTCATAATGTTGCCAACTAACAGAAACTAGTCATGATACTCAACAAATACTATTAATTGGAAGAATAATGTTGTAGTAAAAGGTACAGAAAATGACCAGCAAACCAATATGGATATTAAAACATAGAATTTGTTTCTCTCCTTAGGTCTAATTGTGTGTGTATGTGTGTGTGTGCACACTCATACATGCAAACATAAAGCAATACTTTTGGAGAAATCAAAGGTAAAAGGAGGGTTTACAAAAGAAGGTCAGGGAGACAGAAGTTGGGGTAGAAAATGCACTCGAAGTAACTGGCTTGCCACCTCGCTCAAAAGCAGAAAAGTAGCCTGAATGTAGAGACTCATCCTTCATAATCTGGGAGTTGGTTTTTAGGACCCCAAAAGAGCTCTTCCTTCCCAGATCAAAGGGCAAACTTGGGAGGTATACTGACTACCTCCTTTTTTCCAAGTCTTAGAAGGGAAAAAAGTTCTCTTATTGTTTTACCTAGATGGTAAGTAGGTCAATGATACAATTAATAGATAATTCAGTTCTTAGAGATCATACAACTTATCAAAGTAAGTGAAATCCGAAGGAATTTGCTTTATCTGTTTACTACAACCCTGTTTTTTTAAACATAAATGCTTTTTTGAAAGTACAGTGTCATGTTTTAGCAATTATAATGCTGACTGCTAGAATACATTGAGCTCTTAGTAGGCAGGCCCTATTTTAAGCAGTCTTCATTTATATATTATCTCATTTAACACTTGCAACCACTTCTTAAGGTAAGTAATATCATTCTCCCCATTTGTAAGATAAGAAACCTGGAGCTTTCAGGAAGATCATCCATCAGAAAGCGGTAGAGCCATGACAAAAACAAGAAACTTGAATCCACACTTAAGGATCTAAACTATGATGGATCAGATTCACTGTTCCCACCCTATATTTACTTGAGTGGAGAACATAGCGATACCTTTGCAATTATGTTCTTCCAGTTTTTTCCTTATTTGTATTTAATAACAAAGAAAGTTACATTTAAGTAATTTAAGAGATCAATTAAGAGTAGAAACATTCATTCTCTGGTTTCAGAGAATGCTGTTCTGTCTGATTTTCAAGACAGTAAGTAAAGATGGGTGAGATCTCTCCTTCCTCTCACTAGGTTAGCATTGACAGCCCTTGACTTCCATGAATCTGGTCTGTCTGATAGCAGCAGTACAAACACCACATATAAAATGAGTACACAGCTGTATCTCTGCCTTCTCAAATCAAGGGCAGAACTCTCTACTTCATAGGAATCATTCAGCATCTTTTTCTAGCAAAATACGTAATCAGAAAAAATTGGGCTGCTATTCCACTTTCTTTTACTTTAGAAAACTGTACTGGGACTGCCTATAAAAATTTCCTGTGGGTCTTCCCACTACCCTCAGACAGTAGTGTGAATAAAATTTATTTATAATAAATCTATCTTTGAATTTCAACCTTAACCCAGACAATTTTTCTTATAAGACAGTTCTGAACTATATTCAGTTATTTAAAGTTATTTCCAAAGAAGTATTAGGTGATGTGTTTTTAATATGTGGTGGGGAAAAAATCTGATAAAAGGCTGTTGATGAATATATGCAGTTTTCTTTTGATGGACATACATGGTTAATATAATACTTTTTTAAAAAAATGTATCTATGACATGTAGAAAGGATTAAGTCCTGTTTGATGTACATTGATTTGGAAAGTGTTTTGTATGCTTTTGTTATGGTTAGACTGAGTTACTGTAATTCTTTCTTTGTAACTTTGCCAACAGCATCATTACAAAGTTTGTAAGGGCTCCAGGATACAGCACCAGAGATGATCCAGGCATCTGAGGAATCATGGCTACTTTTCTTATACAACAAAACTGCTAAAACATTCTATCCTGTCTTTCAACCTCATCTTCTTTAAATGTGGTTCTGGGGTCAGAGAAAATGGAATTACTTATGATACCATTTAAGATTGGTTATAGTGGATATGAGAAATTCCCCCTAAATTCCCTGATGAAATTTGTTTTATTTTTATTTCTAAAAATTATGCACTGAGGTTTTAGGAAACATTTCTTAAAGCATATGAACTATTTAGCTCTTTTGTTTCTTTATTCTGTAAAAGTACATTAGTGATATTCCTTTTCAGAGTAATTACCTGGTAATGCTACACATTTCATTGTTAATTTGAAATCCTTTTTTAGGCCCTATTCTATAAATTTTAATTTCTAAGATTTCAAACATTGACTCACTGACTGCTTCCAGCTGGCTGTCAAGTATTCAGAATGGAATAAGGAACAATAGAGTAAACTATGTGTTTTTCTCTTTTAAGAAATAGATCTTTGACCTAAGGACTTTTGAGTCTACAAAGTGGCAGATTCTGAAACAGTTTCTAAGTGTGACTAATGGCTCTATCACTTACCAACTTTATGATCTTCAGTAAGATACTTCAATTTTCCCCACCTCAGTTTTCTCATCCATAATAGTGGATGGGGCAGAGCAAGATGGCAGAATAGAAGGCTCCCCAATTGTTTCCCTTGCACCCTTGACAAGTACACCAATTTAACAAGATTCACTCTGACTGTCCTGCATCTTAGATACCAGCTCAACCACAGCAGAACAGGGCACTAGTCACAATTTTTGTTGCTGCTGTTGTTGAGGCAGAGTCTCGCTCTCTTGCCAGGCTGGAGTGTAGTGGCATGATCTTGGCTCACTGCGATCTTCACCTCCCAGGTTCAAGTGATTCCCCTGCATCAGCCTCCAAAGTAGCTGGGACTAGAGGCATGCACCACCACGCCTGGCTAATTTTTTGTATTTTAGTAGAGACGGTTTCACCATGTTGTCCATGATGGTCAGGATCTCCTGACCTCGTGATCCTCCTGCTTTGGCCTCCCAAACTGCTAGGATTACAAGTATGAGCCATAGTGCCTGGCCACCGGTAAAAATTTTAAGGCCCCCATTTCAGGCCCTAGCTCCTGGATGACATCTCTAGACATACCCTAGGCCAGTACCTTGCAAGGAAGATCCCAGTCCTGAAAGTATTAATTACCTGCTAACTGAAGACCCCCTGAGCCCTGAAAAACCAGCAGTGATACCAGATAAGTAGAGGGCTTTGGATGAGCCTCTGAGATTTGCTGGCTTCAGGTAAGACTTAGCAGATTCCCAGGTGTGGTGGCTACAGGGCAAAACTTCTGCTTGAGGAAAGCAGAGGGAAAAGTAAAGGGGACTTAGTCTTGCATCTTAGACACCAGCTTGGCTACAGAGGGGTAGAGCACCAAGTGGGCTCTTGGGGTCCCTGATTCCAGGACTTGACTCTTAGATGGCATTTCTGGACTTGCTCTGGGCCAGAGGGGAGCCCATTTTCCTGAAAGGTGAGTCCCAGGCCAGGCAGCAGGCACCACAAGCTGATTTAAGAATGCTTGAATCTTAAGAGAATATGAGTGGTAGTCTGGCAGTACTCCTCATGGTCTATAGTGGTGGCCATGGGGTGAGGCTCCTCTGCTTTTGGAAAGGGGATGGAAGGGTGGGAAAGACTGCATCTTGTGATTTCAGTGCCAGTGCAGCCACAGTAAAACAGAACACCTGATAGACTTCTAAGGTTTTCGACTTTAGTCCCTGACTCCTGGAAGGCACCTCTTGGACCCAACTGGGGCCTGGGAGAAATTGCCACCCTGAAGGGAAAGACACAGGTAAAGCTGGCTTTGCCACCTGTTGATTGTAGAGCCCCAAGACCGAGTGCAAATATAGGCAGTAGCCAAGGAGTGTTTGCAGCAGGTCTTGGGTTGGACTCAGTGCTGTGCTGGCTTCAGGTTTGAACCAGCACAGTCATAGTGATGGTGGCCACAGTGTTGCTTATGTCACTCAACCCCCAGCTTTAGGTGGCTCATAGCAAAGAGATAGATAGATAGAGAGAGAGAGAGAGAGAGAGAGAGAGAGAGAGAGAGAGAGAGAGAGAGAGAGACATTATATTTTTGGCAGAAAATAAGGGAAAAGAATGAGAGTCTCTGCCTGGTAATCCCAAGACCATCAAGGCAGTACCTCTATAAGTCTGCAAGAACTACAGCATAACTGAGCATTACTGGGTTTGGGGTGCCCCCTTAAGCAGGTACAGCATAGATCACAGCACCCTAGTCCTTTCAAATATCTGGAAAGCCTTACTTAGAAGAACAGGTACAAACAAGCCCAGACAGTAAAGATTACAATAAATACCTAACTCTTCAATGCCCAGACACTGAAGAATATCTATTAGAATCAACACCATCCAGGAAATCATGACCTCATCAAATGAACTAAATAAGGCACAAGAGCCCAGTCCAGGAGAAACAGAGATATGTGACATTTCAGATAAAGAATTCAAAATAGTTGTGTTGTAGAAACTCAAAGAATTCAAGATAATGCAGAGAAGGAATTCAGAATTCTACCAGATAACTTTAATGAAAATATTAAAATAATTAAAAAGAATCAAGCAGAAATTCTGGAACTGAAAAAAATGCAACTGGCATACTGAAGAATGCATCAGTCTTTTAATAGCAGAATGTATCAAGCAGAATTAGTGAGATTGAAGACAGACTATTTGAAACATAGTCAGGGGAGACAAAAGAAAAAACAATAAAAACAATAACGTATGCCTATAGGATCTAGAAAATAGCCTCGAAAGGGCAAATCTAAGAGTTATTGGCCTTAAAGAGGAGGTAAAGATATAGAAAGTTCATTCAAAGGAATAATAACAGAGATATTGTTAAACCCCCAAATAGATATCAATATCCAAGAAGGTTATATAATACCAAGCATATTTAACCCAAAGAAGGCTACCTCAAGGCATTTAATAATCTCCCAAAGGTCAAGGATAAAGAAAGGATCCTAAAAGTGGCAAGAAAAAAGAAGCAAATAACACACAATGTAGTTCCAATATGTTTGGCAGCAGACTTTTCAGTGGAAACCTTATAGGGCAGGAGAGAGTGACATGACATATTTAAAGTGCTGAATGAACATTTTATCCTAGAATAGTATATCCGGCAAAAATATCTTTCAAACACGAGGTAGAAATAGAGACTTTCCCAAACAAACAAAAGTTGAAGGATTTCATCAACACCAGAACTGTCCTACAAGACATTCTAAGGGGAATACTTCAATTAGAAAAAAAAGGACGTTAGTGAGCAACAAGTAATCACCTGAAGTTATAAAATTCACTGGTAACTGTAATTACACAGAAAAACAGAATATTTCAACAATGCAACTGTGATGTAGAAACTACTCTTATCCCAACAGAAAGACTAAATTAAAGATAAACCAATAAAAAATAACAACTGCAACAACTTTTCAAGACACAGACAGGACAATAAAATATAAATAGAAACAATGAAAAGCTAATAAGTGGGGGGATAAAGGTAAGGTGTAGAGTTTTTATTAGTTTTCTTTTTGCTTGTTTATGCAAACAGTGTTGTTCTTATCAGTTTAAAAGAACGGGTCATAAGATAATATTTCCAAGTCTCATGGTAACCTCAAACCAAAAAACATACAATGGATACACAAACAATGAAACACAAGAAAATGAATCATATCACTAGAAAAAAACATCTTTATTAAAGGAGAACAGGAAGTAAAGAAAGGAGAAAGAGAAGACCACAAAACAATGAAGAAACAAATAACAAAATGGTAGGGGTGAGTCCTAACTTGTTGATAATAATGCTGAATGTAATAGACTAAACTCTCCAATCGAAAGACACTGAGTGGCTAAATGGATGAAAAAAACAAGACCCATTGATCTGTTGCCTACAAGAAATACACTTCAACTATAAAGACACACATAGACTGAAAGTATGATGGAAAAAGATATTCCATGCCAATGGAAACTCAAAAAGACAAGGAGTAGCTATATGTATATCAGACAAAATAGTTTTCAAGCCAAAAACTATAAGAAGAGACCAAGAAAGTCTCTATATAATGATAAAGGGGCCAATCCAACAAGAGGATATAATTTAAAAGATGTATGTACTCAATATAGAGTACCCAGATCAATAAATCAAATATTATTAGAACTAAAGAGAGACATAGGCCCCAATACAGTAATAGCTGGAGACTTCAGCACCTCCACTTTCAGCATTGAACATAAAATCTTGTAGACATAAAATCAAGAAAGAAAAAAAAACAGTGGATTTAGCCTGAACTATCAACCAAATGGATCTAACAGATATTCTCAGAACATTTCATCCAAGAGCTGCAAAATACACATTCTTTTTCTCAGCACATGGTTCATTCTCAAAGATAGACCATATGTTAGATCACAAAATGAGTCTTAAAACATTTTAAAAAATGGAAATAATATCAAGCATCTTCTCTGACCATAACAGAATAAAATAGAATATTTTGGAAACTATACAAACACATGGAAATTAAACAAGATGCTCCTGAATTACCTACCAGTAAGTCAATAAAGAAATTAAGAAAAAAATTGAAAAGTTTCTTGAAACAAATGATAATGGAAATACAACATACCTAAACCTATGGGATACAGTAAAAGCAATACTAAGAGGGAAGTTTATAGCCCTAAGTGCCTATATCAAAAAAGAAGAAAAAGTTCAAATAAACAATCTAACAAAGCATCTTGAAGAACTAGAAAAGCATAAGCAAACCAAACCAAAAATTAGTAGAAGAAATAATAAAAATCAGAGCAGAAATAAAAGAAATTGAATGTAGAAAAAAAAATACTAAAGATCAATGAAATAAAAAGTCCAAAATTGAAAAACCTTTAGGCAGACTAACAGAAAAAGAGAGAAGTTCCAAATAAATACAATCAGAAATGAAAAAGAAAACATTACAAGTGATACTTCAGAAATTCAAAGGATCATTAGTGGCTACTATGAGCAACTATATGCCAAAAAATTGGAGAACTTAGAATAAATGAACAAATTCCTAGACACATACAACCTACCTACCAAGACTGAACCAGGAAGAAATCTAAAACCTGAACAGACCAATAACAAGTAATGAGATTGAAGCTATAATAAAAAGTCCCCAAATAAGGAAAAGCCAGGGATCCAATGGCTTCATCACTGACTGCTACCAAGCATTTAAAGAAAAACTGATACCAATCCTACTCAAACTATTCAAAAAAATAGAGGAGAAAGGAATACTTCCAAACTCATTCTGTGAGACCAGTATTATCCTGATACTGAAACCAGACAGAGACACATTAAAAAAAAAAATCCTACAGGCTAATATCTCTGATAAATATTGAGGCAAAAACCCTCAACAAAATACTAGCAAACCAAACTCAGCAATACATTAGAAAGATCATTCATCATGACTAAGGGGGATTTTTCTAAGAGATGCAAAGACGGTTCAACATATGCAAATCAATCAGTGTGATCCATCATATCAACAGAATGAAAGACAAAAAATATATGGTCATTTAAATTGATGTTGAAAAAGCACTGGATAAAATTCAACATCCCTTCATGGTAAAAACCCTACAAAAACTGGGGATAGAAGGAACATAGCTCAACATAATAAAAGCTATATATTACAGAGCCACAGAGAGTATCACATGGAATGGGTGAAACTGAAAGCCTTTCCTTAAGATTTAGAACATGACAAGAATGTCCACTTTCATTGTAGGCCAACATAGTTCTGTAAGTCCTAGCTAACATGATCAGGTAAGAGAAGGAAATAAAATTTATATGGAACCACAAAAGACCCACAATAGGTAAAGCTATCCTGAACAAAAAGAATAAAACTGTATACCTAACTTCAAATTATACTACAGAATTAGTAATTTATCAAAACAACATGGTACTGGTCTAAAAATAGACACATAGACCAATGGAAGAGAATAGAGAACCCCAAAATGAATTCAGATTTAGAGTGAGCTCATTATCAACAAAGTTAACTAGAACATATGCTGGGGAAAAGACAATCTTTTCAATAAATGGTGCTGGGAGAACTGGATTTCCATATGCAGAAGAATGAAACTAGATCCCTACCTCTCACCATATACAAAAATCAAATCAAAATGGCTAAAAGACTTAAATCTACATAAGACCTCAAACTATGAAACTAATATAAGAAAACACTGAGGAAATCTCTAGGGCATTGATCTGGGCAAATATTTCTTGAATTATACCTCACAAGCACAAGCAACTTCAGCAAAAATGGACAAATGAGATCACATCAAGATAAAAAGCTACCATACAACAAAGGAAACAATCAGCAAGGTGAAGACACAACCCACAGAAAGGGAGAAAATATGTGCAAACCACCCACCTGATAAGGAATTAATAACCAGAATATACAAGGAGCTCACACAACTCTATAGAAAAAAAATCTAGTAATATGATCAAAAAATAGGCAAAAGGTTTGAATAGTCATTTCTTAAAAAAAGACATACTCATGGCAAACAAGCATATGAAAAGAGACTTAACACCACCGATCATCAGAGAAATGAAAATTAAACCAACGAGATCCCATTTCACACCAGTTAAAATGGCTTTTATCCAAAAGATAGCCAATGACAAATGTCGGCGAAGATGTGGAGAAAAGGAAACTCTTGTTCACTGTTGGTGGGAATGTAAATTAGGACAACCTATGGGGAACAGTTTGGAGTTTCCTCAAAAAACTAAAAATAGAGCTACCATATGATCCAACAATCCCACTCTTAGGTATCTACTCAAAGGCAATGAGTATATTGAAGAAATTTCTGCTCTCCCATATTTGTTGCAGCACTATTTACAATAGCCAAGATTTGGAACAACCCAATTATCCATCAACAGATGAATGAATAAAGAAGATGTGCTATAGGTGAGAGAAGGCTGCAAAGCTGAGCAGAGGAGGCAGTAGCCTGAGCTTGAGCAGTAGCTGGGTGGGCACCATGGCTGGGATCACCACCATGGAGTCAGTGAAGTGCAAGATCTAGGTGCTGCAGCAACAGATAGATGATGCAGAGGAGCGAGCTGAGCGCCTCCAGTCAGAAGTCAAGAGAGAAAGGCGGGTCCGGGAACAGGCTGAGATTGAGGTGGCCTCCTTGAACCAAAGGCTCCAGCTGGTTGAGGAGGGGCTGGATTGTGCTTAGGAGCGCCTGGCCACTGCCCTGCAAAAGCTGGAAGCGGAAAAAGCTGCTAATAAGAGTGAGAAAGGTATGAAGGTTATTGAAAACCAGGCATTAAAAGATGAAGAAAAGATGGAACTCCAGGAAATCCAACTCAAAGAAGCTAAGCACATTGCAGAAGCAGCAGCAGATCCAAAGTATGAAGAGGTGACTTGGAAGTTGGTGATCACTGAAGGAGACTTGGAACATACAGAGGAACAAGCTGAGCTGGCAGAGCCCCGATGCTGAGAGATGAGCAGATCAGACTGATGGACCAGAACCTGAAGTGTCTGAGCTCTCCTGAAGAAAAGTATTCTCAAAAAGAAGACAAATATGAGGAAGAGATCAAGATTCTTACTGATAAACTCAAGGAGGCAGAAACCTGTGCTGAGTTAGTTGAGATTGGTAGTCAAGCTGGAAGAGACAACTGATGACTTGGAAGATAAACTGAAATGCACCAAAGATGAGCACCTCTGTGCACAAAGGATGCTGGACCAGACTCTGATTGATCTGAATGAGATATAGAATGCCCCAGTCCCACCCTGCTGCTGCTTCTCCCTCTGACCCTGACTCCACCTGAGGCCAGCCTGCGAGAAGCTGACCTTTAACTGAGGGCTGATCTTTAACTGGAAGCCTCCTTTCTCCTTTTGCTGCCCCTCCTCCCTGGATCTTTTTCGCCAACTGTCTCTGCCTCTTCCCGGAGATTCCAGCTGGGTTAGAGATTGAGCACCTTTGGAAACAATATTTAAGGGAATGTAAGCACAATGTATAATGTCTTTTAAAAGCATGTTGTGATGTATACATTTTGTAATATCCTTTTTTGTTGTTTTGTAGCAACCATTTGTAAAAATAATTCTACAACCTTGAAGCAGCAATGTAATCCCTTTCTCACTTTTTGAAGGTGACTTTACAGCTTAATGTATATTACCCTCTCCATAGAGGAGAGAAAAAGGTACAGGTCTGTCTAACTGAGAGCCAAACAGAGCTCAGGGAAAGACTCTACTATGGGAAACCTTATTGCTCTGTACAAAGTATCAGCTAAACCAGAAAGGAGATTCCAGGAAGAGTTAGCCAAACAACAACAAAAACCAAAAAAATGTGGTGTTCAAGTTTTCAGCTTTAAGATATCTTTGGACAACATTTCTATTTTTGTTTTTTTCATTAGAAATGACAGAATTAAGATGGTAAGACCTCTGAGACCAAATTTTTGTCCCATCTGTAACCCCTCCCAACTGCTTACAGAATGGATGATGTGCCCCTTATATTGAGGTGACCACTTAATTGCTTTCCTGCCTCCTTGAAAGAATGAAAGATTATGTTTTTGCCACTGATTTAGCCATATGAAACTCATCTCATTACACTTTTCTGGGTTTGAAGCTGCTGTCTCTAACCTTCATTGTGCTTTGTGGCAGTCAGTGCTGGAGAAATCTTGAATAGCTTATGTACAAAACTTTTTAAATTTTATATTATTTTGAAACTTTCCTTCTTTGGGTTTGTGGCACCCTGGCCACCCCATCTGGCTGTGACAACCTCTGCAGTCGGTGGGCTGGCAGTTTGCTGATCTTTTAAAGTTTCCCTACCCATTCCTCATTTTCTGGTAAGGTTTCTAGGAGGTCTGATAGGTGTACATCCTACAGCTTATTGGTTTAAAATGTACTCTCCTTTTATGTGGTCTCTTTAGGGTTGATTGAGAGAAAGAGAAATCAATAGTGAAACTGGTTTGATACTGAATATTGACAACTGTCTTTTTGAAATAAAAAACCAGTCCTTAAAAAAAAAATAAATAAATAAAAACAGTCCCTCCAAAAATAAAAAAAAAGAAAGAAAATGTGGTACATATATATAATGGAATACTATTCAGCCATAAAAATAATGAGATCCTGTCATTTACAACAATATGAATGGAACCAGAGATCATTTTGTTATGTGAAATAAGCCAGGCACAGAAAGACAAACATTGCATGTTCTCATTTGTGGGCTCTAAAAATTAAAACAATTGAACTCATGGACATAAAGAGTAGAGGGTATGGTTACCAGAGCCTGGGAAGGCCAGTAGGAGCAAGCAGGATGGTAAATGGTTACAAAAAAATAGAATGAGTACTATTCAATACTTATTCAAGACTTAGTATTTGATAGCACAACCAGGGAACTATCGTCAATAATAACTTAATAACTAAAAAGGTATAACTGGATTCTTTATAACATAAAGAATACATACTTGAGGGGATGGATACTCCATTCTCCATGATGTGATTAGTACTCACTGCACATCTGTAACAAAACATCTCATGTGCTCCATAAATATATATGCCTACTATGTACCCACAAATTTTAAAAATTAAAAAAATTAAAAATAAATAGGGGATCATACTATAATATGTATCAGGATGGTGATGAGGAATAAGTAAATGAATGCAGATAAAACATTTAGAAAGTGTGCCTCATACATATTATTTGTGGTTGTTACAATTACTAAAATAACTTTTTGTTCCCTAATGCAATTGTAGCATGCTCTCCTTTCTTTAAAGAAGACACAGACTGTATCCATTCCCATGCTTATAGTAATTTTTGTAATCTAGAGAAGGGTCAGGAAACTATGGCCTCTAGGTCAAATCAAGCCCACTTTTTAAAAATTATCTGGCTTTTACAGAAAATGTTTGTCAACCCCTGATTTAGAGTAAAACAAAGTTTATTTGAAAAGTCAGTGAAAGACAATCATTTCTCCTTTGTCTCTATTGCTTGTTGCTATGGGGATTCAAACAAGTCACATTACCTTCCTACAACTCAAGTTCTTCATTCATAAAAATAAATACCCACACATATAAGAAGGCAATCATAATTTTCTTACTTATATAATTAGTGTATATTTCAAGTGTAACAATATGCATAAAAGTGCTTGGCCCAATTTAGATTACTAAAGCAAATTTGGGGCATTAATCATCAACAAGATTATTAAATCTAATCCACTCATTCACCTTCTTAATGACAAATCTTGTAACAGGTCTAAACTTGCTCTGCCTCAGCTGATTTTGGGACCAGGCCAGTGCTGTGGGCTTCTTTAGCTAAAATGAATAATATCTTCCCATTTTGAGTCTTTAGAATAATGAATTTGGTTATGGGATACAAGGAACATATGATTAAGCAATTATTTTCTTTTTTCTCTGAAGGGTCATCATTAAAAAGTAGTGCTTTCCAGCCAATGGCATTGAAGCTGCACACCCACGGCTTGAAGGGGCCCTTTGCCAGCTGGCCTCATTGAATCCCTGACATGCTCTCCTGCATTTTGTTGTCAGAGTGTGCTCACTCCTTGATAATTCTGCATTACTGTCCCAGGGCTCTTAGGTTCACACCTTCATGTTTCTTCCCTCTTGCTGGCTTTGGACTCTTTCTTTGTTGAGTAGAATTTTCTCCTGTGTCTAATTCCACATTTCTCAGACTTACTGTTTAAAGAAAAGGAAAACGTTCCACAATTGGTATGTTCTTTTTTCTGAAAACTGAAGATCCTGATCCCTTGTCTCATCCCAAAACAAACTATTAGAAAGAAACGCAGTTCTGTCTACAAAGCAATGGGTTTTCCTTTTCATATGCAGCACCCTCCCTTCCATTTTCCAGGAGAGTACATTGTAGTCTATCATTACTCTTAGTGTCATATAAAGAAATTCAGTTCCGTTAAACGTCTGAGGACTTATAGAATAAAGACTCATAAAGCTAAACCCTGAGGATAAGGCCTGTCCGATTCTGTCTAACCAGTCATGGCAGGAGACCTTTAGGAACCCATAAGAGACAGAGCATGGCAGAGGGTTTCTCACATGTAAAAAGGTTCTTCAGTCATTCTCTTGTCTGAGCTGATTTATCGCTTAGAAAAGCAGAATGTACCTGTTCCCTGGGTTTGTAGGAAGTAAAAACTTTTTACTCCGCACATGCTTAATACCAATTATAATTTTGACAGGTTACAAACGCTATATTATTATTATATTACAAACATTTGCTTCCATTCTTCCAGTGAATGTGGTAATACACAGAAAACTGGATTAATCGCACACTAACCACTAAGAGTAAACAGCTCAGAATTATTTAAATTCCTGCCTTATAAAGAGATTTATAACAACAATCAAGAATAAAATTTTCTTTAAAAACAATAAAAAGGTACCATTATGCTAGAACCCCTTACCTTATCTGCTCAAACTCCTCCAGGTCAACTTTAGAAAGCAACTAGTTTCAAGTCATAAAGAAAAATCATCAGGCCCCATAATCTTAAAAAGTTGGAAAAGTTTCATTAAAAGATCTGAAGACTCTATCTTCCTGCAGTAGAGGTTAGGATGGGTCAAGTAGAGCTATAACAGCAATTCGTCTGGGTATTACATTTTAGACCATAAACCCATGTGCCTTGGCAAGATACTTTAACTTCTAGTTTGGGCTTGTCAATTAAGTGGTGAAAGAGATTTTCAACGAAAGCTAATTTATAGGTGTGCAATGCAGATAGTTTATTGGGACGTATTGTGGTCTTGTCTTTGAGGGTGCCCCCTCTTGGGTTATGGAGGTGAGCAAGATAACTCTGCCTATTTGGCAGAAGGAGGGTGAATCACATGTGACTAAATTTTCTAATAGATTACTGGATGATTGCAGACAGGGTAGGATGAATAAAACCTGGTCCTACAATGCTTAGGGAAGAAATGGTTGCTTGGTTCCAAAAAGTTCTTTCCTTCTTGGTTTACCTTTTTTATACTCCTTTAGATTTCTCATGCTGAAGATTTATTCTGAAGATTTATTCACCAAATTCAAATTCTGCAGCCCCAAAGCCTCAGGCTGACACTAGCCAGAACCCAAATAATGAAGGCATTTATGGAAAGATTCGGCAGTATGGGCTAGGTTGGGCAATAAGAGAAAACATTCTAATGTTAAATCACTTTTAAATAGATATTGTGTAAACAATAGAAACAAACCAGGAGAAATGCCTCTCCATGGACATACAGTGAATATGAACATGATTGTGTTGCTAAGGTTGGTATATTCTACAATGGAATACACCTGTAATGTAGGGACCTCTTTCACTTTATTTCTTCCCTCCATAAATAGTTGACTCTTTCATATGTAAAAATTATGTTTCCTTTTGTTAGCAGTAATGGCCTTCAATTAGATCATGTGTTTTTATCATATCAATTTGTGGAAGTATTTTTATCTAACTTATTTATAGAACAGTTAGGTCTGTCTTTCAAAGGCCTTAGTAATCTTCAGTGTTTGCTGATCTGCTTTTAATTCATCAAAGTCCTCTCTCAACAAGCACTGTAAAAAACACAGATGCAGCAGGTATTTCTCCTCTGCAACGTATATTTGATATGCTTAATGTTCATCTTTACACACACAGAGATGTTGGCATATAAGAAATGTGGAGGTTGTCTATAAATTCAAGGAAACATTTAGGTGCACAGTGATACATAGATACATGGGCATAATACTTTATGTACTTGATAAATATTTCATCCCTACTATAAAAAGAGCTTTTTATCAACTTTGATTGTTTTTTTATTACCTTAAAGTATTGTAGTTGTTTCTCAGTATTCATTGTTCCTTCCTTTTCTTGTCTCAGACAGGAATTGAAGATGAAAAGCTCTGTATCTCTTAGCCACCCTTTCAGTTCTTTGATCCTGACCTCCAGCTGCCTTACCAGGCTTCCGCTTTCAGGAGAGAGCAGGTCACGTGGACTCGACCCAGTGTGCCCTGCCATTGTGTCCTGGATCTTCTCTCCTAGGGTTTTCTAATGCATTAGATTAAAAAACAAAAAATAAAACAAGCGAAAAACCCACCACGAACAACAACAACAAAAAAAACAAAAACATAGATTAGCTTAGATACCAGAAACACATCACAGTTTAGTTGGTAAAAAGAGCCACCTGGAAGTGTCCATCTATACCTGCCACCTCCCTATTGACATTCCATTCAGATTAGGTCATTGTTCTATTTAGTATTTGAATTCTCAGACAGTGCACGTGGTTCTGAGTACCAGAGGATACTTAAGAAGACCTCATTCACTTACTTTCCTTTAATAGAAAGGAGATTTGGCCCATAGTTCACCAAATAAAAATTCATTTGAATTTTTTGGTCACAGAGAAAAATTCATTCGAATTCTCATGACAGGAGTTTATAGTAAAAAAGTCTCCACATGAAATGTTCAGGCAATATAAGTTTAATAAATATACTAAAGAGGCCAAGAGTATATCAAGCATGGAGAATTAAATTCCATTTTTTGTTTTGTAAAGTATTCCCAAAACCATATGACTAAAGGGTTTTAAGTAAAGGTAGCCTCCTTGATGATGATGTTGATTTTACCTGACTTGTAAATTGTTCAATCTCACAATTATTTCCATTTTACATTTGTGGATGCTAGACCTTCTAATACCAAATATGTATTAAAATAATCAATTCACTATGCTAGAAGCCTACTTAAATTAACCACTATGGCAGGAGAATGTTCTCGGGGAGGGCTCTTTTCTTTTTTTCTTTTTGGTGGAAAGCACTCCCAATCAATAGAATTTAAATCTATAATGATGAATTAAACCTACAAAAATAAGCTTTAAAACACAAATAAAATTAAGTCAACCAATATTCATCTGTTGTATAGAGTTCTGTAAATAGTATCTTTAGGAGATCGTAGCAGAAAAATAGCCTTTCTTGGCAACACCCTCATATTTTCATGGTGAAAATATTGATAATTTGAAGACCCTCAGTGGAATCCAGATTTAGCTATTGTTTTTATGCTGTAACAAAAGTAGCAGCAGGAGGTGAAATCAATGCCCTTGGAGGGTAGGGTCACAAAAAAGAATTTATTGCCACTTTTTTGTTCTGGAACAGTTTGCAATCATAAATTCTTCATAAACAGAATACTTCAGAGAATGGTCCGTCTTCATAAATATACGACAGAGGACATCAATTTCATTTAATTCACAATTTGTGTCAGCACAGCAGATGCCAATGCCTGCCTTGATAGGGTTGTTTAATATGCAATTGAGACAGAGTAATATGCAGCACAGGGGACAAAATTTCACAGATTAAACTGTACGCACCACTGACATTTCATTCTAATGTATTTCCATTCCACACTGTTCACCTTAGATGAAAGTAATATTAAAAACCATATCCCTCTATTTTACTATTGTTAGAAGTTAAAAACCTTGTCTTTAATTTTTTTCATGCCAATTAAAATGTAATCATGCCAATTAAAACAGTATGCCTGGTGGTGGTAGTGTGGTACGGGTTTAAAAAAAAAAATCTTCCCTCTCCCTAGTCTCTCATTGCAAACCTGCATGTTATATTTGAATGATATTTTAGTCAAAATGGCAACTAATTTTAAAGTCCCTGATTCATAAAGGATAGCTAAATATTATTTCTTTTTTCAATATAACATTGACTTAAAATTCTGTTGAGGAAGCAATATACATGACATAGCTTTAAAAATTTTTTTTAAATATTATTGTTATTTATCAAATTAGCAACAGATATATTAAAATGCAATGTAAACAGACTTATCACTACTTTATCAAACACATAAGGTTGCCATTCTTATCTGTGTAGTAAACAACCCTTTAAAATGCCATACACTAACCACATTTCGCCTGTCTGAGATCAATAAATGCTGTAGAATTTGGCAGGTTTTGATTTCCGTCACTGTATTATAAAGTGAAAGCCATTAATTATTATTTAAAAGCAACAATACGTTAGATGAAAAACTTTTAACATTTTAAGTTACTTTGCACAACTGCAGAGTGTAGTGAATTTAAATGAGAAGGACTTAAACTGGCAGTTTTTTAATCACCTAGATTAAGCATGGCATAAACAGAATACTGGCATTCCTCCAAGTCATCAAGGTACATGAAGAGCTTTTTATTCAAAATGTTTTTGGAGTATTATTTCTCTAAAAATATTTTTAAAAGGTAGAAAAATGGAAGGCATGCAAAATTATGCTCCATAACTGACATCGCCCATACTTGGCTGTTACAATTAATTATTTAGGTAATTGACAAATATAGCTTACCCTTGATTTGAAGTGAAGGCAATTTAGGAGAGAAGCTGATGAAAAAATACAGTTTAACTTCTCTCTCAGCTGTCTTCCAACAAAAGGACAGTACTGTCTCCTGCACAGTGCCATCCTGGTCTCTGGGTAACAGAATCTCTATATTGCCTTTTTGCCAGATTCTTGCATCTCAGTCTTTGGCTGAGACCCAGCCCATCATTGCGTGAAATGAATTACATGAAACTTTTTTTTTTTTGGCTTTTGTTAAAAGTGAGCTGGAAATTGAGGCACAAAACACAGGCTGATTCAATTCTGCAATTCAGATTTGGGTCAAATTTGCATCTTTGTTTTGGTGGCTTTAGTGTGACTTGAAAGCTGTAGTGACAACTCCACTTTTCATCTTAAGGGTACAGTAAATAGTTAAACAGTAGATGTCTCTTACATATACCTTCTGAATAAATTCTATTAACATTCATTCAAGCATGACAGTCAGTATATATCAGATAGACTGTATTATAGTTGACTTGGTGCATACCCATAATACATGGCATATTTTACTTACTTTTTCATGTATTAGAGAACCAAAATTATTAAAATCTGAGCGGAGACAAGCTCAGAAAAAAATATCAACAGAAGAAGAAAAGCAGTGTCTTTCCCATAATAGCATGAATAGCTTGTTTGAAATGTAGGTAGTGAATTGAAAGAGAGAGATATTTGTGCCTCAAATTAGAAATCAGACAGATAGAGTACTTCACTACGCAAAAAATGTACACATAACCTACAAACAGTAATAAAAATGCAAATACCCCAAGCAGTTCCCATTTTTCATTAATTGAATCCACTTTTTCAAGGAGATCATTTGGTAGTAAAACGCCACTTTTCTTCAAAGCTTCAACCTTACTAAGCAGCTCTGTCTTTTTCAGGTGTCTGATGGACATTTCCACACTGTACCTCTAAAATGAAAAGAGAGAAAGAGATATCATTAGGGAGAGAGGTATTTTTATAAAATCATTGAACACAGAATTTGTGATGCTTACGAGCATTAAAAATTTTTGTTCTCAATAAAATGTATGGGCAGGCTAAACCTAAGTACTTTAGATGAAGAATATTGCTGATTACACAAACATACAAAGTTACTACATTTAGTTGACTAAGATTTGTCTTAAACTAAAATTATACACATATTTGATCTTTAATTTAAAATGGGGATTTAATATTATTGTTAATTTTGGCCATTATTTAGCTCCAGAGTGCTGTCGACCTCTCATCTCTGCCCCTAAAAGACCAGTCTCAAGGTGGAAGAAATAAAATTATTCATAAAGATTATGTAAGTTTTTGAGTTCTCAGTTAACATTTTGTTTTCATTTTCTTTTCCTTAAAAACTCTGTGTGGGCGTGGAGAAAAGGTACATATAGAGAGAAAAAGGAAAGCCAACATTTTAGGAATAGTTACAAATCTATGCTTTCTTATTGATTATTGTAAAATATCCCCCAAATAATAGTTCATTATAAAACTCTCTCTCCCCAGTATGTATTGTATTCTAACTAACTGCCAAGAGAGTCTCTCCTAAAAGATGTTTTGCTAGAGATAATGTAAGTGCTATTTAATATGAGAGTTACTATGGTGATTCTCTTCAAACAACTCTATTTGGATAACTTCATAATCCTTTATTATGGATAGCTATAAATGACTATGACTGTACTTTATAAATGTATATGTAAGAACACCTCTGAGTAGAAAAATTAGATTCTAGTTAAAAATTAAACATATTTTACATTTTTAGCCCATTTCCAAATAAAATAGCAATTTCAAAACTTTTTCTTTCAGGCACCAAATTTAGGTCACTGAGTTCCATGGTGGCATTTTGTTCCTTTACCCTAAATGAGCAAGCATGCTCTAAGAGAAGCACCTTTATCAGATTTAATGAGAAAAACTTTCCTCTGGGCAATAAGTAAATCAGTAAGTTCAAACATGCCCAAGTACTTGGATGATTTCATTCACCTCGAAAACATGATATTATATAAGATCCCAAACAAAAATACAATTGGAATCAGATTAAAGGAAAAGAAGGTGTGAAATCACTGTTTCAGTTAATAGATCTACAGCATTTGCGTGCATGTGCTTGCATACTTTTAGTTTCATATTTTAATCTTCCATTTACACTAAACATGCACATCATTTGTATTATATAAACTTCTCCAAACGTTAGTCATTTGTGGATCACAGAACAAAATGTTTAAAATGAGGTGATTTAAAGCATTTCATATTATTAATGAATATTGATCAGGGTGTCAGAGTATCCAAAATTACATGAATATGCATAGTAGAGAAAATCAAGGGTTGCTTTAGAGAGCTTTTAGAATTTGGCCTGTGATACATGAGAAATTCTGATTGCCTTTTCTAATGGAAGGCAATTACCAGGACCATGTTACTCCAGCACTTAGAAAACACACTGTCCACTTGAGTTTTCTGGATTCAATATTCAGAAGTATTCTAGAAACCTAGATAGTGTTTTATTTGTCAGACTGAGGATTGGAGAAGAGGACAATCTGCTTTATGTGATGAGATTCCCATCTAAAATGATAGAGCTGACAAAGAGTTACATAATTAATTTGGTAAGACTTCCACATAATATTGGGGGAACGAGTATTTTCGGCAGGCAGAAGAGTCTAATTAAAATGTTTTACTTATGCCATCGACAGAGGGAGTCCTCTGGCTATGCCACTTGGGAATGGTCTCTACCAGTGATCCCTTTAGCTTGTGATAAGCTCATCCCCCACTTCACCCCAACTTTAAACAGCTCTCACACAGCAGATCAGTCAAGAAAGGAAGCAGCTTAGATGTGTCCCAAAAATGACAGTCTCGTAAAAATAAAAATATAAAAACCAATTAATTTTGGATGTAATAAACTAATCTTTTCTGTTAAATGTATGTAAGTAGTCACTGCAATAGCTATCATAAAAGGTTATTACATTTAAAAGAAACATGTCTTTATGTATGCTCTCGGTCTTTGTCACCATATAGTCTACTGTCTAAACAGCCCGATGAAAGATGTGATTGATGTACAATGCCTTCAAACTATAATATAAAAGCTAAGAGTATGTAGTTAATTGTTAGATGTATCGATATATGAATGAATGGTACTAAAATGTTACATTATTTAAGGTGAAAATATTTATTTTAAATTTTAAAGCACTCTGAAGTTTGAATCTAATATGATTTAGGGGCTCAAGCTGTATGTGCAATAATGTCAGGAAGCTTATTTTTTGTTGATGCTAGTATGTTTTCTGCTCTTCTCTCTCTTAACATCTTTTCAGAAGCATTAGGCTCAGAGAATCAACTGCCAGCTCTATCAGTTTTCCGTCATCATATCAAGTAGGGCTACTTTATCCTGTGGTGAGAAGATAATTTAATCTTCATATTCATTCCAGCCACAGCAGTAAGTGAGCAGAGACTGCCCCATTGTGTCCTGTAGTCTGGGGATGTTATGATATAGACTACTCTTCAATAGGCAAAAATGAGATTAGCAAAGTTAAAGTCAGATGGCTTTTCTTGAGTGCTAAGGTAAATAAGCATCCAGTATTTAATTTTCCTACAGCACCTGCTGTGGGCCTCTCTGTCTAGTCAAAAATAAAATATACTCTCTTGAAAGGCCATATTTACATTATTAAGTGTATTTGCTTGGCCAATTCAATTTAGACTAATGAATCTTCCTAATAGATATGTGAATGATCTAAATTAAAGACACAGGCTAGTACTATTCTAAATGCCATCCCTGTGTATATAAACAAATACATTTTTAAAAAAAAACAAACAGTTAAAAACAACTACAAACACTAGCCCACCATTATAACTAAGAACTAAAGAAGTTTTAGAAAATTCTTATTGAGTGCTTACTTTTAACAACACAAATGCTAAAACTGAATTATAAAGCAAAGCCAGCAAAAACAGGAATTTCTGAAATAAATATACTTAGAAATGCATGAAGACTTGATTGAGATAACTTTTTTGACAGTTATGCTAAAGGCTTCCCTTCCACACCAAAGCCCCCCTCCTTTTTTTTTGTTAGAAATCACACCGAAAATTCTGCCCAAATGGAGACTGGAACAATGCCTTGAAACAGTGTTAATTGTCACCATGGAAACCAGAAGAATAAGCCATTTTGAAACTGGTATAGAAGGCACACATTGAGCAACTCAAGCATTTTTCTGCCTCCCTCAATGTTAAGGAACAAGATGCCTTGTCACTATGAGGTCAGAGAAAGAAAACATCATGAAAGGGTTGTAGATGCTCACTGTCTGGTAAATAAAAAAATAAAAATAAATAAACTATGTACAGCTAATGCTATAAGACTCTACCCAGTAAATCTTTTTGAAATAGAAGCATCATCAAAGGATGGCCAGGATTGGGGGATGGCTTCCACCTAAGCGAAACTTCAGGGCTATATTATGTGAACCTTGCCCCCAAAGCTCCCTGGGAATTCTGCTGTTGTAATAAAACTTCAGAAGAGGAAAGAAAAAAGGCAGCATGATGGAATTCAAAATAATGCTCTAAAAGCACACAGAGAGATTAAGACATCCATTGTAAGACTTTTGTATGGTGCTTCTGTTGGTTATGCTGAAAAGAGACCAGACATTGCTGAACAGAGAGTGAAGCTTTGGCTGCAAGAAACACACAAATTAAACTAAAGACATTTCGTGATTATTAGAATAGGGCTGTTGTATTCTGTATCATCAGGGTTCCAGCATTTACATATTACACCATATTACTTTTAACTGAGCTTCAGTTGACTTTATATTAGGAAAAGTTAAAGCAAGGAAAATGATCTAGTTATTACAATGACAGGATTGAATATCTTTCCTAGTATAAATAATGCCACAAACACCTGTTTATCCAGCAAGAATCCCTTCCCCATATACACATGATGGATTGACTGATTGATTGATAGGATGGATGGATGGATGGATGGATAGATAGAAAGATATAATACACTGAGAAAATAAAATATATCTTACTTAGTCTATCAACAAGAAAGCAAATGCTAGGAACATACCAAACACCAGACTACTGGCAAAATTATATGTGAAAATAGGCATTTTTGTAAAAAAAATCCAGGGATGTATCTATTTACAACTCTCACATGTTTTCTAGCTAGTGTTTGCCCTCCTCATTCGAGGCTTCATGGTGGCCCCTCAGCAAGTCCATGCCTAATGCCATTCAGTGGTGAACAAAGAGTCTTTTTATATAAAAGTCCAGGGTCCAAGCTCAGCTGTACATGCAGAGCGCAGGAATCTGCTAAAGGCCAGTATTGCCTTTGCAGCAGCTCTTATGCTGCCCCCCTTTTCAGAAGACTAGTGTGCAGCATCTCACAATGCATATGATGCTGCATATGGAGTCAGTATCACCAACACTTCAAGAAGATGTTCAAAATTGAAGAAGAGGGTTCAAGGCCAGGACAAATAATAGTCATTACTTCTTGCAAACTCCTTGCATTTTACCATTAGAATTTATGGTGAATAACTGTGTAGAGAAATTATAAAGACTCCTACAATTGTCCTTGTAAATTAATAATAGGTTTTCCTGATTGGGATAAATTTGCTGCTGAGCCTCTGGAAAAATTAAAAAGTGCAATGTCATTTAAAATTGCCAGAACTCGCACAGCAAATTACACCTGAGGTTAAGAATTGAGTTTTCCCCCTCTTCTAGCTTATTCCATTTGCATGATCTGGAAATCACATTACACTGGCCATGTATTGTTAATTGGACATAGATTGCATTATCTTTAATATAAATCAAACTACAAATATTAAAATGAATTGCAAATTCCCTAATAGAAGATCATAAAACAATCTTTTTTAAAGTATCTCCCATTAATAATTTAATTCTAATTATATCACTCAGAAAACTTAAGTAGGAGACCTAGCAACTTATTTCTGCAATCATTTCTTTTAAACAACATATATCTAAGCCTTTAAAAATAAATATAGCTAGAGCAGAATTAATTGTTATAGAACAAAAATAAAAACATCAATAACTAAAAACTTTCATGTCAATTTCATATAAAATACTGTATAAGGATGCCAAGTCTACCTGTCTCCTTTCTTTCCTACCCAAGTCAAGGGTGAGAAAAAAAAGTCTCCTATAGGTAAAACTTAGTAAGTTTAAGAACTATTTTGATCATATCCTGTAAAATTATAACATTGATCATTATTTTTCTATTTACTTTTTAAAAAGGTTCTCTATCCCCTTAGATATTTCTATAAATTTGATATCTTTCTGAAGCCTTTGTATGGCCATTAATGAGTTTATATTAAATATTTAATACTGTTTAGGGCATATCCACTACTACCAAAAACAGTTATATTCCCAGCAGTCCCACTGTTTCAGGCAGTGGACTTGATTGATCCTCCTTGCCTGAATTGAGTAGAATGAAAAGAAGCAGTTGGAAAATAGCTGCAATCATTTAATGCAGATGACCTCTGACAGCCTCGCAGCTCTTCTATCTGAACAGAAATTTGCATGGGGTCTCTGTGCAGAGGAACAATGTAACCTAAATGGTAGACAATCTTTATTCTAATGAAGTGGGTGTCAAGGTCAATGTAAAACTGCAATGATAAATGGTGCACCACTAGGCAAGAGAAGTTGCATAAGCATTGTAGTGCTTTCACATTAATTGAAGACTGAAATGCACTGCCTGAAAAGCACAAGCCTCTCTTTTCACCATAATGTGTTAATGTGCCAATACTGAAATGATTTCTTCAAGATGTTTGCCTGTTAACACGTATCTTATTGCGAAAATAACACAAATATAAAATTATGGCCAAAAAATCGACATTTTTAGAATTAAGTGTTTTCCTGTAATAACAAAAATTAAATAAGAATACTCCCAAATGATGTCCTGACACCTAATGTAATTCCTTTGATCCCATTTTCTTTTCTTCTATTTAGACCTGTCTTTAATTAGTTTCAACCAAGCAACCTTTTACAGAACCCTACATTTAGGTACTTTCATGTTGAGCAAACTGTAAAAGAAGACTGAAGAGAGGAGAATCATTCAAATATTATTTTTCGCCTTACTTCTAAGTTTTCTGCTTAGTCTCCAGTAAAGATCTTCAGGTGTTGTTTGTCCTGAATAAAAATGTAATTTAAAGTCTATGGTTTTAAAAGAAAATAACTATTTTCTAGCACGAGAACTAGAAAACCTTAATCTGGTTGTTGGAAATTGCCAAAATAACTGTACAGAAATAATTACACCATTACTTCAGTTGGTCTAGCAATTTTGTGGCAGTCAATATTTTTCATCCCATAAAAATAAGGATAGTAAGCTGCTTTTAAAAAATCCTGATCTACTTATGCCTATAAAGGGGACATTATTTGCTAATAAACTCATTAGCAACCAAGCACTTTAACTTCATCAATTAAACAGGAAATGGAGTTGCATCAGTTAGTTTCATAATTTGCTAAAATACTGATAAAAGCATATTATTAATGATTTGAGAAACAGTTCCAGGCTCAACTCATAATACCTTACAAACTGCATTTTTATGACTGATACTTTTTTCAGATTCTGGTAGACTCTATGATATAGCTACATTTCTGACACTACACTTTCTGTTACAAATAGATTTTAATAAAGCAATTACAGTTATTATAGGAATGGTCTGCAGGTCTCCAGTCTTGATGACCAGAAGGCTATTAATATCCTTTACTATAAAATAAATGATATTGCTAGTCAGCAACTCTGATGTAAAAACAAATTGTCTCAAACAGAAATCAACATTCCTGAAATGGTAATTCAGAGAAAAAAAATCTCAACGTGAAGGAGTATAGTGAAAAAGAAAAAAAAGTTACTGATGAAACTGTTTAAAAAACTGTACAGCTTCATCTGTGTGTGATTTGTCAGGTCTGAAGCTTTGACGTGCCCAAGGGGCAGACCCCAGCGGGGAGTAGGCTGCCGAGCTAAATAGCTGTGAAAGAAGTCTTAATGTAGGATGGAATTCAAACTAACCTTGACATGACCTCGGGAAAAATATGCAAAAAGTAAAATGAATGCTCTCTGCAAGATACATCCTAATTTTGTGGTAGAGCTGGTTAGTTTTACAAACGTAACTGAGACCTTAAAAGAAAAATAGAAAGCTAGTAAAAGGGGAAAAGTTTAGAATTCAGGCAAAAAAAGTAAGCAGGCATGATGTGTTACTGTGAAGGCATGTGAACCATTTGGAAAGAATCCAAATAAAAACCCACACCGAACAATATTGTTGTCAGCCTGTCTATTCAGGAAAATTGGTTTTTTTTAGGTTGAATATAAATGACACAAAGCCAAGATTACATCATTGCATTACAAAGTCTGTTGTGGCTTTTAGCTGAACAAGCCCCATGGATCTATTGGTTTAGGACAGTAATTCAGTAAGGAGGTTTTAATGTGCTATTTTTCCCCCAGTGTCAATAAAAAATAGAGAAATTTAAGGAAGAAATATCCCGTGTGCTCTCTAGTCTATTTCTTACTTTTGATCTGTATTTGATAAGCTGAACTCCAGTTTTAGTTAATACATTCAGTCCTGATTTGACTTTATTATAAATTTTGCCTGTTTTGAAGTGATAGGCTTAGTAGGAAGGCATTTGCTTAACTCTCAAGCCAAGAACCGGCTAACTCACTGGATATATGGAAATTTTAATTGAGTATCAATTTGTGTAGAAATTCAATCCTATTACCTTTTCAATGCAATTTTGTAGCAATACCAGTTATTTACTACACTACTAACCAGATTTTAAACATAATTAAATCGCTAAGAACATACACCCAAAATCTAATGACTTAAATTCCTACAGCAAGGATGTGAATTCCTGGATCAGGTGTAAAAGCATCTATTAGATTCTCATAAGCATAAAGTGAGCAGATGGATGAAATCATTTAGAAGCACAAGAGTTTTACTGAGGACCTGTTGAACAATCATATGTAAAGATCACTGTTTAATGGATGTTATGCCATAGGTCTCTTCTTTGGTTCATTCTTAGCAAATATTTTATAATGACATAAAGAAAATATGAATATGGCATATTGATCAGATTACCAGATTATACTAATCTCATTGATCAATAAAGTATAATAAATATTTTAGCTCAGATATCATAAACTCAAATACCTAAAAGTAGTGGTATGCTAGTAAACTGGCTCTCTAAGGAAAAAAAAAAAAGAAGAAAAAAGAAAAAGGCCTGATTTGTAGTATTCGTTGGCTTCCCTTGTGTAAATACTCCCAGCATGGCTGTTTCCAATCTACCAATGATTGCTGCTACTGGTAAAATTCCTGAATATTTAACAATATGCTCTCATAAGTCAGTTTAGCCAGCTCCACCTCACTACCAGGCAGATGATATCAAGGAATTGAGTAGGGCAAGAATAAATCCTCTTCTCTCTTTCATATTCTAACTATTGCTACTGTCATAAAAAAGATAACTATTTTTTTACTAAAATAAAAACAATGCATACATGTGACTATTACTAATACCTAATATCAGTAAGAGATAAGAGGGCATAGTGTGAACCCTGGAGGATGGGAGAGCATATGCCTCATCTAAAAGGGGCAACACTTACGCAGCTCTGCCAACTGTTACCATGTGGAAATATGGCTTGAACATGGGTTCAGTATGGCCAGATACAAATTTTTTAAAGCCTATATATATTTATGTGAAGTTTAAAAATTGTTATATGCTGCATTAAAACTTTTTAACACTACACAGACCAAACTATGTCTCTGGATATGAAGCTGCAGGCAACTACTTTATAATGTCCATTTCAGATTATAATAGACTCTAAAAGGAGCAAAACATGCTGCCATAATGCGTTAAATCTAAGGAGAAATGACAAATATAAAGTTGGACAGAGTTAATAACCATCCCATGCCACCACACCACTCCCCCTTCAAAAAAATAAAATTTCTAAACTGCCTAAAGAATGGAGGTGCCCTAGGCTTCACTTGCCTTTAGGTTCAATGTGAGTCAACAGATAATGGAAGGTAGATGTACATTTTTTTAAAAAGTGAGATAGGAGAGTTCCCTTGACCCCTTCACAACACTTGTGATAAAGGTGTGGCTTGTTTACTCGGCCACCTGTGCTCAAACCCCTTGCAGGAGGGGGAGCATGCAGAAAGGGGAGCATGCAGGCAAGCATGCAACCCCGCAGCAGCATCTAGGGGTTGCCCACAACCTCTGGAGCCTCAGAGGGCACGTGTTACAATGCTCTTTTAGCATTTGCCACCTATGGATGGCTTGAGTGTTAAACAGCTTAGCAAAGAGTCAGCAAGACAGCCTTTTTGGGTTCCTGTACCTGATGCATCCTGAATTCTCTGGCATCCAGGAAGAATCAGGTCACACAAACAGATTTAAAGGTGGTGTATGCAGAAGATTGTATCAAGTGATGGAAGAGGCTCTCAGTGCAAAGGGGAGCTGGAAAGGGGATGGAGTGAGAAGATAATCTCCCTGGAGTTTGGCCATCCCTGGCTGAACTCCTTTCTGACTGTCCCCAGCCTGCTCAACTACTCTTGGCATTCAGACGCTTCTTCTCTTCTCTCCTTCTCTGCTGCTTTGCTCTGCTCTGCCAGTGGAGCTTGGGGTTTTTATGGGTTCAGGGTGGGGTGCATTGTGCACCAGGGTGGTTTTGGAACAGGCAACATTCAGGCAGGAAAACAGGAATGCATGTTCTCATTTAGAGCTGTGGGTCCAGGCTTGAGGGTGGAGCCCTCACCAGGGATCCCACCCTCTTCCACCCAGTATTTCCCTGCTTCCTGTCCATATCAAAAAGAAAATAGATTTTTAGGTTGAATTAAGACAAACACAGAGTCAAAAAAAAAAAAAGGTAATGGATATATTAGTTTGACTGTGATTTGCTGGGCACCAATCTTATACTGCTTATATTTCATTTTCTAAAAGGGACTAGAAAATGTATTAAATGAACCAAAAAAAAAAAAAAAAAGCTCTCAAGTAAGGAAGAAGATTCAATACTTCCCCAAGGGTCAAAATGTTGAAGGAGCTAAAAGTATTCAGCTAAGAGGGCAATTAAGAGTTAGAGGTGAGAGAAGAGAGGAAGGACATGTTAGCAGACTTTGAATATTTAGAGGACTTTTGCATAAAAAAATATTAATTTGTTCCATCAGACCACAGAGGTCAGGCTGGGGGTCAAAGGCTGAAGCATGAGTAGGAACACAGCATGGGAGATAGTGAGTTCCCATTCACCAGAGGTGTTCAGACAGAAATGGGAGGTCTACCTGGCTGGGATATATTATGGGCAAATGAAGCACTGAATGAGGATTGGCCTGGAAGATAGAGCCTAAAGTTCCTCTCTGTTTTAGAAAGTTGAGCTTCTTTGGATCCACATTCTTAAGATCAGCCATAACAATCATATTATTCCAGGTAAAAGAAATGCCAAGACTGAAAATCACCAAGTAAGAAGAAGCT
Organism: Callithrix jacchus; assembly: GCF_049354715.1. Lineage (NCBI taxonomy): Eukaryota > Metazoa > Chordata > Mammalia > Primates > Cebidae > Callithrix > Callithrix jacchus. The sequence goes on along the minus strand of NC_133509.1, from coordinate 67,204,142 downwards.
GTCACTCGCTGGAACAAGATTCAGGAACAAGATTCTCGTGCAGAAAAATCTGAGAGAACAACAATGAAACAAAGACACAACCACACAAAATGTAAACTGCATAATCTAAGCTCAAGATGGGATATAGAGAACTAAAAGAAAGGGCAGGGTTAACTGAAAATTCCAAAACTGTCTTCAGTCTATCCTACTTTAGTGGGGTATTTCATTGAATTTGAGGTACAAAATGAAACATTTCAAGTCCTTTTATGGGAGACTTCTACTATAGAATTTATGTGGTTAGGTTCCTATTTCAACAATGACCTTCCTTTAAATTTTTTAAAGGACATAAATTTCAAGATAAATACCATCCTCAAAAATTTCCTTCATCTATACAGACATTCTTCAGTAGATATCGAAGATGTGCATTTACACTCTTGCTACCAGCAGCATGGGCATAATTGCAATCTCTGCTCCACGCTATGAAACTTCATAGTTGTATTATATTATGTTGAAAATCTACACATCTCAATGGGTTTTCTGTGCATTCCAATGCACTTTAGTGATGATGTGGATCATTGCCATAATACATCATGACTCCTCTAATTATGGTTTCATTATGATGCACCATATCAGGGCTGTTGTAATGTCATGTCAGCACATAGTAAAAATAGTTATGCAATTATGTAATATCTGTTAGAGTATGCAATGTAGACAGGAAAAAATACTTGAGGCGCAGCAATTAATGTAATGAAACTCACATTTTCTCCTTTAAACAAGTTTTCAATGTAAAAGTTTCATTTATTTTGTTTTCCATTTCCCAAGCTAACCAAACATCTCTAAACATAGCTATTTCTGTTGAATTTGGCACCACTACATAATTTTTTAAGGTTTGAGACCAGTTCTTACTATGCTGCCCAGGCTGGAGTGCAGTTGGCCATTCACAGGCATGATGAGCGCACACTATAACCTTGAACTCCTGGGCTCAAGTAATCCACCTTTCTCAGCCTCCTACATAGCTGGAACTACAGGTACATGCCACTGCACTCAGCACAACTACATAATTTAGAATATTCTAATAATACAAAGTAAGAAGAAAAGGAAAAAGAAAAATCTTGACTCTTGCTGTTCTCCATATGTAACAAAAGAAAACCTTTACCTAATATGTGCTATAATAAATCCAGTAACAAGTTAAGTGTAGTAAATAAAAGTCCACTGAAGAATTACTATTATGCAAACTTCAAACACAACAGTCACATTCTTCTATCTTCCTTGACCTCTTGTGTGGGCATGCCACTGTTTGCCTTATCTTCTAAAACTTGATTGACAATCTATCTCCTATATAAACTATGATAATGAAATGAGATAAAGCAATGATATCCATAATTACATCCCTAAACTACTAAGACCATAATTATTTACTTGCCTTTAGTCTAGGCTGCCAAAATATACCCAAATATTTATAAAAGCAGAAATATTTGTCTTGTAAATTTGAAGAATAAACTTTCAAAAGAGGGTGGCTATGTCTTCTTTGGTTGATCACAGAGTATCTTGAATATTTGAGACCTTCAGAAAGCCCTGAGTCAATGAATAGGTTCTCAAACTAAGTGATGTATGAATTGTTGTTTGTTGTTTTAATATACAATCATAGGAGAATTTATCTATCAGAGCTTACCAAATATCTTTATAGCTGAATTACAGACCTGTTCAGTGCAAGTATTTATAATGAAAATGCTGATGAAGCCTGAACTATGGATGTGTATGGTTGTCCAGCAGCAGCAGCCATTTCAAATATAGATTTATTTTTAGCATTAGGAGGCACCAAGTTTGTTTAAATCCAAACTTTTTTTTTTTACAATTGCAAGTAATGTTAATAGCACACTGTAAATGTTAAGGCTAAGTTTGCAATGTCAAAATAGACTGGATCTCTCTGAAAATTGGAAATTCAGGCTTTTCAGACATAATCCAGATGTTTGGCTTTTATTCAGATTTCAAGAAAGAGGGAACTAATATGATATAAAATTCATACATGCATATTTCATTAGTGCCTTTTGTATCGCTGAATTAAACATTCTGAAACCTGCTTTTCCCAAATCACAGAGTTTTAAACAAAAGCAGTTGCCAGGATGCGCCACACCTCAAAAATAATGCCAAATTAATTTCATAAGGAAGAAACTATATATTTCTTATGTTAACTCTGTTGATATTTCCTCAAAGAGATATCTTTCTCTTTGAGGATAAGAAGAATAATGAAAAGTAGAACACTGTAGCCATTGTAGTTTATCAAAAAAGGTATTGCTGCAGAACATGGTAGCTTTTGAAATCTATGGGAATCAGTTGCCTAAATAAAGACTGAATGCACTATTGCCCTTATTGTTATCATGAAAAAACTAACTTTTCAAGTTTCGTGCAAATGGGCATTCCCCAGGGACTACGGACTCTAGCACTGAGAATCTGCACCCAGAATTTACTATGTGATAGTAGGTGTTAAGACAGAGCTGATCAAAGCATTTCCAGGTTGCCTGTTTCCAAAACACAATGAAAGTGCCATTATACCTTTATGTATTCACATTGTGCCTTTTTTATTTTTTGCAGAGTATTTTCAGCGTTCAAAGGGTTTTCACATCTATAATCTTAACAGATTCATAATGCTATGAAGTTTTTCTTGGTGACTGCTCAAATCCTGGTATAGTGAAAATATCTGACTCTTTAGGCTACTTTTTAAGAATATCTCTGGTGCCTTCACTTCAGATGAGGACAAGTGTGGTTTCAGAATTAGATTGTAAGCTTCTACAATGGACTGTATGAGGTCAGAGACCATGTGTTATTCACCCCTTACCCCATGTAATTCTTATCATTATGTTTTAAATGTAGGAGGTTGTTGGAAAATATTGATTCTTTTGAATTTCTCCCAAAACAAAGTCCAGGCAGATATAGAAAGCTGTTGACATATATGCCAGATATAGCATTAGCACACAGAAATGAGTAGAGTGTGATTACTTTATCTTTGAGCTTCATTTTCTGTGAAAAACTCATTTGGTAAAACATCCAATACAGAAATATTATTCTCAATTTTCAGACAGAAACCATGAACAAACACAAGAATGGCCATGAATGGTTAACACAAGAAAAGCTTCTGTAAAAATATATCAAAGAAAAGAGAAAGGTGGCAGTAGTTCTTTGAATATTTTAAGGGCACCTTTTATGAGGCAGTATTTTCTCATAGCAAGAACATTTGATCAAAATGAGAAAGGCGAAGTGTAATTTTTAGTTCTGATACCAGTATGCTACAGACTGAAAAACTTTTCTGTTCTACCCATTTCCTGATCCCTTGGGCCTTTGTTTCTTTTGGGTACCTACCCCTATTTATCAGAAAGATTTTTTAAGAAAAAATTTTAGATATTTTGGGCTTAAAGGCTTAAACACTGTTGCTGCAGCCTCAGAAAGCTTGACTGTCATTTCAATGAATTGTTCTTTTTTTTTTGTTCTCCTATGGGAAGCCCATGGGGAAAGTTAGTAATATAACTTCTGTCTTACAGATTAAAAATTGACACATACAAGCTAAGTGACTTGCCCAAGGTCAGTAAGATTCTACTGAAATCCAGAAACAGAATTTCAGGAGGAATTTCAGCTTAGCTTGGTAAGCCATACTACTGCTCTTGAAAATACATTATTAGATCTCAGTCCAGAAGTCTGAAGAAATTGGCGGGCCCTAAGAATATAACGTAAATAAAATCAAGAATGCCATTTAAAGTGACATTGGAGTGGCCAACACATACTTAAGAACCCTAATCTTGTAGCCTCTATAGCCAGATTCATTTGGTGTAGGCTCACCCTCAAAAACCCAATAGATTTTTAATAGCCTGAGGTTGAGGCTAAAAGGGCAGATAGGAGAGTTCTCACTGATAGTCATGGCTGTCATTCAGAAGAATGACAACTCATAGTTTAAAGATGCTCTGAGGTACAAGTGGAAATTTATTGGTATAAACTAAGACCATAAAGAGCAAACCTTGGTCATAACTGCTTTTGAACATGTTTTCAGCCATGTTAAGGAGTCTGCTATAAATATTCAAGGAAGTTTCTTAGAATAGCTCCCTTGGAGAGAAACAGAATGTGTGTGTGTGCGTGCGTGCATGTGTGCACGTGTGCGTGTGTGTGAGATAAGAAACAAGAATGATATAACTAAAGAGGAGGAAGAAGCGAAGATTTAGAGAATGTAATGGTAGAAATGCATAGATGCATGGAGAGAAAGTAATAAGTAAATAGGGGAAGTTACAAAGGTTTAGCCAGATAGGAAAAACAATTACTAGTCTACAGGGAATAAATCATAAAAACTACACAAAAATAAACACCATTGCAGAAAAGTAAGAAAATTACAGCTAGAGAAAAGGTCTTAGTGAATGGCTTCCCTGAAATAATCAGATTAGAGAGTATGATGTTGATGACTTAAAAGTTTAACATAAAGGCTGGAAAAAATTCATTAAGAGGCTATTAGAACTAAAAGAAGCACAAGTTACAAGGATGTGGCCATTTAGCACAGCCAAAATAATACATAAATTTTCAAGAAGAAATGAATACTAAAACATGTGATTTTTGAGAATTTTCCCTAAGCACCCTTCAGTGGGCACCATCAGTCCTGCAACTGTTACTTCTGCTTTTGTTCTCTCGGTGGCTTCCCACCTGATCCACCTGATCCACCCGATCCATTTGTCATTTCATATTTCCATGGTCATCTTGTCTGCAAAACAGGGAAGAAGCTATCTTTGCCACTTGTGTAACACAGATATTTTAAGAGGTAAATAGATCATATTTGTAAGAAATTTTAGATCTCTATATAAAATATATCATTAATAAGAAGTCTGATTTTAACACATATGAATTTTGTAATAAAATTTTTTGGTTTGCTATTCATGTGCAAGCAAGACTGAAAATTTCCCATGGTTTTTATTTTCTGCTTTAGAAATAATGTATTGTAACTATTGTTGGAGAGTTAAAAGAAATCACACATCAGGGTAAAGTCTTTAGAAAGGTAAATATACATATATAGAGAGAGACACAACGTATACCATATAATATATAATTAATATACATTATATAATATATATAATATGTAATTATATATATTATGTATTTCCTTTTTCTTTTTTCCTTAGCCATGCATGAACAAGCATTATGTATTGCCTAAAAGAACAGAATATACACATATTTAGAGATAGTACATAGTATATAGTACATATATGTAGTATATACTAAATATATAGTGTATACTATACTATATACTAAATGTAATTGTGGCTTTTGCCATTATGAGCAATGGCAAAATCCCAGTTACTTCTGCACCAGCCTAAAAGTATATAGTACGTAATACATGTAGTGTGTATATGTGTGTGTATATATACACACTATATATATACATATACACACACACATACACATACTCCCTCTCTCTATATATATAAATATGTAGATATATCTATACACACAGTTACAAAGTGTTACTATTGTTCTCAATCCTTAATGAAAGGAACTTATTGATACTACCTAGTAATACTACTTCTGAAAACCTATACACATGTAAACATTTAATCTTTCATTATATGAGTGATTCTATAAACATGGTGACAGAAAAGGAACCATGTCAAACATTTAATTTGTAAATCAATGAGATAAAATGATATTGGTTAAGAAAATTTAAAAATAAATTAAATACATGCCTGGAATCAGACTGCTCATATTTAAACTTTGCTTGCATTGCTTACTAGCTGTGTACTTCCCTGTGCCTTAGTTGTTCGTTTGGGGATACTGTTAATACTTCATTGGTTGCTATGAGGATTGATGAGCTAGTATCTGCAAAGATCCTAGAACAATTTCTGTTACCTACTAAACACTACATACAAATATTTTTTAAAACTTTTCTTAGCATGCAACTCTGCATGCTAAGAATATATGACCATAGACATAGCTTTTCTCATCTCTTTCATGCAATGAGTTCCTTTATTTGTGTATATAACTTCTCTTCACTATATGAAACATTGAATCTACAAATCAATATTCACTAGAATTAAAAAAAAATCTTTTCTTTTATTGACTTTCACTGAACACATGGGATAAAAGCTATATGGTTTGTCACTGGTTTTCTACTCTTCTCCAGTGTGTTTTCCTGGTTTTGGTAAAGTCCTAGGAACATATCAAACTAATTTCCAGATCTGAGTTTTTTCCCTCCTAAATTGCATTTTTTGCAATGCATCGATCTCCATTTCAATTACTTAAATTCTATCTGGTAAGATTCAGTTCAAATATTTCTTCCATGAGGACTTTCTAAGACTAGCACTTATTATTCATACCACAGAAATTTGCTATCTTTGCTAATATTTCATGATTTTGGTTTTGTTTTTCTAAGTAGATTATAAATTACTTAAGAATAAGCTTAACCTCCCTTTATTTGGTTTTCCATAGCACCACACAGTACCCTAACAAATGCTTATTGTCTCATCTTCACAGTCACTAAAATGAGCTAACATCACTCCTTATTCTTTTTAAGTAAAAATGAAATAATTAGACCATTAATTCCTGATATATGTATTAGGACATATGGACATATGTAATTTTCAAAAATATATGTGATAAAATGAGAGAATACAAGTGGAAAAATGTCTTTGTGTTTAGACACACAGAAAGTGATGCAAACTTCATAAATTGTTAGTTGAATTTGATACCAATTATTGCACTGTGCAAGGTAGAAAAACTTGTAATCAGTTTTTCCTTAAGCAAATATGTATCTGTCTTCAACCATATAGCTCTCCAGAGAAGCATCCCCAGTAGGGAATTTGAAATTAGAGGGATTGCCTGTCACTAGATCTCCCAGGGTGTAGACTTCGAATTCAAACATGACTCTGTTCTTTACCAAAATTCTTTAGGGACTATTCAGGTCCTTTCCTCACAGACAACTAAATGCCTTTAGTCATATTTGCCATGACATCCAATGTGACAATTCAAATACTGTATAAACTACCAATGTGTGTACCACAACGCAAGCAGAAGGTAAGAAAAGGTTGCTCATATGTTATAAAATGACCTAGTTTCCATGGAAGTGTAAGTGAATATGTCTGTTCTATGCTGTAAGGACAAACTGAGGGGCATTTGGTAATTCTGCCTAAAGAAGAAGGTAGAAAAATTAAAATGTGTGGAAAATAAGACGTCAAAGAGAAAGCTGAATTTCCATGACAGACAACAAAAGACACTGCAGAGAATCCTCTGGAAGTTATCTGCCACTGGAAAAAAGTAAAATGGAAAGGAAAATGTCTAAGAAGTTTCATAAAATATATATTTATATTTTTACTGCCTGAAATAAACCAAACAAGTGTTGTATTTAGAAATTATATACTTTTTATGGTGTTTTAAAAAAATACAGATACTTGGTTTTACTATGCTTTACAGATATTACAATGTTTACAGATTGAAGGTTTGTGACAACCCTGTGTCAAGCAAGGTTATTGGCACAATTTTTCCAACAGCATGTGCTCATTTTGTATCTTTGTATTACATTTCAGTAATTATCTCAATATTTCAAAATTTTCATTATTATTTTATCTGTTAAGATGATCTGTGACCAGTGATCTTTGATGTTACTATTGTAATTGTTTTGAGGCACCACAAACCACACCCATATAAGACAGTGAACTTAACTGATAAGTGCTGTGTGTGTTCTCATTGCTCCACCTACCAGCAGTTCTCTCTGTTCCTCAGGCCTCCCTATTCATTGAGACACAACAATATTGAAATTCAGCCAAGTAATAACCCTACAGTGGCCTCTAAGTATTCAAGTGAAATGAAAAGCTAGAAATAGCTAAGCTTTGTGAGCAAGGCAGGTAAAAAGCTGAGATAGTCTGAAAATGAGGTCTCTTGTGCCAGTTAGCCAAGTTGTGCCAGTTAGCAAAGGAAAAGTTCTTGAAGGAGGTTAAAAGTGCTACTCCAGTGAGCACATAAATGATAAGAAAGTGAAACAGCCTTATTGCTGATAAGGAAAAAGTTTTAGTGGCCTGGATAGAAGATCAAACCAGCCACAACATTCCCTCAAGCTAAAACTTAATTCAGAGCAAGACTCTTAACTCATTTTAATTCTATGAAGGCGAAGATAGGTGAGGAAGCTGCAGAAGAAATGCTGGACACTAACAGAGGTTGGTTCATGAGGTTTAAGGAAAGGCACCATCTCCATAACATTAAAGTGCAAGGTGAAGCAGCAAGTGCTGATGGAGAAGCTGCAGCAAGTTCTCCAGAAGATCTAGCTAAGATCATTGATAAAGGTGGCTACATGAAATAACAGAGAAAAAAGAAAAGCCATCTAGGACTTTCATGGCTAGAGAGGAGAAGTCAGTGCCTGGCTTCAAAGCTTCAAAGGACAGGCTGACTCTCTTATGAGAAGCTAAAGCAGCTGATGACATTAAATTGAAGGCAGTGCTCATTTCCTATCCTGAAAATCCTAGGAACCTGAAGAATAATGCTAACTCTACTCTGCCTGTGCTCTGTCAATGGAACAACAAAGCCTGGATGACAGTTTATCTGTTTACAGCATAGTTTACTATATATTTTAAGCCCACTGTGGGGACCTATGGCTCAGAAGAAACGATTCCTTTCAAAATATTCCTGTTTGTTGCCAATGCACTGGGTCACCCAAGAGCTCTGATGGAGATGTACAAGGAGATTAATGCTGTTTTCATGTCTGCAAACACAACATCCATTCTGTGGCCCATGGATCAAGGTGTAATTTTGACTTTCAAGTTGTCTTATTTAAGAAATACATTTTGTAAGGCTGTAGGTACCATAGATATTCCTCTGATGGAGCTGGACAAAGTCCATTGAAAACCTTCTGAGAAGGATTCACCATTCTAGATGTCGTGAAAAACATTAGCAATTCATGGGAGGAGATCAAAATATCAATACTAACAGGAGTTTGGAAGAAGTTGATTCCAGCCCTAATGGATGACTGAGGGGTTCAACACTTCAGTGGAGGAAGTAATAGCAGATGTGGTGGAAATAGCAAGAGAATTAAAATTGGAAGTGGAGCCTGAAGATGTGACAGATTTGCTGTAATCTCAAGGCAAAGCTTAAACAAATGAGGTGTTCCTTCTTAAGAATAAGCAAAGAAAGTAGTTTCTTGAGATAGAATTTACTGCTGTTGAAAATGCTGTGAACACTGTTGAAATAACAATAAAGGATATAGAATATTACACAAACTTAGTTGATAAAACAGCAGCAGGGTTTGAAAGGATTGACTCCAATTTTGAAAGAACTTCTACCGTGGGTAAAATGCTATCAAACAGCATTGTATGGTACAGAGAAATATTTTGTCAAAGAGCCAATCCATATGGCAAACTTCATAGTTTTAAGAAATTGCTGCAGCCACACCGACTTTCAGCAACCACCATCCAGATTAGTCAGTAGCCATCAACACCGAGGCAAGACCTTCACCAACAAAAAGGTATGATTTGCTGAAGGCTCAGATGATCATTAGGACCTTTTTGCAATAAAATATTTTTTAATTAAATACATTTTTTAGATATAATCCTATTATTGTACACTTAACAGACTATAGTATAGTGTAAATGCAACTTTTATATGCACTGGGAAATCAAATGATTCCTGTGATTTGCTTTATTGTGATATTCTCTTTATTATGGTGGTAAGGACCTGAACTTGCAATATCTCTGAGGTATGCCTGTATTATATTTATCCATGAGTTTGTTCTTCTAGCCTGTGAAATTGTCTTAAAATTCCGATTTTGCCCGATTGCTTATAGGCAAAGTCAATTACTAATTGAAGTAATCTTTGATTTTTTTCACCAAAGAGAAAATATCGAAGTTGAAATGGACCTGAGAGACACTGAGTTCATCCCCCTCACTTTCCAGATGAAAAAAATGAGACCTGAGAGGATAAGAATAATTGCCCGAGGGGAATCTGGACTCCTTCTCCAGGGCTTTATCACATGGCTTCTCAATCTTCCTTTGCTACCACTGGTCTTTAGCAAAGCTTAAAAATAAGATCAAAGAAAGCTCAAAAGGGGATCTATAGAATAAAATAACATAAACTGGGGCACTGAGATGAGGGCCAACCATCCCCTTCGAGAGAAATTAACATATAGAGATCTGAGCCTCTTTGGCCTTTGTCTTTTCCTGAGGAAGCTTCGCGATCAGTTAACTCTGTATACCTATGAGAGTGGGGCTGAATCATGGCAAAGCTATTAGTGACAACCAAGCTTCTTTATTAAAAATCCATTTTGGTGTGTGTGTGTGTGTGTATGTATGCATCTGAAAGCATTAATTCATTTTATTAAAAGGTCAGTGTGAATTTATTTATGTTTCAAGGCCAAATTTGAGGTGTAGGTTCATAGAACAATTTCAGAGCAGTCAAGCCACAAGAGAAGTACTACGTGAACACGGTGACAGCCAAAGTTGAAAGAAATGTATAGGATCCACTTTCTGAGTTTTCTTTGGTTACAAGCACAATAGAGTATAGGAGGCCACCTGGTGGTGAAATGAACCAATTAACCATTTAATGTTATACTGAAAAGCAAGCAAAACAGTTTGGGTTGTTACAAAATGAAAACTAGAACCTGGCGCAAGAGAACAATAATCAACAGATATTACTGTAATACAGCAGATAGAAAATTGAGCTGATAAATAGGTCAAGTCTGTAAAATAATTATCTATTCCTAAGTGTTACCATAATGGTTATTATTTATACCAGGGATTAGCAAACATTTTCTGTGAGGAGGCAGATAGTAAATAGTTTAGGTATGCTGGCCACATGGTCACTGTTCACACTACTCAACTCTACTATTGTGTAAAAGCAGACATAGATATTTCATAAATGAATTCTCCTGGCAGTGTTCCAATACAACTTTATTTAAAAAATGAGTGGTAGGCTGGATGTGACCCGCAGGTCATAGTTTGTCAGCCCCTGATTCTGTTTTATCTACTGAGCACATACTATTTACCAAGGATCAGGTGAAGCTCCAATATACATTACCTCATGGAATCCTAACAACAACCTTTCAAGGCAGGGGTTATTATCCCTATTTCCTAGGTTTAAAAACTGAAGCCTAAAATGTTTCAATAATTTGGAGGAAAAGGCACTAAGCTCATTTGTTAGAAATGCTTTGTGTAGCGCCATGGCCATTTTTTCCCTCTGTGATTGCACATGCTTGCTCTGACCCTCTCTCCCAGTTATCTTGTAGAGTCTGCTTTCGGTTTCCCTCAATGGTGACTCTGCTCCTGTTTCTCCACCTCATGTTCCCTTGAAATGTTGTTTGTCTCTTAACATCTTTTTCTCCATCACTTTTTTTATGTTTAAAAACTTTATGTCAGTTTTCATAACAACAGATGTAAGCAAGCAAGAAAAAGAGACAAAATCAATGTATTAAAAATAGCCACATATACAACAATAAGCCAAGGAAACTGTCATATTGTGTATGCTCCAAATGGAATATGAGCCAAAAACACAATGCTCCCTCTTACATAAATAATATATTACACATCCACTGGGAGAAGAAGTAGCTCTGTCCCTAAATGGAAGAGGTTTTTTTTAGTCCATTTTTTATGTCATATTCTTTTTCTTTTTAAAAATTTTTATAGATATATAATATAAGTCATATCATCTCAGACAGGCTACATTCCTCTTTCAAACCATCCATGAACTATTTTATTAACTGTTAATAAGAGATAGTGGAAAAACCTGATGGAGAAATCCACGGAGCTTGTTAAGGCCCCTCAAATATAAAGATTTACCAGCAGTCTTTCAATATTAGCATATTTTCTGCTACAAAAGAGGATGGAAGTGGTTTCAGTTAGACGGAGTGTAGACAAAACTGAAATAAATGACTTAAAAAATTTTTTTTCACCAACCAGCTTTGAGCACCAAAAAATTTCCTACTTGAAACTGCAAAAGCTTGAGAAATGTGAGTATACAGAAAACAGAAGAGCTAATTATAGAGCATGGATTCTGGCTGATTGGACAATTAATCCCAACATCAGAGAGGATTTACATCAGATATAAAGAGACTTTCAGGAAAGGGAGAGTTAAACATTTTAATGGAAGGTTGTGGAATTCCCTCTGGAAAGATCTTTAATTGAGGACAAATTCACTCCTATATGGATGGATAAAGCAATCCTTGAAAGAGAAGGAATAAAATGAAGGTCCTTTCAAGGCACTTCGCAGTCCTCAAACACCACTGAAATTCCCACTTTCCATGGAACCAAGTAACTGTACAAAATCTCTTAGAGATCAACTTTGGAATATTCAGGAGAAAAATCAGCAGGTGATTCAATTCAGAAAGCATTTACTGAGTGCCAAATATTACGTAGCACTGGGGAGATGACTACTCCAGCAGGGCACAGGTCTGAGCAGTTCCCTGTCTGCGGTGTAGACAGCAGACAGAGGACACGATTATTCACTTCAGTTAAAAAAAAAAACAAAACTTTGTGCTCCAATCAGCTTTTTGGAACTATTTCCTGAACTTGGTGAGCTCAAAACTCCCACAAGAGCTGAGTGTCACATGAGATTTCTGGCATTACTCATGGTATCCCCGGATATTTTTGCAAACAGAAAAGGCTTCTGACAGTGTTTCCATACTTTTATTTCTTTTGCTAACCCAAACTTGGAATGAATGGAGCCTAGTGAAACTATCATCAAAACTTGGATTTTAAGATGCTAGCCAAATTTGAAATCTTTTGCAATATTTCCAGGTTGCAGAAAAGATTTGAATTAACCCAACCCTAGAGACTCATTTATACTTAACATGAGAATTTGGCTCCTGGTTTATAAGCATTACTTCACAGAATGGTCTTTAGTACCATCAGGCAGATGAGAGTGAAGAAGAGGAGAGAAAAAGCATGCAGACAGGAATGTTTATCATGAATATTTTCAAATTGCAGCATGTCAGCTGAGGAAAGCTGAGGAGGAAGGACAAAGTTCAGTGGTAAAATAGTAAACCCAAAAGGATGTCAAGACGGATACAAAGAAAGCCAAGAAGTGAAGTGATTACAAATCTTTGTCAGATGCTAATTTTAAATGATGCATCTTGTAATATTTTCTTAATTGTTTAAAATCATTAAATTTCACAATCAATCACTAAGTAAAAAAAATTACAAATGGCCATATATGATTATTTCTTAAAATTATGGATAGTATAAAACTTTTTAAAAATAAAATGTGGGAGAAAGTTTCAAAAGTGTTTCAACTTTCTCCCGGTATTAGAGCAGTGACATTTAATTTTTAAATTTCCATACTGTGAATTAGCTAGCTATAGCTTTGGGAAGATGAGTCACTCTGTTACTCTCTCTCTCATGCACGTGTCTCTCCTTCTTATTATAAACTTGGATTAAAAAGCCAGCCCAAGTCCAAGTCCCTTCTTGTTTTCCTCACCCCCTTCCTGACTACATTTTCAGAAGCATACACACATCTGAACTCATATCTAATTTTCTTCAGTGAATGAGTCAATAAACTCTCCTGTCAGCTATGGTACAAGAACAAATTGTGCTGCTATACCTACCATTTCTAATTACTATTCATATTTACTTACATCTACTGTCTGATTTTTGCGTTTCACATTTGCACAGCACATGTTATCTTCATATGTATAAATAATCATACCCATATGTATCTAAATATTCAAGAATACATCAGAGAATACTATGGTTTGAGAGGCTGGAGACTAGCCATAGAATTATGGTGATTAGTTGTAGATTTTTGTACCATTTACGTCTCAGACATGGGTGTCTTTGTCTTTCCCTTCCTCTCTCCCTACCACTTTCTCTTTCTCCCTGATATCAACCTGAGCAAGCCTGAGTACTCTCGGTGTTCAGAACTGTCTTTAATGCACTTTCATTTTGCAAGGAGAGAAATTTTTGTTTTATATATAATATAAAAGAAAAAAAGTTTGACATTCAATTATCACAGCATAAAAATAGGATTGTTTTCTTGAAAAAGTAATGAATTAATAGTATAGTTCTGATTAATACAGTTTAATTAACTATTCAATAAGCCTTGTTGGACATATGTGTTTCAACATATGTTTATTGAGTTTCTATTATGTGCCAGGTACTGTGCTTGGCACTGGAGATGCATTAATAACTAATCAATAAATAGCACAAACCCTCTGCCTGTAGTGTGAAGTCTAACAAAAAATATAATCATTCATTATTAAATTTGGTCTACAAAGTCCATATTTATGATCATTATTTTAAAATATGCGTTTAATTAATAAACAAGTATTTGCAGCTAAATAATCCCTGAGGAGAACTTTCTCAGGGAGGCACTTTTGAGTACTAAAAGGGATAATACTGTTGTAATGAAGGTTGTAAATTCCAGTATGCCAAGATTTATAACATGGAAATGTGCTACAGAGTGAAACTTGGCATATATAAAGGAATTTTGTACAGTTATTTATATATGCATGATTTAAATGTCTTGGGACTATAGCATATCTGATTCAAAGAATCTGGCTTCATTCAAATTCAATCTTGGGGAAATATTTTTTTAATTAAATAAGTTAATACTTTGTATACATGTATATATGTGTATATATATATAAATGTATATGAATAAACACATTTTATATATGTGAATGTCTTTCACAAACTTCCCAGTTTTTAAGGCTAAAATGAGATGACGAGGGGAATATTAAAATTCACACATTTTCTTTACGTAAATGTCTATAAGCATATGGAATCAACTACTTAGGAAAGCAGCTGAAATAGTAAGTTCAGATGAGTTTCAGTAGGGCATAGCTATCCTTCTGGACAAAGGCTAGAGCTCTGTGGTTTGAGAAACTTTAGAAGTATTGAAATCAACCCAAAGGCTAAAGAACATTAGCTTGGTTGTCTCCTTCCTAGCTTGCATGTGTGCGTATGTGTGTCTGTGTGTTTTATGTCTTACGTAAATGAATCAAGGTTTAGCAGGAAGACCACTCCTTCCTTCTTTGCTTACCCCAGTGTGCCTCATTAGGGATAGAGTGTCACTGAAGTGCCTAATTTAAGAATGTATGAGTTTCACAAATGCCCACATTATTAAAAATATGCTTAGGAAAGCTCTTGTTTCTGAGAACTGAAATTGCTTCCTCAACAGGACTGGAAAATGGTTTTTCTGCAAATGATATTCCTATAGAGCATCTCTCCATGGGGACCCTCTTTCAGCAACTTCCTGTGGCATGATAGGATCCAGAAGGTTGAATCCTCTGAGGGCAATGCTGCCTTTAGTGTATCTCCCAAAAAGTGTAAATATTTTCATCCTTAGCTTTCCTGAATCTAGCAAAATGTAGGAGGCCCCAGTGAGGCTCAGCACGGCAACACTTTCCCAGGGTGTTGAGGTACTTAAGAAAGATTGGGGGCTTTCACAGAATAGTCTCATGATTAGCTATAAGAGCCAACCCAAGTCTATCATCTTTTCATTGCAGATGTACCATCTAACATTTCTTTCTTCTATCTTAGCATAAAAATCACATATAGAGGAAGAAAATAATGTTCTTACAAGAATCTACCTGTTGGAGAGAAGATGATATGGGACAAAATGAGCAGGCAAGTAAAATGTGAAGAAAAGACCATGAGCACTGGCGCCACCCAGATTGGGTTCAAATGCCCAACTTACTTAGTTCTTGTGGTAGTTATTAGTACAGCTCAATAAATATTTCCAGCTTTCTGCATTTCAAGCACATGGTAGGGCTGCACTTCCCCCATCTACTTTGAAGTTGGTTGGAGCCACACAATTAGTTCTGGCCAAAATTTTTAGTGGAACTGACATGTGTTTCTTTCAGGTAGAAGGCTTAAAGGCCAGAGTGAGACCTTCCAGAGCTCCCTTTCCTCTCTCCCATAGTAAGGGAATATTTAAGAGGGTGGCTGCTCCTTTAGCCTAAGTCTTAGAGTGAGGATAATGCCAAGCAGAGCCAAAAGCCAACCTGTGAGAGACATGTAGTATGCATGAGAAATAAATCTTTGCAGCTTTAAGCCTCTGAGATTTGGGGCATGTTTGTTATCTTAGCATACCTTAGCCTAACCTGACTAAGGGACTAGCTCTGTGCCTTTCAGGCTAGCTTCTTAACCTCTCTATGTTTTTGGCTCAGTGTCTATGAATTAGAGAAAATAATCAAGATTTCTGTGAGCATTGAGATAATGTGAATGGGGCACTGACACAATCAAATAAATTAGTAAAATCTTACTCTTTGATGAGTTTCTTTCTTCCTCTATCCTATTCCCATCCCAATACCACACAAACATACTCACTCAAGTATATCACACACACAAACACACTTCTCCTTTTATCAAATGTTGAAGAAGATAACATCTGTTTTTGTTCCCTTTTCTGTATTTCTTCTCTCTGCCCACTCTCTTACCTTCCCAAGGCCTTTCCATTTTAGCTAGATATTAAAATTGATATTTAATTCAATATTATCCTCCTGCCCCCTCCCCACAGAATATCTGTATCCAGGAGAGTGCACTCTTCTTTACCGCAAAGAAATGAATATTGAGAATGGGACTAAAGGCAGTATAGACAGTTGGTAATGGAGCTAGTTAGGTTGGAGAATTCCCTAATACTCCAAAATTGATATCCCTTGGACAACCACAATCTACTTCTTTCCAAAGTTAGGCATGGTTATAAGATAAGGACATAAAGGAAGGAAGTTAATGAGTTTAGCGTGAAAGCACTATGGGAGAGCCTTTCCCTTGGGACTTACCATCTATTCTGAATAGGTACCAGGACTTCTTCTGAAATAACTGAAACCTAGGTACCTTCTAGCCCCACATTCCTGCTTTAGGAATACATTCACGATTTTCTAATAAACTACAAAAACTAGAACGATGATAAAGACCAATTATTTAGAATAGCATAAGTATCTTATATATTTATTTCCTTGTAGTTATAATTATGATAACCAATGCCTTCCTGATGTAATTACATGGAACATTAAGTCTATCATTTATCTTTTTTATATCAATACCCCTTTGTCAACTATAATGCTTGGTTATCATCTGTAAACTTGGAAAGTTTTTTTTAAACAAAATAACCCCAATTCATACCATAGCTGTCTGTGAAGTTTAATCACATATCATATAATTTTTTCCCAGCCCCAAACCAGATTAGCCCCAATATGAATACAACCACTAAAGATAAGTAATTTAAAAATAGGAAATGCTAAAATGTAGGTGATGGCCATTGCTATGAAGTCACTGACCTGAAACATATACATATTATTGAGTAGTTCAGGAGCCAAAGTTGGCAGTGATCCAAAAACCTTTCTTATTAGGTATTTAAATGTTCCTCTAATTTCTTTTCTAGAAACTAGAAAGAAATCTACAAGTATCTGGGGCTAAAGCCAAAGCTCTCAGCTTAACAAAAGAGGGAATACTACACATTCCCATCTAATTAAGTAAAAGTCATTTTTCAAAAAATTAGAGGCTGAAATTTTTTTGCAACTTAATCCAAAGTTTTAATAGCAAACTCTGATTATTATCCTGAGTGGAAGTAATAAAATCTCCCAAACAGGTCAACTAATTTGAGTGCTATCTGTAATCATTTGGATTTTAACATGATGGTTATTACTTATTACCCTGAAACCAAGCAGCACAATGAGATATTGATTACTTTTAACCTTTAGATCCAAGGATTCAAGAAAGGTCAGAGGAGGGAGATACTCTACCTCTCTTGGCTGGCAAACAGATAGCCTTCAGGAGAATTCAAATGATTCCCATTGGCCAAGTATTTATTTGTTTATTCTCTGGGCTAACAAGAAATGATGATATTTTTTAAAATAACACTCGGCACATATTTAGTGAGCATTATTCCATTTATATAACTAATGGCTTCAGATGTGTTTCACATCACAGCAAGTCTCAAACTGTTAACCCTTTACCAAGTTTTGTTTGTGGAAGCATCTTTATTGAAATTAGATAGTAAATATAGGAGCATTTATTGGAATAAACTTATCTCATTGGGCTCAGAGTTCTTAGTAGATTCCAAAAGGCTGAATACAATCATTGGCTACTGTTGGCCACTAGCATTTCTTTTGGTTTTCTTTTTCCATGACACTATTTAGAAATATTTTTCACATTTGTGCTGCTAAAAGCAATGAGTTCTAGGTAGGGTCCAGCAGAATTACAGACAAGAGAAACGTAACTGTTATGTGTTAGATTAATTTGCAGAACACTTGGCATTATTATTGCCAAGTCGTCAAATTGTTCCAAGTTGTTCCGGAAGGTTGTTATTAATAGTATGTTTTCTGAGGAAAGTTCTGTCTACTTTTGGAACTGCATTTCTGTTGCCAAGGAAACTCCTTTAAGCACAGTTTTCTAGGAGCACACTGCTGCTTTTGTTTGCCAGTGTCCTATTCATATAATCTAAGTAAGCGTTTTACGTGCTCCAGCCTTCAGTCCCAAATGTTGAAGTTTTAGCCCATTTAAGTTGCTTTTTCAAACATAGCTAATGCATGCTATGATTTCCCTCTCTCCCTTTCTCTCTCCTCACTCTCCACTCTCCATCCAAGCCCCCCTCTCCCCGCCTTCTTCCCACTCTGCCTCCAACATGCCCAACTCTTACTATTCAAGTTTTATTTTTTTAAACAGTTGCATTAGGGCAGATAGTTTTCACAAGTTTTTTATAAATTAACTTTAATTTGAATAATAATTCCATAGGTTGTAGCATTAGTCCTTCAAGTGTTAATTATCTTTTCACTCTAAAATTAATGTACTCATTTCCTACTGACTCCTCTACCCCATTTATTGAAGTGCTGAGGAAAACATGTCATTGAGTCCTGAGCCAGCCCTGTTGTGATTAAGCGTGGTCACATGGCCCATCTCTGCCAAAAGGAGGGCCCTGAGAAAAGGTGACAAAGACAGTGATTTCCTGTCAGCAAAGAGTACGACAGGGCTGTCTAGAAGTGATGCAAATGAGGGGAACTTTCCCCACGGCTTGTTTGATCCACTCTAGGCCAGAGCCAGCTAGGCCAGGGAGAGAAGGAGCAGCACAATGCCTCAGAGGCCAGCCCAGAGAGCCAACGCACCTTCCGGACAGTAGCTCACCCGCTAGAGACAAAAACTGCTGGCGGGGCTTCCCTTCCTTGCCCCTCCACACACGGAGCCAACTATTTCTTGGCATCCTATTCTCTTAACATCTTTTTTTTCCTTTTAAAAGAAGTGATTCAAACAGGAATTACAGGCTCCAGCACGAACAGTGTTTCAAACATTGTTCAAAAACCACATTCATCTACTTTTTCTTCCCCTAAACATTTTCAGGGTAAGTTTTGCCCTCTCTCAAAAAAAGAAAAAAAAAAGGAAAAATATATATTCCAGTATTCATAGCAAACACTGATTCATCAAAGCTCAAATTAATATGACAGTTAATCTAAGGACTTTTCAAACTTTAATAAAAATGAAACAACAAATTCATTTCTAGATAAGCAGTGGAGACAGTCTAAGTCTTTCCATTCTGATCACTTTTTAAATGACTAGATAATGTTATTTGAAATATTATAATGAATTTAAGCATATTCTTCTTATCTTAAAGGAGTTTTAATCTAACATACAATTAAGCTATACAATTAATATACCAGGAAAGAGGTAAAAAATTATCATCAAATTCTTGTGCCTGATATATCTAGTACATTTTTACCTTAACTGCTTCAATAACTAGTAATTTGTTTCATTTTGAATATCAGGGTAGAGATGTAACACTCAACACTGAAATTCCAATATAAGACCTAATTAACGGAATTTAATTTTTTGACATGTTCTTCTATTCTATATACCAATATGTAATTTTTTTTAACGTTAATGAATTTTCTTCTATTTCAAGTCAAGCTACCGAGACCTGGACCATGAACCAACCTAACGTTACACTTTTAGGAGCTCAAGTTAGTTCTAAGAATGTTAAGTCATATCCTAAATTAGTTAGGTCAATTTGGTCCAGAACAAAATAAAAGAGAACTATTCCAGAGGGTTGAAATGTGTGAATTTATAAAACACAGGAACAGTGTGATTAATCTGTTTTCTGTGATCAGTTCATATGTACGACAACATCATTTTGATATCAATAGTTATAAAATAGCAAGTCAACTATGTCCCAGTTTTCTTCTTGTACTCAGTATTTCCTATTTCTCGGAATTTCTAATTCTATTTCATGCATACTTCTATTTAAGAATTATTTTGGTTAGGCCAACCGTGGTGGCTCATGCCTGTAATCTTAGCACTTTGGGAGGCCAAGGCAGGTGGATCACCTGAGGTCAGGAGTTTGAGACCAGCCTGACCAACATGGGAAAACCCTGTCTCTAGGAAAAATACAAAATTAGCAGGGTGTAGTGGCAGGTTCCTGTAATCCCAACTCCTGGGGAGGCTGAGACAGGAGAATGGCTTGAACCCAGGAGGCAGAGGTTGCAGTGAGCAGAGATTGCACCATTACGTTTCAGCTTGGGGGACAAGAGCAAGCGAGACTTTGTCTCAAAAAAAAATATATTATTATGGTTAGAAATTTATTTACCATACCATTCTAAGCCCTTATATTAAAAAAAATCCTAAAGGAAAATGTCTTCACATCTAAGTATCAAAAGAAAATTTCTTCAAAGGAAGTATTATCTCTCTTTTTTTAATAGAAAGTATACATTTTTCAATTGGACATATTTCCCTCTTTGCTTTCACTACCAAGAAACTCAAAATATAATATTGGGATCATCTTTTAGTAACTATATAGGGCTTTACAGTTTATATGCAGGTATATTAACTCTTCTTAAAGATGCAGCCTCTAGTCTATGTATATTTTCTCCAGTCTGATTTGTACTTATATTTTTTAAATATTTGTATTATTTTCATGTTGATTCTCATAAACAACCTCAAATTCATAGCAGGGTAAAAATGTAATTGATCTGTTTAGTAGCCATTGTATTATATAAATGAATGGTCCTTTTCCTTTTACACCAAGAACACATTTGGACTTATACAAATGGAGACATATGAGTAACTAACCTTCAAAATTAAGTACAAAATTTTAGTATAAATTCTCTGAAAGTACAAAGATCTTAGTTGAAGTGGGTACTAATTTAGTAGTATTTTTAAGCTGAAAGGGTAATTTTTAACCCTTTTAAATCAGGTACAAGTCATATGTTGCTTAACAATGGGGATATGTTCTGAGAAATGTATATCCCTGCTATAATCGCTCCCTTTCTCCCCACCTCACTTTCTGCTCTCCATCCAAGCAGTGTTTCATGATTTTGCCACTGTGTGAACATCCTAGAGTATACTTAGATAAACCTAGATGATAGATTAGATGGTAGAGCCTACTATACATCTTGGCTATACAGTATAGCCTATAGAGTATTGCTCCTAGGCTACAAATCTGTACAGCATGTTACTGTATTGAATACTGCAGGCAACTGTACCATAATGGTAAGTATTTGTGTATCAAAACATAAAAAAGGTACAGTAAAAATATAGTATTATAACCTTATGTAACAACCATTGTTCATTGACCAAAAATATTGTTATGTGGCACATGACTATAATCTTTTATTGATGAAGAGCAGCTAAGCTATTCGTTTGAGGAACAAATCTATATGTGAACAAATCAGTGAGCTTCATACTATCTGAAAACAACTTTTGTTCAATTATAACAATAATCATCAGGCTGCAACTTCTGAATTTGGCCCTTGAAATTAACCCTTGGACTCTGGAACTTCATACCAACCTAGGATCACTAGGAGCTCTTTCATCTGTGCTCTGTAGGTAGCAGCAAACTGGCAGTCATTTGTGCATAGGTAAGGAGCCCCTGACAGGGCACACCCTCACCATACTACAAAGTCAGCTATAGCTGCTGGGGAGGATAGTGCAGCAGAAATGGCAGCAGTCTGAGTTATAACTCTCCAATCATTGAAATGCTTCTAGGTCACTCAGTCTATAACACTTATAGGGTGGGGGGAGGAGGTGTCTTGAGCTTTCCCGAGCCAAAGAATAATGCCACCTTTGATCTGTAGAAATGAAAAAGTGGAGCTTTTCCTTCACAAGTGGGTTTTAAATATTTCTCCATTAATAGTTAATGCACATGCAGACCAGCAGAGTGACAGCTCCCTGTGATTATGAATTCTGGCTTCGTAACTCTAGTCCAAATAGGAGCTGAACTTTCAAAATCATAGTGGTTACTTTTGACAAATTAAATTGTCCTACTTAGGAAGGTAGGAGGAATGAAGAGAAAGAAAGTGAGAGACTGGGTACAAATTCTCCATGGAGGTAATTCTCAGATTGTGGAAGAAAAAAATGAGAAAAGACTACACTTGTGTTTTCTAGGCTGATGATATTGCCAATGTTTGTTAGAAAATATATATAGAAGGCTTCTATTCAGAGGACAGAAAAGGGAGAAGGGAGGTCATTGGCAGTATAACTCACTGTCTTGAAACAAAGAAGAAAGTATATTTAAGGGAATAGTTTTTAATAGGAATTAATTTGCTCTTGAGACTGCAGTTTAAAATTAACTCAAAAAATGGTCTTACATTTCTAACAATATAAAAATAAAAAGAAATGGTTTAAAGTCCACTTTATAGACCATTGCAGTATTAAGGTTTCTGAATTGTGTCATGTTATGCTAATATAGTCTTTGCCCATGAAATCCAATTATTTGTCTTTATAAGTTCCTTGTGTATTTTGCTGGCTTTGAATAGCCTAAATATCACAACAGATGCTGTACTTAGGATATGTGCTGACTGAATAGTCTATAGGGTTTCTGTGTTTCATACAATCTGTAGTTTCATATTTAGGAGGTAAGGCTAGGTGATTTTCTAGTGGAGACCAGGATATAAAAATAGATAGGTAAAGCCAGGAAGGTAATACCTAATGTTGAAAAGGCTAAATAAGCTTCACTCTCACTAGCACTTACTAGATTTTATCTAACCTGACTTTCTAAATGCAAACCTTGGGGATCAACCTGGGACTTTGTAAGTGCATGAGTCAGGGTTTGGGCATAACTACTCCAGGAAAAGAGTTGAGTGATGAAATAGAGAGCCACCCAGAGAGAGGACAACAAAGGTTATAAATGCTCTAACAGAAGGGATTCAGTCCTGCAGTATAGATTCCTAGGATTTTTTACCCTCACTCAGCTGAAGATCTCCCTTAAAAGTTTCAGCCTGTACCTCGTCCTTTTCCTTAATACCAGGGATGATGAGCTTCATTTGCATCCTTCATTTTTAAACTCACAACTGTTAGTTCAGTATCAACCACATAAGGTGTTTGCTTAATAATGTGCACAATACAAGTTTAAGGCATTTTCCTTGGTGTTATACAAATATTTTAAGGAATGAAGATGGTATTAGATAGGTTGAGACGGAATTGGAAATGCTGTAAAATGGGTTGGGAGGTCTTGTTGACTTGTCACAATACTCGGGATCATGAAGAATAAATGTTCTGTAGTGTAAAAGGTCCACAAACTAACAAAAAATCGTTTTGCTCTAAATGTCAACAGTGCCCTTAATAAAAAATGTTGATAAAGCACTGGTATCTTTTGAAGTCAACAAACACAAAGATTAGAGAAAAATAAGGTAGTTTCAAATCATATTTAAAAGCTAGCAAGGCCTGGGCACCCAGTTGGAAAGCTTTACTCCTTCAGGGTCTCTATGATTAACAGGCCATAAACGCCCCTTTCTCAAGGCATCAGTTCAGTTAATTCCTAGAAAAGCAGATTAGAACAGAGGAATAGATATTGAAAATGTTGACCTAACCTGGAAATCCCTGAGAATTCTTGGGAAGACCTGAAATTAATTTTTCTTATCAGTTTTTCTAATTTAGGAGCCACCTGAAGTTCTACATGACTCCTCAGTCAACATCCTCAGGATTATTCTGGAGGTTTCCAAGCCCCTGGAAGAAATTAGGGGCATACAAAAAGACCCTATAGACTTGTAGCATTTTCTACTGGTTTCTAACTCAATCTTTAATTTTGCTTATAAGCCAAATGCGAAGTTAGTGCTGGTCTAATGAGCAGAGCTATGTTAAGTACCTAAAAGCAGAAGAATGGTGACAGGACATGAGTCACAAATGAAAAATCACCGTACTTGTTTGGAAAAATGTTTGGAAAAATACTATAACCAGAAGTTCTGAGTGGGTGGAATAATGGTCTTCGATATGCCAGAATGGGAATTTTCAGGCAAAGCACTTACAAGGAAACCACGAGAAAAAGAAGACTGCATTTTTGTTCAATGATTTCCTATTAATTGTGATGTAAATTATATGAATGTGATCTTGACAAAGAATAGCACTGTTTCTGAAAAAACAGTGGCTCATGTGCAAAATACAAAATGCATCAAGAAGAAAAGAAATTCTATTTGGCATCCTGAGTGGAATAAAGTCCAAGATAATGGCTTAGGGTTAGGTAACCTTTCATATTTTTCCTATTTGGTGCAACTTTTAATACTTTAGTCTTAGGGATAAAATATTTTTCTGTCACTAAATTGATATAGATTTTAGGCATGCTTTCCTACATAATTCCTGATCATGATGTGAAGTCATCTAGTTTTAGTTACATTAGGTTGAGATTGTTACTGTAACAATATGTTATGACAGAAGATATATTAGATAGCTTTGTTGTTAATGTGGACAGCTATCCATACAGGAAACAGCTAACAGTCAACAAACTCAATTAATGTTGGACTGAATTCTTTAGAGAATGAAATGTCCCCATTTGCTGGGTCCCTGGGGAGCGTATATCTTCTCCTAACTGAGATGATTCCTAGGGGACACTAATTAAAGTCAACCAGACACTTGAAAAGTATGAATATCTCTCTTAAAGGGAGGTAAAAGTTAAAATAATTTATTAAAGAACAGTAACTTAAAATGATAACACTGAAGAAGAAAGAAGATAACTTTTATTTGACCTTGAATGTACTTCTTATTCTATAAGAAATTTAAAAAAACTAGAAGGTAGTTGTTTCTTGTCATTATACTGTTGCTGATTCTGTGGTTAGTTATTAATTTTATTTTTTATGATTCACAATCTGCTCTTTGAAATATGCCATATGCTCAAAGCAATTCAAGGATGACAACTGTCAGAATTACTCCAATAAAAATTGCCTAAATAAGGATGATTTACTGCAGTCTGATATTTCAGTGGAAAGTCCCTCTTCCCTCCCCCTGACAGCTTTTTCAGGCACTGTGAATCCTGCAACCATTTTTGTTTTAAGTCAAAATCACATGATTGCTTTATAAGAACTGCTAAGACTATTTAAGTAGAATTGGTAAAATACAGTAGGTTAAGGGTGAATTAGCAGACGTGGAAAACAAAATAGATAGTTATTAGATGGATTGCCTGCAATCAATACTTGAGTTTCAAGCCAGTTTTCTTAAATCACACAGAAATGTATCGACTTAATATGACAAAGTCTGCTCTATGTATCACTAATAAACATTAAATTGGATGAGCCTTGTACTTTGGCAGCAGCAAGCCAAATCAAGGCAAATTTCTTTTTTCTCTGGGAAGATCTGAAGGGTAGATAGAATCCACCTGAGTACTCCAATCGTACCATGTTTTGTTAAATGTTACTAGTCCATTTATCCCTCATTTTGTTTCAGTCTATTTATTAATGCAGTTTCATTTATTGCTATTCATCTTGAAGATAAATCTTTGTCCTTCTATAGAATTACAGCAAATAGAATGTGATAAAGGGAACTTTCTTGCAATTATGATGTCGGTGCAGCCTGTCAGCACACAAGGGATGGAAATGAGTTTGGGGACAGGGAAGGGAATTCTAATAGACACCATGATACATACAATGAACGAAAAGATATCCTGAGAGAGAGAGACTTGTCAGACTAATCAGATCTTCCACAGCAAGGTAAAGGCAGGAAGGGTAGCTCTAACCTTGTAAAGATGCTGCTGCTGCTCCTCTGACATCATCAGGTCGTGGCTGTCCATCACAAGGGACTCCATGTCAATCAGCCAATCCCAGAGCTCCTGATATTCTGAATCAAAGTCTAGAAGCCTGAAGATAAGGCACAAAATGTAGTATGCATAAATACAGTGTAGTTGTTAAAATCTCATATTAGAATAATATATTCTTGAAAACCCATGATGTTCCTAGTGATATCTATAAAAAGAGAAGAGAAAATTTCGATGTTGTTACACAGTGGGCAAAATAGAAACTCAAACCCGCAAAACAGCCACCTCTTAGATTGTGAAAACATAATATGCAATTCCCATGCTCATAGCTGAGACATGCTATGGCTATTTCCATTTTCTAACCCTTTCTGAGGATTTGCAGCACTTGAACAAAATAATCACTACTGCATCCTTAAAAAAGAGCACTGCCATTTAATAGACTAACAGAGAGTCAGTGACTTGTAGAAGGTTACATGGTCCAGAATTTAGGGTAAGAATAGCACCCTCAAAATTTGAACCCTTTTTCCCTCTACTAGATTTTCCATAAATATTACATCCTAACAGGTTTATGATTAAGAATAGCAGTTTAATTTCTCTATAATGATCACTATCAGATCCAAATATATTGATACATACTATCAGATCTAACATACTATATTCACTGGGAAATCACTCAATCATTTATCTGTCCCTCAGCTGTCTATCTGCCTATCTCTGCAAACATATATTCTGCATTTATTGTTATGGATGAGTAGTCAGCATTTCAGTTTAACACTCAGAGATAGGCTTGAGTGACTCTGGTAAGCCAGTGAGAACCAGTGGCAGATCCAGTATTAGACAGGTGTTCCCCACAGACATGTAGGAAACAAAGGTAAGGACAGGAAGTCAAAACAATGAATCTTTGAATAGCCAGCAATCATTAAAATTCAAAGGAGGATCACTATGGTTTTCAACAAAATAAATCATTAGAATAAGGAGCTTAAAAGGATTAATGTGATTCTCTATTGAAAGCCTGGTGAATAAGTAAAGCCCAGATTCTTCTAAAACACTGTGATCTGAAAATGAAAGTACAGAATGAAAAACTATGACTTTGTCCTTTACCCCCAAAATCATCCCAACTAAAAGAAATCCTACAGTCTTGTCAAATTGTAACAGAGCAATTTGACTAATAAACACTTAATAAACATTTGCTTATGTGATAGGTATAACCATTTAGAAATACTTCCCGAATTATGGTCACTATTTCTCTCTCCTTGCACCCTCCCATATTTTAACCATAAAGAAACAAAAGGTGGAATGCCTCACACAAAATTAGAAGAGTACTAATGAGGCAGCAGCCTCAGGTATGAATCTGAATTTTTCAATTGAGTATTTTACTACTACCTGTTCCTGTCTCTATACATTAAATGACTGCTTTTCATGAAAATGAAAATCCACATTTAATAACTTATAATTTAATCTTCATAGATCTGTCAAAAAAATGTAAGGTTTCCCTGGTGATGGGGTAAGGGGAAGCAGAGGACTGTCTATTTTATTTTCATTACTTTTCCATAAAGATCCTTGATTAGAACTATAAGCACCCAAGAGCAAGAATCGATAGTGACTAACATGTGGAGTTTATTAGTACATGTTTACTGAATGCCAATGATGGGTAGAGTTGATGTAGTTAAAACCTTTAGTAAAGCTATGGTGGCCTAGGGCGGTGTTTCTGAAACTAAAATGTGCATATACTGCAACTGATCGTCTTGTTAAAATGAAGGTATTGATTCAGTAACTTCTCTAGGGTAGAGCTTGAGATTCTGCATTTCTGACAAGTGTTGGTAACACTGCTGGTCCATGGACCACACTTTGAGTATCAAGGGCTTCCAGCATATATGTGAAATCTGAACTAGTATCCCATTTCAAAATACTAAAACAAAACACAACCCAAGCATTGTAAAAGGGACAAATAAAATAAAGGGATAAATAAAAAATAAACCATTGACTCTGTGACTAATAAACACTTAATAAACATTTGCTTATGTGATAGGTATAACCATTTAGAAATACTTCCCGAATTATGGTCACTATTTCTCTCTCCTTGCACCCTCCCATATTTTAACCATAAAGAAACAAAAGGTGGAATGCCTCACACAAAATTAGAAGAGTATGATTCAAGGGATTATTAAAGCAAAGGGGAAAGGAAGAGAAAGCTCACTTTTTCCACGTCAGAAGATTTGGAGAATAAGAAAGAATAAAGCAGGAGGAGCAGGTGCTCAGATGTGTGTTCTCTTCTCTCTTGGCCTAAGGCCTAGACAGGAGGTATGTGAGACAGGTTGAGAAGAAAGCCCAAAGCACAAGGATGTCCACTCCATTCCCTGGTCAGTCAGAACTCTGCGAAGACATTGCCTCATACAGTGTCCCCACAACAACTTGGAGTGGGGATGTTGTGGACAGAGAGAGATCTTTGGTTAGAACTTTCTTTGCTCTGTTGTTCTCCCATTCTCCCAAGAAGAGACTCCAGGGTTGCTGAGAGTTCAGCTGGTGAACCTGACAGAGGCACTGCCATGATAACAAAGGCACAGCGACACCCCTCCCCAACAAAAGGAGAGCCTGGTTGGCCTCTGAAGCCAGACCACAGGGAGTTGGCAGGGTCAGTGAGGGCTGAGTTGAGGCTTAGTAAGCAAGAAATATGACCAGAACCTGACCAAGCCAAGAGGTAACAACACAAGCTAGACCAGCTACAGCCCTCTGTGGGCGGAAACCTCATAAAACCCTTGACAAAACCCATTTCAATAAGCCCACCCCGCTTGTACCTAAGCACTGTGTTAAGCCAGGGGACTCCACTACACCCCAGAATTATAAGATCATGTAAATCCGAACATGCTCAGATGTCATCTTGGAGAAAAGAATGGAGACAAATCGAAAATCTAAAAAAACTGAGCATTGATTCCAAGAGAGTATTTCCTAGACAGAATGTTAATTTATTAGGGAGGCTATAACGTGTGTGAAGGCCTAAACTCTGATCTTAAAGCAAGTTTCTTCCTTGCTTTTCTAGAAAAGTGTGAGTGTAGGGTGCCTCATGATCAATCAGCAAGAGAAAAATGATCAATCAGCAAGAGAAAAGAAGCTTGTTTCTCCTTCATACATGTGTACAACAGAAAAAGAAGTTTTGATTATGACTAAGAAATTCAAGGGCAAGAGATGAATTTATTATCTTTGCATTCTCAGTGTCCAGCATAGTCCCTAATGAATGATGATAAATGAATGTAGGTAAAGAAACCAAAAATGTTCAGTGGGGCAAGAATGACTTCAGAAAAGCAGAATGTGTCAGACGTAATAGTGTCTCATCACCAAATGCCAATACAACCAGTGCAACATGAACAGGCTGCTTTACTCATTCTTTAGGTGAGATTTTGTTTTTACTATACTAAAATGGTAAATGTGCTTACTTAAAATGATTATATGCAGTAGATGTTAAATCATTGTTAATTGCCTTCCCTTTCTTTTACCTCCTCCTCTTTTCTACAGTGAAAGCTAAATAAAGGAGGTGTATGAACATGAGAATTATTAATGAACAGTTTTCAAATAAATTTTAAAATATAGAAAATAATGAAATGCTCTGAACCATGGAAATTTTTTCACTGCATTCATTTATATCTATTGAACTGTTTCCTTCTATTATTCTCCTTATGATGGGCCTTAGAACAAAAGTCATTTTTTCTAGTCAGATGCACTTAAGACTTTTTCTCAAACAGTCTATACTGGAGACCTGTAAGTAGCAAATAAACCTAATACAGATATTCATCCTTTATCCAGTCTAGTTTGTTTTCAACCTAGCTGAGAACATTTAGATTTGATATTTGATTTGTTAAATACAGTAAATACTTTGGTACCACATTTAGTTTCATTGATACACAATGAACACCAATGTCCTAAACAACAAATTCTTACAAAGTCTCAAAACAGATGACAAAAACTTTTTTCTTAAAAGCATTTGTGCCTGATTTCAGATTCTTGGCCATGTGTTAATCCACGAGTTGGAAAAGACCTGAGATTTTTCCACATTTAGTGAAATCAAACATATAACAGTGGCAAATCACAGCCAGGCACAGTGGTTAACACCTGTAATCTCAGCAATTTGGGAGGCCCAGCTGGATAGATCACCTGAGGTCAGGAATTTGAGACTAGGCTGGCCAACATGGCAAAACCCAGTCCCTACTAAAAATATGAAAATTAGCCATGTGCGGTGGCACATGCCTGTAGATCCACTACTTGGGAGGCTGAGGCAGGCGAATCGCTTGACCCCAGGAGCCAGAGCTTGCAATGAGCTGGGATCATGCCACTGCACTGCCTGGGTGACAGAGCGAGACTCTGTCTCAAAAGAAACAAAAAAAACTGGCAAATCAGAACTAAATTACCAAATTTCTTTGTGGGTCCTGAAATGACTACAATTGAATGTACCCATTATTACAGGAAACTTCTTAAGTAAGGAAATAGTTCACTTTCTTATGTTTATATTACCTGCAAAGGTGTGTTGAGTGATTTTATAAAAGACAATGTGCTCCAGGAAAAGTTCCAGCTACTCTACAGGAAAACAGAAAAGACCATAAACAAATAAATTTATCAAGGGTAGGGCAGAACTAGTTAACAGTTCTGTATTCCCTTGCTGAATATGCTGATATTATCAGCTGAATTCAGAACCAGAATCTTCTCTTGAGTTTTTAGTGACAACTGCTCTCACCTCTGTTTTGAAGGGAGAGAGGTGATTAAAACTGTGGCAAGTAGCTTATAATCTTATAGGAATAGAACTGTAAGTTCCTTTTGGAGAAACTTTTCTCATAAAATTTTCTTTGTAATTATGCTTGGGTTTATGTCAATACATTCACTCTCATTTGTAATTTAGATTTTAAAAGGCCTGTAAGTATACCATTTTAATACTCTAAATATGTTATATTTTCTATGAAAGTGTTATAAAGCAAACTCATACATACTCTGTAAAAGCATTATAAAGCAAACACTTAACCAAAATGTATTCTTTTTAATACTTTTAATTTAAATTGCCATATACTTGATCTTAAACAGGTTCACAAAAAAAAAGAAGAGCTGGACATTCTGTTGTAGGTAGCTTAATCATGTTATAGGGAGAAAAAGTCTTCTAATTTGAAGTCAGTTTTTCTTAGACAAATATAGAATTCATCTTGCCCCCACTTTACTTTGCCTTTTTGAGGTTAAAAAAGTTTCCAAGGCTTTTATAAATAAATAAAATACTAACAAGCTGATTTAGTATCATTTTTCTGCAGATTTGATGGTAATATATTACTTGTGAGGCCGACAAGTTTAAGAAATAATCCTTCCTCTAAACCCTGATGGGAGTTATGTTTGACTAGCTAAGTGTTTGAATACATAAATGCATTCAGCCTTTGGTATTTAAAGTGAGCATCATTAACTCAACATTTCAACTTAAACTTTGCTTAAACGATAAAGTTTCACCCAAGTGAAATCAATGGGAGGTGTGTGTGAATATATGAGGTTTCAACTTGGCTCACTAAGGAATTTTGATGAAAACAGAACCAAATTAAGAAATCATCAAAATAGAGCAATTATTAGTTGAAAAAAAATATGTAACATTAAAAGTCCTCACAGGTTTTCTACCTAAGGCTGAGTAATTGTGTGTGTGTGTGTGTGTGTGTGTGTGTGTGTATTTTTGGGCTCTTAATAATACATCTTTTGTATGCTTAATGTTAATTTACACTAAGACATCTAAAAACACCAGACTGGTTCCTGAAATACCACCTGTCTATACTGGGAGTTCTATTAAATGATCTAATTTTCCTAGCTTCTTTAGCATATTGATTTCTTCCCCAAATATTCACTAAGTGTTCACTGTTCACATTATTTGCCTAGGAAAGTTTGCCTCTGTATTTCAAAAAAGACACATAAAGGAGTGATAACAAAATCTTGCAACAATGTAGTTTAAGTATTTTACTGAAGTAAAAAACCAATAATAGATCAGAATTTCCCATCATCCTCTATTCCATGTGTCATATAAGCACAAAAGGGAGATATAACAGCAGTGCCTGTAATATCTCCAATCATAATATCATCAAAGAATAAAATTTAGCTTTCCAGACATGGAATCTGGTATGCACAGTTGCATGTTGAATCCCTTTCCACTCTAAACATATTAAAGTGTGGACACTAATTTATTATTTTGAATGAAAATTCATGAGCGACTTCCTCATGAGAAAAGCAGCCTGCCTTTGCCGTTAATAAATAAAAAGGAATATGGAGTTCTTTAGAGCATAATTTCCTCAATTTTTATATATACCCACGTACACGTGATCATGTCTAAGAAAAATAAAATCAAGCCTACAAACTTGTTAATAACTGGCCCCGCTTTCTCATGGACCATCTGTCTACAAATACCTATTATTGAAATAAAAAGCATAAAGCACCAAGATAATCTATTAAAAATTCTAACCAACAAGACAATCCATAACATTAAAAATATCAGTGTAGATTTCTGGGTGTATTTAGAGGATTCTGTTACGCTATCAGAAAGTCAAAGGCTTGTCCAAATTTTCAGATAATATGCTAGACTAAGTTCTATCTAGGGAAACAGAAAACATTCTGAAGAATTTTAAAATCAGTAGTTGGAAGAACAAATGGATAAATGTACTTCAAAAGACAAAGAGATGACTTTTTTAAAAAGATAAACCTCCCTATGTTATCATTTATTTGTGTGTTAAGAGGGCACTTGATCCTTGGGAGACTGAGGCAGGTGAATTGCTTGAACCCGGGAGGCAGAGGTTGCAATGAGCCAAGATAGCGTGACCGCGCTCCAGCCTGGTGCCTGGTGGCAGAGTGAGACTCTGTCTCAAAAAAAAAATAAAAGAGGGCACTGGATCCAAACCTAATGGCACACTGGTGTAGGTTGGGTAGTTCATCCTTTCATAAAAGGATTAGCCTACTCTAGGCCTCACTAGTTTTCCAAGTTGTAATAGGTAATAGATCAACAACCTGTAAATAATTGCCTGTTGCCCAATTCTGACAAAAGCCTGGTAGCACAATTAGTATGAAAAGTTATACTTTATTGAGGCTGACCCTACCCAGAGAGTGCTATGCTTGGACTACAAGATTTTAGTTACTTATAGAACTGTTCTTACTGAATTTTGGTTTTACATCACTTCTGCAGCCTACATCAAAAAACTGCTTTGGGGATTTCACTTCTCTTGTAGGGGTGTAGTATCACAGACACCTGCCTTTGCCTTAAATAACTACAGGAGAAATTCCTCTCAGGTCTCAACAGCATAAAACGTTGTCCTTCATCTGATACAGATTATTTTTAATTATAAGACACTATATATTATCTGATAGATAAGATTCCATTTTATTTTCTGGGTATGGATAGCACAGAGTCAAATCAGAGCCCTTCTTGAGGACGTACATAGGATATATATTTGCTTATTTTCTTACAAGTACTTGACTTTTGCCTAACTTATTTTAGTCAAACATTTATTCTATTTTACTGTCAATATTTTTGTAAGTTGACTGAAATCCTTGGTTGAAGGGGATAGGGGAATGAATAAAGGAACACATTTTAAAGAAAAGAATTAACTTTAGTATATTAAAATGAAGTAAATTAGATTTGTCTTAGGTGTCTTCTCATTGTCCCTGTTAGCAACTTTCTACTTTTTTCAATGGACTCCATTAACTCCCCAAAACAGTACAAAAATTGATGATTGTTATGAAACGTGTGTGTGTGGGATTATATACACACATATGTGTATGTGTGTGTGTGTGTGCGCGTGTGTGTATGTATATATATCTTTATTAGTTGACTATACTGTTAACTTTGAAGACATACTTCTCCCAAAAGCATGCTTCTACCTCTCTGGTTTGCCCTTGATTGATTTTGGCATGGATGGCATTAGTTCACTGAAGTGGAAGACTGTCTAGGTCTCCAATCGATTTAATTTATTTCATATTAAAGGCATATAATATCATGGCCTAAGTGAATACATTTCTACTGGTAAGATTTTTTTGTTTGTTTTAGTCCAGAAAGAATTATCTTAGTAATTACATAGTGGTCAGAATATCACTTATCCAGGAAGTAGCCAGGTACATTTGGCTCCTTTTGACTGTAGCCTACATTGTTATTCCACTATTTAACAGTTCCAGAGCACAAAGAAAGGGTCAAAAGGGGCCTGAATTGAACACTGATCTTCTGTTAGACTGAGGTAAGGCTCAGGGGAAGGAAGTAGAAATGCAGGATGGAAATAATATTTCTTTGGGTTGTCTAGTGACTTAATCTATATGTGAGACTGTTATCAACATTGGCACACACAAGAATAGCACATCATCTTATGGCTGGTGTGCCCCAAAAAGAAAACACTTCATGTAGTAGTGTTCTAAAAATACCCACTGGGCAGAAGCTCAAAATGGTCAGAGTGTGTGTGTGTGTGTGTGTGTGTGTGTGTGTGTGTGAGAGAGAGAGAGAGAGAGAGAGAGAGAGAGAGAGAGAGAGAGAGAGAAAGAGAGACTATGAGAGAGCATGAGTATTTTGGCCTGCTGCTCAACAGAAAACGATAAAGATCACCCCATGGCAGGAAATTCAGGGTGATTATGTCCCTTCTCATGTGGTTAAAGTCATCTGGCATATCTTATTGCTTAATTAATTTCGAGAAACAAATTTGGTCTTTAATCAAGTGATATTTTAAATAATGATTCATTTGTTTTCACTTGTCAATTTCATTCCTCTTGGGAATGTTATATTTATATGTATTTTCATACCCATCTAGAGGCACTTCTTTTCCTAAAAGAAAATGAACTCATCTTTCCTGCCAAATTTTTAGCCTATAACCCTATTTTAATTTAAAGTTCATTTTATTCAGCCTGTTGTTCTTGGGATTAACCTATATATGCTGTTTCTATTTGGGGAAAAAAAGTTATACTAAAACCTTGTGTGATGAGAGATGAACTCTTCCTCTTATCTCAGATACAAGGCATAAACCTCAGCTATAGCTCCATCTGTAGACATTGCCCAATTTCATTCACAGCCAGAGAAAGTCAGGCATACAGCCGATGAGACTGAGGTATCTTCTGGAACTTCATCACAGGAGCAGAAGTCTCTAAAAACTCTCTTGTAATCCTTCTAATTCCAGGAATCAGAGTCTGAAATCACCTCTATGCCCTTCTGCTTCAATAGCATCAAATTATTTGTAGTAAACCTCAACAAATATAGATATTTCTCTTGTTCCTATCTTATGGCTGAAGCTTACTATATCTTACCTTGTTCCTTTCTTATGGCTGAAATCCTCACCCTCCCTCTACATATTCCTCTTTTAATTTTTGTGGGTACATAATAAGTATATATATATCTATGGAGTACATGAGCTATTTTGGTACAGCAGTACAATGAGTAATAATCACATCACAGAAAATTGGGCATCCATCCCCTCAATATTTAGCCTTTGTGTTAACAATCTAATCATACTCTTCTAGCTATTTTATAATGCATACTTAAGTTATTATTGACTATCGCCCCCATATCTTGTGCTATCAAGTATTAGGTCTTATACATTCTATTTTGTTTTAACCCATTAACCATCTACATCTCCCCCACTCTGATGCCCTACTATCCTTCCCCATCTCAAGTAACCATCCTTCTCTTCTCTGTCTCCATGATTTCAACTGTTCTGATTTTTAGATCTCACAAATAAAGTGATACCATGCAATGTTTGATTTTCTATGGCTGGCTTATTTCACTTAACATAATGACCCCCAGTTCCATCATGCTGGTGCCTATGAGAGAAGCTCGTTCTTTTTCATGGCTGAATAGTACTCCACCCTGTTATAAGTGCTACATTTTCTTTATCTATTCATTGGTTGATGGACACTTAAGTTGCTTCCAAAGCTTGGCTATTGTGAACAGTGCTGCAACAAATATGAGAGTGCAGATATTTCTTCACTACACTGATTTCCTCTCTTTGGAGTATATGCCCAGCAGTGGGATTGCTGGATTGTATGGTAGCCCTATTTTTAGTTTTTTGAGAGACCTCCAAACTGTTCTCCATAGTGGTTATACTAATTTAGATTCCTACCAAAAGTGTAGGAGGGTTCCCTTTTCCTCACATCCTCACTAGCATTTGTTACTGCCTGGTTTTTGAATAAAAGCCATTTTATTCAACTGTACAGACCTCTTCTAATGTCTAAAACCTATGCATCTTTAAACAGCTCAGATATTCCCTCCTCCCCTAAGCCTTCCTGATGCCTTTCAGCTAGGCTGGATTAGGTAGCCCTTCTCAGTACCCTCACAACACTCTATATCTTAAAATTTCCCCATTCTTCATTAAGTAATTTATTTTTTTGAGACATGGTTTCATTCTGTCCCCAATGATGGAGTGCAGTAGTGTGATCATGGCTCACTGCAGCCTCAACCTCCTGGGCTCAAGTAATCCTCCCACCTCAAACTCCTAGGCAGCTGGGACTATAGGTGCAAACCACCATGCCCAGCTACTTAAAACATTTTTAGTAGGTAGAGGGGAGGTCTTACTATGTTGCCCAAGCTGGTCTTGAACTCCTGGGCTGAAATGATCTTCTTGGCTTGGCCTTCCAAAGTGCTGGGATTACAGGCATAAGCCACTGTGCCCAGCCCTGCCCATTGTTTTATAAGGATGCATCTAAATATCTGTTTATCTCTCTCTCTCTCTCACTACACTGAAGACCATGGAGATTAAGTCTTGTGTATCTTTTTCATTGCTAGCACCTCATACTACTGCCTGCAACACAGTAGTTGCACAATAAACATTTCAATAACTTATTTTTTATATTATCTATTATATTCTAGTTATTTTAGATACTTTCCTATCAATTATTGCATTTCCTTTCTCAAGAAAATGAAGTAGACTAGGATAATCATTCATATTTTATAGACAGATATTATATCTTGGTAAAGTTAAATGTCTCAATCAAGGTTCCATAGCTACAAAGTAGCAGAGAGTTAACTTGACTTCTATTCTTAATTTTTAATCTACTTGCCCTCTCTCCTCTTAGGAAATTAGACTATAGTATTCACTATAGTGACTTAACCCTAAAGAAAAATACTATTTGTGTAGTTGGAAGCAATCTCAGCAGACTCAATGCAATCTAATATCTAGGATCAGGAGCTTTGCCTATAGCTTCAAGACAGAAAATAATAGTCAACTGTTGTCCTCAATTCCTGGAATTCTCAATGGCATAGTCTTTATTTTATAATTATTGAATATCACAGCAGGAAATACTCTAAGTGAAATAAAAATGTTTTGCTTACCCATATTTTTAAAAATAAGCATTCCTTAAAGACAATGTTATGTTCACCTTGCAGGGAGGGCACAATTTACCACAAGGTAAATTCTTGGCTGTCTCATCTTCTGCTACCCTGTAGTTACCATGCTGTCCTTAATGTTGGCTGAGAAGCCCAAAACACTTCTGAGCTCCAGACCTGCTTCCTGGGCTTTTCTACATGGATGTTTCTGAGAGCAGAGAAACAACTATGTCTCAAATACTCTGCTTTTCATCCCTTTTACTCCTCCTCTGCATTCCCCTCCTCAGTGAATGCCACATCTGTCTCCTAGAGTGCACGAGTCTGAAATATGGAGGTCCATTCTCAAATAGCTCCTCCCTCAATAATCTCATCTACCCAGTGACCAAGGTTTGTCAATGAAGCTTCTTTCTTTCAGTTTCTATCTCTGTTGTCTTAGCACAGGGCCTATTTCTTGTTTGGATGACTGGAATAGCCTCTTAATTGAGCACTGTCTAGCCTAGGCCTAAACAACCTATTCTCCACACAGCTACTAGATAATTGTTGCAAACTACCACTCTAGTCACATTGGGCATCCTTTAGTGATTCTGGCTGTTGGCACACACTGCCTCCTCTGTGAGAAACATCCTTGTTGTTATTTCTGACCCTGGACCATCCTCCATGACACTTCTTCTGGAAGGTTTTCCTGATTTCCATTTACCTATCACCTTTCGTGTCCCACTGCCTCTGTGTCCCCAGTGCCTAACACAGCCTGCACTTAATAGGTGCTCAATAAATATTACATGTCGAATGACACCAAAGTCATTTGAATGCAATTTTTCCTGTTTTCTTTCTCTTTGAGCCAATAACTGGGGCATCGGAATGGTTCCTTGTCCCTCACTTTCTTCATCCCATGTGTTACTGAGGTTTACTGATACTTTCTGGCTTCAGTCTCCATCTAGTATCCATGTGCTGCATTAACTGTCAACCTAAAAATCTTTAAGGCCCAAAGCAGCATTTCTCAAACTTCAGCATTAGATTCACCTGGGAGGGGCTGGGCGCAGTGGCTCACTCTTATATAATCCCAGCACTTTGGAAGGCTGAGGTGGGCAGACTGCTTGAGGTCAGGAGTTTGAGACTAGCCTGGGCAACGTACGAAATCCTGTCTCTACTAAAACTATAAAAATTAGCCAGGCATGGTGGCATGCACCTGTAATCCCAGATACTTGACAGACTGAGGCACAAGAATCACTTCAACCCAGGAGGTGGAATTTGCAATGAGCCAAGATCATGCCACTGCACTCCAGCCTGGGCAACAGAGCAAGACTTTATCAAAAAAAAAAAGAAAGGAAGAGAAATAAAGAGAGAGAGAGAGAAAGAGAGAGAGAGAGAGAGAGAAACAGAGAAACAGAGAGACAGAGAGAAGAAAGAGAAAAGAAAAAAGAATCACCTGGGATGCTTGTTAAACAAAGATTGCTGGTCTCCACTCCTAGACTTTCCAGTTCAGTAGGTCTGAAGTGGGACCTAGAAATGACATTTCTAACAAATTCCTAGGAGATACTGCTGCTAGTGGTCCAGAGACTATACATTGAAAACCACTGAAGCACTGGTTCTCAGCTGGTGATGAGCATTAAAACATAATCACTATCATCCAATTCTGCCTACTGAATCAAAATTTTCAGTAGGGTGGGGCAGGCTGGCCTTTTTTTCTGCTTAAAGTTCCACAGGTTATCCCTGATGCACTATCTTGCTTAAGAACCATGAATTCAATGGTTAACTTCTGGATCTGGACTTCACCTTCTTCCAAAGCCTTATTTTTCACATCTCCCCCAACTTGAATCCTCCTCTTCAGTCCTATGAAAGAGTAAGCAGTCTGATGATCCCAGACCTTTTCTCCCTGTCTTTTAGCCCTTGATCAGTTTCATTTATTCATTCATGCATCCATTCATTCGCTGGGTATCTAGCACTTGCCAGGCACTGCACCAGATCCAGGAGAGAGTGCAATGAACATGACAGATGAGCCCTGCCTTATAGAGCTCATTCTGTTTGCTCTAAGCTCCCCAGCATTCTCTATTTCCCCTTCTCTCTCACTGCACAGATCAGCATTGGCTTAATGCCACACTCTCTTGCTAGACTGTAGATTCGATGAAGGCAGGGACTATGGTCTGTCTTTGTAGGTGCTCAATATGTGTTTTTCAGGTTAAATTGAAAAGCACGTCTGCTGACCTAGCCCTCTTTCAAAAACCATCTCCAGAGCCTTCTCTCTCTGCTGTCTTTCCTGACTTGCTCTAATTCTACTTGACATAGTCAGAATTGAGCTCTGCTTTCAGTGAATCTTGCCCTCTTCCCCACGCAGATTTCTAACTCAACACTTAAAATCCTTTATTATATGCTGTTTACAGAGATATGGTTCTTCCTACCAAACTGTGAGCTTCTCAAATGTGGGAACCATTTCATTTCTACCATTTTAACCTCTGCACTTCATAGAGCCTGACATATAGAAGGTACTTTAAAATGTTTGTCAAATTCAGCCTGGGCAACATGGTGAAACCTTGTCTCCACTAAAAATACAAAAAATTAGCTGGGCATGGTGCCTCACCCCCAGTGACTCAGGAAGCTGAGGAGGGAGAATCACCTGAGCTAAGAAGTTGATACTGCAGTGAGCCAAGATCACACCACTGCGCTCCAGCTTGGGCAATGGGAATGAGACCCCATCTAAAAAAAGAAAAAGTCTGTCAAATTAATGAATGAGTTAATTTTGTTTTGAATTTAACCTGCTCTGCAATGTTTTGCCCAAACTTCCTGGTGGTTTTAATAAACTCTACTTAAGACTTCCATTTCTCCATAGTAGAAAGATACCTTAATTTAAATATCATATAGTATGGAATATGTACAAAACCAGATTTTGGGGAAAAGGTTATTAAGAGTCCACACAAATCCTTACAGAGAGGGCAAAGAGTGACTTTATAGATTATCTTCTGCATTCTTGACCCAGAGTTCTGAGTTGAGGTCTTAGCTCTACCTTAAACCTTCTATCCTTGCCTCTCAGTTCTCTCCTTTACATAGACTGAACAAAAGACATGGTTTTTAATCTACACCAATACTGACAGAAAGAATGATGCTACTCAGCAAATTAAACTGAATCTTTGAAATTTATTAGAAAAATAAAATCAGACAACCTCTCAATAGGAAAAGGTATCTGAAAAAAATATGGTTACACTTTACAAAATATACAGAAAGTAAGTGTTCTTGATAAACAATGCCCAAAGCATCATGCTATGCACATAGCAGGCCCTCACGGATATTTATTGGATGAAAAAAAGGCAACTGATAAGTGCTTTCACCTAAACTGAAAAGCATTGGCTTTTGCTACTGTTGTAATCACCGGAGACTCACACCCTCCAGGAGCTATGGTTCCACTTTGGGATGCTGGAGCCAGGGCCAAATGTTTCCCACAGGTGAACAAACTGTGTTACTAGAACTCATACAGCCTCACATATGTTCAGGGAAATCCTCCTACCACATATATTCATAACTGCTAACTATACAATTCATAGTTGCATAATATATAAGCTGTGAAATATCACCTTGATACATACCCTTTGGTCAAGTTAGAGAGGTTATAAATTCATTTCTAAAAGATATTTTGGTTATGTAAAATTCTCAGAAATTTAAGATCACTATTCAATGTAGCAGCTGAGTCTTCCCTGGAGTAGTCTTATTCATTTTTCAACTATTTTAGTACATATAATATTTTTAGCATGCTTGTAGGCATAAGAAGGAAATCGAACGATATGAATTGTATCACCAACTTAATTTTCTTTTTAGTATATTGGATATCTGCATATGGAATGAAGATCCTTGAAAGCCCACACCATTCCCACAATTATTTATTGGAAACAATGTTCATTCTATGTAACAAAAAGAATGATTAATGAAGTTTATGTATAATTGGAGCAGATAATTTTACAAAGCTATGTTCTTAAGGCTTCAGAGTTAAGGATTGACTGTGGGAACAGAGTTTTAAGGGCAGGGCACCCCAGATAACCTCACCCACATGCATTTCTCAAACAATGTTTTTCTGTATGTAAACAGAAAATAGAAAGGAGTATATGGTTTTCGTCCTTAGTATTAAATAGCTGGCTTTCTTTCAGTGCACTCTTAAATTTCTGCACAATGCATAGCCTTCAGCACCCCAGGGAGCATAAACAAAGGATATCAGGCAAGTTCACCTACTCCCACTTCACAGAACAATGCTTGTTGTTAACTAAGCAATTCCCAGGGCAGATTTATGATTTGTGGAGCCCAGAGTGAGTGCTCAGGTTGGGTCCCTGGAATCTGGGGTCAGAAGCACGTGGTGCTGCTCAATCCCCAGGGCTTTACAAAACATGAAAATGTGACCTAAAGTTTGTGTTTGCATGTACACCAGAGGCTATGTAGGCATTTAGAGAAATTAAAGCACATTACAGCCTCAAAGCAGTTTATTGTTCATGCTTCAAGATTTAACCTTTTCTTTCTTATTTGCTACTATGTTTTTCCTCTGGTGAATAAATGACTACAGAATCAAGTAACATGAATTGACTACATATAAAACATGTATCATGTATTAAAATATACTGATAGAGCAACAAGTTATATAAAGAGGTAAATGTGAAAACTTGAAAAATCCCTTTTCATTTCTTAAACAGAATTATGACTCTGAATGACTTAAGAATACAGGAGTTATTTTCTGTATTCTTAGACACTGGGTTTTTATAATAAGAAAGAATTTTTCATCAGTGTACTTAATTTATCCCAAAACTTTATATGAGGATTGTAGTTTCAGTCAGAAATATAAGCACTTTAAAATAATAAATGTAAACAAGTGCATGAAAAAGCTTCTTTCCTCCTGTTACTTTAAGAAATATTTTGACTAGAGTTATATCCCACAGGTTTATATAATGTTATTAACATGTAATGTAACTTTGGGGAGTAGTTTCTCCTTCATGCTATCTGAGTCTAAAAGTAAAATAGGTTATTGTTTTCATTTTTATGAGTATAGCTATTATCAAATAATTAATACTATGAAATAAATTTCATCACTACTCTTTTACTGTCTAAAATCACCTATTAAATATTACAATTGGGCTGGAAAATAATATATATGCATATATACATATATATGTTTAGACAATGTTCACATAACTTTAAAAGTCATTTGGAAATATCTAAATACCTGACTTAACTGTTCAATGGTATAGTTAGTATAATATAAACACAGCCATATGTCTCAGGCTGAATGAAATTGTTGATGGGTCACTAAAGGTGTTGGGTCCTTTCATATACCATAGATAATTCAAGAGCTAGTCTATTCCAATTGACTTCATGTGAAGCTAAGTGGCTAGCCCATGGTCTCT
The DNA here is from genome assembly GCF_049354715.1 of Callithrix jacchus. Lineage (NCBI taxonomy): Eukaryota > Metazoa > Chordata > Mammalia > Primates > Cebidae > Callithrix > Callithrix jacchus. The sequence continues at coordinate 67,161,620 of NC_133509.1, read as the reverse complement.
GAACAATTATTAAATTTCCACATTATTCAGTAAAATTATGTACTACCAAGTTTCCAATGTGGTTCTGGTGTCTAAAAGTTCCTCAAATAGGCTTTAAAATTAACTGTGAAATCTAAAAAAGGGCAAATATAAGGAAAAAATAATGTATAAAGAAAAGAGATCAGTACTAAAGGTACACTGTAGTCATGAAAACACTTATAAAATCACCACTCTCTATTTTAAAAATTAATATGAAGTCAGAAAGTTCTGAGTTAGATGGCAGAGGCTGATGAAATCCACAGTCTTCAATTCTGGGACAAATGGAAAAGAACATAAATGCCTAGTCTATTGAGCTTCTTCTTGTCTGTTAGCTACAGAGGAAATACCTGCCTAACATCTACCAGTGGAAAATCATTGAAAAAGTAGATTAGTGAGAATAAAACAACAAAAAGAATAGTTCCCTACCCATTGCTTCCCACTGAATGAACTTTTGACATATCAGCAAACTCTTCTTTTCTCTTGCTGCTGCTGGTGTACTGTTCACTGTACAGCTTGAGGGACATCTGCTCAACAGCATCTCTTTGTGCTTCCAGGTAGCATAGTTGAACCTCAGCCTGGAGAGAGAAACAAAGAGAAATTGCTGTTTTAATCCAGAAGGAATGCATTTCAAGTGAGGTGTAACAACTCAAAGAATGGGAATTGTTCACATCATTATACTGTTCCTTTTCGAGTTGGATTTAATGGGATCAGTTGGGTATATTACAGAATTATATTTTTGATCTGAATCTTATAAGTTCTTCCTTAAAATATGACCTTAATAAATGAACCCTCAGAAGACTCTGTAAATATCACAAAATATCCCTGAGATCATAATACTGTATGATAAGACTTCACATAAAAATTCTGTGAAATTCCTCAATAATATTCTTCCTTGTCACATATGTAGCACTTATTTTTTAAAGATCCCCCTCCGACCCTCACATTTGCATGGACACATATTCTAAATGCTTCTCTATTATTTTCCCTATGGAGAATAAAAAAATGCTTAGTATTAATTCCAGCACCTCTTCAATAATCACAATATATGTTCTTTATTACATTTTTTTGGTTGTCTATGCTATTGTCTTAATAATTTTAAAGTAATGTGAATAGTGATTTCGCTTACATGCGGGTTTGAACTGTTAAATCTTTCATACTTAGGGCTCACTGTAGTAAAGGAGAGGTAGTAAGTTCATCGTGCTGTTTTCTATCAAACCCAGGCCAAAAGAATGCTGAATAATATTTGGCATGAAACTGTATTGAATAGATGCTTTATTTATTGCAGCTGTTGTGATCCCTGTGGCTTTCAGGTTCCCTAAAACACCAGATGAGACCGAGAATGATGTCTTCTCAGGGGCATGCTTGGCCATGGGAAAGGGAAGGGAGCAATGCTGAGTTTATGAACATTGTAGACCAAAGGACTCTTCTTTTAGTGTACTTCACTAAATCCAAGCATGTCCATTAACATGTCTGATAAACCTTAAAACTGCTACTTTGCAATTTTATTCTATATTTTAAGAAAACATTTCTGGGTCAGCTGCTGAGTAGTCACCAGAATTCTGTAACATGTAAGAAGAAAAGTCAGGTCTGATATTACCTTCTACTCTTCGTATCCACAGCTGACCAAGGCCTTTTGCCTGATCTCTAGTTTTACAGCCTCTACTATGGAGAAAAAGTGAATATTATAAAGTGGCAGTTGCTTAAATTCCAAATTAGAACATAATAAAGGAAATAGGTAACCTATGAAAAATGAGGTCTCACAGGCCAGGTGCAGTGACTCATGCCTGTTATCCCAGCACTTTTGGAGACTGAGGCAGGTGGACCACTTAAGTTCAGGAGTTTGAGACCAGCCTGGTCAATGTAGCAAAACCCTGTCTCTACTAAAAAATACAAAAATTAGCTGAGGGTCCTGGCATATGCTGTAGACCCAGTTACTTGGGAGGCTGAGGCTGGGGAATCACTTGTACCCGGGAGATGGAGGTTGCAGTGAGTGAAGATTGCACAACTGCACTTTAGCCTGGGTGACAAAGTGAGACACTCTCTCCGTTTAAAAAAAAAGAAAAAAACGAGGTCCCAAAGCATTCTAGAATTCCTATGTTGTTGCTTTTTATACGTACTTAATTATGAATGCTCTGGGTTGCTGGGAAAGAACTTAAAGAAACACTATTAAAATTACTATTGTTATATAATTGAAGTTTCAGAAATCAGATCAAAACTGCAATCTATTTGTTGGTTCATATGAATTGTTCCTGCCCAAACCAATTGACTTCAATAAGACACTCTACTGGATTAAGAACTATGTCAAACACTCTAAACAAAGAATAATGTTATATGGAGTACATTCAGTTGGAAGTGGGGGGTATGGTTGGTGGGAAGGCACAAAGAAAATGCCAGATCTAGTGATTTTAGCATCTTTATTGATGATGTGGAAGAGGAGGTATGTGGAATGTTAATGGCACATATAGAAGAGTACCAACTAAGAGGTTTGCAAACATCATGGAACCTGAAAGAATAATAACTACTGATGTAATAATATTTTATTTTTAAAAGTCAACTAAATGTAAAGATTCAATGATCAGAAACACAACAGAATAAATAACAGAATAAATCTTTTAAAAGAACATACAAATTTTTATGAGATAAATTAGATTACATAGATATTGAGCAATAGTCAAATAAGAATAATACTCTTCCCAAATGTCACTCCTTTACTTCCACTGCAAAGCTACAAAGTTTAACAAGCATTATACCCACGCTAAGTATCCCACTGACTCCATCAGAATAATGCATTTGTGCCATTAGGTGCCAAGGGACATGTTTGATATCTAAAGGTTTCTGTTAGTTTTTAACCATCTTAAGTAACAAGCTGGACCATGGTTCGTTCTGGACAATGACCTCATAAATGTGTGCCACTGGTTACAAAAAGGATCATAAAGAGAGAAGTCAACTTCATATAGACTCAACATCATTACAGAAAGAGAATCTGCATTTATCTCTGTGATTCTCAGTCATTTCTGTGTACAAAGAGACATATTTCACATATGACAGAGATATGTGGAAAGAAATTCAGAGAACAAAGCTGAGAGTAACTTGAAAAATAATTAGTCACCTTACAAAATGATTGAAATGTTACAATCTATGACTTTTATTGCATAATATCTCACAAGCATTTGACAAAGGAAACTTCCCTGCACTAACAAGGAGATGAATTAGACGGCCCAGGTCTTTCCTCTCCATCTCTATTTCTATTTCTGTTTTCAGTGATTCATTCCGAAATGAGATGATAAAAATAGAACCAAAGTAGTTCCTTCTGCTAAGGTTGAATGGCTTTGCCTGTCTTAACTTTTTCTCATACTATATCTTAGTCCAAAGATAAATTTTTAAGAGAGAGAGAGTTGAAGAAAATTTAGTTCTTTAAAAACAGTAACACAATATCTGGTTAAAGAAAAATTTATTAGCATCTATAACAGTAGATACTTTAAAAAGTGACTATATTTTATAAATGGAAACTTAGCCTGATTAAATAACACTTAAGGTGTATAATCAAAATAATTTGGCAACTTACTCATTAAACAGGGGGTTAGGGGAGAAGACTTGGTGATGGAATCTCCTCTTCTAGGCCACTAAAAGACCCATGATGCCATCAATAGGAGTAGGAGTATAAGAAGAACAATTCGGGTGGATGGGAGAAATCCACTGGATTTATTTGAGTCTATTAATTTAAGGTACTGGTGGTATGCCCAGGAGATGGTCAGCAAGCAGGTGGAAATAGTAGGATTGAAATACAAACCTACAGGCAATGGGTGCCATTAGGAGATAAAGTGAGAATGCCATGTGAGAGAGCGCACAATGAGAAGAGAAAAAAAGAGTTTTCACTTACTCTAGTCTAGGCCTTCACTACCACTGGCTCACCAATGTAATGTATTCTCAGTCATTCTCTCTTTCAAAATTCATTTTATTTATTGTTCAATGACCTTTTTGAATCACGGTTGAGATCACTGGTGTGTTGTTGTTTGAGGGCTCGATTCTGGACCACTTTTCTCTATCTAGACTCTCTTCCATGGCATTAAATGCCAACCAAGTAGTAATGTCTTCCAATCCTCTTCTCAAAGCTCCATATTTATATATCCAACCAATGACCTGACATCACTACTTGAGCTACCTTAGACCTCACAGCTTAAAACAGAACTCTTCATTCTCATCCTTACCACATTCCCCAAACCTTTCTGTACTTAGGCCTTTAAAAAAAAAACAAATCCTTTCCTTTTAAATAAATGGTACTATCTATTGCTCATGTCAGAAACCTGAGAGTCAGTCTTTACTCTTCCTCTTCTTTATTTTCCTTAGCAGCTTATTCCCTAAGTTGTTGACTCCTCTTCTAAAATGTCTGTCCAGTCTCTTTCTCCAATCTGCACTGCTGCCAGCCTGGTCCAAGCTTTCACAAACTTTCACCTGTACTACAGCAAATATCTTCTGATATGTATCTCCCTTCACTCATTCCTAGCCGTCTAATCACTTCTCTTACACTGGCCCAAGCAGTCTTTATAAAACATGACCTGGTTTTAGACTGCATTCAGACCCAAAAAACAAACTTCTCCCCATGGTGTATGATATTTGGTTCCTGCTGACCTTAAACCACATTTCCCAAGAGTCTCCCTCTTGATCACCAAGTCATCCTTCCCTTATTTCAATACTTTAAATATACTAGTTCTTTAAACAGCGTTTTCTTGCCTCAGGACCTTTACACATATGGTTTGCTTTTTCGAGAACATTATCTTGCTAATGTCTTCTCATCTTTCCAGCCCTCAGCTGACAAGCTACTTCTCAGAGACGCCTTGCCTAACTTATCAAAAGTAGATCAACTCTATTTTTCCTCTGTTTGAGATCCAGATTAATTTCCTTCATAATGCATATTAAAATTTAAAATTCTTGCATTTGTTGGTTTACAATTTTTTCTTTTTTTCTAGACTCCAAACTCCATAAAGAATTGTTTATGTCTCCTTTGCCATTTTGCATTCCCAGCACCCTGGCAACATCTGGAACATGAATGGGGCTCAGTACATAATTGTTCAATGGATGAATTGCACATTCTTGCATTCATCCATTTATTATTATTATTATTATTATTTTGAGATGGAGTCTCACTCTGTTGCCCAGGCTGGAGTGCAGTGGCACAATCTTGGCTCACTGCAACCTCTGCCTCCCAAGTTCAATCAAATCTCCTACCTCAGCCTCCCAAGTAGCTGGGATTCCAGGCGCCTACTACCATGCCCGGCTAATTTTTGTATTTTTAGTAAAGATAGGGTTTCATCATGTTGACCAGGCTGGTTTTGAACTACTGACCTCAAGTGATCTGCCTGCCTTGGCCTCCCAAAGTGCTGGGATAATAGGTGTGAGTCACCACACCAGCTGCATTCATCCATTTATTACTCATATGTTTACTGAGACTTTCTCATATCTCAAGAATTGTACAAAGAACTATGGGAACAAGGAAGAATAAAACATAGTTACTTCTCCTGAGGCACTGCAGTGTAGTAGAAGAGAGAGCCACGCTGACAGACAACTACAAGTTTCCAAGTGAAATTATTGTAGACAAGGATGAGAAAAATAATTTATTGCCTGAAAGTGGGGGTGAGGGGTAGGGAGCAAAGGCTCGATAGAAGTGACATTGGAGCCAAAACTGAGATAATGACCTTGTCAGGTGAAGAAACAGATGGATATCTTCATAGACAGAGTAACTCATTTGCTCAGGGGAACAGAGTTGTGAAAAGATGTGGCATGTTCAGAGAATGGTGGCTGGGACTATGGGGTATTTGGATGAAGAGGCTAAAGTGTATAGATGATAGAGGATGCCAGGTTAGAAAATTTGTACACTATCTTGGCCACAATGAAGTGCCAGCAGAAGCTACTGTCATTTCAGTGATGGCCTTAATCTTCTATCTCCCTTTTCATGTCATGACAAGATAGTTGCCTAATGGATCAGTGCAAATATGTTGGTATAGCTGGTATAAGTACTGGCTGTTGTACTTAGAGAAAGCTGCACTGAGAAGTTGAATCAGCAGTTCCTATCAGGCTGGATGCCCACCATATCAAATAGTGGGAATGCCTAACAGATTCTAGTAACTAGAACCCCTGGTAAACTTTTAACATAATGTTATGGACTAAATTATATCCCCTCACCCACAAATTCCTATGTGGAAGCCCTAACCCTCAATGTGCCTATATTTGGAGATAGAATCTTTAAGAAGGCAATAAAGATTAAATGAGGTCACAAGGGTGGGGTCCCAATCCAGTAGGGCTGGTGTCCTTATAAGAAAAGGAAGAGACACCAGAAGTGTGCATGCAAAGAGGAACAGCCATATGAGAACACAGCAAGAAGGCAGCCATCTGTGAGCCAAGGAGGTAGGCTTCACCAGAAATCAAACCTGCAGACACCTTGATCTTGAACTTGCAGCCTCCAAAATTGTGAGAAATAATTTTTACTGTTTAGCCACCCAGTCTGTGGTATTTTGTTATGGCAGCCTAATAATGTTAGAAATGCTGCCTTCTCATCTGAGATTTAATACAATTGCTTTGCTACTTATCAATAGTAGCATGTTCCCCCCCCCCTTTATTTTATTGCATTTAGCACCTAAATCATTAGAGATACTCCTTTTCAAATTTAGACTATAAATTAATAATTAGTAATTTAATAAGGACACAAAATTCAGTGCTCTAAAATATTTTATGGAAATTTGGCTTGGTATGTGGTGACCCAAATTCAATGCCTGGATCATTACTCAGTCATATACTTCCCTCTAATCTTGTGTGGGTACATAATAATAAAATTGTGTATAACACATTTTGGGGAGGAAATTTCGGTCAGTCTAATAATCTTGAAAGATTAAACACATCACTTTTATAATCACATACAGACATAGTGCTTAATCTTTGTTCTAAAAAGCAATTTTTAGTTTGCTTTTTGCTAATTTGACTGATTTATCACTGCATGTCCTGGAATTCTTTGTTGGGTTAAGCATCCTGAGAATATTCAAATTAATTTTACTTTTTCTTAACTCATACCATTGTAGATCTCCCTGTTCACTCATACTAGACTTCATAGGTTCCCACCACATCTACTACTGCCTATCTGTATTTGGGTCCATGTCCTCTTCTATTCCTCCTGTTTCTGCAGAAGCTGTCTATATTTCTAATGCTAATCCCTTGTACTTTTGTACCAGACTTCCCTTACCTACACAAAGATGATCATCCCCCAAAATTACCTTTCTTTCCTGCATCAAGTTTTTTCTTATCTGCTGTATTATTCCTATTACACATTGGCTCCAAAATGCTGTTGTTTTTTCCAATGGTAAAAAAAAAAATACAGAAAGAGAAGAAAAAAAAAATAATCCACTGGTACTAATCTATCCTCCAGCCATTTTTTCCATTTCTCTGTTCTCCACTATAGCAAAACCACTTTTACTTGCATTATTTATTCTTGCTGTTTCCAATATCTCTCCTATTTCTCTCTTGAACACACCCCAATCAGATTTTGATCCACATTCCTCATGCAGTGGTCAGTTCTTGGTCCTCCATCTAGTCTATCCTGATTCAGTGGGGCTAGTGGGTGTGTTCTAGGGGCATTTGCTTTTGTTTCCATGACAGCTCAGTCCCTCACTTCTCTCAGGTCTTTCCTGAAATATCCTCTTGCATCCAAGTCTTCCCTGACCTGTCACTTAAAACTACAACTCATCCCCATCCCTAGAAATCCCTATCTTCCCTACATACTTATCACATGTAGCCAAACATGTTACTTTTTTTATTTTGTCCATCTTCCCTCAGTGAATTGAAAGCTCCATGAGGGCAGGAGGTTTTGTTTATGTGTTTACTGCTGTATCCCTAGCACCCAGCACAGCAAGTGTCAGGCACTCTATACAAATTGAATAAATTGTACTGAGTTTGAACATCTGAAACGGTTTAAAATGTACAATGAAATAAAACAGATAATTTGAAGGCTGAAGTCTCAGCTTCATTTCAAAAATTATTAGCTTTGCCAGACTCAGTGGCTCACCCCTGTAATCCCAGCACTTTGGGAGGCTGAGGCGGGTGGGTCACTTGACATTAGGAGTTCAAGACCAGCCTGGACGTGGTGAAACCCCATCTCTACCAAAAACACAAAAATTAGCCGGGCATGGTCGTGGGTGCCTGTAATCCCATCTACTTGGGAGACTGAGGCAGGAGAATTGCTGGAATCCCGGAGGTGGAGGTTGCAATTAGCCAAGAACATGCCACTGCACTCCAGCCTGGGCAATGGAGTAAGACTCTGTCTCAACAACAACAACAAGGAAATTGTTAGCTTTATTCTCCCTTATGGAGGAGACTTTTTTCTTTGACAAAAAATAAAATAATTGAAATATAGAACTTGTTTACTATTTTCCTAGGTAAAAAAAGAAGAAAAGAAAAGCTTCTTTAATTCGCAAGCCATTTGGGCTTTTGGAGGAGACACCAACAATGGCAGAGTTTGTATTTGGAAGAGTCCACACTAGCTCAAGATCACAGGGATCCTTCAATATAATGGGAAGAAACCCTACTTTTTTGGTAATTTTGTTACTTGGGGACATTTTCCTTCTTTTACTACACTATCTTTGATTAGAATCTACACTTGATGATACGGTTGGCTATGTCCCCACTCAAATCTCATCTTGTAGTTCCCACAATCCCCATGTGTCATGGGAGGGACCCGGTAGGAGGTAATTTAATCCTGGGAAGTTACCCTCATGTTATTCTTGTGATAGAGAGTGAGTTCTCATGAGATCTGATGGTTTTATAAGGACCATTTTTTTTCGGAGACAGAGTCTCACTCTGTCACCCTGGCTGCTGTGCAGCAGTGCGGTCTTGGCTCACTGCAACCTCTGCCTCCCAGGATCAAGTAATTCTTCTGCCTCACCCTCCCTAGTAGCTGGGATTACAGGCCCCTGCCACCACACCTGGCTAACTTTTGATTTTTAGTAGAGATGGGGGTCTCACCATGTTGGCCAGGCTGGTCTCGAACTCCTGACCTCAAGACATCTGTCCACTGTCACCTCCCAAAGTGCTGGGATTACAAGGGTGAGCCACTGCGCCCACCCACTTTCCACCCTTTTGCTCGGTACTTCTCCTTACTGCTGCCATGTGAAGAAAGATGTGGTTATTTTCCTTTCTGCCATGATTTTAAGTTTCCTGAAGCCTCCCCAGCCGTGCTGAACTGTGAGTCCATTAAACACCTTTCCTTTATAAATTATTCAGTCTTGGCTATATCTTTATTAGCAGTGTGAGAACAAATGAATACACTTGGAAATATCTACTCTTTTGTTTGCCAGAGTGCCCATACTCATTCCAGGATTTAGAATTATTACCTTTTCACTGCCTTTTTCTTTTTTCTTTTCTTTTCTTTTTTTTTTTTTTTTTTTTTGAGACAGAGTTTGGCTCTTGTTACCCAGGCTGGAATGCAATGGCGCGATCTCGGCTCACAGCAATCTCCGCCTCCTGGGTTCAGGCAATTCTCCTGCCTCAGCCTCCTGAGTAGCTGGGATTACAGGCATGCGCCACCATGCCCAGCTAATTTTTTGTATCTTTAGTAGAGACGGGGTTTCACCATGTTGACCAAGATGGTCTCGATCTCTTGACCTCGTGATCCACCCGCCTCGGCCTCCCAAAGTGCTGAGATTACAGGCTTCAGCCACTGTGCCCGGCCTTCACTGCCTTTTTCTACGATAGTGTTATTTTGTGTGTTTTTGCTTTTGTTGTCATTGGTGGTTCATAATTTCCTAAAATAACTCACCTTATTCAAAGTGCACTTCTCAGAAACAAACTCTCCACAGGCAATTATTCACATACCATGATTTCCTACATTCTGGCTAAATACAAATAACATTAGGTATTACAATGAATGACAATCTCATGTTATTCTTCAAGTTCTGCATGGATGCCAAAGCTTCCTTCTACAGAATCAGAGCAGGGAGTCATAGGACTAAAGAAGCAATGTATTTATTTGGAATAAAGTTGATTAATGGCCTTCATTTATTCATTCAACAAAAGTATCTCGAGTGTCTCTTAGGGTAAGACATTGTGCATGATACAAATCTGGATCAGACACAGTATCAACCAACCCTCAGGGAATATATAATGTAGAATCACAGAAAAATTACACTATATAAGAGTAGCTCAAATATTCATCCAAGGGTAAGACCGATATTATACTTCAAAAATGTTGCCAAAGAAACACTAAGTTTGTTGCAATGTTCTTTTTATTATTGTATGAGAGTTATAAAAGTATTAATATAAATATCTCCCCTTGTCAAAAATTAAGTATATATCAAAAATTTAACAAAGAATCTCAAAGCTATTTCAATATTATTACTCAGCAAAGACCACTGCATATACTAATCTTTGTACATTAGGATATAAAACTAATCATAAAACTGATAAAACTAGTATCATAAAACTAATCATAATCACAAAACTAATCATAAAACTGATCATATTGGCAGTTCCAAAAAACCTAGCCTAGATTCTCAAGGTTTATTTATAGATCTCGTGTCTAACAAAGTCAGGACAACTGCAAAAGATAAATGATTCAACTAAAAAATAATATATTGAAAGATATATAATGTTACTTTAAAAATTCATTTTTATTTCTATTGACCTGGTGTTAGCAAATTATTAGAAACATTCACTATAATGTTTAGAATATTCAATTTTAAAGCCACATCCTTAATGATATTTGTTAAATGGTAAACATTTAAATACAAGGTTGAGAAATTAACATTAACACCATTTTCATTATTTCTTCTCTTTGTGTGTCAAGAAAAAAGTCCTTTTCTTCCATTTTAATGACAGATAAAATGTTTATTAAAAATAACAGCAACGAAACACCTCCACCTAACAAATGTGAAGAACAAATATATCAAACAATTGTATTTGTGAGGAGTTTTATCTACCACCACCCTCTCATTTTATAATGCATGTAGTTAAAAATCATTAAAAATTCAGCATTTTATGTCATGAGGTAGGGTGGGAAGGGAGTACAATTATACTGTGTGGACTGAATAGGATGATTAGAATTTTTGATGTCACTCCATTACTGTTTCCTTATCAAATCTCTGCACAATGACATAGGTATCATCTGTTTATATTCAATGGCAGCATCCTTATTCCTGTCTTCTAAATTCCTCTACAGCAATCCTTATTTACTTTCTGATGGAAACTAAGCATCGAAGATGTATAATAGAAAGATACAATCTTAGTTTCTCTTGCCCTGCAGAACTGGCACTTCCTTCCTTAAGTACAATTATGCTGGCAAATGCTATTAACTCTATGACTGCAAGACGTGCACACTAGTTCCTTTGAAATTCTATAAAATAGTTGTCCTTAAATGGTGATAGAAAAAAAAGAATGAAGCAGGAACAACAAGAATTACTTTACATACTAATAATAACAATTTAGCAATCAAAACAGAACCAAACAAGTGTGCCTTTATACTGTTCTTTTAAAAATTTAGCCTCCTAGGGTCCTAATAATCAGGGTCTATGGTTCAGGAATGCACAGTAGCACTCAGCTCAGTGTCTATATCCTCATTTCAAAGAGAATCATTCAAACCGACATTCACCCTGTCAAGAATCTCGACTTTGAGCTGCTAATGTAGAATAAAAATCAATATAAATTTTGATCATTTGATGAATATTTACTTCTTTCTTTAGTGTTTGGGGATTTAGAATTGAAAAGTGCTGAATCAAGTCATTTTATTTTTTTGTGTTTGTGCCAACACCAATTTACTACCCTCCAGAAAGTTCCTGAACAAGATGTCTCAGGTGGCATGCATGTTGGTTTTTCCTGTCAATCATAACAGTGTGTCAGTAGGGAACCATAATCATTTCCCTTTCATACTCTTAGTGTTCCAAAAAGGAGTATTTTGATTACTTCCTTGGAAAAGGTAAACTTTCTCATTTAGACACACTATTGTAAACTGGAGTGTCTGTTGTTTTTGGCATTCAACTAAGCCTAAATCGATGCAATCTATTAAAAGTTAAACACTTCATTTTAGGCTCCAAGGGTCATGCACAATAAACACAATTTACAAATGGGTTCCTCTACAAGCAAAATTCAGTATTACCCCCAAGACAAAGAGCTTTTATACAAGCTGCTATACTTCTCCATGTATTTTCTGAAAAATAACAAGAAAGTATCAACTGACTGCTCTAATTAGCAGAAAGACTTCACAATAAAAAAAGGCTTTACATTTTTATTATAAGTGAAAAGTAAATGCATTATAGACAAATGAAATTTAAAAAGCTTAACAATTAAAATATGATTCTTATATAAAGCTAGTTACATGAGTAGAGGAGCATATCACCATTTTTATTAGAATTTCATATCTGTAGCAAAATATTACTATTCTTACAACATAATTCCAGAGTGACTTTAAAAATAAAAGTCTTTTTCAATTTGTAAAAAGCCTAAATTAATTGCAAGCACCAAAAATGTAAGATATCCTCACTAAAAAAAAATCTTACATATGACATAGTGGCATGACTCTATATTAAGGATGCATTTTTGATGGTTCCTTATAAATTAAATAAAAATGACAGCATCTGCCTTTCTCAAGAATGATATACCCCTGGACAATCACTAGATATTATGTAGACAGATGTTTTAAATAAAATGAACTATTTAGATTGCTAGATATGAAGGCAATTATAGGATGTCTTTGTTAAATTACATTTTTCATTTTTGTGAGGGGGAAAAAAGAATTGTCCTGGAAACAGTACCAACAGGAAATGATCCTATATCTAAAACAGCTGGAGACTGTAACTAATATAAATTTACTCGAAAATAAAAATGCTGTGTGCCTCTGGAGACATGCAGTAACATGCCATAAAAACAGATGAGAATATAAAAGTATTTAAAAAAGAGAAAATACATTTTATCTAGATATTATACTGAGATGTGAGCCACTGATAAATGACAAATATATAAAGATGAAAAGAGACAAAATCACGTGAGCCATCTGAAAACTTATAATAGATATTTTATTTAAAACTATATTTGTAGAAAATATCAAAAAGATTCTTCTTAGAAAAACCTTGGCTTTTTAATATATTGGTTATTAATCAATTTAGTCATAATAATAATAATGAGCAAATAATTATGTTTACTTAAAATTCTATTGGAAGCAGAAGATGCTTACTGTGAGTAAGTTAAGGACCTTAAATGTTAGATAAGAATATTCTAGTAATTCTCAAAGTCATGTGTAACAGGCACCTCGCAAAGGCTCCCTACCACGTGTCCATCTCCACCTATCCCCACTCTTGTTAGCTGTTGAATTGGAAAGATATCTGATATACTACTTCATACCAAATATATACAGGCATTAACAGCTTGTAGTATTATGATATATACTGGTTTCCATCCAGAGCTCCTGGCTTATATCTCATAGCCCTTCCTTGGTTATAATGTTGGGTATTCTAGGCCTCTGGGGCAGGCCTCTGACTTTCTGTTCTCCTTTCACTTGCTCCAAGGCAGGACTCTAATTCTGCCTGCCTTTCTGATTGTGACTCTTAAGACTCTCCCATGAGAAGGTCCCACCCTATACTGTGGGGGAATGAATGCTGGCATCATGAAGATTCCATAAAACCCCAAGAGGACAGAGTTCAGTGAGTTTCCAGATGTCACGGAGGTTATTGGAGGTTGACATGTCCAGGAAAGGTGTGGAAGCCCCACATCCCTTACCCTATTTCTCACCCTATGCATCTCTTCATCTGTATCTTTAGCAATATCCTTTATAATAAACCAGTAAATGTAAATAAGTGTTTTCCTGAGCTCTGAGAGATGCTCCAGCAAATTAATACAACCCAAAGAGGAGGTCATGGGAATTCCAACTTGAAACCAAAATTTCGGCACTTTGATCAGAATTTCTGGAGGGCCGAACTTTCAACTGGTATGTTGGGGGTTGGGAGAAGTCTTGGGAACTGAGCCCTCAATCTGTGGGATGTGATACTATCTCTAGGTAGATAATGTTGGAACTGAATTAGAGGGCACTCAGTGGGTGTCCACTGTTTGGTGTATGGGGAGAATTCTCCCCACCCCCAAATATGATCACAGAACTCTTCCGTATTGATGATTGTTTGTGATGTGAAAGTAGAGGGAAAGTGCAGTTAGTTTTCTCTACACATAGAACATCTTAACATAAAACATCTCCAAGTTCACAAATAACATTTTTCACTTAAATATTGAAATGCATTAATCTAAAAGATACTTTTAAGAAAAGCTATGGGTGGAAATCTATTTGCACACAGCAGGGGTGAGGAGAGCCTGAAAGAAGACCTCCAAATCTTGAGTGTTTACCTCTCTTATCTATGCCTGAGACCCATTCTGGTCTAGGACCTAGACGTCTGGGTCTCAGACAGGAGACCATGTGAAGCTGGGACTTTCTAGGGCCCGAATTTGCACAGTCAGAGAAGACCACAGAGTCTCAGAAGCTGGTGTATCCATGTCAGCTGGAGAGGAGATCCAATAAAGAACATGGGATGAATGAAATAAAGGCAGAATGGAAGAGCAAGTGAAAAAAGCATGCATGTATGATGAATGAATATGAATAACAATTATCAGAAACATACCCATAGAACCCAGAAAGGAATGTTCTTAAACAAAATCTGATTTAAAATTCTTTTGTATGCTGACATTACAATAATATTTTCAAAAATAAAACTCTAGAACCTAAATTAAAATTAAAAAACATATCCAATAGTCTTTACTTTTCTCTACAAGATCATCAAATGTTAAAAGAAGCTACAGTATTTTCTGGTAGATCTGTGACAAAGCCACACACACACACACGCACACACACAAACTCTACAACGATTCCCTTGAATTTGTATCCTCTTTATCACTATAGATTGATCATCACTGTTGCTTAAAGCTTGTAAAGCTTGACTTAGTGCTTAGTTGTTCCTGAAATTTTTCACTACCTCTTTGCTATTATATTCAGAGGAGACTAAAAAAAAAACCAACTATATATTTTTTTCTCTTCCATGGCTTGATTCCTATCCTGTAGGCATATTGATATTCTAAGAGACATGTTAAGCAAAACGATATCCTCCTGCTTTATCTCAGTTTTGCTTATCTCAGTTACATATTTTTTCTGCTACTTATTTTAGAGCTAGAATGAAAAAAAAGACTGATTATAAAAAGGTTCCTCAACATTGATATTGTCCAAAGCAGACAAATTTCAACAAAAATCGCTCCATTTATTATACTATTTCCCCCCTTATGTAGTAAGACAACACAATGGTAGGTATTAGATGCTACGCTCAAAATCTATTTAAAGGCAAAATCTGACCTCAACCTCAACCAATGTGTGGCAGACATATCTCTCCTTGGGTATCTGAGTCTCCCAGGGCTTGTCTTCCTTGGCCTTTGCTGTCCATCACTCCAGCCTCCTCCCTAGCTGTTCTTGCCCTTGTCCACACACAGATTCTCAGGTTCTTCCCCGTTTTGAGCCTAGTTCCTTCACACCTTGGACATGTTGTTTCATCTGCCTGGAATTATCCTCCTATCTTCTTCACATGCAAAGCACCTATATATGCTTTAAGTTTCAGTTTATATGTTACTTCCCATGGTGAACATCGACATGTACATAAGTCTCAATTTAAAAGTTATTTCTTTCCCTAATCAGCTTACCTCAGATAGGTATCTCCTATTATACACTCTTTTGGGCCTTATTTATTCTCTTCCTAACATTTACTGCAACTTACAATTGTATTTATTTAACTGGATGATTTCTACTTTTTAAAAATTTTGCTCGTTTTAATTCTTGCTTGTTTCACTGGGATCCATATCCCACTGAAACATAAATACCATAAGAGAAGACATCATATCTTTCTTGCACAATTGCATCCCCAATGCCCAGAAATCGTATGTTGAATGAATTAATGAATGAATGAGTTGCTGAGTGAAAACTTGTGAACCATCACAGTAGAAGGCTAGAAGGAGAGGTGATGCCCTCGTAGAAAGCAGAGATCCTTGGCCAGTGCTGACAAACACCTCAGGTTGCCAGTCTGAAAGGTAAGATATGAGTGGTCAAATTCAAAAGACTTCTTGAGCTGCCACAGGATAAGGACTCTTAAAAGGGATGCTTTGACCAAAGTCTCCTGAGATTCCCTCAGTTTAAGAAGTAGACTGGGATTGTCTAAGAATTGCAAACAGAAAACCCTTGGAGGCTATTAAACCTCCATGTTACACATTTCAATTTAAAGTGATGATGTTTAATTTTAGCAAGTCTCTAAGAAACTTTAACTCTTGAGATAAAAGACCCAGCTGAGCTAAAACATGGAGAAAATATATCACACTCCAGACCACAGAGGGAAGCAGAATTCTCAAAGTCATAGGGAAGAATAGTTGAACAACACACAACAGGATAGGAAAGTTCAAATCATGAAAGAACCAAGGGAAAATGAAAATGCTAATAAACAGTCAAACACCCTAAACTGGGCTCTCAATGACTCCCAAATGCACCTAATTCAGCTTCCAATTAACAAAGGGGAAACAGATGGAACAATTTACGTCTTGAAGTGCAAACAACTTTTTATGAATTATATCTCTTCCATTTAGGATTCAAGTCTGAGATATTTCACATCCTTAAACAGAATCTGTTCTATGGATAACTGTCAAAATATAACATCAATTATGTACTCTGAGGTATTATGGGTGCTGCTTTTCATTACATGATTTTAGACCCAGTGATTTTTAAGGTTCTTATTGCTGACTTAACAGTTCATGCTCTTTACCACATTGGAAATGGGAGAGTTATTCCTTGCAATTCTTGATGTGCCAGCCTCTGGTAGCTTGTCTCATCTTTCATATATGATATGTTAAATTAAGCTGAGAAACTAGACAACTTAGTTCTAATAAGTATATAAAACACAAAATTAAGTAGTCTCAGAATAAAAGCATAAGGAAGTCTCATTTCAGCTTCTAGGGCTTGGATTCTCAGCATTTTCCTTGTTCAGATCATTTTGATTTTCTGCTACAGTTTGCATAATTAAAGTTGACCATAATTAAAGTAACACATAGAGGTGTAACTCTATCAAGATTTGAAGAAAGAACCAAAAAGGAAGGAGTTTTATGCCTGGGAGAAAGATACCTGGGCTGTATAGAATTTCTCATGATTGTGGGAAGTTGAACCTATCCTTATTATCAATTAACATTAAAACTCTTTTGATGATGTTTTGTTGTATATGAGACACAAATCACAGGAGTAGCCAGTGCCCTTGCACTTGAGTCATTAGACCCACCACTGGCCAGCTAACTCAGCATCCAACCCCATGAAAATGGCTTCTGTATGAGGAGTACCATAGCACATCTTGGCATATCATTGTTTTCGTTTAAAAATTAAATAATAACAATGAAAAACAAAATCATTTTAGTGGTTGCTATTTTCTTCAGAATAAAATCAAATGTCTTAGTATATTACAGTATTTAAACACCTGAGGTCATGGTTGGATTCCAGTCTACCTTCTCATGTACCCGCATCACTTCTTTTTTTGACAAATAGCAAAATCCACCTACACTCACATTAGACTAAGCTGTGTCCTCCCAGGTACACAGCTTTTCCATTTCTGCTTCCCAGGCTTTCCTCCATTTCAGCAACTCTACATCTCACATATTCCTCTGGGCTCACGAACCTCCTCCCCGACCTGCATTTCCCTGATACATGATCTGTCCCTCTAATATAAAACATATCTCTCTTCACCTTATAGTACTCAGGACTCCTCTGTCCTATTAGATTTTAGGATCCCCAAGAGTACAATATGAACCATATTCCTTTTGACATCACCCCCAGGTTCTTGACCCACAGCAGACACTCAATAAGTATGTACTGAAAGAATGATTGAGGCAAGGAGAGGGTCTGATATGGCTCATTTCTATCTAAGAAAAGCTGAAGATACTATTTTTAAAATCCTCTTAAAAGGGAAGGCAGGAAAAGCATAAGGTGAGCCTGAGACATCTTCTTGTGCCAGAAAACAAAGAAGGATTCCTTGACTAGAAGGGACTGTCAAAAGGACACAAGTGTCATCACAAAGAGGCTCCCTTTTGGCAAATATGAGAAATATAAGCACTACAAAGAAGAATTATTGTAAGTGATTGTTGTATACTGAATAAATAAAAATCAGTTAGTCCACAATTATACTTAAAAGAGAAAAAAACATGCCACCATTGAGGGTGACTATTACATTAACTCCTTACCCCCAAAATTGGTAAATGAGAAAAACATTTCACTTGCTTTTTAAAAGAGGAACTATAGCTCATCTGATGTTGATAAGAGAAAGTCCATAGGAAAAACTGCCAAGTAAAAATGTGGAAGAAATAATAGAATTAGCAAATCATCATTTTACAACCCCTAAAGAAATAATTGATTCCAGCAAGAATCATCAATATATTATAAATACATTGATCTTAAGTAAGTATTTGATGGAAAACTGAACATTCACACAATACCCAAGCATTATTCTACAGATTACCGGCTAATTATAAAGGAAATCTTGTCTATAGAAAAAGGTACTCTGTCTGGTCATCAGCAAATTAGCATCACAAACAGCGGATAGCCTGGCATGATGGGATGCCATTTGAAGTACACATGCCAAAAATGTTTAATCTGAATCCAAACAAGCCTCTGGACCAAATTTCTAGTTTATAGGAAATAGTGAGTAGAGAAAAAAGTTAAGATACACCACAAGGAAACAATCAAACAAATCTAGAACATGAAACATTCCTATGATTCACCTGGCTTCTTCAGACTGGTATTTAACAACTGCGAGGACCTCAGTTTGAGTGAAGTTCTAAGATAGAATGAAATGTGTCAGAATAAAAGACGACAGTGAGAAATGAAGTCATCTTTTGTATTGGCAATCTGCTACTTCACACCTTGAGAATCAGTCCTAAGAGAGAATTGTATTTTTTAAAAACGACAAACATTTTACTATTAGTCAGAATCCCACACCCAAAATGAACCTCTCTACCATTTTACAGGACATTTAAAAAGAACTATAAAATTTTATATTGTACATAATTAGATATTTATATTTTATAGTTTCATTCCAAATAATCTATTATACTATGAGACAAGTATTGATTTTGTCCTCTTATTTGCAACAGTATGCAAATTAACAGACTAATTGGATGTGGTAATCCTGGGTTAACTTACTTCAGTTCACTGTTCACTGAATACCTAGATAAATCCTTAAATCATCATTGAGAATAAAATTCTGCTTGGTGAGGAATCACTTGGGAATAGGATATTGATACTTTGATAATAAATTACATTTATACTTTTATGGCTTGTGATTTCATATATATTCTCTCACTTGATAATCCTAACAACCTTGTGCTATGCACAGGTAGATGTTATTATCCCCACTTAGCAGATGCAGAAGCCAGAGATCAAATAAATTAGCTTGTCCAAAGTCACACAGCTAATGAGAAGAGCCAGGGGTTTCTGGCTCCAGTGCTTTTCTACTAACCATTCTAGGTATTCTCTCTAACCAGTAGTACTGAGACCACAATTTCCAGTCTCTAGCTAGCCCCTGGCTGAGGCTGTCAGCACAGACATAGAGAACTAAAAGAGCCTGGGTATGACATCAAGTCTACTGAGTAAGGTATGCACATTGGTCACTTTCTGCAAGGCCTAATGTACTTTGTCTTATGAATCTTGGACTCAATCAAAACTCTCTGTTCCCACTGCCTCCAAGAATGACACTGATTCTGCACCTTTGGTGGTATGCACCACAATGCGTTCCTTGTCTGCACACTCTGATTACCTGGCCCTGTTTTAGCTTACCATGCAACCACTTTGTCACACCTTCCCTGTAAATGTCCAGAGTGTGGTAAGCAATGAAGCCTCATTGTGAGAATTTTTCCTTTCCAATTCTGATTGCTAGTTCCCAATCAGCAGCATGGGATAATTATTATTATATAATTATCATGATACATTGATGTGATAGGGGGTCCTGTAGTAATTTAGAAATTTAGGGCTGGAGTTGCCGCACATGTGGAGCCCATGGCTTCTCTACATTTTGACTTCCTACTATTCCTTTCTGGAGACACTATCCCTGTTCTCTCTGACCTCCTTTCTGCCCATTTGCCACTATTTCGCTACTTTCCCAAAATGAAATGTTACTCTCTCTGTGGTGAATCTTGAAAGATAGAGAGGTTATGAAAACTTAGGTGATCCTAGTGAGAAAGCAGGAGAGTGAGCAATGAGATACAGACAGGCAAGGACAAATGGCTGGAATTGGGGAAGGCGGGGAAGAAAAAATATAGAGCTAGAAATAGCCAAAAAGCTTTTAAAATTTCATCCAGGTCCCAGAAAAGTCATAAGATAGTAAATTAAAAAACAGGAATGGTGAATTGAGTTGTTAAATACTCCACTTCCCTCATCCCAGTTTAATTAGCATTTCCATATTCTCTATGAACATCTAACCTTTATATATACTCTCAGAATCTCAGGTTTTAAATAGTATTTATGAATCAAGTATCTTTCTAAAGTAGATTCCAGGTTCAGATAGGCCTCACAAAATCCTTTAAAAAATTTGTTCTTATTTAGAACTTGAAGATAAAACAAATGAATGTTCATAATCTATTTGGCTAGGCTATAAAGTCACTTCTTTTCAGAATTCCCTCAAATTCCTTAACTAGAATTTATTGTTCTGACCAACTTCTTCCTCCCAACAACGAACACATTGAAGTTTCTTTCCAGGCTTTTTGAGTGATTGCCCACAATTAGGAATAACCCAGCATACCCATTAGGTTGTCACTTCCTACCAGATGTTTTCCAGCTGTTCTCAATGTCTTTTTGCTAATGCTCTGCCATCTGCTACCTTAATGGTGGCACAATGGGGAATGGATGCTTTGGTGACTTTGCTCTTCAAGTTATAAAGACCTGGCCCATTGCCTCGTCCTGGCAAAGTCTGATATGCACATTTGTGACATTTCTCCAACTAGTTGTTGCATTTATTCCATCTACTAACCAATATTAAACGAGGTTGTAACATGAAATATGTGAGCTCTCACTATTAAATCTAAATCTGCATCACTCTTCATTAATGGACACATTCACATCTTATTTCCAGCCATCATAGGTTCTGCCATCACAACAACAGCTGACATCTTCTTGCCCAATCAATACAATTCCCTTCTACCTTTCTTTTCATTTTTGTAACCAGCATGCCAATAGCACATCAGTATAGGAAGCAGTTATGTGTCTTTTGTGTCACCTTGTCAGTTACCCCTTACACATGGAAATCTTATGTTTGTTTGATATTCTCTACACCTGAATGAAGACAAATCTTAGCCCTCTGAGATTGATAGTGAGTTATCAGAGTCAAAGTCTGCCAAAGCACAGCAGTTATCAATGCAGATTTGCGGGGACTGTAAATCAGTGTGTAATCTATTTGTATATACTTATTGAGGAGATTATTGCTCCCTTCAATTATGGAAACTATTTTTCTGAAACCATCATTATACTACATGTCAAAAAGGTTAGTACCTTTAGCTCATAATCCCTTCCAAAGGCCCAATGGGAATGGTTGTTATTGGGACTTTGACAAACATAACAATAAGTTCGGGAAAACTAATGTCCATACTAATTACAATGTACTTGTCTCCAGTAATCTATATTTTTAATTAATTATTTCGAGATTTGAGCTGTTACCACATGATAACTCCATGTCTTATATTCTAAAATAACACCATTCTTTGATGGCTCTCTTAAAGGGGCAGCTTATTTAAAGTATTTGTGCTTACGGTCACAAGTCAGATCTGCTTGCACTAGGGTCAAATTACAAATCTAGGACAAAAGAGGATGTTAGCATCATCCCTGCCAGCACAAAAACATGTTCTTTTGTCTCATAATACTGACTATTTTAACTTGAACAGGTACCTTCTTCCCCATTCCCACTTATATTTAACAGAAATTAATGAAAACATCAATCTTTTATTTGATAAAGCAGTAACATCTCAAACAGCAACTTCATGTTTTACTTGGAGCAGCCATAAGTGTAGCAACAGTGTAATCACCACGTTTTAAAAGTTCACTCACATCCATTTTAGTCAATAAATGTATTTGCTGGTTTTACATACACTTAAAGAGTATGTTCAGCTTACAAAACATGCTAGTGTCTTGTCCAATATGCTGGTCTTTGCAAGTGCTAAAGACAAGGAGCTTCTAATTAGCAAAGGACACACATTCTAACAACTAACTATAATACAAAACAGAGTAATATAAAATAAATAAGAACAACAAACTGAAGCTCTGGTAGTTGGTTGAGCACTGGAAAACACTTAACGGAAGAGGTGGTGTTTTAACCGGGTCTTGGTGGGTAAAAAGAATTTTGGACAGTAAACAAGAAAGAAAGAAATATAGCTGGGCTTTTTTTTTTTAAAGGAAGACTTTCTAAATGAACCTACCAAACTCCACTGTGCTTCATATAATCACTGATATTTTGCACCCCTATGAGTGTTATTTAAGTTTTCAATGCAGTTAATTGAAACCCTACTAGATGCAAATCAAAAGTTTCAGCCTTAATTGAGATATTTTGAAAATTGAACCCATTGCTTCAGGCAGGTGCTACATGAGATTCCATTAATATAGGTAATTAACATTAGCCTCTGCTTTAATTAACATGCATACTTTAATTAGCAAAGCATTAACCAACATTAAAAAATCTGATCTTCATGCATCACAAAAAACTGCTAAGTTATGACTAGTATGTTATTTTTCTCCAAGGTTATAAATCACAAAACAGTGATCACTTCTAAAGTACACATCAAATTTAAAATATTAAACAGGGAGAGATGTACAATATGAGTGAAATCATCATCAAAATAAAAAAGAATGCTCTTTAAAGCTTTCACATTTTAAACAGGAGTTACATTATAATCTCTCAACAATCATTTGGAAGGCAGGAGACTTTTGGCTTGAAAAATCCCCACAGACTATCACCTTCCTTATATGTAATAAATCAGTGACTATACTAGAGTAGCATTATCTATGTGACCATCTACCTCCTAACCTTTTCTTATCCTTTTCAGGGATCAAAGAAAGTACCAGTTATTGAAGATATTTAATACCTGAGGTCTCAGACTAGCATAAACTTCACTTTTAAAACAATCTATGTTGCTTTGTTTTGTGTTTAAGATGCAAATGTGTTACACTAGTTCTTTATTATCAATCTATCATGAGTGGGACCACCAACAATTAAATATGCCTTTTTAAAATACAAAATTGGCTTTCATGTTCTTTCCTTACTGTCATAATTAGATGTGCCAACTTTCAAATCCTGCTCATATGCTGTATAGTTTTTTTTATTACTTTAATGAAAACAGCATCATCATTATATGGAATAGAAGTACTGTAGAAATGGATCCATGTAGCAGATCATTGTATTCTTTTATCCCAAAATATGATAAAATTATGGTAAAAAATAGCAAGCTTTTAAAAACATACGTACATTCAGAGAAAAGGTAAGCATATCCTGATTAAGCATTAAGAAAAATAATCATCATATTGCAGATAGATCAAAATTAAAAACAACAAAGTCTCCAGGCTAAGCCCAAACTGGATAGAAGGCAGTGTTGTAGACACAGAGAAATCTGAAAGACTACGACAAAAAATGTCCTGGATCTCATGAGCTTTCATTTAAATCTAAACTGAAAATCCCAAAAATAGGTCCATTGTGGTAAATGTTGGTGCAATGAGAGAAAAAGAGCTAGGGAGCAGCACGCACTGATTTGTAGGATGATTTGCTGCTTTAAGCTGTTACTAACATTGGAATTGTTTGCTTCCATTGACTCTAAGGAGTGTGGGGCTTCACTTCTCTGGTTCCTGCCACTGGCTATTTCATCACAGCCACTACAGGGTCAACATGAGTCAGCATCTTCTCTGTACTCCTTTTCAATTAACAGACTGGGAAATGAATTTTTCTTGGGTTTGCAAAGCCATTCCCCAGGTTACAGTGATTTTCTTGGGCCCTTTTCCCTATGTCAAATCAGAGCCTGGGCTCCCAGGAGACCATGCAGGATCTGGCCATTTTTCTGGATCTGTGCTGAGGGCAGTACCCTGTAAATAGGTACAAGGACACCTTTCAATTCTGTTTAAGTGAATTTGAGGAGTCTTTATCAAATTCTGCCCCTATTCTATAAGCTGTATTATGACAAAATTCCATATATTAGATTGCTATATGTCAGTACTATCTATGCTCTGCTAATTAAATTTACTTGGGCTTTCACCCAGGAAAGGTAAAATACAAGCAGGATAAACCGAGAGAAGCATATTTCCACCCAGGGCTTTAAGAAGCACAGGACCCTGCTTTACCTGCTTTGTGTGACAAACCCTTACAAACATCCTTGTGGTAGGTTTTAAGTTCATAGGACCTTCCTTAGAGAAGTCCCTCAAAGATGAAGGATTAGACCAATAGCATCAACCACTGAGCCATTTACTTAATTGCATATAAACACTGAGGCATTTACTTAACTGTCAATATTATTTAAGACAATTGTCTATGAGTAAGAGATTATACTAAACTTTGTATTCCCCTTCCTCCTAGGGCAATGTTTCTCAGAAAGTAGTCCTCAGATTACCAGCTTCAGAATCAGCTGGTGGGCTCACTAAAATGCAGATTCGCAGGCCCAGTGAGGACTGAATAAATCTGAGTTTCCCAGGTGAGTCAGTTTTGACTGGCACTCCTAGGTGATGTTTACTCAGAGTAAATCTCGAGAACTGCTAAGAAAGAGAGAAATCATTGTCTTCTATTTCTCATACTACAGGCAGTGGTGATGAAAGTGAGAAAAATATTCAGTACCTAATCTCACAACCTCTTTACAGATTAATGTGGGAGAAGAAAATAGGTTTTGTTGGGACAAAGCTTTCATTAAATAGAGTCACCTTTGATAATTAACAAAATTTGATGGGCAGATAATAAAAGTCACATAAAAGAGAAAGATTTATGTTTATGTTTAATATATTTTTATAGTCATACCTGCTATAAATATTGCTTCATGAATGCATTTTAAGCAAGAGATTTTCCAAATACATTTATTTTTTAAAAATCCAAATTAGCTATGTTGGTATTCTACTTTTAACACTTACTTCATCATTAGATGGCTAGATATTTATTATGCTTCATGTCAACCAACTCCGACTTTCACTGAAATATCTAGACGAGAGGTATTTATCTTGAGAAAAACAGACAGATTTATCTCTCAGGAGAGGCAGATTTTACACTGATTTTCTTTAGATTTCTGATTCTATTCCATATGCCATGATCACTATAAATCTGGGACAATATGGTCCAGGCCACCTACATACAAAAGAGTTAGATTGCAAGAAATGCTTTTCCCAGTCTGACCCCAATCTCCTTTTAAAATTTTCTCTCGTATTACTTTTTACATAACCTCCTTCCCCAGGCAATTTGTCTATTTATCACTGACTCCCAAATAGAAAGGCTTCCTACCCCTGAGATTTTGCAAATACTTCTTTTGCATAAAACACTTTATCTAATCTGCTCTCTTACTTAGATGAAACCAAAAAGTCTTCTAAGGGCCAATACAAACAACTCTTTCATTTCCTCAATTCTACATCTCTATTAATCCACTGTGTATCACTGACCACCTTGCATTGGCAAAGTTCTATCTGTTCAGTCTTAGCTTCCTAACTAAATTATGAGTTTCTTAAAGTTAAGAAGACCCTGCCTTACACATCAGAGTTACTTGAAGACTCGACCTCAACATTTAAAAAGATTTACTAAGAGATCCAATAATAAATTGTTCAAATATACTATATGGTTTAACCCCTAGCATTAGTTACACTTAACATCTTTCATCTACACTCTAGTGGAGAAACCACACCCAGTTTCAAAGAGTTTACTGGAGTCATCAAGGTATAAGGAAAATAACAGAATGTTAATTACTCATTCAAGTATTTAAGTAAGTAATTACTCACTTAAATAACAGAATGTTAATTAAGGTAAGTAGGGCCTTTATACCTTAATTCAAATAAAATTCATTTCTGTGGTGAAACAGTAATTCTCTGCCAGTCAACTGTTTCCTAATCTGCTGCATATTCACGCTTTTCCTGATAGTCAATATTTTTAGTTCATTAATCAATTTTACTCATTAGTATCTTATTCTTATTTGATGAACTTTTCTGAAATTAACTTTTCAGTTGGGATTTCCTCATGAAAATATTTTACGACCCAAAAATTATCTAATAAACAAGACTATGGTTGCAAATTCTGCAAACATTATTTTGTGAATTTATAGAAGTCCTTAAAGCATGATTATTTTTGTATCCTTTATATATTGTATAAAAATAGCTCCTTTGTAATACATTTTTTTTTCTCTTCCCAAGACAGGGTCTCACTTTGTCACCCAGGCTGGAGTGCAGTGGTGCAATCATAGATCACTACATCCTCAATCTTCCAGGCTCAAGCTTTCCTCCTGCCTCAGCCTTCTGAGTAGCTGGGACTACAGGCATGTGCTACCATGCCCAGATATTATTTTTTTTAATTTTTAGTAGAGACAAGGTCATGCCATGCTTCCAGGCTGGTCTTGAACTCCTGAGCTCAAGCAATCCCCTGCCTCGGCCTCTGAAACCATGCTGGGATTGCAGGCCTCAGCCAGCTGGCTCAGTCCATAATATTTCTAATTGTGTACAAGGTATCTTTTAAAAAGACTATCAGTCTGGTATATTTCACTCTACCTAATTAATTCACAGAATTGTGTGTTTTGTTTTGATTTAATTGGTTTGTTGCATTTGTGATTGGGTTCTTTCAATATATTTTCCCACAGAGAAGAACATTTTCATTTTAGTCAATGCCATTTCATTCCATGACAGAACATCCCTAGGGTAGCCCTCAGGGTATGAGAAATATTCTACGGGACTGTGTCAGAAAAACAGACCCAGAGTGTCAGTGGTGCAGGCTTCAGAGTCCAATTCTTGTGAATCTAGAGTTTGTAATGGCTTCACAAAGCTCCCCCAGCCATAAAACAACATACCAATATTAAATTGAGTATGACATTTTTTGAAAGAAGAAATCACACAGCAGATATATAGCTGCTAAAAATCACAGGCATTTTATAGGGCAAAGTCTGATTTTTAATAAAGATCTAAAACCATGACTTTAAGTTTGAGTAATTAGTTAAGAGTTTAAGGTACAATGGTTTCAAATTAGACTTGTACACATGGCAGAAGAACCCAAATGGCCCAAGGAATGGACCTTCTGATTTGCTACTATGAATCTGTACAGGTTTTTAATAGACAAAAACTTGGAAAGTGCCACTCATTCAACTTACAAGAATGTAAAATGATGGAAATCAATTATTGTTTTTCTGTTGAACTCAAATTATGACTATAAATAAAAATGAGGGAATATTTTATTTGCTCTAGTTTTACTAACACAGAGCAGAGAAAGCAAATGAACAAATACAAATATATTACTTAATACTTCTCGATTTCATTATATTCTTCAATACAATTATTATTATTCCCTTATTATAGATAAGAAAATTGATTACGAACTGTATTAGGCAATTCTTGCATTGCTGTAAATACTTAAGACTGGGTAATTTATAAGAAAAGAGGATTAATTGGCTCATGGTTCTGCAGACTTTACAGAAACCATGGAGCTCAGCTTCTAAGGAGGCCTCAGGAAACTTACAGTCATGGTGGAAGATGAAGGGGGAGCAAATGGAGAATGAAGGAGCAAGTGAGAGAGTGGGGGGAGGGGAGGTGCCACATACTTTTAAATGACCAGAAAGTGATTTCATGAGAAATCACTATCAGAAAGACAGCATCAAGCCATGAGGGATCCAATCCCATAATCTAAACACCTCCTACCAGGCTCTACCTTCAGCATCCATGATTACAATTCAACATGATATTTGGGTGGGGTTCAAATCTCACAAACATATATATCCAAACTATATCACAAAAGTTATTTATTAAAAAATAAAACCATAAGGAGAAAAAATGGTCAAACATAGTAGCTAAAAATTTGATGATAGAATACTTAAACTGAGGCTAAACATATGCCTATTCATTGTGACTCTTCCACACTTTAAATGTTTTGATATGCAAAATTGTCTCTGGCAGTAAATCAGTGATGGGTTTATTTATCTTTATTTTTATTTAATTTTATTTGAGACAGGGTCTCACTCTATCACCCAGGCTGGAGTGTAGTGGCGCAGTCACAGTTCACTGTAGCCTCAACCTCTTGGCCTCAAGTGACCCTCCCACCTCAGCCTCCTGAGTAGCTGGGATTACAGGCATGTGCCACCATGCCCAGCTAATTTTTAAATTGTTTTGTAGAGACAGGGTCTCCCTATGTTGCCTAGGCTGGTTTCAACGCCTGGTTGCAAGCTTTCCTCCCACACTGGCCTCCCAAAGTATTGGGATTATACGCATGAGCCACTGCGCCCCTCTAGTGATGGACATTTTAGAGATGTGCATTCAGAAAGAGGAATGGGAAGAAAATTACTCAGGAGAAAGGTGAACAAGTTTAGTGGATAGCGGTGGAGCTGTAGCTTGAATAGAGAGTAGAGTCTTCTTGACTGGAAATGAAAAATTAATTTGGTGTGATATTTGGTAGTATCTTTAAAGAAAATGCAAAATATATTTGATTTAATCCAACATGATTACAATGCATGGAATTTCCTTGTAAGAAATATTGTGCTTTTATAAAGATCAGAAGGCAAAAGAATGCTTTAAAATAATCCAACTCCCTGATATTCTGGGTTTCTAAGAAGGGGAAGGAAAATTGGGTAAGAGTCAGGTGGAGTAATCTAGACATATATAGATAAGGGCCTAGGCTCCTTAGCCAGATGGGGAAATAGAAAAACATGATCCCAAGAGGCTTTGTCAAGGAAGATGCAGCAGTTCTTGGTGGCTGATGGCTCCCATTTAGGAATTAAGAGAGAGAAGAACAGTGAAATTTATTTTCAGCTTCTATTGCTAAGGAGCCTGGCACATTGACGGATACAATGACAGGAAAGGCAGAATAAAAAGAAGTGGTAAACTTAATTATTATGGAAATTTTTTAGGTGACAACAGTATTTAGAACTAGCAGTATACTGGAGTCAACTGAAAATGGAACCATAGCATGCAAAGTAGGTGGAGACTAAACCATAGATGTAGACCTGTACACCATTGCCTATAGTGGTGGCTAAAATCATCCTAAATGATAAGATTCCTAACGGAATAACACATACTCTACAAAGAAGAACAGATGGTCTAGAATCCACAGTCAAAAGGTGGCAGGAAAAAGAGTACTCAATAAAAAATGAGTGTAAGATGTAAGGGGAAAAGATGTAAAAAGAATTGCAATGATTTACTGTTAATAATCTCAACAGTAAGTGGATGTTCTACAATACATGGAGGTACAAGTAATCCTTGCCATGGTTTGAATGATGGTGGCCCCTTCAAATTCATGCTGAAACTTACTCCCTGATGCAACAGTATTAAAAAGTGTGGCCTTAGGGAGGTGATTAATTCATGAGGGCTTCACATTCTTATAAAAAGACTCAAGGCTGAAGGGAGTGTGCTCTTGCTTTTCCATTCCTTCTGCCATGTGAGCACACAGAGTTCACCCTCTCTGGAGGACGTAGCAAACCAGGCACCATCTTGGAAGTGAAGACTGGACCCTCATCAGACCCCAAACCTGCCAATGTCTTGATCTTGGTCTTTACTTCTCAGCTTCCAGATTGTGAGAAAATAAACATATGTTCTTTATAAACTACTGTCTCAGGTATGTTGTTATAGTAAAACAAGCAACTAATACAACCCCAC
The DNA here is from genome assembly GCF_049354715.1 of Callithrix jacchus. NCBI lineage: Eukaryota > Metazoa > Chordata > Mammalia > Primates > Cebidae > Callithrix > Callithrix jacchus. The sequence continues at coordinate 67,131,748 of NC_133509.1, read as the reverse complement.
ATAGCATAGACTACACTATCTGCAAAAATTAGACACTCTGCTACCACCATAGTGATAAAGAGCCATTCAAACAATTTAGGAGAGTGATGAACACATCAGACCTATGATTCTTGGCTGCTGTGATACTATAATAATCATGTCCCCCTTGCTTAAAAACTAGAAAGTGGCAGAAGGCAGATATTGCATAGTTTATAAGCGTGGGTCAGTGGGTACTCAAGATGGGAGCCATTAAAATATATGTTAAAGGCAAAGAGGCCTGGGCAAATCCCTATGACTCGTCAGTATGAAGAGCACCAAATAACCTATACAAGTGCCAAGGCGCTCTGATTCTTGCAGCACCATCTCTAGTTGTTTCTCTGAATTTCAATCAAAGATGGAATAATTAGGTATCATGGATACTTCTTTCCTTCATATGTTTTACCTTAGGGCTTAAAAGAAGCAAATTTTATAATCCTCTTTGGTAAGTGACAAGGATTACATTTATAAAAATATAAAATAGAGTAAATAGAGTTATCAGAACTAACCAGCCTAAACTAGTCTTTTAAATAGGTTTTGTTACTTTCTCAAAGTATTAAAAATCTATGCACAGGGTACATGAATGCAAAACAGTGAACAATGCTGCTTTCGTTATTATTCCATCTTCTTGGGGAACCCTGGTCCAGTTACTATACATTTGAGCTGGTCATTGATTTACTTTTCTTGTTTAGGTGACATGAATTTTTATAAATTAATGGTATTTATTTTTTAATTTTCATTTATTTATTTATTTTTAAACAGAGTCTCGCTCTGTCGCTGGAGTGCAGTGGGGTGACGTTGACTCACTACAACTTCCACCTCCCAGGTCAAGCAATTCTCCTGTCTCAGCCTCCCAAGTACTTGGGATTACAGGCACATACCACCACACCCAGCTAATTTTTGTACTTTTAGTAGAAATGAGGTTTCACCATATTGGCCAGGCTGGTATTGAACTCCTGGCCTCAAGCAATCCACTCACCCTGGCCTCCCAAAATTCTGAGATTACAGGTGTGAGCCACTGTGCCCAGCTGTATTTAGCATCTAGAAATTAGAATGCCACACTGGTATGGCTGAAAGACAAACTATTGTGATGTATGTTGGGCTTCTTGCATGGTACACAGCTATGGTGTATTAGGGGGAAGTAACACAGGGTAAAACTGGATATCATTGTTTGCTTTACCCACTACTTCAGTGGTTAGGGAGCTTCGTTTTAGAAAGCAAAACTAGAAGCCAAAACAAGTTATCTTTTTTATCTCTGAAATGTATAGGTATGAGACAAACTCAAATCTACATAGCTAAAATAAAAATCCAAACCCTAGATAATTAGTTCAACATCATTACTGGGGAAAGGAAGAACAAGAGCCCTTTTCAGGCTCTGTTTAAAAAAGTGATCTATATAAAATATGAGCAGTGTGTGCTGCTTAGAGAAACCCATCAAAGACAAGGAACTTTCCTCTACAACACAATCTTTGTGCCTTCTCATTTATTAAACTGACTTAAAATCATTTACCAAACCAATTTGCAAAGCTAGCTTAGTGACCAACCAGCTCTTACTTTTTTATATTGTTCTTATGAAATGCAGTTTACTTCAAAAAAGGGGCTATATAAAATTAACCATAAATTGTGTAAAGTGATTTGTTTATTGTTGCATATTTGTTTTATGTTTGCATCCTAAATTTACAGACTAAAACTTCTATTTTATTAATTCATATTTATAAAAAAAGAAACAATTCATAAGATTTACAGTAAGAAAAAAAGATGTTGATTTAACTTTATAAGTGATAAACACAAAATAACAAAATTACATTGAAGTGTATTGTAACTTTTCACTTTATGTCTTAGAAATACAAAGAAATTTCTAGAAATTTAATAAAAACTTTGTAGCACAATTAAATGTAAAGTAAGTTTTAACATGCATTTCTCCTGCCAATCGGCATACATAATAGAAAAATGGTAGAGAATAGGTTAAACAGTCTAAAAGGATTTTAACCTTAAATTTGACAGAAGTTAAATGGCTGTGACATTGGGTTCTTCTGCTTTATTCCAGCTAGTAATCCACCCTCAAAGTTCCTGTCAGGTAAATGACCTTGTATTTCATTAACTGATAATTAAATGGATTTATTCCACTAACGGTTTTAATTAAAATGCTAGAAATATTGATTACCCCTCTCATCCTTATTCCCCCAGATGAAAAAAAGGTTTTAGGAATGTTTATTTAGAGAAGACAGAGAATTAAATTAGATTGAATCTCTATGAGACCCGAAGACTGGTTCTTTCATTTCTGCTGCTCAAGCAGAAAAAGGTTTCAATTTTTTGATGTTTGATTAATTATTTTGAAATCCATTTATGCTTACCTTGGTGTTTAATTAAAAATGTCATTTTTAGCATAATTAAATTGGCTATCTGTGGAAGACTAACTTCAAACTTATATTTTAAAAATGCAATGCCTTTTTTTTGGTAAAAGAAACTTTTTAGTTATTTGCTTTTTCAGTAGAGGTACCGCCTCATGAATGAAAAACTAAGGCGAGCTAGAGCTTAATTGGATTTCCTACATTTGAATATTAGGCCACGTATGCTTATAACTAGTCTAAGTTTATTTGGCTGTGCTCTTTAATCTATTAGTGATTCATTCATCCTAACAAACACAGAGTATGCTTTTCCAAGTGTGTTGGATTTCATAGTGTTTACACTGACAAAATGTACCTCATAAAAGCTGTCTTGAGCATGCCTGGGTGCTTTTCTACAGCCCTGATTCAAGTAAGCTAAGATACAGTTTCTACTGTCAGTACTGTCAAAGCACATCTAGGCAATTGGAAACCATTCTCACCAAACTTCGGAGTTGATAATGACAGAGTGAGAAGTGTAATAAGCAAGAAAGGAAGACCCAATCCTTCTTGCTTAAGGTGCTTTACCAAAAGGAATGCCCTCCTTTGTGATCACCAAAAAAGGCAATTCTGAAAATGATCACCACTATTATTAACAAAGTAGTGCTAAAATACTAATTTTTATATAGGCAAATTGTAATTCACAAGGAAGCTACAACCTGAGAGATAGCAAATAGAAACAGAACATTACTCAAGAATGAGATATTTTATTGTAATTTTTAAACAAATCTAGCTCAAATAAACATTCTTCTAAAATATCTGTTTTTTAAACAATTCCTTCTAAATTCTCCTCCAGCTAAGTGTGGGACTTAATGCATAGCTGTAACTTGCTGAGGTCACGGAAATGAGAACACATGCAATTCTCATGCTTAGGACTACTGAGGCCACGAGAACTCACAGTGTCCTTTTGCATTACTTTAAACAGAAAGACAATTAAGGGAATTACACTGATCTAAAGACTCTTGATAAAGCCTTATTTTGGTACACTTCCCTATAGCACATTTGCCTTTTTTTTATATTGCTTAATGGTATACCTTTTTAGGGTATATTCTTGTGATGGAGAAAAGCAAGTATAGTCATGCTGACTATATGATACTTTGAATTGTTTCAGAAGGGTTACTGATTATGTTTGTGCTCTGAATAACAAGGCGTATTTCACAGAGTCGGGCAGACTAGCATCATAGTGGCCTAATGTCCCATACACATGAAGTCCTGTGTTTCAATTGCTACAAAGAATAGTAACTTAGCACTCATGTGGTACCAATACCCGTTGCCTAGATTTTAGCAGTCTAATTTCAACATTGTGAATTTTTAAAAAAGACTTAGAAATCATTGGTGCATCTTTATCCTGTCTTATTAATTATCAGAAGAAAACTTTGGCCAAAGCTTTTGCCAGATAGCGGCACTTAAAAACTGAAGATGCCACTTAAATTCTGCTCAGTCTTCCTACTAAAAGATAAGGAAAAAAGACTGGACATATTCAGCAGCAAAAAGAAGACTGCAAAAAGTGAAAGAGAAGAATTCTCTGCTCTTATTTTCTTACCAGTAAAAGGAAACAGACTTGGTCATACACCTCAGTTTTCTGATCTACCAAATGGAAACAATGCCTAACAATTTTCTAGCTCTAAAAGCACTGGCATTTGCAGATCTGAAGATCAATGAATACTATTTCCAAAATGATAACTGCATCAGAGGTTCAAATTTGCACAAAACAAAGACTCAGAGATAAGGGATGTTGACTTGAGCTAATAAACACTTGGAAAATGTCACATTTAATTTTTATAATATTATATGAAGCAGGGTTTTTCATAATACCTACTATTCCTGTATATAAACAGCATACATTTGTCAAGATTACTAATGGTTCTATCATAAATTTACTTTCTTAACTATTGTTTTGGGATATAGTGACATGGTGTGCCCTCAAATACATATGGTACTGCTTTCAAGGTATCAAAATAGTTGTAGTGCCTTTCTATGAACTTTAAGAAATTACCAAGATTAGTAACTTTATTTTTAACACAGATATATGACATATTTTAACTTGTCTATATATAAAAGTAGAGCTGTTAACAATTGCAGCTTTCCTCAAGTATGCCATGAATCATTGTATTCCTTTTCCCTTTTTTCATGCACCATTGCCACTATCTTACCTTCAGCAGTTTTGCTAGATTTCAGTGAAGATGGAACTAGAGGGCACACATTAGAATTTTATATCAGTTCAAGAAGGGGAGAAAAGAAAGACATATGAAGGCAGAATGACATTCATTGAAGGTTCCCTAGGGAAGATAACACATGTTTTTGTCTCTCACCTGCTAGGCATGCTAAATCAGTGCAATGATAAGCTAATTTATGAAATATATTTCATTGAAACCTGGACATCTTTACTGTTGCTAGTTGAGCCATTAGAATTTCAGAAATAATGGAAGCCTAATTTTTAAAACATAAAAGACTTAAATTTTCTTATATAATGCTGTGGTAGATCTTGCATGCAGCTTTAGATTTCTAACTAAAATAATTGTTACTACACAGTTGCTTAGCCTAAACTCAGAATCTCTATTTATGTCTCTCTGAAACTTGTCATATTAGTGTTGAATACCATTATTTTTCATCACAGCATCAAAGTGATTGAATTTGGGAGAATATACATATGTTATATACTATTATAGATCTATTTTATATTATTATGTATTATATATTATTATAGGTATTCTCAAGTACACAACTGACATTTAGTTTTTAAATGGTCCTTTACAATGCCTTATAGCTCCATTGTCCAAACTTAGCTTTCTACCCACTTCTTCAACACTCAATATTGACTCACTTTTCTTCAAAACTATGACTTTAACAAAACTATCAGGCAATTACAACCAGAAGAGTTGGCCTGGAGATAAGATGATTCCAGTGGTGCATGCTTCAATGTTTCCAGGTGGGCACCATTAAAATATAATGCCATCATGGTAGTCCTTGAAACCAATCTTGTTTTGTTAGCAATAGAGCAGATAGTTTTTCATATAATCAATGCTTTCTCCAAGGAATGGCAAATTAAATGTGGATCAAATTAAAAGCATCTAAGCATAAAATTAGAGTCAAAATAAGAATTTTCCATTAAAAAGTGCTATTCAGCCTTGTGTGATTTTTTCTTTCAAAGACTCCTTTTCCCTGCCAGGCTCTGATCCTCCTGCCAGGTTCCTAAGAATTGTGTATAAACAGTGTCTGCCTCCTTTATCACCCACCTGCTCCTCTTGCCAGACTTACTTGAATTCAACACAGCTCTGGTTTGAGGCATATGAGCTCATCAATACAGCAGTAAGTTCCCCTGTCACTCATATAAGGCAGTGCCATCAAGAAATATACAATGTAGGTGGATGTGGTGACACAAGCCTATAGTCCCAGCTACTCAGCAGGCTGAGAAAGAAGAATCACGTGAGCCTAGGAGTTCAAGTCTAGCTTGGGCAACAAGTGAGACCCCATCTGTAAAAAAATAATAAATTAAAAAAATAGAAACATAAATGATAGGAGAAGCTCAGTTATGAGGTAGATTGTCTGTTCACCCACAAATACATTGACAATCAAAAATGATGGGAAAACAAATGCAACAAATATTACTGATAGCTTAGTGGCATTTAAGTAAAATATTCTAGGTTGAAAACGTCCTCGGTGCTACATTGCTCTTTTAAGGGTATTCCTTCTAGGATGAAATAGTTTTATCTAATACTATTATACAAATAAATAATTGGGTTTTTATTTAATAACCTAATTTGCCTATATACAGAGTCAAAATTTAAATAGAATCGGACCTTTTAAGATTAGGTCCCTATCAAAAATAAACATTCTTTTTCTTTAGCTAGATAAAAGCACCATCTTTAGCTGTGTACTAATGCATGTTTTACAGCAAAGATAATGAAAGATTTAGGTTTGTCACAGAAATAAATCCACAAATGAGAGAGGACTGGCTTGTAACTTCTGTGTTTCAATGATCCATTGACTATGGTATGTATACCTGTTAGTCTATCAAAGGCCAGAAATATCATGGTGGCTTTTTAGAAAAGCAGAGGTCTCTCTTGAAAAAAACTGAAGGGAATTTTATGGGTAATCATATGGAGAACTACTGAGCTCTTTGTGAAAGCAATCAGGGACATTAAGTGAGAAGGCTAAAAATAAATTATATATTTAGAGAAATACAGACATTTCAGTTTGTGATGGTTGGTGAGGAGAGAAAATAGAGAAAAGAAAACAGAGGCAGAGAGAAACAGAGGCTAAGGAGTTAAAAAAAGCTGGTCCCCAAAATGCAATACAGAAATAAAGCCATCCAAGGCCTTGTCATACAGACTTTGTGCAACTTTATAGCAAACTAAGAAAAAAGATTTTGACTACTTAAAACCTTTTCTACTTCCTAGGCCAGCAGAACTCTCAGGAACATCCTAGAAACAACTTCCCATGGGCGGTATTCACAGAGATCTAACAAATGTCTCAAGAAACCAGCACCATGTTAGTTTATTTGCCGCAGCATTGCCAGATATAACCTAGCTAGGTTAGACATTACTGACAGCTTTCCTCTCTGATGCTAGCCTAGATACACTTGATAGGAGAGAGAAATGACCTTCACAGAAAGTGTCACTTCTCTGGATACTATCTGACAGCACTTGGAGTAGCAATTTCCTATTCCTAACACCCCTTTAAATTCCCGAAGAATAACTCAAACTCCATCTGAACTAAGCTCTGTGTGGACATTGGACTTACAGTGCTTTTGTATCACTCTGTGGCAAATGGAAGAGCACCAAACAAAATCAGACCATTTAACATCAAATGATCTGTTAGAAATGGTCTACCCCAGCAAATGTCTCATCCTCAAGGGTCTGCAACTGAGTAACTTTCATAAGTCAAAATTATGTGCTCTATATATGTACACACATGAGCATCACAGGATTCATTAATATTTCAGTGTGTCAGGTGAACATAGCTATAAGAAATAGGGGGAAAAGGCAAATAACTGTAGTCAGCATTATGAGTTTATTAAAGCCTACAGATTGAATCCTAACAGAAGATGAATAACTATGCATTTTTAATTTCTATCTCAGATTGCTTAGTCTAAGCAGAGAATCAAGACTAAGTATCAAGTTCATTACAGTTCACATGTCCATTTTTATAAAGAACATGTGTCTGTCTTTATGTCTTCCTGATGACATACAGTTGGCGTAAAGAAAACCTGTAACCCTTGTTAAATAGCTCATATGTTTAAAAACAGTAACAAAGAAAACATGCTCATAAATGAGGAGGGAGAAAAGGAAGAGAGGAAAGGAGAAAAGCAGGAGATAAAATAATGTATGAAGAAGGAGAGAAAAAAAGAAGAGAAGGTGGCAAATCGAATACCTTTATCAACATAATATCCATCCTGGTAGATGGGTTTTACCATTGATTCCTACTTTCTCCTTTCAGGGCTAGAAGATTTCAGTCATCCATTCGGACAACACAATGATAAAAGAGTACCTTTTAAGAGATTCAGAGCATTAATCTTCCTTATTATATTTGTTTCATAAGAGTTATATTGAAATGTACAGATTTTTTCTAGTTGTCCTAGTAAGTACAATTTATCCTTTCATGCTGTCACAAAAACTTTTTTATTGTAATGAAAACATTCTAATACTATGTGAAACTCTAATTGTATTGCCAATTTCCTTGTCATATGGTATTCCCATGGTACAGTATTAATACTGGTATACTTTTAACTGTGCTTCATGTGTAAATTTATACACCTAGAGGGATATGAACTTTTTAATGGGATTTACCTGAGTAATGTTAATGGGGAATCACATGTGTAAACCTTGTGCATCAAAATGAAAATATATGTCTACATATTTCATGGAGAATCATTTAACGTATATGGGGAATTCATTTACATTTGTAATCAATTCTAATCATCTGAAAGTCACAACATGTGGAGTATTTTTTAAATGTTCTTTTCTGTGGTGAAGAATGAAACAGACTATGCTCAAATTTGTTGCTCTCCTCCAAGCCCATTTAAAAATGAGATGCCTAATTTTAAGGACATTTTCCCCCTATTTACAAAATAAATCAACTTAGTGAAAGAAAAAACTATACAGCTGCCAAGTATATGTAAGTTCAAAAGTTTTTATATTGCCTGAAATAGAGACACAAAAAATTATATTAAAGTTTTAAACAGAAACAGAAATTTTCAGCCAATGTAGATCAAAATCTATTAGAGATAAAATTGTTTTGACAAAAACTGTGTAAATACAATGCCACTGGCTGCAAGCCTATTATGGAATGTAAGTGGAAAATAAGAACAGCACTCCTGAAGGGGCATTGCTAAAATGACACAAAATAAACACAACCATTTTGGTATAATTTTTCACATTAATTATGTTCTCTTATCATAGATGTATAACTAGTCAAGTAGAACAACAATAACAAGATAGCACAGAAGTTATTTTGCAAACAGGAAAAAGCAAATAAAATAATACTGATATGCTAGTTATTAGATTACTAGCCTTTTATCTTGTGGAATAGCTTCCCTGAACAAAAAGACTATATTAATCATTTCTGTTCCTCCAAGTAACTATACTTTTGGAAAAATAATGTTAACAGTCTTTTTCCTTAAAGATACCTTCATGTATTTGCTGATTTGCTATTTCCAAATCTCTAACCACTAAGAACAGTTTCATAAACAGCTTCTGGCATATTTGCTTTTTTTCTCTTTCCACATTAAAATGCAATCCCCTAAAAACATGTTCCACTCCCCACTTTCCTTAGATGGAATTTTTGTGCCTGTTCTTTACAATTTTATCAAGGAAACACCTAAAAATTATACCATTTTTAGTTTCCTCAAATAAACTGACCTTTTCCTAAGTTCCAAATGTAGCTCTTTTTATTTCTCAGAGTAAAATTTAGGGACCACATCAAATTCAACCAGTTTCCATCATCAATCATCAAGGATTGCCCTCTGGAAGCCATCATTTCTGTTCATTGCTCTTAGAAACAAGCCTAAATCTTAAGTCCAATAGACTTAGTTAATATAAGTCCTTCAGCTTTTACTTAAAAAATTAGCAAGAAAATTTCTTTCTCCTCCTCCTCCTCCTCCTCCTCCTTCTCCTTCTTTCTCCTCCTCCTCCTCCTCCTCCTCCTCCTCCTCCTCCTCCTCCTCCTCCTCCACCTCCTCTTCCTCCTCCTTCTCCTCCTCCTCCTCCACCTCCTCCTCCTCCTCCTTCTCCTTCTTTCTCCTCCTCCTCCTCCTCCTCCTCCTCCTCCTCCTCCTTCTTCTTTTTTAAGCAGGGTTTCACTATTTTGTCCAGGCTGGTCTTGAACTCCCGAGGTCTAGCAATCCTCCCATCTTGGTCGCCCAAAGTGCTGGGATTACAGGTATGAGCCACTGCACCCAGTAAAAATTTTCTTTTTCTTTGGCTACAAGGTCCTAGTTTTCTGATTCTTTTTCTTGTATTGCATATTATTATATATTCTACTTCTTCCATTTATATAATTTGCATTATTCTTTTGCTTTCAGATCTACTCACTGAACGCTAAGCATACCAGATTTAAATGAATACACACCTGATCACTCATTACCATCATAGATGGAGAATAGGCATGTTTTTCTTTATCGGTCCCAAAACATTTTCAGTGAAAAAAAAAATCACAAGGACCTTTCAGAGAGTAGAAGAGCATTAATCTATTTCTCTTGCAGTCCCATTAAATACAGTATCCACAATGTCTCTCAAAGGAAATCTGAGGATTCTCTAGGTAGTACATCCAATTGCAATAGTTTATAGAAACACATCACCAAAAGGTCATCAAAGAGAAATGGTGGCAACTAATGATTTCTCACTTACGTATTTTACATTATCAGACTTTTGTTTATATATTTCTGTTTGTTTGTACATTTTTGTTTGCATATTTCTATAACAGAGTCCTATGCTACTATTACACAGATTCTCTGTAGTATTTCTGTATCATTTTTGAATCACATTCTTTGAAGCTTAGCATTCATAAGATTTAGAACCTTGATCTCTTTGGAGGATAAAAGGATATTAGGATATACTACTGGAGGTACCTACGATTCTCAGTCAATTGAGGGTTATCTGTGAGGGCTAATGTGAGCAAAGGCAAGAGCAAGTTGGTCTCTACAACATGAAGCATGTTGAATAACTGACTTATTTTAAGAATTGATTAGAACGGGTGTTTAGATTTGCATTTTATTTATGTGGACATTTATGAATTGTTACAAAAGAAAATTGTTTATTTTCATTTCCTTAAAATACAAGAAGAAAAGACATGTCGAGAAGAAAATTGGCAGATCATAGACCCCAAAAAGAAATAACAGAACTCAATCCTCTTTAAATAACAGAACTCAATCCTTTCTAGGCCTAAATCAAAGCTCTGGAGTGATTTTAAAATGTTTTTTAAAATGCTTTTTTAAAAATGATTTAATATAGTGAGTTGAGATACATTACATTAGATATAATTAGACTTAGACAGGAAAGGTGGTTCTGAGAAGCTAATGAAATATCATTAAGGTTGAATATAAGATTGTTGATTAGGATAAAGCTAATCCTGATTAGGATAAACAAGATAGGAGCTAGAGATCTTATTTTTCCTCTTATTTATTTATTTTATGAGTGAAGAAGAGGTGTGCTTTCTTGCCTTTATTGAAAATTAAAAAATAAAGAATATTTTTATTTTTACGTCTTATTAAAATATTCTATCACAATAATGTCTTTTCCATTTTATTTTTTGGGAAGGCATTTGCCTTAAGATGTACCTATATTCAGGTAAAAGATATGAACAAAAATGGAATTTACTTGCTGCATATTTTGCCTTCCAAGCAAAGAACTATAAAGCTCCAAGCAATCTGGCTGCTCCCTCCATCCCAAATCTTACCTCATACCTGGCCCTAGTTGCACTCTCTTCCAGTGCCGTGGTCTTTCTCAAGTTTTATCATCACCACTACTCTTTCAGCCTGAATATATTTTCAGTCCCCAGTCCCTTTCCCTATTTAATCTTTGTTTAGATCTTCATTCCATTTTGCTTCCTTGGTGAACACTTGCCTAACTTCGCTGATGGGATCAAATTAACAACAAGTTTTTCTAATACTTTGAACTTTTCCCTTGTGGTATTTTTCACAGGTGCAATTTTATGTTTATTTGTGAAAACATGATTACATTCTATCTTCCTCAAGCCCCATGAGGGGACAAATCCTGTCTGGTTTTGCTCACTATTGTTTCCACAAAAGCTTTGTGTGATTTCCAGCACATAGAAGATACTCAATGAACATCTGACAACTGAATGAATAAATATATGAATGATTCTCACTTTTGATTGGAATTGTTGTGCTGTATAGACACATTTCACTTACTCTCACCCCAATTGTGCTGTATAGACAATCAGTAGTTCTTGTCTTGGGATAGATGAAGATGGCTATAGCATCCTTTTTCTAAAATTTTGATATATACTTGAAATCTTCTATTCTCTGAGAGCAAACATCTCTATTCTTTAAGCACATAAATGATTAGCCACAAACCATAAATTCATGTACATTCATGCAAAAACAATGCACATAGTTCTGAATCACCTATAATTCCTTTAATCATCTTCAGGGCTTATTCCTAAGTGTTAGTAGGTCAGAACATTAGTATGAACCACTTAGTAGCAACAGCATTTAAATTTTATATATTGTATGTATGTCAATTATCCATACTGTTGAAAGAAAACCAAAGTAAATCCTATCTATATAAAGTCAGCTAATTTTGAAATTTAGAGAGTTTTATTGCTATGTCAGAACCAAAATTCTCACTAAAACACACAAATTCATAAAGCATTTCATATTCTTTAATTGTTCTTTCCTCTATACTTCCATAAGATAACATTTATTCCCTTGTTTTAGTCCATGTTTTTCTGGCATTACAGTTATGTTATATATTATAATTATGTATATTATGAATATTATCAAGTCTGCTTTCTTATCTATAACAATCTTGGGAGTAGGAACCAGGTTTAGTTCATTTTATACCACCTTTAGCCCTCTACCCTACCAACAAAGAGCAGTGCTTTGGTAGTTAAAACTCAATAAATGTGTCTTAAATGGAAGGAGAAGAAAAAGAGAGGGAAAGAGAAAGAGAAAAAGGAAGATAGATACAAAAAGTGGTCTTCCTACTTATAATACCACTTTGCTTGGATCAGGCCATTAGATAACATCAACTTTTTGCAGCAGTTATTTAACAAAAAATTCAACAATTTTTTGAGGCTTCCTGACAATATGCGATTATCTAATGATTGTATGCTTATTTCTTCTCACTATGTCTCTCCCTTGATTGTCTCACTGAAATGCTAATACACAGTGAAACAGGAAAAATGTTGGAAGAAGAAGAGAAAAAGAAACAAAACACTGGCATACAAAATACAGAGTTGAATATGTTGTCTGTTAGGCCACAGGCTGCTGACACTCTCCAGCGCCTCTGCCTTTGTCAGAATCAAAGTTTGGGACCATGCCTCTCATCCTTGCCATTCTTCATCAGTACTCAAAGAGAGAGAACTTCTTATGTCTTTTCACTTACTCTCACCCTGATAGTGCTCCCAGCTCATGTCCCCCTTGACATCCCCACTAGCCCTTTCCTTAGATGTAGAGGTTGCTTGGTCTTCATCTCTCTACTCACCGTAATATGCAGAAGAGAGTCAGTCTTTGTGTTCTTATAGCCTTTTCCAAGCCATTGCTTCTTTACCCAATTTTAAAATATGTCTTTTGAAACTCACCCTGAGTCTCTCTGTGTGACTCACTACTGGATTTATTGGTTGAGGATTATGGCACCTGCCCTGGAATCTTTCTTTCTTCCTCCTCCACACACTTCCACTCTGCTTTGGACAATTTCAAAGTAAGTGATACTGACTCTTCCTACATCCCAGTTTCTTGGTTTCCTCAATTCCAGTGACCTACAGCATTCTGCAACCAACTCCCATAATCATATTTTTGCCATATCTAGAGTATAAACTCCCATGTCCCACACTCTGACTACAAATTGATTCTCCCAATTTCCACTCTCCAACCTCACCTCATTGTTAATGCACATATTCTTTACAGACTAGTTCTAAGTAATTCTAATCCCTGCCTCTTTATCAGCTCTCTTCTGCCTTCCTGTTTTTTCAACTTAAATCTCAGGGTTCATTATACCAATCAACCCCATGCCACTACTTCTGGACTCTTGACTGAAAACAGTGTTATATGTTACAAATACCCCAATATAAAAACAAAAATAAAATAACAAAGAAAAAAACCTTATCAGCCACATGGATGGCTCACGCCTGTAATCCCAGCACTTTGGGAGGGCATGATGGGTGGATCACCTGAGGTCAGGAGTTCAAAACCAGCCTGGCCAACATAGTGAAACCACATCTCTACTACAAATACAAAAATTAGCCAGGTGTAGTGGTGGGCTCCTGTAATCCTGCTACTTGAGAGGTTGAGGCAGGAGAATCACTTAAACCTGGGAGGCAGAGGTTGCAGTGAGCCGAGATCACACCATTGCAATACAGCCTGGGTAACAGAGTGAGACTCTGTCTCAAAAAAAATAATAAATAAATCTTATCAAACATCTCACTTTGGCTATGATTTTATTTTCCTGTTTCCCTTCACAGTTAAATATCTTGATAGAGTAGTCCATCTTTTCTATAATTCTTCACTGTAAAAATTTTCTTGAGCCTGCTACAATCTGACTTCTGGCTTTCAGAGTGAATCCTTCCTCTAAAATTACCTATCTCAGAATATTCACGCTTTACTTCTTCAACAGCCCACATTGACTATATTCTCCCTTGCTTCCCATCAGTCACCCCGTTCTGTGGATGTATTATGACGTATCATAAGCACATTTAATTAAATCATTAAATACATTTTATATTTATGTACTAGGCCTTAGGTTAAGTGGTGTTTTACATTTAATCCTTTCAACACAACCTATGGAGTACACAGTAGTAACAGTATTCCCATTTCACAGATACGGAAATTATAGAGATGATAGGCTAGGCCAAGACTTTTTACCTCTCTAACATCTCTTGGATCCACCCTGTCCTCTCTATATTCCCACTGTTACTGATTTGAAGCTTCATCTTCTCATTGCCTTCCCTGACTCCATTTTGTGTCCCCCATCCATCCTCTGGGCTGCTGTTAGAGAACCCTGTAAATTACACAGCTGATCATGCCAACCCCTGCTAAAGTACCTTCACAGGTGCCTCTTAACTATCAGTGGTCACACAAGTCTGTTCATAGTCTGTTCCTCTCTTGCCTCCTGGCCTCATCTTATGCCATTTACTCCTACTCCTACAGCCCAGTGGAATCACTTATTGTTTCCTGCGAGTGTTGTGTTGAACACTTTCTGAAAACACTTTCAACTGACTAATTTTTATTCATTCTTTAAAACTTGGTTCCAGCACAGCCTTTCAGAAAGCCATGTGATTCCCAGTGTAGACACCCTTCCCTACCATTATGTACTCACAGCCCAGAGCAATATGCTGCTCTCTCACGCTCACTATGAGTACCTGTAGGGCCAGCAGAAACTTTCTCAACTTTGAACCATGAATGCCACTCTCAGCGCCTATCTATATAGAGGAACTCAAATATTTACTTCATCTCTTCTAACTTAGCTGCCCTGATTCGAACTCGCACATCAAAATAATGTTTCTCAAAATCTATCATACACCTAAGGAAATTTAAAAAGTAATTTTCCAGTGTGACAAATTATGTTTTGATAAGTTAACATTCCTAATGAAGACAGCACCCATGAATTTGGAGTAAAACAGACATCGTTTGCTTGTTTTGATGGGCAAGTAATTTGATTGCCAGCAATTATGTTATATATGTATAGACTTTTCTGCACATGTATCATTTGCTGCATTTCAAAATATGTTATTTTTAAAGGTATAGATTTTTTGTTTCAAATGTCTAATAGAGAGCATGTTTATTTTGAATAATTTAAAAAATAAGTGCAAAACATTTCTGGGCAAAATACAAAGTTCTTACAAGTATTAGTCTATATACAACTGTGAGAAGAGACCACTATTTGCATGTAAATCAGTAAGCTTAATAGTGGATTTCAGTCTCTTGAGAACTATCTAACATAAAGCAAGGAATAAATTGAATGGTGCTGGATTGCTCTCACAAAAGCTAATAAACATGGCTTTATAACATCCTATTCTTGGAAGTAATCTGCTCTTCTACCATTATTTGGTTTAACCTATATAGTCCTATAACCCTTCATGCATATATTCACACTTTTAAAAAATAAGTTATAATTAATCACTCATTTTCAACATTCTTCATATGTTTATTAAAATATGTCCATTGAACACATAATTTTCTCATAAAAATGTTTGACATTCTTTTCTCCCACTATAATTATCAATTACCTTGAACATATCCACTGTCTATTTTTACCAGTGTTATTTCCATCAGGTTTTGTTGTAACTCATTCATCTAATCTAGCTACAACAGTAGCTTCCAGCTCTAGGACAGCTTCCTAGCCACAGCTAAATAAATAAATGAGTTGTCTGTTGAGGGTAGTATTTTCTGAAATTACTTTTGATTTAATAATTACAGATGGATCAGTGATGTGCTTGTATCATGTGATCCTTTCTTTTTAGTGATTGATACAAATTAAAATAGACAATAAAATATCCATATGGAGCCCCAGTTACTGATTTTGTCCATAACTTATGTACCTGTTAATCCCTGAAGCAAGGATTTTCACCCTATGACTCATACAGCAAGCTTTTCATAATTCCCTGTTCTTCACAGTTGCATAGAATTGGCAAGCTGCTTTTCCATGCGCCTATTCCCCTGCTAAAATAAATTGATTCCCATAGTTTCCTGGAAAAGCTGTAATTTTATTTTCCAATCTAAAAACAATTAATAAAGTACTCAGCAGTGAGTCTCAAATAATACAAGACAACTTGACCTTGGCAGAACATACACTTCATCTAGCTAGCAATGATCTTCTCTTTCAAAATTCCCCTGATTAAATTCAGCAATACTGAGGTCACTCTTGAGTTTACACTGAAAACTAACCCCATGATGGGTGCACCAAAATCTCGGAAATCACCACTAAATAACCCCAGTACAGGCCTCACCTAACATGTTTTTATCTTAACACCAACCCTTAGCTCCCCTGGTGGTCTAGTGGTTAAGATTCGGTGCTCTCTTAACACTAAACCTCTTGTTATAGCTACAGGATTCCTTCAAATTTGAGGTCTATTTAGGAAAAGAACTGAATGACAAGACAGGTGTTAAGAAATTTCAGAGTGGTTTAAAAGTAATATTCTGCTAAAACTATGGCCATTTCTGTACTGACTCCACCTTACTCCCTATCACCACCCCTCCAAAAAAAAATAACTGGCTCTCCAAATGAATAACTTCTACAGGGTGAATATTATTGATTAATTAGACTGGATAGTCATGATGTCCTCAGCCTGTAGGATACAGAGTAGGTTTAACTCACTGTCTTCAAGATTAGAACCAGAAACAGCCTAATTCAAGGAAACAACAATTAGCAAATAAAAGACACTATCAAAAAACTGTAAGACGTCATAGAGAAATGAACTCAAATGTGAAGTTTGGTTAGAACTGAGATAAATTAGAAGTTAAAAAAAAAAGCATTCCAGATAAAAGCAACAACCAGTTAATACTTCTTGAGCATTTGCTGAAACAGGTACCACACTAAGCATTTTATATGCCTTACATCAGTTAATATTACAGCCCTGTGAATTGGGTACTCTTATTATCCTTCTTGAATTATCCAAAATTGAAGCTTAGAAAGGTTGAGGAACTTGTTCAAGGTTACCCAGCCAGTTTGTACTGAAACCAGGGTTCAATCCCAGGCTGTCTGAATCCAGAAGCTAGTTTTAACCACTGTATTCTACTGCTCTAAACATATGTGTAGAGATTGAGAGACAGTGAGGAAACTGGCTCAACTAGTGTTGGAGGCTGTGTGGAGTAAAAGACGAAAATAAATTTGACATAGAAATTAGACTATAGGCTTGCGTTGGAAATAGACAAGTTTCACATTTAAAATAAGAAGCCATGGAAGATTTGTGAGCTCCCTTATTTGTGACACGAACAATGTTGGAGGAAGACTTAGAGATGGGAAACATGAAGAAGTGTAGACTGGTTTGATGAGGTTGCGGAAATACATGGTCATGCTTTCGGTAATGGTAGATTACCTGAAATGATAGAGGCATAGGAAAACAAACGTTTACTTCTCACTTAACATTACATGCCCACTTAGGATAGCAGTGAGTAGGTTGTGGGTTTTCTCTATCTGTCTTCATTCTTTCTTCATTCCTAGATGCAGCCCCTCTTTGGACATGCTATCCTTGTGTCAGAGGGAAAAGAGCTAGAGAGCTAGCGGAGACATGCAATGGCTCCTAAAGCATCTGCTCACTTACCATTGTCCAAAGCTCATACCAACAAAGCTCAAAGTTGATGGGGCAGGGGTGCATCCTCCTCCACAGAAGGCCTGCAAGTCACATGGTAATAGGCAGGGGTGTATAATCCTCTTAAAGAAAAGGGGAGTGAATCGTGGGAACAATAATGCAATCTACCAGAGTAAGCCTGTGCTCTTCGCAGATGCTGTCACTATAAATTAAAGCAACAGACCGAAATGAGTAAACTTCGAAGAAGGGGATGAAATCTCTTGTTTTCCCTGGATAGAGGGCTCTGTCCTAAAGAGAACAACTGCTGTTCTATTTCCATATTTTCTGATGTAAAAGCCTTATGCTGTATGATTTTTATCATTTTGTGCTTAAAAATCTGTCAAAGACTGAAATGTGAATCAAAGACAGTTTATATAAATTGATGGGGTGGATATGAATCCTTTATACTGTTTCATTACAATTAAAATGAAATCAAATTAGAAAAAAAGTAAACAGAGACAGGATCCAGTTAATGTGTGCCCATACTTTCTTGATTTTCTATCCTAGATAACATTACATTTAAAATGATTTTACTTGCTGATTCTTTGTGGCTGCTGATCCAATAAATTATTCCAGTCTCATACAAAATATATGTGATACAAATGAGTGATAGTTAAGAATCAACTAATCTAAATACATGTTGGTACAAACAAGTTACTCCCAAATATTCAAATGATTAAATTAAATAAAAATGATAGAACAGTATTCTTGTAAAGAGTCACTTACAAGCCTTTCTTTGGAATTTTTAAAAACACATAAAGCTAGAGTCTGAATCTAAGCTTTGTGCTATCTGATTGGTTTTCCTGTTCAAGTCTCTTGCCCCTGCTCATCACTTAACAGCTTTCAAGTCCTTTCCAAAAGGTCAGTGTTTCTGTGGTCCAAAGCCTTGTTTTTTTGATTCCCTTCTCAGTTCCCCATCGAGGTCTCCTGTTTGGATTCTTTGATATAGATGCATATCTTTGCAAATTTACCACTTCCTCTGAGCATAAAGTTTGCTGATACCAGAACATTCTCTTTAAAGATTAATTTTGCCTGATATACAATTAGAAAATGGCCTCTCTCCTTTCTTGCAATCCTACCAAATGTTTTATAGGAGAAGCCCAAGTTTCCCATGACACAAAACTTGAAAGTCTAGGAAAGACAACATATTGGGACGTATGGTAGGCATTAAATACTTAATAAATATTTGTAGAATAAATGAATATATGAAGCCTAAATCAATTGACTGATCATTCCAACAGTTAAGATCCTCCTATACAGCAAAAGCTCCTAAACTTTTATTTAAAAGCATTTAAAAATAATTCAATATATGTTTTTCACATAAGATGCTTACTAAATATTTGTTATTGTTTACCTAGACCAGAAGGGAAAAGTATAGTGCATGGTTCATAGCAAAACAGACATCCCAGTTACAACATCACATACTAACCTCCCCCATTAAAAAAAACACCAAAAAATGTTTATAAGCTTTGAGGGAAAATAATGAATATACTGCTGAAAATATCAACATTGGGAAGAGAAAGTTGTCTCACATTCATCTTCTAAAATACCTTTTCCTAAACTCTGTAGAATGCTATTACAGTGTCATCAAAGTCCAAAACGGCTTCTTTGGTATTTTAAGGATCTACTATATGTCACCATCCTTATGAACGAACATTAACAACTCACACATCTAGAGTATTACATTTGCTTTCTAAAGACCTTTACCGAAATTGACAATCAAAATGTAGTTGTACATTTTAAAATCATTTTAAACATCTTATTTACATGCCAACTTCAACAGCTTATTCTAAAGCTACTTTCTGCAGAGTAACTCAACTAGTCTCATAAGTTACATCTTACTGGTAAAATGCTGGAATGCTAGGTTCAATCATAGCAATGAAATATGAAGCAATGGAAGAACAGAAATAGAATCCCATCTCTTTATGCTGTAATGACTGCTCTCAGGAGATCAATAAATGTATTTCTCCTAGTTTTGTACAACTACACAACGGTGATATTCAGTGTTTACTGTCTTGCTACATTTGTAAAACCTACTTAAAATATAACCAATCTCAATCTTAAGAAATCAGAAACTATTCAGTCATGAAATCCAATAGGAAATCATAAACTTTCCAAAAAGGCATTCTGAAAAGTGGAAATTTGATAAATATAAAACCTGTCATTATAACATCATGAGTTTGTTTGCATAAACACAGAAGTGGTGCTAATCTTAATCTTAAACACAGGGTGCAAATCTTAATATTATATATAGGGTACTCAAAGAATAATTTTCTAAAAATAACATGGTAAACAATACATGAGGTATTTTATACATCATATGAAATTTTAGTAAAATAAATATGAGAACAAACTTCTCAAACAAAGTGAAATGTTATTTGTGGGAAAAGAGACATGGAAAATATATTTCTCAATAAAAAAGTGAAGTATAAAAAATATTGATCTAATTTAAATCTCACCATATAATCTGTGAATTTTAAAAATTTCAACAGAACTTTTCGCAGTAGGAAAAACGACTAGAAGAATGCTCAGAATGCCACATCAGACTGTTGTAATGGCTCCATCAGAAGCCAGAAGAACGTCTGCTGACTACATCAGAATGTTAGCTAGCCTTGTCATTTGATGGTAGGATAGTTGTGATTTTATTTCTTTTTTATTATTTACTGTACTTTCCAGGTTTTCTTCAATGAGCATCTACTACAATTAATATTAAAAAAAAAATAAATTATTTAAAATATTAGAAGAACTAGCCCTTTCTATCAGGAAAGGGTTATATTGTTAAGAAGGCTTTACACAGGCTTCCCTACCCTTTACCTCAGATTTCAAAGAACATTAGAGGCTCACATATCAGGTTACAATTTCACTTCTATTGGGATTATTGCTTGCTGCTAAGTCCTAGCAGACAACAGCCTCGATAGAAATTTTTTTCTCTCTGGTCCAAAAGTATCTCTTTTTTCCCCTGAACTATTGTAAACATTATTGCAAAAATGTCTTGGAAAATAAAATCAATACTGATACCCAATTCCATTGCATTAACAAGTTTTTCATCAAATTCTACAAGTAACACATTATATTGCCTTTTCCCCCCACAATAGCAACATGAGGTAATTTCCATCGTACTGTTTTTATAGTCAAAAAAAAAATTCTGCATTCTCTAAATGCTGACCAATACAATAAGCTGCTTATATTTTAATCAGGGACCTTATTTCTAATTCCAATTTAAAGATGGTTTGAAGTAAACCAAATGGGCCTATGAAATAAGATCTTTTCAAAACCCAAGTTTAAGATCAAATGAGATCTTCAGTTAAAAATTCTGCATGTTAAATTGAGACAACTTATTTAATGGGAAGAAGATGAGGCAGTTAAGAGCTGGTGCTTTTCAGCCTGTATACTGTTGAAGAGAAATTCACGTATCAGAATGAATTTCCAGATACCACACAGAAATGGTCATATCAACCGAACTACTGGGAAGCAGTTTTCTTTTCCTCTCATAATGAGGTCATTCCAAACTAACACTTTAGTAAGTCAATGAATTATAGCAGAGTATTATCATTCTTTTTTTAAATTTAATTTTCTGTAAAGACATTGCTTGTTGCCGAGGCTGGTTCTAGCCTCAAGAGATCCTGCTGCCTCAGCCTCCCAAAGTGTTCAAATTACAGGCACGAGCCACTGTTCCCAGCCAGAGTATTCTCATTCTTAGAGAAGACATAATTTCAAGTCACACTGAACTATTGGGTTATGTCAAAAACTCCAGGTTCTAGTTCTTCTGGCATCCTGATAAAAAAATGCTTTTATGCAATTAGCTGCACTTGAACATGTCATAATCTTACCTGTACATTCTCTTATTAACAACAAAGCTTAGGGTTGGGCCCTCACATGAATAAAAGAGACCCACTTACGGCTGAGCATCCAGAGATGTAGGACTAGTTTAAGTGCTTAGTTTTACAGGCTCTTGGGGGAAAAATATACTTGAATGCCTTTCATAATGTGAAAACAACATGACTGCCTTCTTTCTTTCTTTTTGTTTACTTTTTTTTTGAGAAACTCGCACTTCAGCAAATCACATTGTTATGCTGTGCTATGATGCATGATGTTTTCATAGTAATATGACACATTTAAATGACAAAATGCTGGCTATCTACCAAAAATGTAAAATAGCTTAAATTCTTTTCCAAAGAAAAAAAAGCCATTATCAATTCTCCTAGCAAATTTCTTTGCTGTAAATAAATGGCAGCCAACCAACTTAACAGCAAATCTTCATAAAGTTTATGATTACAAAGAAACAAAGGGTCTTAGGTATGTATGATTTTTGTTTATGAAATTGTTCACTACCCACAGCTCCTTCCTTGTTGGCTCACAGTGGTAAAATTATAAACCTCGAAATTATATTTCTTTTGTTCCTATAGGAGTAGTAATAGAAGATTTCCTCCTCAAACTGCATATCTGTCCCATTTCTCTAAGAGATATGAATGCAGGTGGTTGGTTGTTTTTATTTAGAAAACAGCTTATTTATAGATCATGAATGGTAACGTTCTGGCATTAATTTTCATTTTTATGTGGCTTAAATATTTTAACAAAATGTTCATTTTATTCTGACTTCTCACAGATACTGCTACATTAATAGAAAGAGCAACACACAGATGCGCTGAATTTTTAAGAAAGAATTTTGAAGATGACATTCCTTAAAATTTAAAGAAAAAAATTCTGGTGTTTTTGATATTTTTTCTATTCCCATTGAGTTGCCGAAAAAGAATAAAAGGAAGAGAGAAAGGGATGAAAGGAGATATATATTGTGTTTTAAAGCCTTGGCAAATGCATGTAAATCCAGCCATATAAATAGGCCTCTTCACCTTAAAAAAAATTAAAAATAAAGACAAAAACAAAGGACAGAACTTCCTTCCTTCCTTTTTTTCCCTAAACCTTTTAGTGGTCCAGGTTAAAATTATTTCCTAGAATCATTCACCCAGCCCTAATTCTAATAGAAGACTTCAGAGCAGTTTGTGTCTAATAACAGCTCTGTGGAGGCCCTTGAAATTCTAATAAAGACCCATCAACCTATCAAAAGAACATGTAATTTTATGTTCATTACTTCTTGGTGCCCGATTGCAGAATTTGGATGGTTGCACCTCAATTAAAAGTTGAATTGAAGTTAATATCATTTAAATAAAAACTTCAATAAAAAGTTAAACTTCTATTCTTAATAGCATTAATATCCTCTAATGACCGCTACGGTCATTACCACCAGATAACTGACCTCTTTGACCCTTTCCTCACTGAGAAATCTGGCAACACAGTCAATTATTTAGCAGTAATGAGCACTCCATGGAAGATTATTGTGTAATCAAGTACCTTGACTTACCACTTCTGTTATCTCCAGTCTTCAAAAACTGTTGCATTTTTCCATTACAGGTTTTTCTGTTTCTAAAAGAGAAAGCTGCTCAGGCTTCACACCCACCCCCCTTCCTTTCTCCTGCCATATAATCCTTTGTCATATAATTGTCAGAAATTTTAGATGTAATTAAAATGGTGTAAATTAGAGAGGTCTACTATTTGTGGGAAGTGACTGCTGTCCGTTAAAGGCCTTAATCCCCTCCATTTGAGAGTACTCTAAAAAAAGAGGAAAAAAATGAAAGCTTAAAAAGGAAGTTAAATGTGGCTTTCTAGATCTCTTTCCAACTGGGCTTTGCATGTGGTGTTAAACTTAGAAGTGTGGGAGACACAAAGAAAAGTCCAAACAGGTGATTTTAACAAGAGAGACTTCCATGAATCCTTTAAGAACTTAATTTCCTGTTTTCCTTTCCTGGAAACTGCCATGAACTGAGGGTTGTGCTAGAAATAAGAGAAGAGACACTAACCCAATGTTTTGCTAAACAATGTCTTAGAAGGCTCCTGAGAACACTGATACATTCTCATTCCATAATACATGTTATTTTAGGAGTACCGTTTAAGGAAAAAGAATAAACTCCTCATGATGCTCTGAAATTTCATCTTAATGAAAAGTGGGCTAAATTGGTAGAAAATAATTCTAATTTTTGTGGCAACTCAAATCCACAATCTTGGAAAAACAAAATAACGCCATATACTGATCAGTTTCCACAAATTTTCTTACAAGTCAAATTGGGGTACAAATTGAAGTTAAGCAATGCTGATATATGAGAAACCCCAACTCAAAGTTCATTTATTTTGTTCTTCTGATTTTCACACTGATTATTTACTTTAGTAGAAGATTATTCAAAGAATAAGGGCAAAATAATCTTCGATTCCTCTAAGGAGAGATACAAGATGAACTGAGCATTTGATGGAACATTCAGATGTAAGCAAAATAACAAAGATTTTTCCCACTAACATAATGGGTTGCTCTGAGGAAATATATAATCTCTTCTTCCATAACTCTGTTAGGTATATTAGGTCTATATCCATGTTCATAAAGACACAATTGTAGGGAAATTAACTTGATAGCCTAATAGTTCAGTGACTCCCAATTATTTCCAGGTTAGAAAAGTAAAAAGAAATGTTCATCCATTTGCCAATATAGCAGTACTTATTACATGTTGTGTGAGGCATTGGCAAGAAAACAAAGATGAAAGGTATAGTTCCCACCTTCAAGGAGCTTATGATCTAGTGAACAGCATAGGATGAAATATGTGAGAAATCACACTGAAGCAATGTGCTGTAGGGATGCATAAAATGTGATTAATTTTGAATGAGGGAGAATTAGGAAGAGCTTAATGAATGAAGCAGTATTTGAGCTGAATTTTGAAGAAACAGAGGTTGGATGAACAGAAAGTAGAGAAGAGTACCCACCCTGAGGAAACATCACATGTGCTGACTTGGACCTGTGGCTGAGTGTAGTGTTGGAGAAGCTGTGAGCAGGTCCACTGGGCTGAGGTATATGCAATAGAATTAAGGGCCAATGAGCCTGGAAAAGTGATTTGGTGCTGGATCAAGGAAAACTGTAAACATCTTTTCAAGTATTTTTAGTTTATTCATTGAGAAGGCTTCCGAGCTAGAGTTTGAGTGATCCAACATGTATTTTAGGAAGATGACAATGGAAATAGAATAATTAGTATATTTAAAAAAAAAGGAAAATTGAAGCTCAGAGACAATGAAGTCAGTGACATAACTCAGCCCTAACACTGTATATATAAAATACCACTGGGGTGGGGATAGACGCTGCCAACATTAAGATCATAGTAAATGAGACAGAACACTCACACAAGTTCATCTGTAAAATAAAAATTATTTGCAATGGAATGATTCTATATGTGAGAAACTAGGTCTGTAAGTAAGTCTGCAGCCCTAGCTGACTAGGACAATGAGGTCTGGAGCAAGTATTACCAGTGGGTATGAAAGCGAGAGGAGACATAAGGGAAAAACACCTCTGTGAACATAAGGAAAAAACATCTCTGTGGCTCCACCAAATGCTAGTGTTTCCACTTATTTGTAAATAAAACTACCTTTGACCCATGCTGGTAAGAATCCAAGTTAGACACATATTTTGCTATTATAATGGGCTTCCCATTTAGTTCATTTTGGCCTCTGCATATATGAAACTAAAGCCAGGATAATGTACAGTCACCTAAATAGTACCTGGAATGACCCCTGAAAGGCTGGTGAAATATTGTCCCTTTGGTTTAAAGGATGCTTTAACTCACATCTTTCCAACACATGCCAGGAGCAGAAAGAGAAATGTTCTACACACAGCTGGTGCACAGGTATGACCAGAGGTGAAGTTTCCATAGACCAAAAAGAAAAACTGTCAGGCAAATATTTTTACTACATTGAAAGAAAATGGAGCAAGAAGGGCTTTTTTTTTTATTTGTATAAAATATATTGTTCTTCTAGGCTGCAGTGAAATAGTTTCTATTTAATTGCACAGAAATTCTAAGAAGGTTACAGCAGTGAAACATTAAAATTCTAAGGGCAACTAATAACATTAAAACTTTATAGCCCCAGATAGAATAATTTAGACAAAAACAACATGAACATATGTTTTGTGTAATAATAACAAACATTTATAGCTGTCAAGAGAGAAAAACACAGGTTTATGCACACCTTAATGGTGTGCATGGGTGAGCATGAGTATATTTAAAACATAATATATTACAAAAATGACAGCAGGCATGGCTCTTCTGGGTACTATGTTAAATCAATGAATAAATTACCAAAAGTGAGCTGTGGCTGTTTGGATGTGTAATTGAGCTTAACGTATGTAGTGTTATTTCAAAAGAAACTGTTCAAGGAGTTTCTAGCCCAATCCACTCTGAATCTATCCTAGGCAGTTTACAAATAGCAATAAATGAAACCTTTTCACAGTGGGAAGGAGGTTTAGTTATACACATTACTTAAATTGAGGAAAAGTTAATTTTAATATGCTTTGCAGGAATTGAAAACAAACTTATAATAATTTGCTTATGTTCACCAAACTGGAAATTGAAATGTGAATATTGGAATTTAAATTTATTTTAATTATTCACTGTATGACTCACAAAATCACTAGGAATTATCTGTTCAACTTAAAACAAATATATATACAAACCCTTCATAAATATATGTTTATTATTCTACTTGTTTTAATTACACCATTTGAATGTCACACTTTTTCAAAAAAATTATTAGGACTGCGGAATATAAAATAAATTTTAAGCTTGTTTGTGCCAACAAGTTAATAGCAATTGGTAATAACTGAGCTGCAGACAAAGCCATTAATGTGATTTTTTAGAATAAAAATAACTTCTCATAATTTTCTTTCTAATTATAGGGTTGTTTGTCTTACTTAGCACTCTACCAAACTATTGTGAAACAGGGAAAGAAGCATGTTTTCTTATTTTTCCCTGCCTATTTTTCTGGCCTTAATCGTCTAATACTTTTCTATGATATATAAAATTCTCTGACCCTTTTACCTAGGAAATCTGAAATAAGATTCCAGAAGAATTAAATCTTGAATCTTTTGAATTATAGATCTTGCCAGGTAGCCAAAAGGGCCACTCAACAACTGTAATTTCTTTTTAGGAGACTGCAACTTTAAGCAATTTAAAATGTTATTATGGGCTTAGGTAACAACCATCAACCATGCTGACTCCTTATTTTTCATTTCTTTTCTGTTAATGGGGTAATTATATCATGGCAAATGCAGGATGCAGAAATGTCATATGTTTTAAGAAAAGAAGATTATTTTTCTTGAACAGCATATTCTCCTCTGTCCTCTTAGTCCCATGCTTTGTTGTCATTTATGGCCACCTAATACAACTAGTATCTTCTAATAGTATTAGCAATTGTGTGGGTCCTTGACTCAAACACCAAAGACTTGCTTTTCATTATGCACTATGTGAATAGCTTCTAACACTAAAAATGAGTTTGTACTCACAAAGATCTGTTTTTTATTCAAAATCATAATACAATTAGGTAGGAGTCCATCCCTGTGCATTTCCAAAACCACTTTTACTCATGTTATCACTATTAATTCACTTTGCTACTCTACTCTCTTCTCCCAGAACTTTGCACAAGTTGCTGACTCTGTCAAACACTTACTACCCCAGGGTTTCCATGCTTCTATGAGCAGATGATGATTAACACATTCAGGGCAGTCAGATGCAGACAGACAGTAGAGCACACTTACTGCTCAGTGCTTGTTAGGAGACCAAAATATGAAACTTATTAGGATAAGGAATACTGCTTTATGAACTGGAAGTTTAAAGACCTGGCCATATACGCTGAAATAGGTAGAGCTACCTAGAAAAATTTCCTCCTCTCACTCTCTTCTGAGTCTTCTTTACCTGCAAATTATGCCATGGTTCTCTGTCTCCAGGCTTGACCCAACAGAGGTATCACTGGTTTTTAAGCAGCAAGTGTCAAATATTTTGGAGAAGGGAATTTAGTGAGGCTCTTATGGGCAATGCCAATAAGGTCCAGAGACTTTCTGCAACTATACTCATTTTAGGTGACTCATTTTCCTTTCCTAATTCAAACTGAGTCCTATGGAATTAATGGGTAAGGAATAGGGGGATGTGGAAAGTGAAAAGGGATTAGCAGGTAAGTCATTGTTAAATCACCAGCCAATTGTCATGTTTCAAATATTAACCCATGGATTCTAGAACTAACAAGAGTAAATCATAATCATGGAAGCAATTTATTCCATACACAATCATGGAAGCAATTTATTCTAGACCTCTAAATACATGTTTATTAGGTCTTACCATCAAAGGCTCTCAACAAATTATCATAATAATAATTTCCCACTAACGATAACAACAAATATTGAAAACATATTTCAAGATTTCAGATCCTATATCTTTTAAACCTCAAGATCTCATCACCTTAGGGTTTAATGCTGGACCTTAAAAGTAGGAAGTCACAAACTGAACCTGTGGCATCCATAGGATCAGTATTTTCCACTGAAGAGGAGCCCCAGGAATCACAGGATAGTGTGCGGAAGGTATGGCCTGTGCTGGGACTGATCTTTTGCACACCCTATCATTATCAACACCACTGGTAGCACCCTTGGTCCTATTGTGAGGCATCTGGCTTTGAGTATTGGTCCCTCAAAGTGGTTCTTCGTTTTGAAAAGAAAAACTTCCTGTTTTGGTGCTGTGATTCTCCTTTATTCTATGTCCCACTCAAAGCTCCTCACTGTAGCCCAGATCATGGCCACAGTTCCCCACCTGCCTTTGCATGAGAACAAGGATTCAGACTCCCACCCTAACAGTAACTATACAAGTTAGAAATGTTATATAGAATATTGTTTGTCTTCTTAACAAACAACTCTGATATTTTCATATATTTCATCTTATCTATTCAATAACCCTTTGAGGGAGGGAGAGAGGATCATTGTTCATTTGCATCTGATGAAACAGATGCAGAAAGGGATTCTTTGACTTCTTATCCCTAGGTCAGCACCTTACATTTTTCTTATGACTTATGGTTTTATGGGTTTATTTGAAACTCTCAATTATCTAGTTCGGGAATTATGTCTATTTGTCTCTATCATTGTATCTAGTTTAGTCATTCCTCCCCAGTGAAAATAACTGATAATACTGGTCTTGAAAAAACATTAAATTTTTCTTTCAAAGCATGTCAATCACTGTATTATCACTTCTATATCATATGATATATTCTTATTACAGTTTATTTCAAAGCTCATCAAATCAACATCCCCTTTCCTTGTCATCAGAATTATTTAAAGATATTAGTGACATACATCAAAATTATGAAACACTATGTAACTAAAATGAAATAGCAGGAACTAACTAGTAGTAGTACAGCGGTGCATTCCTTCTTTCACCAACTTTTGGTATTTTTATTAAAATTAATACAATTCTCAGGTACATTCTATTAAGGAATGATAATCTTACAAAGGTTATAGGAAACAGAAAAATAAATAAAAAAGTATATATGTTTTATTGAGACTACGTATTTGACTGTCCCCTTTGGGAGCTCAATAACAATTATAATACTTATATGAAAATTAAGTGTTTAAAAATTATAGTATTAGTACATCTGTCAAACTTATCATTAAATCATAACTGGCATGCCCAGGATATCAGTGAGCTAACAAACTCATAAATAACCCTGCTTAAAATGTCCAAGTAAGCAGCAACACAATAATAGCGGGCAACTTCAACACTCTGTTGATAGCACTACACAAACACTGCACCAGAACAAATCGATCTAACAGGTATTTACAGAATATTCTACTTAAGAACTGTTTAATTTACACTATTCTCATCAGCACATGGAACATTTTCCAAGATAGACCATACAATAGGCCACAAACAAGCATCAATAAATTTTTAAAAAATCAAAACACTATCATCTGTATCTTCTCATACTACAGCAGAATAAAACTAGAAATCTGTTCCAAAAAAAAAAAACAAAACCCCTTAAAACTATACGAACACATGGAAATTTAAAAATCTGCTCCTGAATGATTTTTGGGCTAACAATAAAACCAAGA
Source organism: Callithrix jacchus (assembly GCF_049354715.1). Taxonomy (NCBI): domain Eukaryota; kingdom Metazoa; phylum Chordata; class Mammalia; order Primates; family Cebidae; genus Callithrix; species Callithrix jacchus. The sequence goes on along the minus strand of NC_133509.1, from coordinate 67,101,928 downwards.
TGGAAGTTTAAATTATTTGAAATGAATGATAACGATAACACAAATTATAAAAAACCTCTGCGATATAGCAATACAATGCTAAGAGAAAAGTTCACAGCACTAAAGGCCTATATCAAAAATTCTGAAAGATTACAAATTGACAATTTGTTTATTTATTTATTTATTATTTATTTATTTATTATACTTTAAGTTCTGCGGTACATGTGCAGATCATGCAGCTTTGTTACATAGGTATACACGTGCCATGGTAGTAGTTTGCTGTATCCATTGTCCTATCATCTACATTAGGTATTCCTCCCAATGCTATCCTTCCCCAATCCCCCCACCCACTGCTATTCCTCCCCTAGAACCCCAACTCCCAGGCCCCAGTGCATGATGTTACCTTCCCTGTGTCCATGTGTTCTCATTGTTCAACACCCACTTATGAGTGAGAACATGCAGTGTTTGGTTTTCTGTTCTTGTGTCAGTTTGCTGAAAATGATGGTTTCCAGTTTCATCCATGTCCATGAGTGAACTTCCATTCACAATTGCTACAAAGAGAATAAAATACCTAGGAATACAACTAACAAGGGATGTGAAGGACCTCTTCAAAGAGAACTACAAACCACTGCTCAAGGAAATAAGAGAGGACACAAACAGATGGAAAAACATTCCATACTCATGGTTAGGAAGAATCATATTGTGAAAATGGCCATACTGACCAAAGTAATTTATAGATTCAATGCTATCCCCATCAAGCTACCAATGACTTTCTTCACAGAATTGGAAAAAAAAACACCTTAAACTTCATATGGAACAAAAAAAGGGCCCATATAGCCTAGACAATCCTAAGCAAAAAAAAAAAACGAAAGCTGAAGGTATCACACTACCTGACTTCAAACTATATTACATGGCTACTATAATCAAAACAACATGTTACTGGTACCAAAACAGAGATATAGACCAATGGGACAGAACAAATTGAGAATTTAATGCCACACCTCAAGGGAGCAGAAAAACGAGAACAAACCAAACCCAAACCTAGCAGAAGAAAAGAAATAAAAAAGATTAGATCAGAGCTAAATAGAATTAAAACAAAAAAAAAAAAAAACACAAAAGATCAATGAAATAAAAAGTTGGTTCTTTGAAAAGATAAACAAAATTGATAAACCATTAGCTAGATTAACCAAGAAAAGGAGAAGATTCAAATAAGCTCAATTAGAAATGAAAATGGAAAAATTATGATCAATACTGCAGAAATACAAAAAGTCATTCCAGACTACTATGAATACCTCTATGCACACAACTAGAAAAACTAGAGGAAATGGATAAATTCCTGGAACATATGATCCTTCTAGTTTGAATCAAGAATAAATAGAAGTCCTGAACAGATCAATAACAAACAGTGAGAATGAATGTAATTTTTTTTAAACAAAAGCCCTGGGTCAAATAGATTGACAGCCAAATTCTACCAGATATTTGAAGAGGAACTGGTCCTAATCCTATGAAACTATTCTAAAATATTGAAAAAGAAGGAATCTTCCCTAACTCATTCTATGAAGCCAGAATCACTCTGATACCAAAGCCAGAAAAGAACTTAACAAAAAAGAGAATTATAGACCAGTATTTCTGATGAACATAGATGTAAAACTCCTTATCAAAATTCTAGAAAACTGAATCCAACTGCACATCAAAAAGATAATTCATCAGGATCAAGTTGGTTTCATCCCAAGGACACAGGATGATTCAACATATACAAGTTAATAAATGTGATTCATCATATAAATAAAAATAAAAACCATATCATCATCTGAATAGATGCAGAAAAAACATTAAATAAAATCCAGCACCCCTTTATGATAAACCCTCAACAAACTAGGCATAGAAGGGGCATATCTCAGAATAACAAAAACCATATCTGACAAACCCACAGCCAATGTCATATTGAAAGGGGAAAAGTTGAAAGCATTCTCCCTGAGAAGTGGAGCAAGACAAAGATACCCACATTCACCACTTCCATTCAATAGAATTAGAAGTCCTACCCTGAGAAGTAAGGTAAGAGAAAGAAATAAAGGGCATCGAAATTGAAAAAGATGAAGTTAAACTATCTCTGTTTGCCAATGTTCTGATCATATACCTAGAAAACCCTAAAGACTCTTCCAAAAGCCTCTTATATTTGACCAATGAATTCAGTAAAGTCTCAGGTTGCAAAATCAATGTACCCAAATGAGTAACACTGCTATACACCAACAATGACCAAGCTGAGAATCAAATCAATGACTCAATCCCTTTTATAATAGCTGCATATGAAATAAAATATCCAGGAATATACTTAACCAAGGAGGTGAAAAAATCTCTACAAGGAAAACTACAAAACACTGCTGAAAGAAATCATAGATGACACAAACAAATGAAAATACATTCCATGCTCATGCAGAAGAATCAATATTGTGAAAATGACCATACTACTCAAAGCAATCTACAGATCAATGCAATTCCTGTCAAATATCAACATCATTTTTCACAGAATCAGAAAAAAAAATCCTAAAATTCATAGGAACCAAAGAGCCCAGATAGACACAACAATCCTATGCAAAAAGAACAAATCTGGAGGCATCATGTTATGTGACTTCAAATTATACTGCAAGGCTATAGTAAACAAAATAGCATGGTACTGGTATAAAAGCATATACATAGACCAATGGAATAGAATAGAGAATCCAGAAATAAAGGCAAATACTTACAATCAACTGATTGTCAACAAAGCATTCAAAAACATAAATTGGAGAAAGAACACACTATTGGTGCTGGGAAAACTGTATAGCCAATGTAGAAGAATGAAACTGGATCCTTATCTTTCACCATATACAAAACTCAATTGAAGATGGATTAAAGACTTAAATATAAGACCTGAAGCCATACAAATTCTAGAAGAAAACCTAAGAAAAACTCTTCTGGATGTTGGCTTGGGCAAAGAATGCATGACTAGGATCCCAAAAGCAAACACAACAAAAATAAAAATAAATAAATGGAACCTAATTAAACTAAAAAGCTCCAGCAGAGCAAAATAAATCATCAGAGTAAACAGACAACCCACAGAATAGGAGAAAATGTTTGCAAACTATGCATCTGACAAAAGACTAGTGTCTAGGATCTATGAGGAACACAAATCAGCAATGAAAAAAAATCCCATTTAAAAGTAGGCAAATGATATGAATAGGCATGTCTCAAAAGAAAATGTACAAATGGCCAAGAAACATGAAAAAATGCTGAAAATCACTGATCATCAGGGAAATGCAAATTAAGACCACCTTACCCAAACCAGAATGGCCATTATTTAAAAAGTCAAAAAAACAATAAATGTTGGTGTGGATGTGATGAAAAAGAAACACTTGTTAACACAGCTGGTGAGAATATAATTTAGTACAATCCCTTGGAAAACAGCATGGAGATTTATCAAAGAACTAAAAGTAGATCTATCATTCGATCCAGCAATCCCACTACTGGGTATCTACTCAAACAAAACGAAGTAAGTATACTAAATAGACAGCTGCATGAATATGTTTATCACAGCACAATTCACAATTGCAAAGATATGGAACCAGCCAAGTACCCATCAACCAATGAGTGGATAAAGAAAATGTGACATGTATACACCATGGAATACTACTCAGCTATAAAAATGAAAAAATTAATGTCCTTTGTACCAACTTGAATGGAAATGGAGGCTATTATCCCAAGTGAAGTAATGGAAAACCAAATACCTCTGTTCTCACTTACAAGTGAGAGCCAGGCTATGGGTATAAAAAGGCATATAGAGTGGCATAATGAACACTGGTGACTCAGAAGCAGGGAGGGTAGAGGAAAGGAGAGGGATGAAAGAATTACATTTCGGGTACAATGTATACTACTCTGGTGACAGGTGCACTGAATCTCAGGTTTCACCATTACATAATTCATCCATGTAAATGCAAACCGCTTGTACCCCTAAAGCTATTGAATTTTTTTAACGGTAGAAAAAGGTAAAAATAAACTGTCCAAGTATGGACATAGTAGACTGCTTTGTTTTTCTTTTTTAAGCTGTGAAATGCAAAGATATAAAATATTTTGCACTAAAAAGTAATTTCATCTCTGTTTTACTTGTTCTAGATTCCATCATATCAATGAAGTTTAAATCAGTTGAATCCTGCATAATTTCAAAAAGTATAAATCAATTTACAAAAATGATACAAACACTTAAAGAACTAAAAAAAAAAAAAAAATGACCTGAAGGGTTGGATGCGGTGTCTCACACCTGTAATTTTAGCACTTCGGGAGGCTGAAGCAGGCAGATCACTTGAGACTAGGAGTTTGAGTTCAGCCTGGCCAACAGGGCAAAATCCTGTCTCTACAAAAAATACAAAAAAAAAATAGCTGGGCATGGTGTCACACACCTATAGTTCCAGCTACTTGGTAGGCTAAGGCACAAGAATCACTCAAACCTGGGAGGCAGAGGTTAAAGTGAGTTGAGATTGCATCACTGCACTATAGCCCATGTGACAGGGCAAGACCCTGTCTCAAAATATAACAAAACAATCTAAAGAACACACATAATTTAAGGGTTTTTATTTGTGTTACAAATTTTTTATCATTCAACAAGCATTTTGTTCAAGAACAGTCTCTGAGGGATACATTGTGCTGAGCACTGCAGTGTGTAGAACAATGAACAGGAAATGGTTACCCACCCTAAGAAGCATGCAGCTTGAGGAATATCTTTAACACAAAATTCAAAGACAGAATGTGCTAAGTGCTATAAATAAGGTACAAATGCTATGGGAATTGATAAAATTGAGAGTCATTTTGGTATAGATGGGTACTGGGTGGCAGACAGACCACTGAGATAAACCAGGATAATGGGGAGGATTAAACAGGTAGAAATGAACAAAGATAGGGAGCTGAATAAGAAGACCACAGCAAAAACAGAAACTGGGAAGTTTTAGAGACTAGAGGTAGCCTCATGTGGCTATAGCAAAGGAAGAAAAGGGAGTGTCAGAGGAGCAAGGCTAGAAAGGAAGGAACTATTTAGGTAGGCAAAGCCACTGAAGATTTCAGTAGGACAGGCATATACAGTGCAAATGGAGAAGAGGCAGGAGAGGCACCAACATAAGGTCAAATTCGGGGGTTAGTTTTAGGACTATGCCCTGTGGTACCTGTGAGCTTTGCAGAGCTCAGGGACAAGGAGTGCTAGAAAAGTCCTGCAGGACAGTAAGCAAAGGGCAAAACCCCAGGTTCTGAGTTAACTGAAAAATTCCACTCTGTTTTTTTTTTCTTTTCAATATGTTTTTTTTTTTTTTTTTTTTTAAGTTCAGTGGTACATGTGCCGGTTTGTTATATAGGTAAATCTGTGTTATTGGGGTTTGTTGTACAAATTATTTTACCACCCAGGTGTTAAGCCTTGTACCCCATTAGTTATTTTCCTAAACCTTTCCCTCCTCCACTCCTCCATCCTCCTAAAGGCCCCAGTGTCTCTTGCTCCCCTCTATGTGTCCATGTGTTCTCACTGTTCGACACCCACTCATGAGTGAGAACATGCAGGTTTGGTTTTCTGTTCTTATGTCAGTTTTCTGAGAATGATGGTTTTCAGCTTTATCGATGTCTCTACAAAGGACATGAACTCATCCCTTTTTATGGTTGCATAGTATTCCATGGTGCATATGTGCCACAGTTTCTTTATCCAGTCCACCATTAATGGGTGTTTAGGTTGATTCCATGTCTTTGCCATTGTGAATAGTGCTGCAATGAATATATATGTGCATGTGTCTTTATGATAGAATAATTTATATTCCTTTGGATATACACCCAGTAATGGGATTGCTGGGTTGAATGGCAGTTCTATTTTTATCTCATTGAAGAATCCCCACACTGCTTTCCACAATGGTCAAGCTAATTTACACTCCCACCAAGAGTGTATAAGTGTTCCTTTTTATCTGCAATCTTGCTAGCATCTCTTATTTTTTGGCTTTTTAATAATTGGCTAATCATTTTTAATTGAAAGCCACCAATCAATGATTTGTAGAAAAGAATTTGAGGCTCAGAAACTGATTTGGTAGCCAAGAAGTCATGAGCGAACACTGCTGAGAATAATTTTCATGATGTAAGTGTGAACAAAGTCACCATGTAGCAATAAGTTGAGAAGAGGTTAAAAAGTAATGGTTTAGCTTTGGGGGAAAATCTTAAAAAAAAAGTATTGTGAGATTCAATATTCAATAGGTAGAGAAATATTCAAATTATATAATACTCAACAGACTACGATATTTCATTAAGACAGAATTTGTTTTGGTCCCTAATAACAGAAAATTCCAACTCCAACTAAAGGAGAGCTAAAAAAAAAAAAAAAAAAAAAAAAAAAAAAAAAAGAAAAGAAAAGAAGAAACTAGAGTGAACTGGCAACAAACAGAATGGGGGAAAAATCTGCAATCTACTCATCTGACAAAGGGCTAATATCCAGAGTCTACAAAGAACTTAAACAAATTTACATGAAAAAAAACAAAAAACCACATCAAAAAGTAGGCAAAGTATATGAACAGACACTTCTCAAAAAAAGACATTTATGTGGCCAACAACATGAAAGAAAGCTCATCATCACTGGTTATTAGAGAAATGCAAATCAAAACTACATTGAGATATCACCTCATGCCAGTTAGAATGGTGATCATTAAAAAATCAAGAGACAAAAGATGCTGGAGAGAATGTGAAGAAATAGGAACACTTTTACACTGTTGGTTGGAGTGTAAATTAGTTCAACCATTGTGGAAGACAGTGTGGTGATCCTCAAGGATCTAGAAATAGATATACCATTTGACCCAGCAATCTCACTGCTGGGTACATACCCAAAGGATTATAAATCATTCTACTATAAAGACACATGTGCACTCCTGTTTATCACAGCACTGTTCAGGGAGACTTAGAACCAACCCAAATGCCCATCAAGTATAGACTGGATAAAGAAAATGTGGCACATATACACCATGGAATACTATGCAGCCATTAAAAAGGATGAGTTCATGTCCTTTGCAGGGACAGGGATAAAGCTGGAAACCATCATTCTCAGCAAACTGACACAAGATCAGAAAACCAAACACTGCATGTTCTCACTCATAAGTGGGTGTTGAACAATGAGAACACATGGACACAGGGAGGAGAACATCGCACATCCAGGCCTGTCAGGGAGTCGGGGACTAGGGGAGGGATAGCAGGGTGGGAAAATAGGGGAGGGATAGCATTAGGAGAAATACCTAATGTAGATGACGGGGTGATAGATGCAGCAAAACACCATGGCACGTATATACCTATGTAACAAACCTGCACATTCTGCACATGTGCCCTAGAACTTAAGGTATAATAATAATAAAAATAAAATAAAACAGTGCTGAAGGTCAAACACCTCAAAAGTTGGTTCATTCAGTTGTTCAATGATATGAAGAACCCATCTTTCCCCTCTGCCATCCTTGGCATATTAAACATTATCCTCAACTTTGCTCCATTTATAGAGACAAAATGGCTATAGCACCTCAGCTTCTTGTCCTTGTGAAAACATCCAGAGCCTGAAAGGGAACCCTTTCTTCTTGTGTATCTCTGTTTTTGGTGGTGGTGGGGTGTGGGGGGACTGAGTCTTGCTCTGTCGCCAGGCTGGAGTCCAATGGCACGATCTCAGCTCACTGCAATTGCTGCTTCTCAGGTTCAAGCAATTCTCCTGCCTCAGCCTCCAGAATAGCTGGGACAACAGGTGCCCACCACCATGCCCACCTAATTTTTGTATTTTTGGTAGAGACGGGGTTTCCCCATATTGGTCAGGATGGTCTCAATCTCGTGACCTCATGATCTGTCCACCTCGGCCTCCCAAAATGCTGAGATTTCAGTCATGTTATCAAGGCCACAGCACCTGGCCTTGTTTAATTTCTGTGAGAAAGAAAACCTTTCCAAAAGCCCCATAGAGTCTCTTCATATCCAACGGCCAGAAATGCATCAGTTAGCTGTGCAAAGGGAGCCCTCACGGTTGGTTGCCTGATGGACTAACTGTGATCTACTGACTGGGCTGGAGAATAGGGTCCACTTCACCTGAACCACACACCATGAAAGAAGGTAGGTGTGTGGACAAAACAGGTGGTGCTGTTAGGAAAAAGGAGCAAAATGGCTATTGGTTAGGCATTCCACAATACCTGCTAAATTAAGCTTAATAAACACTATTTGTTACTGCTATTGCTGAGTGTATCATTAGTGTAACATTCCCCAACACATTCTCCTTTTACAGGGAGAAGTGTATCTATACTTCCTAATATCAAATGTTACCACTTATGAAAAGAAACAACTATTGATTGCCTTGGAAAAGTACACAAAACAGGAGCTTTCATTTCAAGACATTCATTGACAGAAGACAGTTATGAGAAAAAGTCTGCTTAAAATGCAGGATTTCCAGAGATTTCACCTTCAAACTCTTTTACCTGATTTCCCTTTTGTGTATTAGCCAATGGAGAATAGTTGTTAAGTTTTTTTGTGTACATCTGAAACCAAAAGTATCCATAGATAATGATAAAAGATGCCATTTGCCAAAGGTCTGAAGCAGGACTACAACTGAAAACCACCACACAATTGAAAAAAATTCAGAAATAAAAATACTTGGAATATCAAACTTATTTTTATTCAGTGATATCTTTGTTCCCATTACTGTTCTCTTTGTCCTGTATTATACAGTTAATAATTCTTAGCCTTCAACCAGAAATGAGGAGAAATTTTCAATTACTGATGAATAGTAATAGTTAAAAAGTTCTCACTAGGATATGAGATGATTTTACTCTAAATTCAACAAAAATTAGTAGCAGCACTATTGGATGACAATTTTGAAAAATACATTTTGTTTTCTGTGCAGTCATTTTAGGCTAATTGACTTGAGAGAAAAAAACATGTGTCACAAGAACTTCATTAACAAAGATGGGTATTGGGGCCCAGAAAGTTGCCACTTTAAACATATATATACAGCTCTCAGAAGAGTTTGTAAAGAACAACATGTGATCAAAAAAGAGACTCAGTGTAAAGGGACTTGCTAACTGTACAACAGGCCAGGTAACAGAACCTCCAAAATCTGAAGGAATGAGGAAAATTCCAACACAGGCAGCAGGTTAGCATTACCCTACAACAGTCATTATCACTGATGCTATTGAGCCTGCTTAGCATCAGAATTACAAGTTTATATCATACTATTATTAGTTTACTTTCAGCTAGAAAAGAAATGAAAGCTTTGGGGATGAGCAGCAGAAAAGAAGAAAAGAACTGAGACAGAAAAGTTTCTAAAATTCTTCATAGTTCAAAATGCATAGTCCCTCAAGTTATGAATAACCTTCAGAAAGTTCAGACAACCACTGTAAGTTCAAACACGTTGATGAAGCTTAACTAATCCTTTTCTAGTCTCATAACTGGACCAAAAATTCCCATTAGAAATGAATTGTCTAATTCCCTTAAAAATGAAAGGTTTTAGCCAGATGCAACTATCCAGTGAAATTCCGTATTTGCCCCCCATCTATCTAATGATAGCTTGAATACATAGAAGACATATCAATTGAAAGACAGCAGGGAAATAAATTCAACCAAGTTGGTTTGGAAAAACGCCCGAGTGTTTGTGTTTGTGTCTAGTATAAATGAGAGACTGTGTTCCATAAAAGCAGTCCAGGTCATTTTACAGAGAAGGGAGCTCCCCAACCCTGTATTTCCAACAAAGGTCTAGAAGTGTATAAACTGTATTATATTAGCTAAACTTCATTCATCATTTACTAGAAGGATGTGTATGTACACAAATTACAATGGACCAAATATAATATATCAGAAATTAGACTTTGTTAGAGATTCAAATAGTGGTATGATCTAGTTCTGCCCTTTGAATTTATGTCAATTTAGAGACCTTTGCCTTCTCAAGTTCAACCTCACCTAATCTTGTTAGAGAGCTCTGGAGCAAAGGCTACAAATTTCATCAACCAGTGTGCTGGTCAGTTACCAAGTCACATTAGATGGTTTTAGTGTTTTTCAAAGAAGCAACTCACAGTATAGCCTTTAAGCAAGGCTGTTTAAACAAAGAATTTAAAAAATCTAGCAATTTATTAACATAATTAACCAACTAGACTTGCCTCAAGGAAGTATGAATATAATAATAAACTCACTAGAATAAAATCACATTTTTCAGTTATAAATACCCAGTTGTTTGGAAAAAAAAACAGGTGAAATGGCTCTGCTAAATGTTGATTTAAAGATTGTTTTATTTACAAGACAAAACAAGTGGCAAAGGAAATGAGAGAGAAGGGTAGAAAGGAAGAACAGATGCTAAGATGGGATTATGTCATTATTTACGCAGCTAAGATAAAGTATCATGAAAGATGAGAAGATAAAGTAGGGTTCTGTCTTTAGCTTTAAAAAGAATAACTAAACATGATATTATTATAATCAAACAAAATTCACTAAAATACATTTTAAAGCTCAAATAATGTGTAAAGTGAATAAAACAAAGCTTAGGATGTAGTTGCTGCCCAAGGAGTTTGCGGTCATGATAGATGGTAATCACCCGAAAAGTTAATTATGAAAGATATAAACAGAAGTTCAGAACAACAATGAAAATTATGTTTCACATGGCTGTGTGAGATTAATGACCAAAGGTGTGTTACAAACAGTAAATGAAAAGTTTAGAGGGCACAGTGATCACACAGGACTGGAAAATTTTAGGAAATCTCTTTTAAGAGAATAGGATTTGACTTGTACTCTGTTCTCTAGGCCCTCCTCAGCTTCAACCCTCCCTCTACTCAAATAATTGCTCCACTGACTAATCTTACTGAGTTTGTCTTCTAAATTGTTTGGCTTCCTTCCCTCTTTCTCTCCTATCTCAGAAGATGTATCCTCCTTTCCTGAAAATCACAGCTTCACTGATTCACTTCCTCTCCTCATCTGAATCATTGTACCAATAACTACTCAACTTCTTTCTTGTCCTTGAAATTATTTTCTTCAAGTTTCCCTTTTTCACTAGTCCTAGTCGTTAGTCTATAAACATGCAAAGTTCACTCTTGCTCCATGGAACGTTCCTTTGACCTGCTATAATACTATTCCCTGGCTGCCAGCATTCTGGGCAGCAGGGACTGAAAGTTTCACTCCTGAGGATGCAGATTCTCACTTAATTCCCCCAGTTTCAGTAGGGTACCCTGTCTCTCAGGTACCCTAGGCTTTCCTTAAAGTTCTATTGCACATCTACTTTATTCTCACACAATAGTCTCTTGTTAAAATCAACTTCCAAGGTTACAGCTATTATTCTATTTGGACTACCAAATCCTTAACACTGACCTCTCCTCCGACTGTTACACAAGAACACATAGTTGATTTTCAGGTTTCTCCTTCTTCTAAATCTTTGTTCTCAAGCCTTCCTGTACTTTAGAATCACCTGGGGAGGTTACAAAAATATCTATGCCCAGGTTACACACCTAGATATTCTTATTAATTGTGCATCAAGGTCACTGTACTAAACAGAGTTAATTATCTTCCCTTTCAAAGCTGTTCCTTATCAAAATGTGTCCAACCTCAGTTAATGGTAATGCCATTCTCCTAACTGCTCATGCTCAATTCCTTTAAGTCATTGTTAACTCTTCCCTCAGGCTCCATCCCCTAGATACCAAATCCTATTATTTCTTCTTCCAGACTATTGCTCTTACTTTTTTCTTTATATTGTCACAGCCACTGCTTTGCCTCGGCCTGACTTAAGTTATGATAATAGTTTCCTAATTCATTATCTTGACTTTTAGTCCTTCCTCTTTCATCCTACTTTGCTATCTGTTTTCTATGTCCAAATTCAATCATGATAAACATTCAGGGCACACTAGTAAAACATAAATCTTCAGCCTGATATCCAAAGTTGTCTAATATATAAGTCAAACTTTTTCAGGATCTATCTTTCACTAAGTCCTTATCTTTGCCATAAACACGAGGATGTTGTATGCTCAAAAAAGCCAAACTATTCACTGTTCGCTTTCTATGTCCCTCATATTTTCCCTTTTCCATACTTTTGACCATGCTATTTCCTATGTTGGGAATGCTCTCCCTCCACCACCTTCCTATTGAATATTAGAGACCTCCACAAAATTCATCTTCTCTTAGGCCTTCACAGAGCTCATGAGATTGAAATGTTTCCTTCCCCAGTTTCTGTGTCTCCTGTATTTATCACACGGTCTGCCAGAATTGTGAACTACATTTGTGCCCATCTGTCTCTATGCTAGGCAGTGAGCAAGGAGATGTTCAGTGTTCTGTCCAGAGCTACATCATGACACTGTAGTTACATTTTAAATATTTACTAATTCTAAGGATGAATAAAAGCAGTATAGATGGAGAGAATAATAAAAGCCATGAGCAAGAGTAAAGAACAAAGAACAGGAAACACGTATTTAGAAAAGGGTGGGTAAACTAGAAGAACTAAGAAATAAAACACTGACACAAATCTTGACTAAGCAGCTAAAATCAAATGATGGGCTAAGAAGTTTGTTCCTTCCCTTGTTATGGAAGGTGTCTAAGAAGACTGTCTTAATGATTATCTAATGCATTTGGAACCTAAGCTTGTTTTGTCAGCAAAGGGAAAATAATAATAGGAGCTAGGACTTCTGGCATTGTTGGGAAGAATGAATGAGAAAATCTAGGTAAAAGGCTTCACATAAACCTAAACCATAGTAAGCCCATTGTGAGTGATAACCCCATTAATAGAACATGTTATATAAACACACACAATGGTTACACAATAATATCTACGATGAGGAAAGTAAAGGAAGTTTTTCTGGTTTTGACATCCAGAGACTGAGAAAGGAATGAGTGCATGTGTGTGTGCGTGCGTGCGTGCATGTGTGTTTCAGAGATAGACCTCATGAACACATGAAGGCCTACGAAACAGACTTGGGCAACCTGTGGAACCAATGCCTCTAAAGACAGCTGAGGAAATGTTTTTTAGCTTCTAGTACATTTCACTGAATACATGTTTCCTTCTTTTAACTTTCTCCTCTGTTCCTTCTCTCTCTTCTTTCCAGTCTCTTTTCTTTTGTCTTAGTCTCTTGATGTAGGCTTCCTTTTTTCCCTCTCCCTCTTCTCACTCAGTGAGGTCCACAAGCTTGCTAAGCTCTGGAGGAGACAATGCAAAACAAGCGTTGGCCTCTGCAGGCCAACTGAGTATAATGATGAGAAGCCACTGCCCCAACCCAATGCAAAATGGCCTGGAACCTGCAGTGAGATGGTCCCTGAGCTCTAGCCCAGCAGGACCTCCAATCTAGTTAATGTTTCCTGAGAAACGTAAACCTTCATTTAGGCACAGTGGGAGCTAAGACTGGGACTGTTCTCTGAGTACTGGTGGCAAAGAGCAGTGCAGTACCTTAAAAAACACTCTGTCTCTGGCAGCATCACAACCACAAACATGGCTATATTCCAACTGAATTTCAAAGAGAAAGAACAAGCAAAATGCAGACAACTCAATGCCATTTGAATACACTAGATGGGAGAGATACTCTGGGTGTGAGAAAAGTTAAGCAAGCATTTTAAGTATTTAGGGTGCTGAGTGCAGGTGTGTATACAGTTGAAAGCTGCCATTTAATAAGAAGTCCTAGGCGACTCAATAAACACAAAAGCCAGAGGAGTAATCCCTTTAGCAGGCAGGGATCTCCCCAGCTCAGCCTGCTCCCCTGCCAGAAACAACACGTTCCAGGAAAAAGTGTAAGTCACACACTGAGGTAATTGTTTCTCACTTTCAAAGAATTTACTTATTAATTTTAAAGTTTTTTTTAGAAGCAATTCTGTATCTTGCATTCCTTTTTGTGCTTAAATACTTATATTAATAGATTTTAAAAATGTTTGACCTCCACTGTATAGCACAAAGTGCTTCTAATGTGTTTACTATGTATTATCTTTAAAACAGATCAGGCTGAGGTACAAAATGTGAGATCTGTCAATAAAAGATGGCTGCTTTCCACAGACTGTAAGTTTGTAAACAATACCAAGTATCTTTGCAATTTTAGGTATTGCAGATTCAGAAATTAGGCGTTCTTGGACTAAATAGGAAAAAAGTAAACAACCTATTCCCATCAATGACATTTCCGTGTTGATTAGAGACACCAAAGAATTTTACTTCCAGATGCTTGCTGAGCCAAATGTTTCTATCCTCAAGCCCACCAGCAATGGAAGTATAGCTGAAAAACAAAATAACCTATGTTCTTATATACCATACGGACCATGAAAGGGTAACCATTCGCTGTCTTTTGACATAGTGAACATTTTTATTTTTTCCAATCATTTTTTTAGTCATCTCAATAGAGCGGCAGACTATTAAAAATTCCTCACTAGGGAGCACTACACACTGGGGTCTGTTGGGGGGAATAGGGCAGGGACAGTGGGGGGTGGGGAGTTGGGGAGAGATAGAGCATGGGGAGAAATGCCAGATATAGGTGAAGGGGAGGAAGGCAGCAAATCACACTGCCACGTGTGTACCTATGAAACTATCTTGCATGTTCTTCACGTGTACCCGAAAACGTAAAATGCAATTAAAAAAAAATTCCTCACCTTAGATCTACCCATACATCTTACAATATGCAAATGTAAGTGCTTCAAGGAGATTTGAGTAACTATTTTTTATTGGATTCTGTCACAAACTTGGTAACCACACTGATCTTCAAAGAAGTAACTGACTTTTGTTTCTGTCTTTCAAAAACTACTTTTGAAGAAAAGTTGCCCTTCTGATAACAAAAAAAAAGGGGGCTATTGAAAAATCCACAGATAAGAAAGAATTCTCCCTAGATACTGCAAATCAGGACTATGTTATATAGTTCAGTGGGAAAGGCACCAGATAGGATACTGGCTTTTAGAAAGATTTTTACACAGAAGGGGTAGAATTGGTAATGCATTTATTCTCATTTGCTTGCATCAAGAAGCCCATTCCATTTCAATCTGCCAACATCCTAATTAAGATGATCTGAATCTTAGGTAATCTATTATTCCAGATCTAAGATAGCCCAAAGTACATTAGACAAGATGTTGCACTATGTGCTTACACTGAAATGATCAGACCACTAAGCAGAAAAGCATGTCTTCTCTCATGTCTGGCCTAGCACTGGGCAGAGTTCTCTGTCAGCACTCAATAAATAATGGCCAGGCCTTTGCCTATTGTTTTTCTTTCTACTACTTTAGGTACAATTTAATCTTACTAGATCATTTCTGGTTCCTTTCGATAACGTATACCTATATTCTTTTTTTGCATGAGGAAGACAGCAAAGTATCTCAAGCAGTTTTTATTAATGTGTGCATCAGTATATAGAGGACTGACGACACATAAATGCAATTCTCATTGATTACATTAACGCTGTTTCTGAAGATCTTAAAGAACATGCTAACTACAAAAGCATCTGAGCCAGAAAAGAGAAGGATGTAGAGACAATACTTTGTCTCACCAATGCTGTGGAAGAATCAGGATCTAGTTCTATTCTAAGAAAATATTATCCAGTTGTGCTATTACCCAAGAGATACCATAAAATACAGAGAAAACATCTTGCCAAGAAGCTCCCCAGATTGACTCCTTCACATCCCTTCAGTTAAAGAAAGCCACCCATAATTCATTAGCATAGACACTGGATTAAGACTTGGGCATGTGGTAAACAAACAAACAAAAACACGTGCTAATACTGAACTTGCCTCTCTTGACATCTAAAGAAAGGTCAATTGGGTGTATTGCTCGCAAGTCAAAGGTATATTCTCAGCCAATATCTAACACTTTCATTCGTAGGGCTGAGCAAACATATATAAGGATATCCTTAAGTTTACTCTTCTATTATTGTTGAACAGATAACATTGATGACCTTCATAGTCTGATATCCATTTCCAAAGGAAGATGACTTCAATCTAAGAACTCAAAGAAGGCAGATAAAATGAGCACAATCCTAGAGTTCAAAGTAGCTAACTCTCTGTCTCCTTTCACTAAAGAAATGAAGGTGTTGATTGGGACTCAGGCTAGGTCACCCTTGTAGTAGCTGTAAAGTTTTCTGAATTTACAATAAACTCTTCAAATATTCTTCATTCTGGAAGCTTATCTGTTTCTTTAAAAAGGGTGAAGGAACTGTTGTTCTGTGCTTTCAGTGATGCAAAGTTGGATAAGTCATAGGGGGAAATCCTGGTCTCCATTCTAAGACACATGTAATGATGCTTTATAAGTGAAAAGTAAAGGAAGAGAGGATAAGAACATTTTAAAGGAGGCAATGTACAAAATTTAAAGATGCTTTCTTGCTTTCAGAATTTTTGTTTTTTGCCTTGAAAGGCCAAAAAAAGAATGTAGCTTTTGTTAGGTATTATTCACTATGTTTTGAAATCTCTCCAGCTATATACCATTAAAAATTGAACATACTGAAAGCCTAATCTAAGTTGATAAACTTTTACCAATCTATCTTAAAGCAAAAATTATAATTATAAGCATCTTTCCAATTCTTAGATGTGAGTGCTGAAGCTCTATTTCTAGAACTGGTGAATTCTATTCTCTATCTCCATGTATGAAAGATCTCACAGTCCTGGGAAAACACTTCTTTAAAAAATGAAATACAACAAATAAGGTATGCTGCCGAGTCCTAGGGGAGAAGTTTCTCAGAGTCTTTGAATTTCCTCCTACCCTCCTTCTTTACAAGATTTCTAAAAACCAAGTCCTTTTCTGCAGTCTCTCAAACAAGGCAAAAAAGAAAAATACCCACTAGATATATTCCTTAGATTTTCTATTATGCTTCTCAAGTTCCCAGCAGCTTCTGAAGTAAACCTAAGATGAATTCTGGAGTTATTTTTTATCATGTTTTAATTTTAGTTCCTCTTTAGGTCTAAGATGAAATAGATGATCATAACTGCTGTGCTTGGAGATGCATTTCATGGCACAATTTGTACATGACCTGTGCAAGGTCACATCATGGAAAGAGGACTGACATAATGGCTAAGAAGCCAAATCCAGCTTCTAGTAGTGGAGAACTTCAGGGTAAACTATTTAAGCTTGCTGTATTTACTATAATATGGCAATAAAATGTCAGCTTAAACAGTGTGTTGAGGTTTATTCTGTATAGAGACCTCACTCTGACTTGGATTATATTAATTGAGACATAGGAAGAATTATTGTCAAACCACTAATTATTAAGGATGATTTTTTGGTCACATTATTGTGCCTTGGTGCAGACTGTGGAAGGCTGGCCTACTCAGCATCTGCAACAGCATCCCAGGTTCCAGCCATACCATAGTTTCTACACCTCTCCATCTTTCCATATGCTATTCTCTCTGCCCATTATTTTCGCCTTGGCAAAAATCCTGTCTACCTTTCATTTAAAGCATGAAAGCCTCCCTGTAAATTGTTCCTTGATAGCCCCAGGTAGGGATAGTTATTTCGTTCTCAGTGTAGTCACAGCACTTTGTTCCTATCACTATCAGAGTATGTATCAGATTACATTTATTTATTACTTTTAATTTATTTATGATAATTATTTCTTTGTCCCTAGAAAACAAAGGCTTGACCATTATCCTCAGCAAACTAACAAGGGAACAGAAAACCAAACACTGCACGTTCTCACTTATAAGTGGGAGGTGAACAATGTGAACACATAGATACAGGGAGGGAAATAACACACCCTGGGGCCTGCAGGGATGGTGGGGGCGAGGGGAGGAAAGCATCAAGAAACAAAGCTATTGCATGCTGGGCTTAATACCTGGGCTGATAGGTTCAGCAAATCACTATGGAATGTGTTTACCTATGTAATAAACCTGCACATCTAGCACATATACCCAGAACTGTTAATAAGAAAATGAAGCCTTGTATATTTACTCCTACTTAGGATTTACTAGGTACCGGGCACTCTTCTAAGCACTTTAGGTATGTCAATTCTTTTAAATCTGTATTACAGCCCTTTGAGGTGGATATTATCATTATCTCTATTTTATACATGAGAAATTGGAGGCACAGGGAAGTTAAATAATTGTCCCAGTGACACACAGCTAGTAGGTGCCAATCACTGAACTCAAAGAGTCTGGCCTCAGAATCTGAGCCTCTCTATTACTATTATGTGTGTTTGCGTAAGACAGTAAAGAAGCAGTTCATAAACACTAAACAAATAGAATGAGCATTCTGTTTTTTTCCGTTTCTTAAGCTTAAATTAAGAAATATATTTTCCTTTTCTTAAATTGATTTCACATTCATCCTTGAGTATAGATGAGTTCATTTTTCCAGAGGAAATCTAGCCAAGACTAGAGAGAGATAACTAGCTGGGAGGTAGAGTCCTGGAGTTTTGCTGGCTCAGTCATGTCAGGATCTCAAAATCTCAGAGCCTCCCTCAACTTCATCTGCAGATACTTACAAAAGCCTCTCATTGTAGCTGCTTTTAGATGCACTATGCTGTGCATATAATGTGACATGAAAATGCTATGGAATAGAAATACTATTAAGAAAAATACGAATGTTATTCTTCGTAAACTGAGGTGACTCAAAGTATTTTCACTTTTGGAATAATGTAAGTGGAGGGTTTTTGTTTGGTTTTCTCTTGAGAAGTAAGGCACCCTAATCATTACGAACCAGATATATGGCCAGGTGTGGTGCCTGACACCTGTAATTCCAGTACTTTGGAAGGCTGAGGTAGGCAGATCACAAGGTAAGGAGCGTGAGACCAGCCTTGCCAACACAGTGAAACCCTGTCTCTACTAAAAGTACAAAAAATTAGCCAGGCGTGCTGGCAGGAGCCTGTAGTACCAGCTACTCAGGAGCCTTAAACAGGAGAATTGACTGAACCTGGGAGGCAGAGATAGCAGTGAGCCAAGATCGCACCATTGCACTCTAGCCTGGGTGACAGAGTTAGACTCAGTCTCAAAAAAAAAAAAGAAAAAAAAAGACCCAGATATATTTTGCTTCTTGATATTTAAATTCGCATCTCGAGTCCCTTAGTTTAATGTCACCTATTTTACCTCTTAAATCACTTTTTAATTCTTATGTTTTTAAATGTATTCTTATTTTTTAACTTATAATAATTCTTGTGCAGTGAGAGGTTTGGAAAATTCAATATATTTTAAAAATATGAAATTGCATATTATAGGTATCCTCCAATTTTTCCAATTCTCTTCCAAATCATTACTTTTTGTGGCTATGCAACCATAACGTTTCATCAGAATGAAATGTAGTATAATTTAATTAAACAGTTCCTATGTTAAACTTTTCAGTTGATGCCAATTGTTTACTATTATGAGTAACAATGCAACAGACGTTCTCTTATTCATGTTGGGTGAGGATCATGTAATTCCTGCAGGAAAAGGGTTTTCTAGGTGCCTATTACAGAAGTTCTCTGAGAGTTTATTGGAATGCAGATTCTGGGACCCCAACCATGAGGTTCTGCTATGGTCTGAGGAGGAACCTGGGCAGGTAAGTCCTCTTGTTAAGAAATGCTGACAATGCTTCTCCTTTGATAATACCTTCTCCTCGCTGGGTTATCAAGTTCATTCTAGCTCAGTGCCTCCCTAAACCATAAGCTGATTTCAAAGTGGCCCTGGTGAATGTACTCATTTTCAACATGGCCCTTTCATTAATTTAAGTCATTGTGCCATTTCTGCAGTCCACTTTGGCACATTCCCATCTTATCCCCTCTCACCCCACCCCACCCATGCATGCCCCATATTACAGCCAGTAAGGGGTTTTTATAGTACAATGCAACAATGTCATTTCTCTTCTTACTCCAAAAGCCTCCCCTCCAACAACAGGGCACCCAGCCTCCCTTGCACACTTCTCCTTTTCTAACCACACTGACCTGTTCACAGAATGTCAATTCCTCCCTGATGCCCTGATCTAAATCACTTCTCCTGGCCCAACCTCTTGTGACTCCCTTTTCTTTTCTTTCATAGTACATCACAATCTGTAAAGGCATGCGTTATTGAAGTCTGTTTCTCGAACTTCACCACAAGCTTCATGAAACAGGCTCTGAGGTCAATCATTCATCTCTAATGCCTGGTCTCACACTTGGCCCTAAGCAGTGCCAGTGAAAGACTAAGTACGCTCTGTGATCAAAGGGCTCAGAATCAAATCCCTGCTCTGCTACTTAGAAGCTGTGTGACCTTAAGGAAGTTTCCTAACCTCTCTTTGCCCCCATTTTCTCCATCAGGGATTAAAAGAGAATTACTTTAAAAATTTGTTGTGGTAATTAAATGAGATAACACAAAAGTGCTATAGAATAGCATCTGGCATGTAGAATGTAGCCAATACAGGATAGCTTTTAAATAATAGGCACTCAGTGTAGTCTTGTTAAATAAATAAAACACAATGAAGCTTTTTTTAAGTAACTCTCCCACCTCAGCCTCCAGAGTAGCTCAGATTACAGGCGAATGTCACCATACAGTACAGCTACAATAAAGATTTTTGATTTGTTTGCTTTTTAGAGACAGAGTCTGTTACCCAGGTTGGGATGCAATGGTGTGATCCTAGCTCACTGTAGCCTTGAATTCCGCGCTCAAGCAATCCTCCTGCCTGAGCCTCCTGAGTAACTAGGAGTGTAGGTGCATGCCACCATGGCCAGCTCATCTTTTTACTTTTTGCAGAGATGGTGTCTTGCTTTGTTGCCCAGGCTGGTCTGCAACTCCTGACCACAAGTGATCCTCCTACCTCTGCCTCCTACAGTAAGTTTTTCACTGTGTCATTTCTCAGCATCTTTTCTCTCCCCACTTCCACACACACACCATAACATTAGCCCAGTCAACTTATCCCTACAGCCTACTCCTTAAAATAGCTCCAAGTCTGCCCTGAGAAGTCTGCTGAATGTACTCTCCATTCCATATTATTAGTTCCAGCTTTGAACCTTTCATTACATCACTTCCTAAAATATGTGCTTGTGTGCCAAGCTACCTCTCCTCCTTCCTCCAAGCATTTCCTGAAATGTGACCTTCTTCATGGAGTGTTCTTTAAGTGAAACTGAGCTCATCATTCTATCTTCTGTTTCCAACAAATAAGTTAAAGGCATAGTTTGAGATTCAAAAGCCATAAATTGTCTGAGATTTTCACTGGCTGCATGGGTCTCACCATTGCCGGGCTAGTTGCATTTCTCCTCTGCCTGCATTTTAAAATGTGGGTCTAAGAGGCCAAAGCGTTTGTTTAACTTTCTCTGTATACATTTAGCACAATGCCAATCCACAGGGATGCTGAATAAATGTGATTTGATGATGATTTACTTACTTTGTCCAAGCCAGGAATAAAATCCATGAACTCTTAAGTTTGTTTCCCCCATGTTAAAATATGTTTTATTCTGAATTTATTATGAGACTGGTTTTCTGTGTTTACTTTCACATAGGAACAGACATAAAAGAGTGATTACATTAAAATATCAAATTAATAAGATTATATTGCACACTATGAGTCCAAAGATACCTTTAGAACAGTGCCAGTTTGTATTAAAATATGCCTCATTTAAAGTTCAATTGCATATGTTTTATGGGTTATTTTGTACATCTAAAACAAATAACCAAAACACATCAACACTCATTTTTAAAGCACTTGTTGTATTCGGTGCATGTACCATTATGGAGAACTTACACTCAGAGCAAAAAGATTTGTAGCAAAGCATATGACCTTCTTCCCACTACAATGACCATCCCCTAATTAGGCAATGCATCTGATAGTCATTAACAGGAATGAGATAATGAATCACTTTCTCTCTTCTTTGTTAATTTGCTGTAACCAAGCGGCTAATGGATGTCAGAGCTGAGTGATTGCACTGATTATAGTGATTTATAGTTGCAACAAAACAATTTAAAACCATTCTGATTATTCATGTTAAAGATGCTTTATGTTTTGTTTACTAAATGTTTTATGTCCCCCTTTCTCTCTCACCCCTAAAGTACAGTCCCCCACCTACCCTGCCACTTTTCAAAAAAAGACCTCTTCCTGGAAAACTTGAAAGTTGAAGGCTTTATTGTTTTAAACTAAGCCATTTCATTTTGTTTATATATAGAGAGATAGATAAAGTTTACCCAGTAGAAACGAAAAGCCTTAGGGTTGGAAAGAAAACTTCAGTGGTGCCTAGTTCAAAAGAAGACAGAAATAAGAGGAAATAAGGCAAACTTCAAGCCACTTACCTTGGGGCTTCCAGTCCCTTCCTCATCCTCCACAGACACATCAGTAGCCAGTATCTCAGCTTTGATGGTATCCAGAGCCCTGAGAATCCAGCTGTGTTGCCGTTTGATTTGCCTCTGCAGCTCCTTCCATTGACTTGCAATCATCCGCAGCATGTCCTTCAGTCCTTTTCCAAAAGAAGGGGAAAGCAGAAGTTGTGGACCTGAATGAATCTTTACTCATTATTTTTGTTTAGTAAATTAGATGGCTGTTTTAAACAATATAAATATTTTTAAAAGACCATTAACAACACCTGCCATATCAGCATTTGTCACTCAGAATAGAGAAAGGCAATTCTTGAAATTAAGTATAAGGATGCAAAAATGTGTTAACCACATAGATGACTAACTTGGAAATTGATTTCGACTCAGTATATTGATTTAAAAAATACACGAGAAACAAAAAATCACAATGCATAAAAATTAATAACATTACCACTTCACATTCCAAATAAAAGACTCTGTGTGTATCTGTGAGAGACTTTATAATGATCAGAAATATATGTGGAAATAGGTAAAGTCAATTCAGTGAGAAATACAGTAAATAGGCCAGAATTAAGACAGCAGTCTTTAACATTGGCAAATCCAATTAATAGTATCTTTTTCCTATTTATCTGTGCTAAGCTCAAACCTAGAGCCAAACTGTAAGTCATCCTGTCTTACGGTCTTCCATTATCAGGATAAGTATAACTAAATGACAAAACTATTTTTTATTTATAATCTGTTCCTTATAAATATATTGATACTGGGCTAAGAACTGGTTGAAGGCCAATAACTCTGCTAATACAAAGACCAGCAAAGAACATGCAAAATATTCATGTGTATGAAGTGGCAGGGAAATAATCTAGGCTGCTTGCCTTATATCTGTAATGGTATCTATACGTACCCTAATGCGTATGCATTATAACTATATGCATAATTCTCATTCATTATCTTAATGTTATTTCCAGAGCACCTACATCAAAAGGCAAGTCAATGTGAAGTTTTCAAGAATGTAATTTAAACTGAAACTCAGGCGAACAGCAAGTCCAAAATAAAATGAACAGACCATTTGGAGGCAGTATTTCATCTTATAAGTATCACAGCATTGTATTCAGTATATGAAACATTTATAAATCTTGAAGGTCAATCTGATAATGTAAATATTAATAATACATAAGGAAGTGAATATATGCAGTAATTTACAGCAATGCTTCTTCATTCTTAATAGTCTGGAGACATAAAGACTTGCAATATTTCAGGAGGATTTACCTGCTTTGTGAGATGCAATAAGCTCAAGAAGTTGGTGTCCTTCCTCCTCCACAGCTTCCTTGAGAGCACAATGACTGTCTACATTCAACTTAAAACTCTGCAAGGAAAAATATGAGCATCAAACCCTGGCAAGGCAGTTATACATAAAACATCCATATAAAATTATTTGCTACATTTTATCAAGAACCACACAGACCAATTTACCCAATAGACAAACTAATTTGCAATACTAAAAGCTATTGATATTTGGGATCTGGGCTCAAAATGTTTCCATTAGATTAGCTAAGTGCATCTGTTTGGAAACAGCTGACAAATCTAGAAATTCATTAGGTTTTTATGAAAAGTCACATCCCGTAGGCTACATCAAGAGTAGCAGTGTTCTATAAAATATACTGAACTTCTACTAGCACATATGAGCTCTTTTCTTCGTTTTTTAGAAACGTTAGTGAAAGCACTATTTATGAAACCATAAAAAATTGGAAGCATAAAATATATTACCCTTATGTACACATATATAAATCCATTAATACAGTAGGGTTTGGTTCAACTCTGTCTCTCAGATATCGCACAACAAAGAATATACTGGCAGATTCAGGTGCTGCACTGAGGAGTTAAATGTCTTTCAGATCTTTGCTTTTTAAAAGTTTTTTCCCTAAAATATGACACTCATTTATAAATGAATACCTCAAGCACAAGCAGGGCATTTTTCACTCATGATAGTTATCCAAAAGACAAAAACTCTTATCATGGTTGAAATCTAACTCAGAGCCATTTCTTTCAGGATGCCTTCCCTAATGCTTTATGTGGAATTAATCACTCCCTCCTCGATGCTCCTTATGTCTTCTTCTATTTTAAAATTTTTCATACTATATGCTGCTTTATTACTATCCTTGACTACCAAATCATAAGTAATTTGAAAAATTTCCAGTTTTACATTTATCTCCAATTCGTGTCACATACAAGTTGTTCGATAGAAATTTTCGTGGATATCTGATGAACTTGATCAATAACACTCTGAAGAGGAAGGCTTCCATTTAAATATCTCAAGAAACATAGATGGCTTTCCAAAGATTTTTTCCATCTCTGGAATCTCATAAGGCATTCCAACCACAGGAGGTCTAGTGGAAAATAATCACAGTAACCAATCTATTGAACCAGTGGTTAATTTGGGGGTTGAAAATTCATTCCTTGACTTGACCAATTGGAACAAACATAGACTTTGAAGTACTGCGTGGCCAAATTTTGGCTTCTCCTTCTCCAAAATATATATGTTTTGCTCTCACTAAACATTTATTGAGAAGGTATGCACTGCACTGTACTTGGTATGAAGAATATTTGATAGAAGTTTGAAATGATACAGTTTCAGGTAGAATATACTTTTGGATTAAAGAGGTAAATAAATCATAAATTGTGAAATCATGTATTCATTTTTTTAATTCACTTAGAAACCATGGACTGTGCCCATTCTATACACTGTGCTGGGCAACAGAGATTTGGGGAGTATAAAGCATGGCCTCTGGCACCAACAGGCAACTGAACATGTTACTAGGAGAAAGCAGTATAGCCTGAGTCATCCTGGGTGGTCAGTGATGAGTCTAAACTCTCCTTTTCTTAGCAGAGAAAATGGATCTTTTTAAAGCTCAGAAGACTGAAACAATGATCAAAAGAACCTAGAAATGAAGGAGAGAGAGATGTGCAGATGAAGCCTTGAATTATAAAGATAAGAATTATATGCTATTATAATTATAAGCCATTATTAAAAAATGACTCCAGAATGATGAATCACTTCATCTGACTAGAGGCATAAGATACAATAAAGTTTCAGCAGCCAATATAACAGAAAGTGACAAGATCAGGTTTCCCCAAGGCTGTTCACCATTTCTTGTACTGTCCTATTTTAGTTACAGGTATTTGGTTGAATAAAATAAAATATGGAAATGTATGGGAAGCTTCATGCTTCTGATCAATCCAAACTATGTATTACCTATGAAAAATTAAGTGTTTGTTATTTTATAGTCAAAACACGGCTACACTTACTTTTTGCCACTGCCACAGAAATCCTCAACTCTGGAGCAATACCACGCAGAATGAGATATATGTGTGTTTTAGGAAGCAGAGACAGGGTAAAGATAACACCTAAGATCAACCCAAGACCACAAATTTAGGAAGAAATTTATTCTAGAAATCTCCTCATAACTGTACATTTAGCCTAGGGCTCTCTTTGAGTCACTGTTTACTTACAATAGACTTGTTTTGAATAGCTGGTAATCATGAGCTTCCAAAGAGGTGCATGAGGCCTATGTCTCAGAGCAAATGGGAATCTAAGGAACTATAAGTAGGTTGAGTAATTTGATATAATTGAAGCCAAGAGTACAGAATAGATGCAGCTGGAACTGGCTCTGCTTCAAGATGACATGGAAGCATTTGATTAGGAAATTGGAAAAGATGAGGTATTCATTATTACGAAAAAGATAATCTGATAAGCTTGATACTGTAGAAAAGAACCATTTAACATAACTATTACCCAAATGGTACAATATTGCTTGATTTTCAGGTGCACCCATTAACCATTAATAATATCAACTAAGGAATTCACAATGAACCTCTGAGAAGGCAGACTAGCAGGCATATTAACAAAATAGCCAATGAAATTTCTGGCTGCTAAAGGATTCTATAATAAGCTCTCTCCATTTTGCCCCCACCTTTCCCAAGGGAAAGAAGCTTAGATGAAAGGGTTTTATTTTTTTGTTACTGTTCTCTCCTTAAACTTGATACTTGAACATACTTCCATTCTTCAGCAATGCCCTATAGTGTACAGTCCCTCTGCAATATCCATAGCACTCCCTGAAAATGCAGAGCATTCTCTGGAGAACAAATTTATGACTGGAACATTGCCGTAGGCAGGTACAATGGTCCCAGGGCACTGATTATATGAAATTCCATAAATATGAGTAATCTGGGTCCTGGATGACACCTGATCTTTTTTTAGCATCTTTAAAGCAGCATGTAGCTGAATGACTAGAAGAAAATAACTAAGGAAATAGAAAACCAATGACTGAAACAAGCACGGGATTATCAAAGATTCGTCAATGGGCATTTCTATAACTATAACCACTAGCATCACCAGCTTGTATATATCTGGATGTACTACTTATTAGCAGGACCAAATCTGAGTATTTCCACTGACTGTACTTTGGTCATGATCAGACTTGCAAAGCAGATAAAATAATACATCTAATCCTTTCCACTCATATTTCTGAATAGCCCAGTTTGATAGTCATGTGTACATAAAATCAAGGAAACACATGCCTTGATGGAAAGAGATATCCTTGTACAAGAAAAAGTAGGAAAGATCATAAGCACATTCAAAGGCTCAAATGTTCAGAGTGGTTCAATCTTGCAGTATCAAATCATGAACACAGACTCAATCACCTGATGGAAATACTGTTCGTTTCTGCCAGGTCCACTGAGTTCCATGAGTCTTGTGATATTTGTGAACAAGCAGAAAGGCCAAAAAGAGTTTAGAGGCTTTTCTGGCCTAATTTTTGTTGTTGTTGTTTTTGTTGTTTTAATAAGGCATAAATTCATAAAGTAAATATTTATTGAGCAGTCTTTGTCAAGCCTATAGATACAAAAGTTAAAATATAAAATCCTTGTCCTCAAAGAGCTTATATTCTATTGTGTAAAGGAGAAAAGAAAACAAGTAGCTTTATAAGACCCAGCATATAACAAATATGTAATTAGGGTTTAGTGTATAATAGAGTGGTGGAGCCTTAAGCAAATTAAACAGTGACATGCCTTGCCCTATTTAAGTATCATGCTGGCCAAGCAAAAACAAGGCTAAATTAGCTGTGTGCGGTGGCACACACCTATAGCCCTGGCTACTCAGGAAACTGAGGTGGGAAGACTGCTTGAGCCCAGGAGTTCAAGGTTGCAGTGAGCTATGATCATACCACTGCACTCCAGCCTGGGCAATAGAGCAGGACTCTTCCTCTAAAACATAATGAAATAAAATGCAAACAAGATAGAGAGTTATATTCTGTATAAGTACTGGATACGGGTTGTGGGAGCCCATGCTGGGATCCAGGTTCAGCAGAGTGTAACAGGGAGCTTGTAGAGAAGGAAATTATTTGTACATGGGTCTGAAGATATTCCCATACTCCAACACGAAGCAGGGAGCCACAAACAGCTCAGTGTGGCTGGTGCAGGGGGCAAGCAGGAGAGACAGCAGCTATGGCTACACAGGACTTGACCCCAAGAACCATGAGAGAGTCAGGGAAGAATATGCCAGTGACATGGGAGAGTGGCATGTGCAAAT
Source organism: Callithrix jacchus (assembly GCF_049354715.1). Taxonomy (NCBI): domain Eukaryota; kingdom Metazoa; phylum Chordata; class Mammalia; order Primates; family Cebidae; genus Callithrix; species Callithrix jacchus. The sequence continues at coordinate 67,074,201 of NC_133509.1, read as the reverse complement.
CTGTGATCTAGAAATCTTTCTAGCTGTTGCAAATAGTGATGATTTTAAAAGGGCAGACTGGAGACGAGGAAGCCATTTAGGAAGCTGCTGTGGTAATACAGGCCAGATGTTTCTGCATGCTCATATTTTTTTTTAATTAAAAAAGGTATGTTTTTCCTTCTAAATGAATAGAAGGAAAAATCGAGAAAATCTTCTGTCTTTTTAAGTTTTTCTCAGTGCGTGAGAGAAGCATGTGCCAGAATTTAGTTCTTTGGCTGTTCTGATGATAAATACCAGAGGTTATTAGTCAGGAGTCTCCAAATGTGAAAGACATATTGAACTGATGAACTTTTACTCCCACTGTCATTTTAAAGAGATGGTATATATGCTGATGAATAAGACACTTGATGACACTTTTTCTTCACACAAAAGATTTTTACTACCCTAAGAAAATGAAAACTTGTCTTTTTACAAGGGCAGGAGGAAGAATGTGTGTTCAATCAGAAAAGCCAAGGCTGAAAAGTCACCTGCTATCTGCCTCAGGCCATCTCTGCCCAGGCTCCACTCTGAGCTGTTGCCAGAACCAGTCTCCATGCTCAGAGGGGCTCCTGGGGAAAAGAAAGCCATGATCCCCCATGTTGTTTCTCTTCTCCCCTCCACAGTGCCATGCACAGAGGATGAGCAGATGTACTAGTCTTCAAAATATATCTTTAAAATGCCATATATGCCAAGAATTGGAAGATCTATATGAGTAAACATTTAAGAACCTTCTAAATTTTGATAAGACATTAGATAGCCATCAAAATGAAGACTACACAATCACATGAAAAATATATGGAAATTTTACAAAGAAAAATGAAGATTCAAAATTATATCTACAATAAAATTACATGTATGTAAGTAAATAGTCTCCGTACATAGAAAAAGACTGCAAAGAAACACAACCAAATGTTAACATAATTTGTACAGGGTTAGACTTGGAGTTACCATGGTCTGATCTTATGGAACGAGTTCTAGGTGCTTTAGTTTCCTAAAATATAAAATGAAAAGAATACTATCTAACTCCTAGGTTGTTGTAAGAATTAGAGACCATGAATATAAAGCAATGAAACAGTGAGAATTAGAGATAATAAATATAAAGCATTAAAGCAGTGCCAGGAAACGAGTGAGGCTAAAAAATCATGATGGATTTTAAAATTTGTTTTCTCTACTTTCCAAATATTGTATGTAATAGACGGTACTTTGTGACATTTCCAGGTGATAAGTGTCCTTTATTGTTGAGGCCCTCTGAATTCCTGAAAGGAAGATGCCAGGCTTCCTTTGCTGTTGTGCTTCTACCCAGGACCCCCCAAAACATATATGCTGCTGTATGAGACATGAGGAAGAGCAAGCCCAGACTGAGAAGCCAGTGACTGGGTTTCCTTTCACCTCAAGTGTGTGCTTTTGGATGAGTCATTTAACCCATCAGGGCTTCCATTTCCTTATTTATCATCCAGGCATTTGGACTTAATCTTTTCCAACCCTTGAATACTTCAGTTTTATCTTCTCTAAGCCAGGCAGTTAAGCATAGGCAGCTTGGGAGAATTTTTATTTATTTTAAATCAGAGAATTTTCAGAAGGGAAGAATCCCAAAGGCTATCTAACCACTCATCTACCCAAGGGCAGCTCTGTCTTTCAACCGTCCCAGGCAGATGTGTCCATTCTATTTTTAACCATCTCAAGGGAAGTCTATTCTAACATGTCATTCTGAGTCCACAACATTTCTTCTCAGGAATTTAAGAGCTCTGTGAAGAGCAGGGTGAGCTTCCCACTGCTTCAGATTCTTTTGCCAAGTCATCCCTCCAGTGTATGGGTTGGAAAGCAGAAGCACTGTGAGAATATTCCAACAAAGTCCACATATCCAATCAATCAGCAAGCCCTGACCATTTATTTTCTCTTCTTCACCTCTCCACATTGACTAACATTGCCTTAGATTCAGGATTTCATCATCATCCCTTGTCGGGTTAACTCAAGTCCCAGACATCAAAACTAGACTTATTCCTTATTTGTTGCATGCCTATGAAGGTTCAGGCACTGTCTTAAGCTTGAAGAATATGGCTATAAACAAGACAGACATGGTCCCTGCCCTAACAGAGCTCACAGTGGTGAGTGTGTGTCAGAGGGAAGGGGTGGGGGGGGACGACACTATATAAACAAGGAATTGCAGTCAGCTGTGTCAAGGGAGTTATGACATGATGTGAAACAGCACTATTGACAAGCAAGGGCTCTGGAGCAGGACAGCCTGGGTTCAAATCCTGGCTCCTGCTTCACCCACTGTGTAGCTTTGGCCAACCTCTGTGTACTCAGTTTCTTCAACTATAAATGAGGGGAAATGTTAATGCCTACTTCATGGGGTTGCTGTGAGGATGAAATGCCTTGATACATGTGCAACAAGGCCTGGTGTATTGCAGTAATGCAAATGGTTTTATTATAAAATGACCTTGCTACAAAACAACTCTGATGAAGATCCTCTTCCTCTTAAGACTATACAATGGCTTGCCATTAGATAGGGTACAGAATAAGATCCAGGCCCCAAGCATGACCTACAGGTCCCTCTGAGATCCCAGCCAACTCAACTTCACAGGCCCCGTATCTGCCTTGAAATGTGCCTGGATTGCTTAAAGTTTCCAGCTCACACCAGCTGTGTTGCTTCTCCAAGATTCTATTCTTTCTGGCACTTCTGCCTGGCAAACTCTTTCCCTTGAAAAGCCCGGCACAGCCTTTAAGATCCATGTCAGGTATGACCTTCTCTAGCAAGCTCTCTGACCACCTTCCACCCAACTGGTTTCTCTACCCTTGGCACCCATAGTACTTATACAGAGCTCAAACCTTCACTTACTATATTGTAGTAAAATTATTAATGTGTCTGCTTTGCATACATGAGTTCCTTGAGTTCCTTTTTTCATTCATTTTTAAATCCTCAGTGTCTAGGACAGTGCCTGGCACATAACACACAACCAACAAATGGTCAGGGGAATGAATGCATGTAGATTTGTACCAAAAACCTCCTATGTAGCTTTTAAACAGCTTGTGGCATTTTGGGAGATACTGGTATAATCACTCTTCACTTGGAAGTAGTTGATAAATGTCCCCAAATTTTACTCAGTGAACACCATGTAAATGAGCTGTCATGTTCCTTTGCTTACAAAATTACTTACCAATTACACTTAGATGCTCCCAGCGTAGTTGCCATATAAACTGTACCCTGGCTGAGATAGCCCAAATCATCAATTAACTTTGCCCTCTCATCATGTGGTACTTACCACGTAATTAAATGAATGGTCAGCCACTACCACAATTGTCTATTTCCCCAACAAAATGAAGTGGCTACATTTGTCATTGATTTGTCAGTTATGACAATCTGTAACATACCTCTAGGTATAATAACAGAAGCTTTTAAAAAAGGAACTCCGTACTCTTGAGAAAGAAGTTCCAAGTTTTTGATCAAAAATATAAGCATTATAAAATCTTTGTTTTCCTTCTGAAAAAAAAAAAAACTGAGATATGAAGACAAAAATCCTCTTTCTTCCTGAAACCTCAGACAATAAAAATATTTCCAAGAATTTGAAAGTGAATTTAGCTCTTCAAACAAGTTACAATTTATTTCAAACAAACAGTTGGGATTTTTTTTTTTTTGGTGCAAAGTAGGTGCATCTTACTGAGGCTGACATTCTCTTCTGATAGAATGGCTAATATGTTATGCAAGAATTAGATAGATGGAAGAGATCCTGGATGTTGATGGCGGCTCTGAGTGACAGAATTTTCATTTGCTTCTCTGGATGCCATCTCCACACCTGACACAGGTTATCACATTCACTTCCCAGCATGGTCACATTAGGCCAAATGGATTCCCAAACAGACTTTCTGTCTAAAGGGACCATTTGACTTCCAGAACACACTGCTTAGAGGCCCTGATTGAAAAGGAGGTTAATGCTGGCCCAAATATTTCTCTACCCCCTGAGGTGGAATAATTGATGTGCAGCAGCCCCTACAGATGTGGAGTCACAAGAGTGATGGATTGATATAAGCATATTATTCACACGTACATCTGCTAATATACAGGTCCCAGTGCAAACACCAGGACTTAAGAATATTATGTGGATTTAGGACAATCCCTGAAGGACTCCAGTTCCATTAAAAATTTGTTTGGCAGCCTGGGGCAGATCTATTCCAACTCCCACATGCTTCATGCATTTGAAAGGGGGAACCAAACCACTTTAAAAATAAATTAAATAAATTTTGTAATGTGAAGTCATTAACACCCTGTCTAGCCATACTATCTTCATATTTTGAAACAGTAACATTAACCTGTGAAATTTAAAAAAAAACTTTTAAATATCTGAGTTTACATTTTAATTTTCCTGTTTTTTTTCCCCCCCCTTTGGCCAAAAAAATAGCAATGTCTTCTGAAACAGAAGAAAACATTGCTATTTTTTCCCTCTATAGATGTTTTTCTTGTCACAAATATACCAGACAAAACCTAGAAAGCCCTGTGATTAGTCCATTTTGATTTGTAAGTCATAGAGAAAATAACTTGCAGACATGCTCAGTTATTGCTTGAAGATTTAGAACACTAGTTAGAATCTGTTGTCCACAGTGATTCTAACACTGCTTTTATAAATGCTCACTCATTCATTTAGCAGATATTTTTAATATCTATCATGCATGTCCAAGGCTAGGAGTTGTGGGAGAAACTAAAGAGACAAAAGCCATCCCTCAAGTAGGTGACAGCATCAAGAGAACAGCTGAGGGGAGGGTGGGCAAGGAGAATTTCAACTTTTCCAAGAACAACGAAGCTTCTCAAACCAAATGTTCTCAGGTCTCCAAGGAAGACATGCACAACTTCCCCCAGGTGATAAAAACATCCTCATCCTCACATAAAACATGTTTATTTCATCTTCACAACAACCTTATGGAAATAGATCAGGCATTTTTCCGGGTAATGTAAAGATCTGGAACTTTAACTTAATGTTATTTGTATCAGGTGAATTATTTCAAGATTCCAAAATTCCATGTAATGCAGTGGAGAAGTAGGATGAGCTTATGAATCTACACATGGAGAGAAATGGTAGGTGACCACACCCCAGCTCATGTGAGTCTGATCCATACACAGTGTCCCTCAGCCTGGTTATGGACCCTCATAGTGCAAGGCTTGTCTGTAAAATTTCTCTTCAGTATTACACTGCCCTAAATAGGAAGTACTTATTAAATGCAGTGCTTCCCTCGCATTCTAATTTAAAACAGTCGTTATTTCCTAAAAAGAAAAATAAAGTAATAAATTAGTAAAATGTCTGGGCACTAACATTTTCAAAACAATAATTGCTGGGTATCATGGACCAAGAGTCAGGCAGAAGTACATTCCCAGGTGCTTTAAATAGTGCAGGAATTCTATTTAACTGAAAAGGGAAGACAACATTATTTGTCTCCTAGATGCACAAAATTAGAGTTACTTAAGTAAAGGAATATAGTCCAAGACTTTTGTACGTCCAAAATGAGCCTCCTACCTTACCGTTCCCACATGCCAACCTCAAAATGCCTGTTTGCTAAAATCTCTGAAAGACCTGTGTCACCAAACGAAGAAACTCAAGGCTGGGAGTTGAATGGTATTTCAAGTCCCCCAAAGAGAACCAATGTTGCCACTTCCCACTGAACTCTCTGCGACTACCCTTAAACTGGTGGGAATCAAGGGGGACAAGCAAATGGGACTTCAAAGCCCCTGTAAGGCCACCAGCCTGCTCATCAAGGCAGAGGGAGGTGGGGCAGGCCAGCCAAACTCCCACAGCTCATGCTTTTGAAGCTTGACCCACTGCTCCTATTAGCTGAGAGCAGCACAGCCAAATGTCAGCTGCTGGTCTTGTGAAGCTTAACTTGCTGGGGCCATAGCTGCCTATGGAGAGGCTGGGAGAGATGGGCACCAGGAAGTGAGAAAAAGAAAATCCTGTCATCTCTTAACTTCAAGCAATGAAAAATGGAGCAGAGGTAGAGACAGGAGGGCAAGCAAGAGAAACAGCTGCCAAGTATTTGGGGAAATTTTATTGTATGACTAAAAACTCTGTAAGAAGTATACTGGATTTTCCATCATTCTCAGCAAACTGACACAAGAACAGAAAATCAAACACTGCACGTTCTTACTCATAGGTGGGTGTTGAACAATGAGAACACATGGACACAGGGAGGGGAGCATCACACACTGGGGTCCGTTGGAGGGGAATAGAGGAGGGACAGCAAGGGGTAAGGAGGTTGGGGAAGGATAACATGGGGAGAAATGCCAGATATAGGTGACAGGGGGATGGAGGCAGCAAACCACATTGCCATGTATGTACCTATGCAACAATCCTGCATGTTCTGCACACGTACCCCAGAACCTAAAGTGTATACTGGTTTTTCTTATGAGACAAATGAAAGCTATTTAATCAGAAATATAATATAACATGAAGATCTAAAGAAATACAGATGATAAATACATGTATATATATTTTTGATAATGTTAGCTAGACACTTTATAATTAAATTTAATCTGTTTTTATACGTATTTAGTATGATGACACAATAAGGACACATTTTCAAACCCTTCCTGGATACCAAGACTGTAAGCACTGTCTGGAGGAATTTGGTGCTCCTGTGCCACCATGTGGCAGACACCTAAAATTGCAGGCACCAATCTTAAAAGGAACAACAAAGTTCAGGATTGTGTTTTAAAAGTCTACTGCTATAAACATGGCCTGAAAACTTATACACATACAAACCCCACTCATTTTTTAGGACCTAGAGAAAGGCTCTCCCTGGAGTGTGACAGACTTATTACATAGAGTCTCTGAGTTGCTGTTGTAGGCAGACACTAAAGGGACAAGGAGGAGACTCTCAACTGATACTAAAATAAAGTTCATTGAGTATTATTTGCAAAAGCATAAATAAGAAGGCAGTTTAAATGCCCATCATCATATAAATGATTAAATAAATTATGGCATAGCCACAAAAAATATTAAGGAGCTGCTAAAATGTGCAATAGATCTTCATATACTGATAGAAGTATGTCTATGATATATCTAGATACAAAAAGCAAGTTGTTGAACAGCTTGTATAATATGAATTAAACAATCTTTAAAGTATATGCATTTTTCAATAAAAAGGTTCAAAAATATATAGAACTATTTACATTTGTTACCGAAGGGAAGATAAGACTTTTTACTTTTAATTTTATGCTGTTTAACACAATTTGAAATTTTTTTCAGTGAGTATAATTTAATGTTTTATTAGCCTGGCCCTCCATGTCTGCCTAACCCTTGATTCGATTCCTCAAACTGCTTTTAGAACAGAACCCCAGAACACTTTTTAAAAATTTCCCTTTCACAGAAAAAAGACTAATTTTCTCAATATAAAAATCCTGAAGCAAAAAAACAATGGCCAACAGAAAAACAGGCTAAGAATATGAGAAGATAGTTCTCAAAAAGGAAATACAGATGACTCCTAAAAACATGGAGAGATATTCAATGCCACTTAAAATACAAGAAATACAAACTGAACTACAGTAAGATGCCATCTTTATCGGAGGGACGAAGTTCAACAAATGTGATAACATACTCTGATAGCAAGAATAGGCAGAAAGAGGCATTCTCATGCATTATTGAGTATAAACTGGTAAAATCTCTATGCAGGACAGTTTGGTAATACATTAAAATTTTAAATGTGCTTAACCTTGATCCAGAAATATTGTATGCAAGGTATTTATTCTAAGGATATATTTGTATTATCCAACATGATGAATTTCCAAGAATATTCATTAAAATATCAATTATAATAGAAAAAGACTGTGAACAAATAAAATTTCCATCACAAAGAACTGGTTATATAAATTATGGTTTATTTATAAGTGGAATACTGTGCAGCCATCCAAAAGGATGAAGTAGTTCTATTGATTTTGAATTACTACTAATAGAAACTACAGGAACAAAGTTAAATACATAGATAGATTTGTGTCTTTTGAGACAGTCCTGCTCAGTCGCCCAGGCTGGAGGGCAGTGACACAATCTCAGCTCACTGCAACCTCTGCCTCCTAGGTTCAAGAAATTTTCATGCCTCAGCCTCCTGATTAGCTGGGATTACAGATATACACCACTACACCTGGCTAATTTTTGTGTTTTGAGTGGAGACGAGGTTTCACCATATGGGCCAGGTTAGTCTCAAACTCCTGGCCTCACATAATTTATCTGCCTGCCTTGGCTTCCCAAATCCTGCTGGGATTACAGGCATTAGCCACCTCCCTCTGCCTGTTTTTAAATACCTGAAATAAATCGGAAATGATATAAAGAAATAAGGAACATTGGTTGCCTCAAAGGAGGAGAACTAATGGGAACATGAGTAAAAGGGGGATTTACTGTTGACTTTAACTTTTTACTGCCTTTAATCTTTTAATTTAAACACAATTCACAAAATTAATAAAAGCTTGCCCATACCAGCATATCCTTCAAATACTATACCTAAATCCATTTTCCTTCACGCACAGAGTTGTTCTATCAACTAAGCCATGAACCTCATCCAATTAATCTATGCAAGCTGACCCTACTCCCATCAAATTTATGGTTGATTAATGTTATTCTCCTGTTTTAAAAAAAAAAAACCAAAACTTACAAAACCTTCAATGAGTCCCCATTGCCCTCAGAGAAAAGTTTAATCTATTAAAAAGACATTCAACCTCCATTACCACCCAACCCCAACCTGTGAGACTCCAACCCAGTCTCAGCTACACCACATAGCTCACCATACCTCTCTTACCAGGTTTATAAAGTTTGCTCCCATATCACCTCCTCCCTTCCCTAACAAAATTACATGTGGCCTTTGAGGTCTATGTCAAATTACCTCTTTGAATGTTCCCTACCTCCAGAAAGAACCAATAAAAATGTTCTCTGTACTCCTAAGAATACTTTGCTTATCCTACAAGAATTTTGATCCTACTGATCAAAATCGTTAGTCATTTATGGGTCTATAGATGACTACATATAATCTATTATTGTCTCTTTTAGACTGAAAATCCCTGAAAGAAAGCAACCAAGCTCATTCCTCGTGTATTCCTAGCACCTAAATAACCACCTGGCACTCACACTCACAGTTGTGTTATATATTTAGTTCACAGTCACCATTTTCCCCCATATTCCTCATTTATCAAATTGAATTAAGAATCTTGTTTCTCCATGGCTATTTCAATGTGGTTGGTTAATGTGTGTCCAAAATAACATGGTGCTGCTATCTATGCAACTATATTTCCTAAGTTTAAGCCAGCCCTTTGTGGTTGATTGATTATTTTTCCTAAATCTTGCACAGCTGTCTGGTATTGGTTTGATATTACTTATTCCTACTGAATATGCTGATTGGTTCCACATAAAGAAAGTGCTGCTTTGTCTTCCTGTGGATGACTACATTTAATGAATTAGGTATGCATAACAACTTGAGAGATCGCAGTTACTGTTTCAGGAGCAAATAGAGGGGGAAAGTGCTGACCTGCTCTGCTGCTTTACTCTTAGGCATTCTAATTCTAAAGATACTGTATATAAAATCTCTTAATGGGAGGGGGGAAGTAGTTACCCAAGGACTATTTATGATAGTTATTTAGTATGCTTCTATTATGCTTCTACTCAAATATAGCTTTTGGTAACTATGTTTAGTTAGGCAGCAAAAAAAAAAAAAAAAAAAAAAATGGGGAAAACGGCTTACATGTCCATCAACAGGTGAATGGATAGAACAACTTGTGGTATATCCATACAATGGACTACTTCTCAGCAATACAAAGGAATGAATAAGTAATACACACAACATAACATATCCCAAAATAAGTATGCTGAATGAAAGAAGACAAACTGAAAAAAAGTACGTATTGTTTTATTCAATTTATATACAATTCTAGGAAATGCAAACAAACCTAATAGTGTCATAACACAAATCAATGATTGCTTAGGGATGAAGGAGAGGCCAGGGGTAGGAGGAAAGAACTATAAAGTGTCATGAAGATCCTTTCGGGTGATAAGTACATTCACTCTCTTAATTGCAGGGATTGTTTCATGGGTGTATATAGTTGTCAGATTGTCAAAACTTATAAAATTGTATGCAGTAGTTCCCTTTATGCATGGTTTTGCTTTCTTCAGTTTCAGTTGCCTGTGGTTAACCATAGTCTGAAAATATAAATGCAAAGCTCCAGACATGAACATTTCATTAAGTTTTAAATTGCATGCCATTCTGAGTTGTGTAGTGAAATCTTGCACCACCCGCTATGTCCCACTCGGAACGTGAATCCCTCTGTACAGTGTCTCCATGCTGTATATGCTACCTGCCCATTAGTCACTTAGTAGTCATCTGGGTTACCAAATCAAAAACACAGAATACATGGGGTTTGGTACTATCTGAGGTTTTAGGCATCTACTGTGGGGCTTGGTACATAACCACCTTGAATAAGAGGCAACACTATACTTTAAAATGTGCCATTTCTTGTATGTCAATTATACCTCAATAAAGCTTTGTGGTTTTTGCTGTTGTTGTTTTGTTTTGTTTTGTGGTAGGAAGAAGACAGAGCTGAGAGAAGGGAGAGAGAAAAGTCTATCCAAGAACACACCTATACAATTCTATCTTAAAAATGGTTTTCAAAGAAGAGAGAATGTTCAATACTTGCAAAATACCTTTCCAGAATGACATTTTCCTGAAAATGTCATTTTCTAGGAAGATAGAAATTGTATTTTTGAAAGGAGCAGCCAGGTTGTGAGCAGATGATTAATTATCATGGAAAATCATTGATGTATCATCGCAATTTCACAGTGTTTCTTACAGTTAAAATAAAGCTCCTTCATATCTCTCATAAAGGTATTATAAAGCTTTAATTGATTGTGTTGGTGAAAACCCTTAGTTACCATCATGGAAAATAATTGAATTAAGTATCAAAATATGAACATACAACTTTTGGTATTATTTTTATATTTTTATTCATAATAAATATTGGAGGGTACCAGCTAGTCTAACACATTATTAACCCAAGACTTAGACCCTACAAGCTTGCACATCTGTTGATTTAACGTCAAATTATAAAATCCAGAGAGATGTTTAAAGAAACTTATGTAGCTACCTCTACTACTGGACAATCTTGCAGATATCACTTGCCTCCTCATTAAAAAGCAATAATGATTTATGCAGGGTTAACTAAGAAATATAAATCTCTAGGCTTACTCATATATTTTATGACAATACTGATCAGGAGGACAATATAGACTCATATGGAAACAGAAAAACTAAGAGTTTGCTTGAAAGATATTTGAGCCACAGGCTGTACCTAAAGTAACAGACAAAGCATGCAGTAGAACAGTGACTCTTGGTTGCGCTTTAAGAATATCGTTCAGTGGCAATTTACACACATTAGGTCTTCAGTAACTGTTAGAAATTATTATTCATTCTTTTGGAAGTGAAACATGAGACTGTAATGTAACATTCAGTAAACAGGTCTGGAGATCAAAGTCCCTCACTATTTGCAAAGCAGAAATAAGAAAGATGTTCCTGTGATAGCTCTATTCCAATCAGTATAATCAGACATGGGACAGTAGAGAAAACTCATCCAAGAAAGTGTTGACCATTAGGCAGAAACAAGACTACTCTTTAAGAAATAAAAGTCTTAAGTAGGACTCTCTACTGTGGATCTTTATACTGGTGACCCACAGCAAACTGGATAATGACTTCCACATTTTGGGATGAAAATGTCAGTATGAGTCAGGTACAGATACTGCAGTTCATTATGGTCACCTGTAAAAAGCTCTGCAGTTTGTGAGGTTAGAGAGAATACAGAAGGCACCAGTTACATGTGGCAATTTAAATTTAAACATGTCAATTAAAATTAAAAATTCATTTTCAGTTGCATTAGCCACATTTGAAATGCACAATAGATACATGTAGTTTGTGGCCCCCATATAGGACACAGCAATATAGAATATTCCATCATCACAAAAAACTCTAGTGAACTGCATTGGGCTAAAATGAGGTAGAGGCCAACCTAAGCATGCCAAGTAAGAAATCCTGTAATACCACTTTTGAGAAAGAGAGTGCTCATTTGGTTATAAAGGGGCCATATCATTCAACCTCCAAAGGGGAAAAGGAACCTTGGGTTCATACTCTCCTAACCTGGCTTTCAATAAATAATCTAGAGTTAAAGCGCTCTTTATGCCCTTGTGCCCTCTGGGACCTTAAAAACTAAATGTGTGTTTTCCATAAAATATTAAGTCAAGAGAAATTAAGACAGCACACTTAATGTGAAATAAAGTTCATATACTCCTGTTTAAACACAGATTAGAATTTCTGTCAGAACAATGCCAGTGAAAAGTTGACATTCTAATTAATACAATTTACATGATAAAGCAGTGAATATCTTTATCTTGCTATTATGAAATGCCCTCTTTAAAAAAAAATTGAAACTCTACTCAACAGGGAAATGAGTATTAAGGACAGTATGTAAAAACCCAAGTACAAGAGAGGTGGTTAGGGTCACTGGCATTTTTATACATCATCGACTCAGGTCTCTAAAAAACGGAAGCAACACATTCATCCTCTAAAATCACACAGTTTTGTCATTCTTTATCATCCCCAAGGCTATTTGCATGCAGCAGTAGGATTTTGACCCTGTTTTTCTCTTACAAAACATGCTTTTCTCCCTCTCCATCTCTCCCTTCGCTCTCTCTCACTTGACGTCACAGAGAACAACAGTTCTGGAAGCCTGCGAACTCGCATACATGTAGGACTCCCACATAATGTTTATCCAATCTGAATTCTGAGTGTGTATGAGGGGCAGAAAATCAACCCCACAGTTGGGTACCCAAGGATTCATGTTCATTGCCTTTGTCAATTTTATGCTATCAGTGAAAGGAATAAAGATGAGATCCTTAAAGCTTGAATTTTCATTTCCTGTGACACGTGCTTTTTCTTCATGCTTTATCACACTCCACTACTTGGTTTCTACCCCTTCATAATTGATATCGGCCATTTGAAGCATTCAGTAAAAACCTCATGAGGTTTACTGAATGTCCCCCAGTCTATAATTCTTGCTTTTAACATATTCAGACGCAAATTCATCTGAATGTTTTCCACTTCTCCTCCATGGTTTTCTCTATACACAGGGATGAGTGCAATGACAGTTGTATTAATTGTATGCTGAAAAACTCACATAGCAGCAAAAATGATGGAGATTATTTTAAATATTTTATTAAAATAACCCAGTATAGAACAGATAATGTAGACCCTCTTGATAATGAGAGGTTAATTAATTTTACGAGAATTCTAGAAAGCTTAGAATGGTCATCAAAATTATCTCTTTTATTTGTTTGCTTTTAAGAAAGAGAAAACCTTCAGTTGCCTTAGAAAACAAGGATCTAATAAAATTTTCTAAGGTATTTTTAAATAATTACTTACCCTTCCAGAAAAAGCTTTGAAAAGGTAGCTTGAAATAGAGAGGATTTAGATTTCACAGTATTACTTGAAATGCCTGTAAATTTTCAGCTTCTGTAACCCATTAAAACTTGGTTTCAAAGGCATATAGTAACCTTTGATAAATAAAATTGATATTCCTCATAAACAAACAAGCAGTACATTAAATCCTTTGATTACTGACAGCAAGAACAACATAATCTTGCCTACCAAATGTGTCTCCAGATACAGTTTAAGGCCATCCGTCTCTGCTTTAGGGCGAGTCCAATTCTCTGTAGTTTCCATGGCTTCATTTAACCATTGAATGAATTCATCCAGCTTGTTTACAAACCCCTTGTGAGAGGAAAGAAAAGGAGCAAAAAGGGGCAAGAAAGGCATGTTAGTTGGTTATTCTGTAAAAAGCCAATATTAAAAGTTCCAAACTTTATCCATGATGAGATTGATCCCACCACACTCTGATTCTAGTTTCATCTTTGCTGTGATGGGATTTCCACTATTCCTAGCCGTGAAGTCTATCAAAATGAGAAAGAAATTGTCAGTGCTTTCCTTTCAGCTTTTCTCTAGGATCAATTTTCTGAGGAATTTAGACTGGATTGTGGTGTGTCACTGTATTGGTGACCTCAAAACATCAAAACATTTCTGGTGTCTGACAACCATCCCCCTGACAAAAAACCAGGTTAGGTCTGCTAGGAATGCTCATTGGCCTTGGAGATAAAAGCATTCCTGTAAAGATGGTGTTCTTCATTCAGAAGTCTATGGTGTTCAGTTGCCATAGCTGAACTAGAAATAAATTTTAAAATTACATAAGTATTTAAAGGTCCTTGGACAAGTTCTGTCCACAGCCCAAACATCTGTGTCTGAGCCTGTGTGCTAAGAGGGAAGGAAGCATAGAAGAGTGAGACCAATGAACAAACATAAAACACTTGACTCCAGGTATGTACAGACATAAAGATATATTCTTGGCTAGGAAGCACAAATCACAATAATCTTGCAATTTTTCAAATAGTGGTTATTAAATTTTATTGGGCGTTTAAAAGAATACATCGGTAGAAACAGAAAATATTTCGAAAATATGAAAGCCCAGCTGCAAACCTAAGAGAAAGAAATGGGGCTGGGCTCCTGCTTTCCATGTCTGGGTGAACAGCACCACCTGGAGGTCATAAGGAGCAAGTGCAGGCTTCCACACATATTTAGGAATGGATTGAGATGTCATTTCCCTGTTAAACTTAACCCATTCTTCGGATTTGCCTTTTAAATAATCTTGATTAATATTTGTAATGTTTAACTGAGAATGTCCTGACACTGTAGTGGAAAGAGGTAAAACTACATATTCTTTATAATGCTTCTCACAAGCTAGGTTTTTGCCATTAAGATTTTTCCTAGATAACATTTTAAGATTCATAATCCTTTAATTCAAGCATTAGATTACCTCAAAAACATTATGAGAAAAAAGAAAATGGAATTGTGGATAATGGTAAACAAAAAGACAAATAACACCCAGGAACACAAATAGTCCCTTAGAAGGGGACAAGGCAGAGATGTGGGCATAGAGTCCCATAGAGTCAGATCACACTGTCCTGCCATGCTCTGGTGTGTTGTCAGCCTGTGTAGACAGAGCTCAGTCTAACATCCTACACAGTGGTATATCATATGGTTTCCCAGATTCATACATGCTTTCAAAAGCTTTTTCTATTGAAAAACTCTCTACTGTACCAAGTCTCCAAGGACAATCACACCCAGGGATACTTATCACAACCAGATTTCACAAATGCAAGATTTCTCACTTATGTTCTTTTGCAAATCTATCCCAATCAGTTAGATTTGATAAAACTAATGAGAAATATCATCTTAGAGACATCTTAATCACAAACTGAGACCTATACAATTTCAGTCGGCTGAGCTGGGAAGTATAACGTAGTTTAACATGCCTCCAATCCTAGACTCCAACTCTAAGCTGATTGATAATATCACTGAGGTTTCCACTGGTCATCACTCAGAAGATTTTATTCCAGGTGAGGCGAAAATATGTCCAACAGGGAAGGTTTCACGAATTTCATACAAGGTATTCCCTTACTAAATAAATTTTCTAGTGATCTGCCAAAATCAGCCTTTTTTTCCCCCCATATTGCAACTCTTTCTTTTCTTTCTTTCTTTTTTTTGAGACGGAGTTTCGCTCTTGTTACCCAGGCTGGAGTGCAATGGCGCGATCTCGGCTCACTGCAACCTCCGCCTCCTGGGTTCAGGCAATTCTCCTGCCTCAGCCTCCTGAGTAGCTGGGATTACAGGCACACGCCACCATGCCCAGCTAATTTTTTGATTTTTTAGTAGAGACGGGGTTTCACCATGTTGACCAGGATGGTCTCGATCTCTTGACCTCGTGATCCACCCGCCTTGGCCTCCCAAAGTGCTGGGATTACAGGCTTGAGCCACCGCGCCCAGCCTATTGCAACTCTTTCTAAATGCCAAGAATCCATGCAAAATCATTCATTTTTCCCCTTCTCTTATCTTTAGGGTATCAGTTTGTCTGTTCTTTCTCCTTTCTTGAATTTGCATAAATGAGAGTTACTTTGCTTTTCATTTCCCCCAACTACTTGACTCTTTTAAGGTAGAAGTTACACTTATTCAAGCTCAATCTTCTCAGTAGAGCGTCCCACCTGTTCAAAATATTATTCCCCAAGCTTGTTTGTCTAATAGACTACCTGGGGCTCAGAATATTGTACAAATTCATATCTGACTTGATGTTTACCATAGATTCCTTCAGATGTGTACAGTAAATCTGTGAGTAGAAGTAAGGGCAGAGTCTGTTAGAACTCTAGTCCTAAGGCCGGGCACGGTGGCTCAAGCCTGTAATCCCAGCACTTTGGGAGGCCGAGGCAGGTGGATCACGAGGTCAACAGATCGAGACCATCTTGGTCAACATGGTGAAACCCCGTCTCTACTAAAAATTACAAAAAAAAATTAGCTGGGCACGGTGGTGCGTGCCTGTAATCCCAGCTGCTCGGGAGGCTGAGGCAGGAGAATTGCCTGAACCCAGGAGGCGGAGATTGCGGTGAGCCGAGATCGCGCCATTGCACTCCAGCCTGGGTAACAAGAGCGAAACTCCGTCTCAAAAAAAAAAAAAAAAAAAAAAAGAACTCTAGTCCTAATTCTTGAACACTCTCATAATCAAAGTTTTGGTAAAAATTTAAGAGATCCTTTGCTGACCAAATGGACTTATAGAGATACTGTTTGTCCTCTGTGGATGCTAATCAGAAAACTAGAATATAGATGGTTTATAAATGGAAGATGAAAATAGTAGTTTATAGTACTTATAGCATTAAATAGTATTTACTATTGTATTTAGACTTGTGTTGTTATATCTGTATATGTAAATTGGTTTGGGGAAAAAATTAAGTCAAAAAGTACATTATTTAGGGAACAAGTAGTTAAATCCAAAAAGATAAATAGTGAAAGATGTTATTTGAAGTGTAACTAGTTATAAACTATTCATTATCTTCTTTCCCTTCAAAAACAAACAAAAATGACTTGTGTGTGTATGTGAATGCACTGTTGCTTCATTGTAAAAGGTTAGTCTTAGCCAAATAGTATTAAACAATATGTTAGGTGTCCTAACAGAACCATGATTATACAGTTAGCTGAAATCTGTGAGATGCAGATTAGATAAAACCCATTGGTCCTGGGTGAACATTTCTGGATGACACCTCTGTGTATCCCAGACAGATAGCAAAACTAAGCCATCTGATATAGGGGAAACAGGAGTCCTCTCACGGATTCTCTCTGGGTTTCTTCTGAATTATATCCCACCCTCACAACTTTTTATTTGTTGTACATTTCCTAACTCTTTACTTGCCAATACTAAAAAGTTTCATCACTCACAATAGAAACCTGAGAAATCCCAGTGTTCCCAACTTACAATAAAAGCTAAACATTCCTTCCCTTTAGGGAGATCTAGCTTTCTACCTCCCTTCCTGCTTGTAAGTGTAGCCTCAAGAATATAAATAGAAATCATGAAAGCAAGCAAAATTGGAGTCCACGCAATTCATGATACCTTTATCATCTGCTATTTTTCCACCTCACTCAGCCTCCTGTATCTGTGTACTCTCACCAGGTTTTTGTGTATAGTGGGCAGTGTACAGGTACTCTTCCCCCTATCATGAGATGTTCTTAGAAAGAGCAAGAAAGTGCCACTCTATATACAGACCATGTGGATGTGCAGGTATATTAGCATTTGAACACATACAACAAATATTTGATGTCTATTTTCAGAAGTTCTGCTGGCATCTTTGTGGTCTGAATGAAAGATAATAAGGCTAACACAGGAAAATGGATAAAAATATTTAAAAAATTATTTTGAAACACAGATCAAATCCTAATGCAACAAATATCAATCATTTATTCATTTATTTAACAGATATTTATTAAGTACCTTCTATGTGCAAAAAAGCACACTGCTAGACATCGTTGAAAGTATAAAGGTAAATATCATTGTGGCAGAAATTTCAGCAGAACATAAAGCATGTCTAAGCCCTGAGTTCAAGAAATTTTAAGAGTCAAAAAAGAATTTTACAATAAATAAAGAGTTGGGACACTCTCCTGGATATTGTGAAATTATGATATCTCTATCAGAATTCTGTTTGTATCCAAGTTTGCTCTCATTCTCAGTATTGGCCTATCTGCGTGTGTTTCTAATATTCCGAGTTCACACTCACTTCTCTGGAAAGCCAAAGAGGACTATGAAAATCAGATTTTCTTCATGACATAATCCAATGCCACCACTGCGCTACATAAAAAGTACATTTTATGCATATTGTACTCTCTGCTACAGGCCTAATTACAAACCTTTGAAAGCCTGCATTTTAGCCTTCATTGTTCAAACTCCTGCCACTGCATCTGTTCAGTGTCTTTCTTGTTATTTTCTACCAATGTCCTTATTGTCCCTTTCTGCTGCTTCTTCCATTACTTTTCTTTGACTCCCTGACAAGCTGTCCAAGAGCACATGGAGGGGGAGGGTGACCCAGTCCACAAGATCTGTTCTCCTGTCCACTCTCATGGATTAATGGTTTCCTTCTGAGTGAATCTTTGTCATACTCCTATTTTACACAGGCTCTGAGAGTGTAAACCCTTGTTTGGCACCATGCCAGGATTCAACCCCCCAGAAGAAATCCTGGTCATCAAACTTGGGAGAAAATGGAACAGTGGTTGCCCTTCTACCACTAGTTGTCAGCATACCTCCTACTTTCAAATCACTTGCATTTTGAAAGTTCCTTTGTGACAGTAAAAACTTACTTTTGAACTTTCTAAAACATCAATCTCCTTAAAGACTAAGAAGCACAGTTAAAATACATGCAAATGTATACTTATTGGTTTGTGAAAAATAATTTGCTAGAGGCTTTGGCTGGCTAAAATAATTTGAAGATTATTTTCACAGTGAACATTTACAGTCAAATCTTGCTAAGTGATACACTCTCACAACAAGTTAAGAATACTCATTATTTCTTTTCCTAGCCCTTTCTCCTCTACAACAAGCCTTGTTTGGTTAAATATAAACTAACTGGGTGGTTACCTTTGCCCTCTGGCAAGGCTGTCATATGCAGCTAGAACAAAAAGGAGGGCCTTCCTTGTGCCATATATAGAGCCAGAGAACAGCCACAGTGGAAAACAAGATATGGTCCCTGCCTTGTGGAATTGAAAGTCTAGGGGTGATTTTTAAATGGGATTACATAATTATAGAGTAAAATGAAGTGGAAAACTCTGTCTCTACAA
The DNA here is from genome assembly GCF_049354715.1 of Callithrix jacchus. Classification (NCBI taxonomy): domain Eukaryota; kingdom Metazoa; phylum Chordata; class Mammalia; order Primates; family Cebidae; genus Callithrix; species Callithrix jacchus. The sequence continues at coordinate 67,054,977 of NC_133509.1, read as the reverse complement.
GAGGAAAGGGGAAATATACAGCAGGAAGTAGATGCTGTGTTGTCACGACAGCTCTTCAAGATGGTGTTGATTATGGTCATTTTACAAATGAGGAAACTGAAGGTCAGAGAAGGTAAGTGACTTGGGATTTTAACATGGATTTCACTCCAAAGTCTATTCCTCCCACAGTACCATACCACCCTCTAGAAAGTGTTCCTGTAGACAAATTATCAGACCCAGGTAATAAAGAAGTAGTATTTACTCCCAGTTTTAAAGTCTTGGCACTGTGATAAAATTCCCTGAGTCCTAAGTCTTTTACCCTTCTCATTCACAATTTTGTGTTGTTTTTCTGAAATGGGATTTGTGAAGATACTAAATGCTTAATAAGACACACCCTTATTTGTAGAAAGCAAAGATTACTGTAAAGTCCATTTCTAATGCACAAAAAATTTAAATGAAAAATGTAAGGGAGTTACATGCTTGAGTGAGCCCATTCTACCAGTGCTCAGTTACAGATGGGACTTGACTCAGTTTAACCACACAGGAGATGGCCCCTAGTTCTCAGAAGGCAGTTGAGTCACCCTCCTGAACTGCTAATTCCTTTTGGTATTTGCTGTTTGGAAGTGTATGTGAGTGTGTGTGTATTCATCCTCAGTGTAATTCATATTTATTAGTGGACAGAGAAATTAGGTGTGATGTCTGATCCAGTCAGGATCAAGTTACCTGCTTCCACATGCTGAAGAGTACCAAAAAAGTAAACAATTTTCACTACATTTTATGTACTTATTTATTTATTCATCTATTTTTAGAGACAGCGTCTCTCTAGAGATAGGGCTAAAGTATAGTGGCACAATCAGAGATCACTGCAGCCTCAAACTCCTGAGTTCAAGAATTCTCCTGCCTCAGCTACCTGAGTAGCTGGGACTACAGGTGCATGCCATCAGACCCAGATAATTATTTTTATTTTTGTAGAGACAGGGTCTCACTATGTTGCACAGGCTGGTCTCAAACTCCTGGCCTCAAGCATTTCTTCCACCTCGGCCTCCCAAAGAAAAGAAAGCAAAGGTATTACAGGCATGAGCCACTGCACCTGGACTATTTCACTATATTAAAAAAAAAAAGCATCTGCTGTTCAATCCTTTAAACTATTATGCTCTCATCTGGACAATTCTAGCTGAAACAAATAACCCCCAGATAGTATTCACTATGTGCCAGACCTGTTTTGAGTGTTTTGTACAAACAGATCATTTAAGTCTCATAATGGCCCTGTGAGGTAAGTACTACAGTCATCCCCATTTTACAGATGAGAAAAGTACAGCCCAAGAGGTAATGAAATCTGCCCAATACCCTACAGCTAGAAGGTGGTAAACTATGAATCCAGACAGCCTCATTGGCGCCACATGAAATCATGAACAGTCAGCTGATTTAACAGCTTGACTATGTCCCTGGTAGAAATTAGAAGAAGAAAACATTTAAATGAGGATTAATTTTGGGGGCATGGGAGGGTACAGAGGGTAAAAAGTACTTATGATAAGCTAGTGTGGACAATGTTAAGAGAACAGTTGCTACAGCCAGATAAAACTGAATTTGATTCATTTAGTTTAGTTATAAACTAAATGAACACTTTAATGTCTCTCACCCTTAGTTTCTTCATCTTTAAGACAGGGACTGTAACATTCATTGAGGGGTTATATGAGGACTATAAGAAAAACAGTTTAAAGCCTGATGTAACACAGGGCTTGATAAATGATTTTTTAAAAAAATCATTCCCAATTAATAAGCTCCAATCTGATCTTTGATCTCATTGACTCAACAGTTTTTTATTGTTCACTAAGTCTACAGCACTTACTAGGTGCTGGCAATGAGATGGATTTTAAAAGTCCCCACACAGTGACAATATAGGGGGTGGCAGCAACTGCTCTGGGCATTTAGAAGAGGGAGACATAGCTTCCACCTCACGTCACTGAGGCAGGATGACAGGGGCTGAGAGCAAGAATTTCACCACCTGCTACTTATCTAGTGGATCGGGCAGGGATCACATTTCTCTACTAATTGTCACAAGTTTCAGCATAATCTGACTTAACATGCCACATTCTTTGGAGCCTATCTTTACATCATCAGTGGGGCTACCAAAAAGTAACAGCTAAAGGGCATCACGATCCGCTAATCCACAGTAAAGGTTTGTTTAGGTTCTAAATAAGCTAAGTAAAACTAGAACTTTATTTAGAAAAGTAAGTAACATTAGAACTTTATTTAGAAAAGTAAGTAACATTAGAACTTTATTTAGAAGCAAAATTATGCATTGAGATTTTTACATACAGATTTACCAATACATATATTTAATCTTCCACTTTTCACATAATTCTTTATACACATAATTTCTACATAAAAGGACTAGATTTTTGCACATCAGCACTCAAATGCAATTTATCTTTCCCAACCAACTATACACTTATACTTAATGTGCCACCAAGACCCAGAGGCTCAAGACAAAGTGCTAGACAGTTAAAAGTTGTGCTTTGGAATCTACTTACATACCCACATTCCTACCTAGAAAATCCAACACAGTACAAGTAACTGACAGAAGAGGAGAGATAGTGTATGCTTTTAGAACAAAGATTGAAGAGAAAATAAAATGGTTTCAGTCAGTGTTGACTCTGATGCCACCAAAAGAAAACTCAAATACTGAAATGCCTTATGAAATATTTGACTTCTTTTCTAACAGTTGAATGAGATGGCTTTAAAATATAAAAATATGCCTGATAAAATTGTTCCAGAATAAAGGTGAACACTGCCAGTGGGAAAGAGAGAGCAAAACATGAATGGAATGGTATTATCTAAAACTATCCAGGTGGGAAGTTCTATTCTGAACTCAGCGTCATGTAGAAGGAATATCATACTTAATCCACAGTTTATTCAAATACTATTTATTCACAGTGGTTTCAACTGGGAAAAGAAGAACCCAGAAAGATTCCTAACTCTCATGATGGGAAAGAGTTTCATCTATCAAATTAGAAATTTTGAGTTCAGTTGCTCCCTATGGTTTATAAAAAAATTATCAATCACTCTAAGGACAAAACAAGATTGGAATTTACATTATCAAAGTCTAATAAAAATAGTTATGAATAAAAAAATGGGAATAAACTGGAACAAACAATAGGTTAATATTAACTGAGCACTTACCAGGCACTTATATAAACCTTAAAACAACCCTATGACATAATATTCCTGCACTCTCCATTTTATAGGGAGGAAAGTGAAGCACAGGCAAGATCAAACACTTACAAGCTCCAAACACTGTCAGATTTGAAGCTGGGGACCTCTCACTCAGGTGAAAGCCCCAAAGCTTTGCTGACTTCTTCTAGGTGAGGCTTTGCCTCTATCACCCCCAATCCTCCAGAAGCTCTGGATAAGCAGATCAGATCATCTTTAACTGCCTCTAAGTCTCAACTGAGGACCTGAGATACTCATAACTCAGAATTTAGGATTATGCTATTTTAATAGTTTAATTATAGGTTTTTCATATCTAGTGTTATAATTAACAATACTTAACATTTAGGTGCTATCTACCAGCTATTCTAATAACTTGTGAAGTTATTGAATAGTCACATTTCCCTATTGTAGAGAGGAAGAGGTCAAGGCCTAGAGAAATTACATACTTTATTTAAGGTCATATAGATATTAAATAGTTACTAAATAGTTTTGGTCCAGAGTCTAAGCTCTGGACTACTGTGCTATAGTCTCTCTCTAACCAGATTTGTTCCAACAAGGTCCACAGAGAGAAAACAAACGACAGGCACATTCTCTGTTGCTCACTCCTATTTTCCAAGCTTCTATGAGAACCCCAGCTCTTGTCACATAGATCAATCATTCCTATCAGAGCCCTATTTTAGACCATTCTTCCTATACTCTGTGCTCTCTCTTTTCAGCCTTTCTTTTCTTTCTTCCTTGATTATTGCTTCTCTTTTGCCTCTTTTTTGTCTTCTCTTCTCCAGCCCCTCCTGTCCCTTGTTCCCCACTCCTCTCCTCTATTCCCCTACTTCTCCTCTTTTTTCCAATTTCTCAGTCTTTCTTTCTTTTTTCTACAGTTCAAAGTCTCCTCCAGCCTTGTTAGGGCTAGTCAATCACTTTAAATCAACATTTCTGGACACGTCTGTAAAGTTTTAGTGAAAAGGGCTGACTCCTTGATGCTGAAGTACAGACCTGAAAATGTTTTATTCCTTGTTTAGATTAGCTCTAAATGCTTTCCTGATTAGTAAGAACTCCTTGCAAATCAGGTATCTGTAACAAGAGTGCATGTGGCTTGATGGTAGTATTTGTAGAATACTAAGATACACGTGATTGTTGAGTTGTTGTTTATGTAAATATTCTAAATTTCCTCCATGGAACATATAACAAAGGTATTATTCAGTAATAACAAAGTTATTATTTTTAGAAAAAAGCTGGAATTCCATGTGTAAAGTTTATTGTACTGAATGAGCAAGAAAATGCTATGGCCAACTTTCTACAATAGAGTCTCAGGACGGCAAGTCAGTAAATGGTGACAACTCAACCAGTGTACTGTCATGAGAACCAAGAAGACAGAAAACGGTGTTATCTAAACATATCTGCTTGGAAAGGGGTGAAGGAGAAAGAAGAGTTACCACAGAGATTAGAAGTACAGACCCAATTTTCAAAAGCCTCCTAGAATTCATCTAGTTCAAAGCTCCCTCCATTTTACAGATGAGGAATCTGACACTCAGAAAAGGTAGGTAGGCTGGACACAGTAGCTCATGCCTGTCATCCCAGCACACTGGGAGGTCAAAGCAGGAGGATCATTTGAGTCTAGGAGCTTGAGACCAGCCTGGGGAATATAGTGAGACCCCATCTCTACAAAAAATAAGACATTTGTTGGGCATGGTGGTGTGCACCTGTAGTCCAACTACTCAGGAAGCTGAGGTGGAAGGATTGCTTGAGCCCAGGAGTTCCAGGCTGCAGAAGCTATGATTCACTACTGCACTCTAGCCTGGTGAGCAAGACTCTGTCTCTAAGGAAAAAAAAAAGGTTAAGTACTTGACAGATAACATTCACTCACCAGTAGAGAGTTGAGCCAGAAGAACTTATGTGTTGTATAATCAAGTAAAGAGATCTAATTATTCATTTTTAAAGTTTTCATAGACATCTTTTAGAAAAGATTTCTAGAGGCCAAAAAAAAAAAAAAAGGGACAGAACTAGAGTTTTTAAAAATAATGTAAAACTTTAGAGTACTATTGGCTTAGCCAATTGAGTGCACTATTGGATAGCATTAGGCCAGCTGAAGTAAGGATTAAATTGACTTTTTTTTTGGTTCAAACTCCATGTGTATGAGTGCACATGCATCTGTGTATTAAATTGTTTATTCAAAAAACACTTATTGAGAATTTACTATGTATCATAAAGTGTATTAGGTCCTTGGGACTCACATATACATAACCCAGATTCTTCTCTTAACGAGTTCAGAGGACCGTGAAGTGTGAGATGTATGATAATGCACACTCATCATTCTCAAACTTTTAATCTTTAGCCTCCTATTAAGAATGATTGAGAACCCCAGAAAGCTTTTACTTCTTTGGGCTTTATCAATATTCATTTTAGAAATTTAAAAATATATATTAACAAAAAACAATAATATATATTAACATAAATACATTATTATTAAAAAGAACTATGTTTTTGAAAACAGTGAAAAGAATGGCATTGCTTTAGCTGTATGTAAATCTTATGTCTGTCTGGCTTAATAGAATATGGCTGGATTTCTATTTCTACTTCTGCATATAATCTGTTACAATATCATATGTTACAGAGCTTCTGAAAACTCTGCTACACAAAGAATTAGAGCAAAAAGGCAAATAACATTTAGTATTGGTATGAAAATAGCTCTGACCTTGTGGACCCCCTGAAAGGGTCTTGAGAGCCCCTAGAGGCGCCTGGACCATACTGTGAGAACTTCTTGCTGTAGATCATCCCAAGTGCTCAGGAGCCATTGAAAAGCCATTTAACTCACTCTTTGGGCATCAAGGGGGACTTCCTGGAGGAAATCACAGGAAGTTAAGCCCTGACAGATAAACATAAGTGATTCAGAAAAAGAATAGAGGGGAGTAAGAGGAGCAGAGAATGGCATTCCTAAAATGAAGTCCAAGAGAGAACAGCTTATTCTGAGAACTCTAAGTAGCTGAGCCTGGCTAACTAACACTCTAGAGACAAATAGGAAACACTAAGAAATGAAGTTGCAGTCTGGCCAGGAGCTAGACCACATACAACATGCTCGGGAGTTTGCATTTTATCCTGAAGACAATGGAATGGTCATTAAAGTTTTGATGCAGGGAGTGAGAGAATTTGATTGGCTTCTTAGAACAGTCACTCTGGCTGCAACGTGGAAAACGATTGCCAGTTGTAAGGCTGACAGCAGAGAAGCCAGTTTAAAGGCTGCTGCAGCACCCTGAAGGAGTAAGTTGATGAGGCTAAACTAAGGCAGCTCAGTCGACATAGAGAGAACCTGCTAGGTTATAGAGAGTACTCAAAGGAAGAATGAACAGGACTCATTGGATTTGATGGATGATGAGAAAGATGTTAGAATCTGGGATGACTGCCAACTTTCTGTTTTGGTTGGAAGTACCATTCTCTGAAAGAGGAAGTAAAAAATTCCAAAAGAGAAATAGTTTACAGGAAGATCATGAACATGAAATTATGTATTATGAATTTGTTTTCTAAACTTACTCAGTTGATGCATCTAATAAGCTGGCCAGTTGTAAAAGCCTGGAACTCTAGTGCAAGATAGTTAGAGAAAGCAACATACAGGGTATACTGAAGACCGTGGGCATAGATAGATGAGATAACCTAGAACAGTACGTAAAGGGAAGATGCACTTGTATCATCTACATTATGAAGCCCAAGAATGCAATACACACAAGTTTCTTCACTCTCTCTTTCATTCTGTTGTCTGTCTCAGTGATTCTGACACTGGCTGTGCCTCAAAATCATCTATGAAACTCTTAAAACATAAACAGAATTCAGAGAAGCGAGACCTCCACAAAGTTTCTCAAGGATAGAAAGATAAAGAGTCAACAGCTGCAGAGGACTGGGAACATTTAGTTTTGATCTTGGGAAAGAAAGTATTTGCTGCCCCTTTGTAACAAGTTTGCAAGATCTGGTAATAACCAGGAGACAGGATGCTCTAACAGGAAGTACTGTGGCTTGGGAGAGATAGATTCTACTTGTAAAAAAAAGGGCATTGAGCTGAATGATTTTTCATGCTTCTAACTGTTAACATCTGAAGTTCTTGCCTACAGAGCTTCCTCCAAAGCCTGAGATGTTCAGACAACTCACCTCTCTTCCAGTTAGACAGGGAACCGATCTCTTTGGAGTCTTCTACATACTCCCCCAACACCTTCTACTTTATTCACTATATCTATTCTTCAAGATCAAGCTCAAATGCTCCTCTCCCAACAAATCATCCTAATTATTGCTGCCTTTCCAACATACTTTCTTAATCTTTGAATAATTGGCAGTCAGGGGTTTGAGGGACAGTTCAAAACCTCTTACGGGCCCTTCGTTTTTCATCTCTTAATACACTGTAATGAATCTCCCTCTAGTTAAAGAGTGCTATAAGAATTATTATTTATAAGTATATAATCATAAATATGTATTATAAATATAGTCAGTCCTCCATATCTGTGGGTTCTACATCCATAAATATAGTCAGGCCTCCATATCTGTGGGTTCTCCATCCATAAATTCAACCAAGCTTGGATTGAAAATATTTTTTTAAAAAATAGATGTTCACATCTGTACTGAACATGTATAGACTTTTTCTTCTTGTTATTATTCTTTAAACAATACAGTATAACAACTATCTACATAGCATTTACGTTATATATATAAGTAATCTACAGATGAGTTAAAGTACACACTAGGGTGTGTAGGTTATATGCAAATACTATACCATTTTACATAAGGAACTTGAGCATCATTAATTTTGGTATCCACAGGGGGTCTTGGAACAAATCCTCCAGGGATACTGAGGAACGAATGTATGTATAAATACCAATTATAAATAAATAAGTATATATTATTTATAAGGTTGTTATATGACAATATTATACATTAGAATGTTGTTTGTATTGGTCTGAACACACATTCATAGCATAAATTTCCCTATATAAACTTCCTAAGATGTCAAAGAAGAACATTAATTAAAATTATTGGGCCACTTAGAGGAGAATTATCTCTAATACAATACAAGAATCATCTAACAAGGCAAGAAGCCCAGAGTCTTACAGAGAAGAGGGTGCAGGAACCTGGGGTGGCCATCATAGGTCCCATGAAGGGGGAAGGGTGCCCTTAACCATTGTAGGTGAGAGTTGTATAGGAGGCTGAAGCTTCATAATAACCAAGGTGGCTGAAGGTGGCAGGAGAAAACAGTGTGGTGGCATTTGATGTCAAAAGACCAGTCATCTCTATACAAGGAGCTGCTAAGACCTGACCCGTCCCCTCCCACAGTAGTAATAATAAGACAACAATAACAACCACAAGAGCTTATGACATGCCAGGTATTATTCTGAACTCTTTACATATTTTAAGGCATTTTATCATGACTCTCTGTGGCAGATATGATTTCTAATTCTCCTTTGCAGGAGGAAACTGGAGCACAAAGAGGTCAGGTCACCTGCTTACAACAGCACAGGTGATAAGAATAACACAGATGATAAGCTGGGACATAGTTTACACAATATGGCTCCAGAGCCGGCATTCGTAGTCACCATGCTTCACAACTATCCAGCACCAAAGAACGCCCTCACCCACTACCATGAATTCCTCCAGAAATCTCTTACTATGAATGTATCTTTTCCTTTACTATGGAGTTCCATCTACTACTTTTCTGAATAGTCATCCTTTTGGTATCACGGGCAAGGTTACTCTTGGAGTTCTTCCCAGTCATGTTTCCCTTGTATAAAATTGTGTCTAGAGACTGAAATGGGAACGATATGATTTTTCATGGTCCCTGCATCCTATTAGGAAGATTCTGGTCAATAGTCTTTTAAATACAATGGCATGCACCAAACAATATAGAACTTCAGATGTAATAAGGACAAGAAAAATAGCTTTAATGAAACTTTGTGAAGTGAATGTAATAACTACTACACTACAGAATCCAGCCTGAAACTTTATTTATTGAGCTAGAGTCTCATTCTGTCACCCAGGCTGGAGTGCAATAGCACAATCTCGGCTCACTGCAACCTCCACCTCCCAGGTTCAGGCAATTCTCCTGCCTCTGCCTCCTGAGTATCTGGGACTACAGGCACCCATCACCACACCCAGCTAATTTTTATATTTTTAGTAGAAATAGGGTTTCACAATGTTGGCCAGACTGGTTTTGAACTCCTGACCTCAAGTGATCCACCTGCCTCAGCCTACAAAGTGCTGAGATTACAGCCATAAGCCACCATGCCCGGCCTGAAACTTTACTTTAAAAGAGTACCAATAGTCTTTATGCTATAGAAAATAAATAAAAAGCAAAAGTATTTCTGTTAATTCAACTTGTCAGCTTTATTTTGGGACTCAGGTAGGAAGAGAAGAAAGAGTATTAGATCCCCAATTATGACTCTCTCCCTCTATCACATACATACACCTTTCTCAAGCAAGTCATACAAATAAAAAAATATGAGTGTCACCTATAAATGATACATTTCCACTTTGATTTTCTTAAAGCATTAAAGAAAGAAAATACGACTTCCTTTATTCCTAGATAAAACATGAAGGCAAATAGTAAAGCCACTGGGCTTCCTAAAAAGTAATGCACTGAGCCTCAACAACTGAGAATGTAAAGCATATGAACCTGATATTAAAGACAGCACCTTTCCTGGATAAAGTTGCTTAATCACCATGAAAAATTCAAGCCAACCATTCTGAGATAGAAAATTCTATAACTTCAGACGTGGTCTGACATCAGGAGTGACCTTGAAACAGGACCCACACTTTTGAAATGATTTTCCCCCATATTGTCTGAACAGAGCACAAGCCTCAGTGCTTAATGGGTAATTTTAAGACATCACAATGACGTCTGCCAAGGCAAATGTTTTTAATCTGCTTCACTTAGCTGACCGTATTTACCATAAATTCAGGCTAATCCATATCTAGTTTCTACTGGGTAACTCACTTGTTTACTGTCACCACTGGCCATGGTCTCTTGGCCTCTTATAAACTCTAGCCAGGCCCCAAATTCTCTAGGATGTCTGGCTCTTGTCATATTACAGTGCTAGGAATGCACCATGAATGGTGCATACCTCCAGGCTTGTTAATGTCACAGCCTCATGTTCACTTACCATTACGATCTTCTAAGGGCAACTTGAGTTCACCCAAAGTTCCATGGAATACAAAGCCAGCCATGTTGAAGTGATATATGCCAAGGAATATTGTACAAAGAAATGGGTGTTTTTCTTAGTTATTCCTCCTAGTTAGCTTCTCATAAAATTTCAGAACAGGTAAGTATTTATAAGTCATTCTATTCTATTCATTTATTAATATTTATTTTTTAAAACTGAGGCTTGCAAGGTTACATTTCCAAGGTCATAATGCTACCCTGGGGCAGAATCAAAGTTCTTACCCTAGTTGTTTCTAATATCTGTGATGCAAATTCCCTGGATTCATAGGAAAAGTCACAATAATAATAAAACTAATATTTATGTAGCCTTTAGATTTACAATGACCCCTTTGCTCTTTGTAGTTTCATATAACAATCTGTGCAAAGGCATGACAAATATAATTAATATCTCATTTTAAAGACCAGAAGACTTAAACGGTAAGCTTTAAGTGACTTATTCAAGTTTTGTATCTAAAAAGAGGAATTTTAAACTGAGCCCAGAGTTTAAGTTCCATATCCTTGAGTAAATTACTAACTTTGCTCTGTCTCTCCTCATTTATAAAATGAGAATATAAGAAGTGTCTGCATCAAGGAGGATTTTTTTTCTTGAGAATTAAATGGAGTGATGTATTAAGTGAACACACCCCTAAGCACTCTGCCCGACATGTTGCAAGGGGGCATGAAACGTCAAAGTTCTGTTTGTTTTTAAATTGTTGTCTTTACAAAACATCCTACCGCAACATAAAGTATGACTTTAGATTAAAGATAAAGAATAATTCACTAATGTCCCAAGAATTATTTTAGTTGAATTTAAAAATGCAATGCTAAAAAAATAAATAATAATAATGCAATGCTGACTTTATCCATCTTTTGAGTTCCATCATGATAGTAATATTTGCTATCAAATGCAGTTAGGCACTATTATCACCTTAATACAAGATTCCCAATATATTTCAGTCTAACAGCCATATGCAGTGACTGGATACAGCCTCACGGTGGTGCTAAATCATCACTCATAACAACTCAAGACCCATGGAAAGCTCTACAAAAACCAAACTGAGGCAGGACTGAAACATTCCTAACGTTGTTAACCAGGAAGGAATTTGCTTTGGATCCCTGCGGTTCTTCTGGACCAAACTTGAGCAATGATCTTGACATGCTGTCTCAACAAATCCATTAGTAATGTTAAGTTACAGTTTTTGTCATGGCATTGCAACCAATAAAATATACACAGAAGGTTTTTATTACCCTTAAAAAGAATTGTGCAGCCTTACCTTTTAAAATGTTATGTTGACTTAGATTCTGAAATTGGATTTGGGCCCTATTCATCTACTGGGTATCTTAATTTTACGCATCCCTTGGAGACATTTGTTAAATTCCTTGTATCTCCCAGTCCTCAAATTTCAGCTTGAAATTTCAACTCTTTTGACTCCTTTCTTCTTCCACTTTCTTATTTTAAATGGCCACAAAATTTTATCAATTTGTTCTTTATAATGTCTCCCACCTATCTATTTCTTTCTTCAGTCAGCTTCCAAACCCACAGTTCAGATCCTTTTTACCACATGTGTAGGGTACTTCAATAACTCTTAAGATTAGGCTTAGAAGACTACCTCCCAACCACAATGGTACGTTACAAATCTTGAAGAACTTAAAAAAAAAACCCAACCCCAGGGATTCTGATTTAATTGGTCTGGGGTGAATATAGAGGTCGAAGTTTTTTTAAAGCTCCCTTGTGATTGTAATTTGCAGTCACAGTTGAAAACTACTGCTAGAGGTGTGCCCAGCATGCCACAGTCAGATCAACCTTCTTTTTTTTTTTGAGACGGAGTTTCGCTCTTGTTACCCAGGCTGGAGTGCAATGGCGCAATCTCAGCTCACTGCAACCTCCGCCTCCTGGGTTCAGGCAATTCTCCTGCCTCAGCCTCCCGAGTAGCTGGGATTACAGGCACGCGCCACCATGCCCAGCTAATTTTTTGTATTTTTAGTAGAGACGGGGTCTCACCATGTTGACCAAGATGATCTCGATCTCTTGACCTCACGATCCACCCACCTCGGCCTCCCAAAGTGCTGGGATTACAGGCTTGAGCCACCGCGCCCGGCCCAACCTTCTTAAACTACCAACTCTCTGGGCCAAACATTTTAAGTAGGTTCCCATCTTCGCAAAGATTACAAATTAGTGCCTCGAAGGCCAAACTATCCCAAAAATGTGTTTTATTTGACTTGTTTAAAAATTGTTCAGACCCAATGTCTAAAAATTGGGAGATGTCACATAAAACCCAGATTTCCTAATTATTTAAAAAAATTCCAAGATCTTGCCAAAAAGGGCCCAGATTCCCACACAAGTACTACCTGGAGCTGACTAGTGGCTGCCCTTAGACACGTCACATATCTTCCAGTTGATTCTGTTCCATCATTCTCCATTTATAGCTGGCTATATGATTCATTTATATTATCTGCCTGGCCTCTTAATTTTAGTTTGTAGCCCTGGATCTAAAGTTCAAACTCAGTGATATGTTCACTTACGCATTCCCTTAAATATTCATTTATTCATGCATTCATTATTGTGTCTTTGCCATGGAAACACTTGAAATTCAAAGTCCCTAATATTTCGGCCCTATTCTTTTTAACTTCACAGTCCCCTTCCTCTAACAAATTTCTTTCTAAACAGTAGTTTAAGAGACATCCTCCTCCTAATATTCATAGCTTACAGGCTAATTTCCAAAACATTTTTGAGGTCAGGTAATGCTATGTGACAAAGTGGGTCAATGGGATGTGAGCAAAAGTGGCATGTGTAACTTCCAAGTCATATCCATAAAAACAAAGGTGGCTGCCCTCCATCTTCCCCTTCTTGTAAGCTGGAATGCAGACATTATATTGATGGTGAGCCACAGAAGAACAACAGGGAGAAGCAACCCGGACCTCAGGATGACTTCTATCTTCCCTAGACTATCTACTTCTACGTAAAAGACAAAGAGACTTCTATCTTATTGTGTTTTGAGGTCTCTTTGTTTATAGTAGCTTAGCCTATACTCCAAAACACCATTGATTTCTCTTTATTATTACCCAAACATAGCTTGAATATTCTTGCCCTCAAACCTGGTTTATGCAAAAGTTCCTGTCACTAACATGCCTCCTCATCTCTGCTATATAAATTCTATTCACCATTCAAGGCCCAGATCAAGTAATCCCTCTCCTGTGATGCTTCATATAGCTACACTTGTATTATCGTTTTTTCTCTGTTCTCCCACAGCATGAAATTTCACTTGGCACTTACTAAATATTGTCTATGTATATAGACACAGAGCCTTGAAATATGTTGCCATATCTACCTCGAGTCCTAAGTCCAGGATCTAAAACAAAATTTTAGATTATGCATCATAAAGAGTATTCAGAGTTCCTACAGTGTTCAACTTCTATACTTCCTGTTTAATAATTTTGTGCATTGTCAACTCATACTCAATCTGTGATCCTTGAGGATTCTTCAATCTTCTCATTTTAATTACAAAGCTAAACTACCCAATTCTTTAAGAATCTGTCTTTTTCCTTGATATTTAACTAAATCCTAGTTCTCTTTATTCTTGTATCTAAACAATTCCTTGACTTTTTGGATACATATTTCAAAAACTAAGAAATGCACTGAAAAGATGAAGGGCTCAAGCTGTAACGGTAATGAAGGGGCAACTCATAGTGCCATCATATTTGGAATCTAAGAATCTCTAGGACAATACCAGAGGAAGAAAGTAGAAAATTCTCTCAAGAAAGGAAAGTTTTTTAAAAAGATGGACGACAGATAGTAAAAACTAGGTAGGTCCAGAAGAAAAGTAAAGGAAAGCAATGGGAAAGAAGATATAAGGAAGAGAGAGAATACAGAGACAAGAAGAGGACTAGCAACTGTGAAAGAAAAAGTTAGCATAAGGGAAAGGCACATGCAAAATGGAATGCCAATGAAGAAAAGTGGAATTCCATAGCCTCAAAATGCTTCCTATCTGATAAGGATATCATAAGAGATCACTTCAATGGCTAAGCAGTGTAGAGCACACTGGTAATCCATCAACACTAGGAAAACTGGTGCGTGGTGGGTATAAAGGAAACATCAAAGGCAAGTGAGAATTTATAGCAAAACTGTGATTGTAAGTCACTCTGTGAGTGAATAAAAAAGAATACAGCTGTGTTTAAAATGGGACTTATTTGAATCGCAAATCAAGTAAATAATAGATAGGACTTTTTTAAAAAAAAGTAGGCTATAATGGGCCAAGCGGTGGCTCACGTCAATAATCCCAGCACTTTGGGAGGCCAAGATGGAGGATGGCTTGAGCCAAGGAGTTCGAGACCAGCCTGGGCAAAATGGTGAAATGCTATCTCTACAAAAAATACAAAAATTAATATGAAAATTATCCAGGCGTGATGGTGTGCACCTATAGCCCCAGCTACTGGGTAGGCTGAGTTGGGAAGATCAACTGAGCTCCAGGAAGTCGAGACTTAAAGTGAGCTACGATCACACCACCAACTCCAGCCTGGATGACAGTCACCTGTCTCAAAAAAACAAAAACAAACAAACAAACAACAACAACAACAAAAGACTGACTCTCGAAGCATTTTTTTTTTCAAGACAAATCCCAGATAACTTAGCCTTAGCCTTGTAGCTGTGTCCTATCCTAAAAGAAGGCCTGGAGAGAGAGCCTTAAAATATGAGTGGTAACTACATTGAAATTTAAAAAAAAGAGAACTCAAAGACTTAACCATAAGACCCAAAATGATAAAACTCCTAGAAGAAAACCCTGTGGGAAAACTTCATGGTATTGGGCTTGGCGATGATTTCTCAGTTATGGCTCCAAAAGCACAGGCAACAAAAGGAAAAATAGATAAAAGAAACGGCATCAAACGTAAAAACTTGGTGCTTCAAAGGACACCACCAATAGAGTAAAAAGGCTACAGAACAGGAGAAAATAATTTGCAAATCATACATATAATATGTTAATAGTCAGAATGGGCTAGGTGTGGGAACTCATGCTTGTAATCCCAGGACTTTGGAATTGAGGCAAGTCAATTGCTTGAACCCATGAGTCTGAGACCAGCCTGGGCAACAGAGTGAAACCATGTCGCTACAAAAAATGCAAAAATTAACCAGGCATGGGGGTGCATGCCTGTAGTTAGCTACTCAGGAGTCTGAGGCAGGTGGATGGATTGAGCCTGGGAGGTCAAGGCCGCATTGAACGGTAATAATGCCACCATACCCCAGCCTGGGTGACAGAGCAAGACCCTGTCTCAATTAAGAAACAAAAACAAAAAAAGAATATATAATGAACTCCCACAACTAAACAACAACAAAACTCAAATAACACTATTAAAATATGGGTAATGGACTTGACATTTCTCCAAAGATGATATACAAATATCCAACAAACATATGGAAAAATGCTGAACATCATTATTCATCAGAGAAGTGGAAATCAAAATCACAATGATATATCACTTCACACCCATTAGGATGGCTACTATTAAAAAAAAAACTAGAAAGTAACAAGTATTGGCAAGGATATGGAGAAACTGGAACTCTGTACTCTGTTGGTGGGATTATAAAATGGTGCAACTACTTTGAAAAACAGCATGGAGATTCCTCAAAAAATTAAAAACAGAACAACCATATAATCCAGCAATCCTGTCTTTTAGTATATACCCCAAAGAATTGAAAGCAAAGAGATAATTGTACACCCACATTCATAGAAGCATTACTCACAATAAACAAAGGTGGAAGCAATCCAAATGTCTACTGACAGTTGAATGGATAAAAAAAAAAAAAACAGAATAAACATTTAATGAAATATTATTCAGCCCTAAAAAGGAAAGAAATCCTGTTACATGCTACAACATGATGAACCTTGAGAATATGCTAAGTGAAACAAGCCAGATACAAAAAGACAAATACTATATGATTCCACTTAGATGAGGTATTTAGAATAGTCAAAATTATAGAGACAAAAAGGAAAATGGTGGTTCAGAGAGTAGTAAGGAGAGGGAAAGGGTAGTTGTTATTTAATGGGTATAGAGTTTCAGGTTTGCAAGACAAAAAAGTTCTGGAGATCTGTTTTACAACCATGTAAATATTCCTAACACTACTACACTATACACTTAAAAATTGTTAAGATAGTATATTTTGTTATGTATTTTTTATCACAATAAAGAAAACTCAGAAGAACATTATACTCCTTAATGACTGCTACCATCAGTATGGTGTCACTAATGGATGTCTCAATATACAATTAAAATGAGTGGTGAATGATAGGATGGGTCCCTCTGGACCTATTCTACCTCTTGGAAAATAAATGTAAACATAAGTACCAAGTTAATCACAGGGAAAAACTTTTCTACCTTCATATTGCACAGGTATTAACTACCACTTCCAAGCTCCATCTCTAGCAAGAGCAGTGGTGGCCACCTTTGTGCTGCTACCACAAAATCGGAAGCACACTTGATTGCAATTTTGCACAGTCTAGTTAAAAAGAGCAACTGCTCAGCTAAATATTTGCTGCAATGAGTCCAAAATAACTTATGTGCAAGGATATCCTTAGCTGGCACCAGAGAAGTTTGTTAAATTAGGTTATATATACAACAGGTAAGTAATTGAACTATAATCAAGATGCCCTAATTTGGCATTTGAAGACATTTACATCTCTTGTGGACAAACGGGCTCAGCTATGTCATGCATTCATCAACTCTGTATCACTGAATTCAACTTAACAAAGTCATATCTTCCGGGACAAATTTTGAGAATTTAGTGGGAGCAAAAAGCCCATAATGTGAGAAGTGGACTGTGCACTGTATCCCAAAGGACAGATCTCCTGAAATGCTTCACTCAGGTAGCATACCCTGTGCTGCCTTCTGCTAACTCCCCTAGGAATTATACAGCTATTAACCCAGCAGCAATAATTACCCACCTTGTACAAGTGGCTACTTACCAACTAGTTCATTTCTCTTCAGGTCATGAGGAAGAAGTCACACTGTTTATTTACTTATCTAGTAGTGGTTTGTGGGCTTCATAAATAGTTTTATTTGCATATGTTATTATCATCTAAATTCCCTGGCATTTGATTATATCTCACAGAGAAAACCAAGATATTTCTGGCAACCCTGCTAGAATCCCAGATCTCACATTTAGCAGCATTATAACCCTGAGCAAGTCATTTGGATTTAAGCCTGGAGTCCTCATCTGTAAAATGAGACCAATAACAGCTCTTCCATAGGGTTGCTATATAAGTTAAATGAAAGAATCTACTTCAGAACCTGGCACGCAGTAGATGCTGATCAGAAATTATTTCCCTCTCTTCTTCCTTACTCAAGAGCAGAGGCCAGCAAATTTGTTCTGTAAATGGCAAAAGAGTAAATCTTTACTCTTTGTAGACCATATGGTCCTCTGTCACAACTATTCAACTCTATCACTGTAACACAAAAGCAGCCACTGACAAACATCATGGCTGTGTTCCAATAAAAGATTATTTTATAAAGCAGGCATTGGGCCAGATTTGGCTCACAGGCCATAGTTTGCCAATCCCTGTTACTTATATCACATATATCCAAGTATCATGCCAAGTTAAATTTTCACCATTCTGTTTGATTTCATCTGTTCCAGATATATTCTTCCCTTGTATCTCCTTATTGCTTTTATTCTATTTCTTTAATGTATCAGAACAAATGTTCCTGGTTCCATTACTTGACTTAGCTTCTCATTTTGAATTTTAGGACTTGAGAAGTTTCAGTAGGTGTTGAGCACTCAGACCTAAGATGCTCTAGTGATTTATTCACACAGTGGGTTCTGGGTAAATCAGCCAGAGTTAAGCAAAATCCCCTCAACCCACACAAAAAGACTGGGAAAGGGGCCATCCCTTGGGAACTCAGAGTTTACTAGGAGATTTTATTTGTGGAGAAGCAATGGTTGCAACTGATTCCCCAGTTTTAAAAATATTCCCTTAAAATTTTGTTTTCATTGGCTAATCTATGTAAAGGCCTTCTTAAAAAATATGTAAGTACTAAAAATGACAGTGATCATGTATGGTGAAGTGAGAACTCAAGATGGAGTGATAAGGATGAGAGGGAGCTTTACTGAGTATTTTTAAATGTCTGTAATTTTAAACCATGTGAATATATTATCTCTTTAAAAATTAATTTTTCCAAAGAATAAAGAAATATTTTGGTTTACAAAATTAGCCTATTATAAAAAGACACAAATGTGAGGTGTGGGGTCTGACAGGAGCCTACTGGAGATTCTGTCATAGCCCCACAGTCTGGCTGTTACTGGGCTTCTGTGTACTTCCGCCTTCTGCTCTGTGTGACTCAAAGACAGAGTAGAGCACTTTGGCATGAAGAGTGAATGGACTTCACTCTCCGTTTGACAGAAGTGGAATTAGAAGCAGGACACATTTTTCAGTATTTGATCATTCTTTCTATCAGGCCATAATTCTCCCCATGGGTTCCACATACCCTCCCCTCTTTCTCAGTGTGTCCACATTTACATACCCTTTCTAGCTCCTTCAATCTCTCTGCCTTCAAACAAGCGTCAACTTTTTAAAAAAGAAACTTTTGACTTTACTTTTAACTACTGCCCTTTGCCTCATACTGTGTTTTCAATCTAATGCCTGGAAATACTAGGAATTATTCTTTTTCACTTCTGAATTACCTGCAATCCAGCTTCTACTTTCATTCCTTCATTAAGTCAGTATTTTTCTAAGGTCTTCATTAACTCTTTCAGTTAATAGATTTTCCCCCCTTAGTCTTTATTCTTCTTGATCTACCTTTTGCAAAGAACAAAGCTGATGACCATTTTATTTAGTATCTCTTTCTCTCTCCATTTAATACCCAAGAATTCTCTCTGTCCCTTCTGGTCCTCACAACTGGATCTCTTCCTTGTTCCTCTCTCATAACTGGGCTACAGCTTGAATCTCATTCATCAATCCCTCTTCTTTTCTTCATCTAGCCTCCTTCTTTCAGGGAATCCATCTATTCTCAAGTCTTTATCTTATGGGAGGAATAAAGCAGATGGTGGCCTGGAGCCTGGCTCTGTGACTTACTAACTGTGCTGCATAGGAAAAGTGGTTCACCTTTCTAAACTCAGTTTCCTCTGCTCTAAAATGGAGATTCATTCATTCAATAGTCTTTATTGAGCACTTACTATATACCAGGCATTGTTCTAGGGACATGAGATTCATTAGCAAACTAAACAGATAAATATTCCTGCCCTCACAAAGTTCCCATTCTAGCAGAGGGAGACAGACCAAAAATAATAATTAGAAAATTATATAAAATTACAGAATGTGGTGAGATCTATAAAAGAAAGAAAAAGAGGTCAGGTTACACCTTTCATTTTTTTTTTTTTTTCTGAGACTGAGTCTTGCTCTGTTGCCTAGGCTGGAGTACAGTGGCATGCTCTCAGCTCACTGCAACCACCACCTTCTGGGTTCAAGTGATTCTCCTGCCCTAGCCTCCAGAGTAGCTGGGATTAGAGGTGCACACCATCAAGCCTGGCTAATTTTTATATTTTTAGTAGAGATGGGGTTTCACCATGTTGGCTAGGCTGGTCTCAAACTCCTGACCTCCAGTGATCTGCCCACCTCAGCCTCCCATAATGCTGGGGTTACAGGCATGCGCCATGGCACCCAACTGGGTTACACCTTTTAAAAGATGGTCAGGGAAGACCTCTCTGAGAAGGTAATATTTGAGCAGAGACTTGGAACCAGTGAAGGAATTATAAATGAGGGCATCTTCTGGAGAAGATGTAGACAGAAGCAGCTGACAATGGTCCTAAAGGCAAGAAGCATGTCAAGCACATTCTAGGAACAGAAAGAGGTCGGGGGGAGGGATTGAAGTGAGCATGGAAAAAAGTAGTTGGAAATGAGGTCAGAGAGGAAATCAGGGGAAAAGCCCATGTAGGACCCTTGAATATTGGCAACCCTCTATTGCAGAGTTTTGAGCAGAGGGATGACATAATCTGATTTACCTTTTAAAAGGATCACTCTAACTATTCTGTTGGAAATAGACTATAGTGGGAGCAGAATAGAAGCAGAGAGACCAGTTAGGAGGCCACTGCAGTAATCCAGGAAGGAGGTGATGGTGGCTGGGACCAGAATAAAGCAGGAGAGAAGTGGTTAATATAGGATTAAAAACCTACCTTAGATGGCGGTCATAAGAATTTGATGGGAGAGTTATTACAGGTATAGTGCCTAGCAGATGCCTCGTATAAAGAAGATGTTAAGTAATATCCTCTGTCATTATATTTTGCAGGCAGACAGCTTCTCTGAGTCACTATATGGAGGAGACCAAAGCCAGAGTGTGATAGCCAAGGTCAGTTGACCTGGAGGTTGGCAGCTGCCCTCATCTGATGTAGTAAAGGAGGCTGGCCTGAGGAAGAAACTTGATATTCTTTTAGCCCTTCTCTCATATCCCAACTCCAGTTTGGATTTCTAACTTCCTGTAAACCATTTCTTCTTAAAAGTTTCATCATATACTCAATATCTATGCACAGTTTTTAAAAAATTACCTGCACCACCTCTACCTCAAACTAGCTACCCATCCAAATGTCTCCTTCTATGAAAGACAGATCAGTCTCCAGATGCTAAAAACCTGGCTTCATTTTTGCAGAACTGTGAAATGAATTGGATGTTGGTAGCATAGTCATAAACATCTCTTTTTACAAAAGATGAAACAAGGCTCAGAATGAAACATGCCAATCTGTGAGCCACACCAGGCTTTAATCACCAAATGGCTCCTGAAATCTTTCTAGCAAGGTCTAGAACCAGTTTTCTGGACTCATTCACTTTCTCAACACTTCCCTCCATTCCACTTGCCTGATCTATATCACAGCAGTTCCTCAGATTGGCTGCCACAGGCCAATATCTCTACCCTGGTCACCACCATGGCTGCCAGGACCATCTTTCTTTTATTGGCAATTAACCCTTCTGGAAAGACTACAGGAGACCATGGCCTACACTGCTTTAAGAATGCTGGGTATGGGTTCAAATCCCAGCTTTGTACTTACCAGCTGTGAAGACTTGAGTAAGTTTTCTAATCACATTCTGTCTTAGTTTCCTCATCTGAAAAAATCCTCCCTTTTAGGACTTAAGTAGAGCAAGGCTTGTAAAATACTTAGTACAGAGCCAAACACAAAATAAGAGCTTAAGAAGTATTAGTTATTGGCTGGGCGCGGTGGCTCACGCCTGTAGTCCCAGCACTTTGGGAGGCCAAGGCGGGTGGATCACGAGGTCAAGAGATCGAGACCATCCTGGTCAACATGGTGAAACCCTGTCTCTACTAAAATTACTAAAAATTAGCTGGGCACGGTGGCACGTGCCTGTAATCCCAGCTACTCGGGAGGCTGAGGCAGGAGAATTGCCTGAACCCAGGAGGCGGAGGTTGCGGTGAGCCGAGATCGCGCCATTGCACTCCAGCCTGGGTAATGAGCGAAACTCTGTCTCAAAAAAAAAAATAAATAAATAAATAAATAAATAAAAAAGTATTAGTTATTATTGTCAGTCCCTTTCAGAGAAGTTGCTGTGGATGCCTGATGAACAAATTCTAATTGCCTTGGTGTGGCCTTCAGGGCCTTTCCATACCTACTATAGGTATGGAAACTTTCACTGATCTCTGATGACAAACCTTCCAAACAGGACAGCTCTCTGTGTATGCCCATATCTGTGCTCATTGCCATTTCTACCTCTGTGTTTTAGTTTATGCTCCTCTTACCTGAAACGCCATCTTCCTTCTCCTTTATCTGTCTGAATCCTGCACATCCTTCAAAGCTCCACTTAAGGTTTAATACTTCACAAGAACAGCCCAGGAAAATTCTAGCTCCACTAGTATTATTACTTCTCTATAATACCACTGTATTTACATGCAGTACTTACTGATCACTTCCTCATGAAGAGGAATGAGGGCATTTAGTTAATAGTATGGGTTCTAGAGCAGACTGCCTGGTCTTCCTCAGCCTTCCTCCTCAGCCATAAAATACGGTTAACATAGGGGTTGTTGTGAGGATTGCATACACAAATACTTGATATATGTTAATAATTAATATGTTATTACTGTTATATATTTGTTAACTTTTTCCTCTTTTTTCAATAAACCTGTATTTTCTTCCCCCAGGTTATTCTATCCATATGCACTATACCTTTATCCAGTGTCTAGCACAATGCTGGTCTCAGAGTAGTGTTCAACAATGAATGGATGTAAAAACAAAAATGAGGAGGAGTGCCCATGGCAGTTACATCAATATTCTCTATCCAATCTGAATGGCTGCTGAACTCTTTCTTCTCCCCTACCTTATAGTTTTCCAGTGAGGGAGAAACTACAACCCCTTTCAGAGAGGCAACATAATACTATAGAATAAAACTGGACTAAGAATCACAAGACATGGGTTTGCATCTCAGCTTCCCACACAAAAGGTCTGTCTGGTTTGTCTGTCTCTGTTTCTACCTGTCTTTTGGTTTCTGTCTATCTGTGTCTATCTGTCTCTGTCTATCTACCTACATTTATCTACCTACATTTATTTCCATCTATCTATCTATCTATCTATCCATCCATCCATCCATCCATCCATCTATCTATCTATTTTAGCTTAGGAAAAATCACTTAAGCTCATGGACCCTCTGTTTCCATCTCTGTAAAGGGAGAATAATCTGGCATGACCTGCCGTCTTCACAGGATGGCTGTGAAGATCAAGTAAAAACAAACAAAAAAATGCATGGGCCGAGTACAGTGGCTCACACCTTAATCCCAGCACTTTAGGAGGCCAAGGTGGGTCGATCACCTGAGGTCAGGAGTTTGAGACTAGCCTGGCCAACATGGTGAAACCCTGTCTCTACTAAAAATACAAAAATTAGCTGGGCATGGTGGTAGGTGTCTGTAATCCCTGCTACATGGGAGACTGAGGCAGGAGAATCTCTTGAACCCAGGAGGCAGAAATTGCAATGAGCTGAGATCATGCCATTGTACTACATCCTGGGCAACAAGAGCGAAACTCTTTCTCAGAACAAAAAAATGCATGTGAAAAAGCTTCGCACACCATTAAGTCATATATAAATTATATGTAGCCAGGTGTGGCCATTTATATGATATCAAATAAGAACCGTTAATAATTATCAAGTCAACTGGATCTACTTCCATTGGCCTCCTGAGGAAAGGGCCATTACCACAGTAATCATAGTAAATCTCTTAACCCAGATGCCTCTTAAAATATCAAAATTATTACTTATACTATGGAGCTCAGTCCTTAGATTTAAAAAAAAAAAGCTTTCTTTCTTTTCTTTTTCTCTTTTTGAGACAGGTCTCGCTCTGCTACCCAGGTTGGAGTGCAGTGGCCTGACCACAACTCACTGCAACCTCAATCTCCTTGGCTCAAGCAATCCTCCTGCCTCAGCCTCCTGAGTAGCTGGGACTACAGATGTGTGCCATCACTACTGGCTGATGTAGAGATGGGGTCTTTCTATGTTGCCCAAGCTGTCAGTCCTGAGAATTTTGATAAGTCTGTCTTCAAACATTTCATCATATCTAGCAATTTGTCAAAAATATAGATTTACTCAAAATGTCAACTTCACATCCCAGAGTCCTTGGGTAGTACATAATATACATAACATGGGTATTAGCCACAGTTCTCAAAGAGGAGAAAGAGTAAAGAAAAATAAAGATCCCTAACTAATTAGAAATGTCTGGTCTATTTATACAAGAAGTTAACATTGGAGATGTGGAACGTATTCTGGAGTCAGAAGAAATGAATCAAAACACTCTGAGGGTAACTGGAGTATTCTATGCATATATTCCTGAACTATTTGTGTGTGTATAGCTATTGTTCTATTTAATTTTGTATTGGATCCAAGGGGTTCCAGCATTCATCAGTAGTCATGATAGATTTGAACAATATGAACAGAGAATTATATACCAGGCAGGAGCATATCAAACTAATGCATTGACAAGGGCAATTCTTAGTGATGTATACTCTTTGCCTCATGCAGTGATTATTGTGATTTTTCTTTTCTTTCTTTGAGAAATCAGTTAGATTTACCAAAAATAGCCATACATTTTATAACAGAGTATAGAGAGGGTGACTTTCTCCCAGCATTACTTTAAAAAAATCAAGTGAGAAATCACTCAGGTTAAGAAAACCATCTTACCTCTATTTTTTCCCATATGGCTTCATAGTTGTCTTGGTGCTGAATATCTTGCATTAGTTTCTGAATTAAAGCTGACTTAGTGGCAGAATGCCTCTCATTTTTCTCAGAGGATGAAGCTCTTTCTGACTTCTCATCAGCGTGTTTTTTCATGCCAGAGAGAGGCATACAGGACTCCTCATCAGAAAGAATGTCACTCAGGGGCCCAGATTCAATGCTCTCCCCTAGTGAAGAGGCTATGTCACTGGATGAGCTTGGAGACACCCTGCCTAGCCTTGTATGCTTCTTCTTGACATGATATGTTGGATAGATCTCAGAATCTGAATTCATTTCAGACAGTTCCCAGTCATCAATATTCTGGATGGTTTCTCCTCTGGGTTTCTGAGGCAGAAGCTTTGTTAGGTTTTCCAACTTCAAAGCCAATACTTCCGTCTGCTTAAGGTGAGAGGGCAGCGCTAGGTATTCATCAGAGCCATACCAGGCCTCCACAACCTGACCATTCCTGGTGACATGACTTGGAGATGAGGCATGACCTTTTTTGCTTTTGTGTTTTGAAAGAAGTGGCACCGGAGACATGATGTTGTCTGAGCCAACAGAGGATTCACTACTCTGAGTAAAAGGTGGTGAACCGGATGTTTCTGACTGCAATAGCAATTTGGCATTCAGACTTCTCTGATTACAAGGCTCAAGTGAGGATGTGGAAGCAGAATTTGTTTCTGGCCCCTCTATAGCCTTGGAAGTACAAGAAAGCTCTCCATTTGGCACTGCTGAGCTCCTTGTATTTTTAGCTTGTTTGCCTGAACCGGTCCCCCGTTTAGGAGTTCGGCATGGAGGCACCTCTTCTGAGGTCTTGTGTGGCTTTTTAAGTCGAGATTTCTCTTTACAGCAGTCGTTAAGCCTTCCCAGGCTGGAAGAAATTTCTTTAATGTGAAGTTTGACTGTGTTTTCAAGATTCCCAATCCCCACTTTGTGCAAACACTCGTAAGACTGGCTGGCAGCAGAAGGGCTGTTGGAGTAGGAAGACTGCAACACCAGGCAAAGCTTAGATCTGTCAGGTGGATCTACCAGTGAAGGGGTGCTTCTGCTCAACTCAGGCTTTAGATCAACCATTTGCTTAATTCTGTTGCTGCCTTTCAGATCATTCTTAAAAGTTTCTTCTTTAAGAAAAAGCCCTCTTTTTGGCAATGTGGGTTGTGTGGGAGAGTCCTCATTATAATTAAAGCAATCTCTGATGGTTCGCTTGGGGGTTGCATTTTCACAAGGAATGGGCTGGTGATTCTTTGCACCAAGATGAGAGGAGGAACTGGATTCTTGCTTCACAGTCTCAGAGGAGGATTGAACAGCATTTGTCAGAGCTTCTCCTGAAGATGATGACACCCCTGGTGTTAAGCCTGGTTGCTCTTCGACTGCAGAAGCATTTTCTTCCTCACATCCACCTTTGTCGTCTACTGAGAGAGACACTTGAGATACCTCCTCATTAACTGCTTCACTGCCATTGGTAGAGATAGAGTCAGCAGCTACCGTAAGTAACCCAACACTTCGGATAAGCTCAGGAAACTCCTTTTCCATCTCACTGTAGCTCCAAGAGTCAAAGGGTTTGGTTTTGACTTGGCTAGAAGTCATGTCACCTAGGCCACTGAGCAAATCCTCACTTGGACTGTAGTCAGACAATTCAAATGCAGTAATGCCACAATCCAGAGACAAGTAATTTTGAGAACATTTGATAGTTAATTGTCCTGAGTCATCCACTTCTGTAAGAGAATCAAGCCGGCCCTGAAACAGACAATGGCAATGGTTTCAGTAAACATAATATCAAGTACAACATCAGTTGCTGTTTAAATGAAATCTCAGTACAGGGCACTATAAAAGTCAAAAATGTTATCAGTCCCAATTGCTTCTGGTTTGACATACACAAAAGGATATTAATCAGTTACCACATTGCTTTATATAGTATCTTGTTCTTAAATACCTGAAGATTTTTCACTAATCTGGAGCATACAGCCTTAATAGAAATGTCAAAATCAAACCAAAAATATCCATTCTTGCCGTAATTTTCAACTTAAAAATAATATATTCTTCATTTAATATGCATTTCATTTAATGAACAAAGCCTTAAGTAATACAATTTCTGGGATCAAAATACTGTAAAAGTAAAATCTCCATGAATGTCTGTTTTGCTTTTCACTATCATTCTAGTACTTACCAGAGTGGCTAACTCATGGTAGATGCTCAATAAATATCTTTAAGTAGAATAATTAGTTATATTAAGCTTGTGTTAAATATATATTGATAAGTCAAAGGAAGATGAAACTACTGAATTTGTAAATAGATAACAGTTTGAGACTAGTTTCTGCTAGGCCTCACCCTTTTAAAGAAGAAAATTAATGAGTGTCCAAACTTTATCATCAGAGAGCCTCATCTCCTCCCTCTGCATGTGTTTTTCCCCAAGTCCTGCCCCCACTGGTGTATGTAAGCTATTAAGTGCCCATTTTTCTTGCTATTCACAATTCTGGATAGGCTGATTTGATTTTAAACTCCCTCATGCTAAAAACCAGCATTAGAAGTAGTAACTGTTTTTAACTTGTTAAATTTTTAATTGTGTAATTAAGGCTTTTGTCTCATTATTAATGCAGTTTCTGATTTCATACAACAAATGGGAAGATGTTCACTGATGCTTTGCTTCAGTGGGTACTATCCTATTATGCCTGCTGGCTATATGACATCCTGGTCTATCCTAGCCCCTTTAAAAAATAAAAAAAGAAAACTGAAAAGTGAAGGGTTGTTACCTCCCCAAATTTCCTTTTTTTCTGGAGGAGGAACTGGGGTGAGCCAACTGAAGCTGGATCCTATGTGGCTGCTGGATCCTGTGATCCTTTCAACCAGGTTTTCCCAAGATCTGGCTTCTCCAGGATCTTACATTGGGTTTTATTGCTCATTTGTTTGTTGTGTTTCTGGAATGTTCTCTCCCTTCAGACCTTCACCCTAACTTTATCTCCTACTCCGCTCATTCTCATTCCATAATTTAGATAAACAGATAAAATGCCTAATTTAACTTTTCTAAGCCTCAAAGATGATGGTTGATTACTATAATTACTTTTTCATTTAATCCTTAAAATTTTCTTCTGGGGTCTGTACTATTATCCTCGTCTTACATAAGAATAGCTTGGACCAAAAGATGACACATAGTAGTCTATGGCCTCAAGATGAAGAGCAAGCTCAGCCTTGGACTGAGACCGTCCCCAAAGTCTGTATTCTGACCATTATATATTACTTTAAACTGGCATGCCCCCAACTCCAATTTATTTTCCACACTGCCACCAGAGTAACCTTTACAAATTGCAAATCTGGTATTGTTACTTCTTTGTTTAAAGTCCCTTAGAAGCATCCTGTTGCTGTTAAGTTAAAAACCCAAACCTTTCCTCAAAAAAAAAAAAACAACTAAAAATTGAACTACCAATCCCACTACTGTATATATACCCATAGAAAAGGATATCAGTATGTCAAAGAGATACCTGAATTCCTATGTTTATTACAGTACTTTTCATGATAGCCAAGATACAGAATCAACCTCAGTGTCCATCAAAAGATGAATGTATAAAGAAAATGTGGCATATATCCAAAATGGAAAACTATTTTGCCTTCAAAAAGAAGAAAATTCTGTCATTTGTGACATGGATGAGATTGGAGGACATCATAAGTGAAATAAGCAAGGCACAGAAAGACAAATACTGCATGTTCTCACTAATATGTAGAAGCTAAAAAAGTTGAACTCATAGAAGCAGACAGTAGAATAGCAGTTACTAGAGGCTGGGAAAGGCAGGGGGTGGGGACAGATAGAGGCCAGTTATGGATACAAAATTACAGCTAGATAGAAGGAGTAAGTTCCGGTTTCTGTAGCAGGGTGAAATGACTGTTAATTAAAAGTAATTTATTCTACATTTTCAAATAGCTAGAAGAGTGAATTTTGAATGTCCCAACATGAAAACATGATAAATGTTTGAAGTGATGGGTATGTTAATTGTCCTGATTTGATGATTTCATTGTGTACATGTATCAAAATATTATACTATACCCCATAAATATGTACAATTTTTAGGTGTCAATTAAAATAATAAAAGCAAAAAAAGACACACTTAAATACAAAGATACATTGCTTTAATATCTGACAACCTTCCAAGTATATGACTGAGAATAGAAATAAACCATATTATAGATAAATATTTTTAAAACACAACCAAAAGCCTTCAGAGGCCAGGCACAAACAGGCCCTTCTTATACTATTCTCCCCTCACTGGCCACACTCAGCCAGTGTCCTCCTTTCACTTTTTGAAAATACCATGTTTCCTCCTACCTCAGGCCCTTGGCACATGCTGTTTGCTCTGCCTGGAAAGCTTCCAACCTATACCCCTTGACTCTTCCTTGCCACTCAGATTTCAACTTAAGTTTCACTTTTTCAAGATTCCAGATCCACATATAAGGCAGAATCTTTTATTATATGCTTGCTCTGTTTCAATTTAAGCATTTATCTCAATTATCAATAAACATTATTGTGATTATCTGACTAATTTGTTTTTTCCACTAGTTTCTAAGCACCATGAGAGTATAAATTACATGGAAAATGGCTGTCTTACTAGGGTACCTGTAGCATCTAGCATAGCGATATGCACATAGTATGTACATATGTTGAATGAATGAATGAATGATGACATTTTGGAATGTCTCTCTATGCTTTCCTATAATTTTTTTCTCTGATTATGTAGTTTTAGTTAACTCCAATAATTAAAAGCCCCAGTTTCAATTTCTGGCTCTAGTGCTACTTAGTTATGTGACCATGAGCCAGTAGCTTGATGGTGCTAAGCTTTATTTCCTTCCTCTATAAAAAGGAAATGATAAGCCACATCATAGGGGTGCTGAGAGGCTTAAAGGAGATAATATGTGTAAGATAGAAGTCTGGTACATGGATGGGTACTCAATGAATGTTCACTTTTATTATTTTTAGTAATAAAGTACACTGAGTAGGAAAGTTTCATCAAGATGACAGTTATCGCTAATGCTAAATTACACTGCACAAAGTAAGAAATCAATATTAACTGCCAATCTCTCAACAAAAATTATCTAAATGGAATCACATAACTTTTGTGCTTCATAACTGAACTAGGAATGAGTCAGCCAAACAAAAGTTATACTTCATGCAATTTTTAAAAGAGTAAAATTGAGATTCCCAATTCAAAAGCAGGTTGTATTTTCTTTAATCTTCTAATTTGATTGTTCATTACTCAGAACTTATTCTTTTACAGAAACAGTATTATAAAATGATGGTTACATTCCAAAACTATCCCATAAAACCTATTTAAATATATAGCTGAAATTTGCAACATGATTTTCTATTACATTTATCATGATTACTGCACTGCAGTGCTTATATGAGGTTAAAGCAAAGTGTTTATATGATATATAAAGAAAAAGAAATTTGAGAGTTCAGGAAAAAATTAGACTACAAAAAGTGTCAGCTACTTGCCTTTGGACAAACAGGGAACATAGTAGTCTTGCAAATACATTTAGTCCCCATTCTGGTGGTTACAGTACCTTGAGAACAGGGATACTGTCTTGCTCAAGAATAATAGATGCTCAATCAGTGGTGCTATATGAATATATTGAACATATATAGATATACACATATATATATTAAATAAATATATTGTTTAATGAATACACCTCAGAGAATAGAGTATGGCTGCCTTTTCTGAAATCTTCAGGAATTTCTAGCCAGTTCCTGGTTTGGAAAAGAAAACACCATACTCAAAAACACTTATAATGCTTCAGAGGACATTCTCTCCATTCTGTCCCACTATACCAGTCTGCTCAGTCATCTCAACTAGTGTGTAAATACCATCTTAACTGGCAAGATAGTTGAGTGACTGTCACTCAGGGATAACTATTGTTTTATTTTTATTTATTTATTTATTTCCATAGGATATTGGGGAACAGGTGTTGTTTGGTTACATGACTAAGTTCTTTAGTGGTGATCTGTGAGATTTTGGTGCACCCATCACCCAAGTAATACAAATTGCAACCTATTTTATAGTCTTTTGTCCCTCAGAGGGAAATTATTTTTTATTCAAACTACTTTTTAATGCAAAAATATCCCTCCTTGAAAAAAACAAAAACAGTATATAGTATTTAACATACAGAGGCAATTATAAGAAAAGAAAGTTCACTGAGGTTTCTCAGAGCAGATAAATGAGTTTGATCTCTGAAAATACTGCTTAGTAATATTAATGTTTTCAGTTCCATTGTTTCCTTTCAGATCATCTTCCCAGATAGTTTTCTAACATGTGTATATAATAAAGTCTCAGGAAGATACAGAGGTAGGGGTGTTGCATGTTGGTTTTACTGCCCTTATTTCAGAAATATCCCATGTAATTATGTAGTACAGATAGGTGGGTGAGAGCTGCCTAGTTATGTCCACACTCCATTTAAATATACCTCCATTTAACATGTTATGAAGCAGGCTTGGTGCAGTGGATTACACCTGTAATCCCAGCTCTTTGAGAGGATGAGGCAGGTAGTTCACTTGAGTCCATAAATTGGAGACTAATCTGGGCAACATGGCAAAACCCTGACTCTACTAAAAATACAAAAATTAGCCAGGAGTGGTGGCATGTGCCTGTAATTCCAGCTACTAGGGAAGCTGAGGCATGAGAATTGCTTGAACCCGGGAGACAGAGGTTGCAGAGACCCAAGATCCTGCCACTACACTCCAGCCTGGGCAACAGAGTGAGACTTGGTCTCTCTCTCTCTCTCTCTCTCTCTCTATATATATATATATATATATTTATATGCAAGGTTCTTTGAACTGGCTGCATTATAGATTACACTATGGTCAAGCCACGGTGACCCTTGTGACCCACACGTACACCTCCAGAAAAGAATGGCTGGCTCCTGCAGTGCCTGATTAACTGACCTTGTAACATTCTGCCATTGTTCCTGCCTCAACCATTCCTACCTCGACTGATAAGCCAACCTTGTGACACCCCCCCCCACCCCCTGGGCAATATACCCCTGGCTTGCAAAAAGTGCCCTGAACTGTAACTTCTGTAACTTTCCACTGCCTACCCCAAACCTATAAAGCCAACTCCTATCCCACCGTCCTCCACTGACTCTCTTTTTGGACTCAGCCCACTCGCACCCGGGGAGAATAAACAGCCTGTTGCTCACACAAAGCCTGTTTAGGTAGTCTCTTCATTCACAGCGTGCCTAACATTTGCTGCCAAAACCCAGGATGGGGTACTCCTTTGAGAGAAGACAGACCCCCTGTTCCCCCTCTTCCTCTGTGAAGAGACCCACCTGTGACCTCAGCACATCAGACCACCCCAACAACACTCTCGCCACCTTCAGATCGGGTAAGCAGTCTCTCGCCCTCTCTCTCTCTTCCTTTAAATCCTCCTCCTTCTAAAGAGAGGAAAAAAGGAGACAAGTCTCTCCTTCTCTCTTTCTTCCTTTAAATCCTTCTCCTTCTAAGTAGAGAAAAGGAGACAAGTCTCCCCTGACCTCTCTCTCTTTTTACCTTCCAATCCTTCTCCTTGTAAATAAAGGAGACACTCTTTATCCACACGCTTAAAAACTCCATCATTGGTCACAGACTTGAGAAGACAGTCCTCCCTTGGTGTCTGGTCAATAGTAGGGAGGCCTGCCTTGACTACTCACCCACAGTACAGTCGAGGACTCAGTGAGGGATGCCTACTGAAAATGCTGGTAGCTGCTCTCCTCTCATTCTCCTCATCTCTACTCCTTTCCTTAACACTATTTCCCTTGTTATGGTCAATATTCTACCCTCTGTTCTTCTGTGGTTGCCTCTAGCCTACGTCCTAAAAAAAAAAAAACCTAAAACCTCTTCAACTGTTGCCTAATCTGAAACCTAAGCATCTCATTTTTTTTTTCTGCAATACAGCCTGGCCCCAATACAAATTAGACAATGGTTCCAAATGGCCAGAAAATGGCACTTTCGATTTTTCTATTCTATAGGACTTAGACAATTTTTGTTGACAAATGGGCAAATGATATGTCCAGGCATTTTTTACACTTTAATCCTTCCCTAATCCCTGCTCTCAATGCAGCCCATCCCAAATTTTACTCTCTCTCTTCCACCTGCCCCTCCTGTCTCTGCCAGTGACTCAGAATCATCCTTGTCCATCAACCCATCTGATCTTTATCCTCCCGCCTGTCTGAACCAGACCCCAATCCAGGCCCTCTAACCCCCCGCCTAGAGTCTCTCTCCTCTTCTTCTGCCCACACCCCACCTCCTTATGCCCCTCCTGTAACCTCCCTACCTCATACCCAGTCCAACTTACAGTTTAGTCCCGTGGCTAATTCCTCCAATCCTGCCCAACAATTCCCCCTTGAAGAGGCTGCTGGAGCCAAAGGCATAGTTAGGGTGCACGTTCCTTTCTTTTTATCCAACCTTTCCCAAATTGGCCAACAGTTAGGCTGCTTTTCATTAGATCCTACTAAATATATACAAGAGTTCCAATCTCTAACCCAGTCCTATAACTTAACCTGGAGTGACTTAAATGTCATATTCTCTACTCTCACCGCAGAGGAGAGGGAAAGAGTTTACACCCTAGCCCAGTCCTACGCTAGAGATCAGCGGTGCCTTGAACCAGGTCTACAGGAAGATACTAGGGCAGTTCCCTCGTAAGATCCCCAATGGGAATACCAGGCAGATTTCCTGATATAACCAGGCAAGATTACATGACCTCTTGCCTAGTTGAAGTTCTAAAAAAAATCAGCATATAAAGCTGTCAACTATGAAAAACTTAAAGAAACTACTCAAGGCAAAGATGAAATCCCAGGCCAGTTCATGGCCCGTTTAGCAGCCACCCTTAGATGATTTACTGCCCTTGTCCCAGAAGGGCCAGAAGGTCGTCTTATTCTTAATATGTATTTTATTACTAAGTTGGCCCCTGACATTAGGAAAAAAACTCC
This sequence comes from Callithrix jacchus, assembly GCF_049354715.1. Classification (NCBI taxonomy): domain Eukaryota; kingdom Metazoa; phylum Chordata; class Mammalia; order Primates; family Cebidae; genus Callithrix; species Callithrix jacchus. The sequence goes on along the minus strand of NC_133509.1, from coordinate 67,021,485 downwards.
AAAAACTAGACTCTGTCCCTCAAACCCCACAACAGGAACCAATCAACCTCACCTTTAAGGTGCTCCATAATAGAGAAGAAGCTGCCAAGCAACAGCGTATCTCAGAATTATAAATGCCTCTGCTTTAAGACAAACCCCAGTCACACCAGCAGCTTTAAAAAAACTTCAGAACACCTAAACCCTGTGTCCAGGCTTTTCTTCGGGAACTCCTCCCCTAGGACCTTGCTTCAAATGCCGGAAAACTGGCTACTGGGCCAAGGAATGCCCGCAGCCTGAGATTCCTCCTAGGCTGTGCCCTGTCTGTGCTAGACCCAAAAGTCTGATTAAGTCCTTCCCAGATCTCCTTGGCTTAGCAGCAGAAGATTGATGCTGCCTGATCACCTCAGAGGCCCCCTGGACTGGGCCAAGGAATGCCCGCAGCCTGAGATTCCTCCTATGCTGTGTCCCATCTGTGTGGGACCCAAAAGTCTGGTTAAGTCCTTCCCAGATCTCCTTGGCTTAGCAGCAGAAGATTGATGCTGTCTGATCACCTCAGAGGCCCCCTGGACCATTATGGATGCCGAGCTTCAGGTAACTCTTATAGTGGAGGGTAAGTCCATCCCCTTCTTAATCGATAGGGGGGCTACCCACTCCACAATGCTTTCTTTTCAAGGGCCCATTTTCCTTGCCTTCATATACCTGTTGTGGATATTGAGCCTCAAACTTCTAGACATCCTAAAACCCCCCAAGACTGGAGCCTATTGGGCAGTAGTCCTTTACACACTCCTTCTTATTCCTACCTGTTCAGCCCCCCTACTAGGCTGAGACATCTTAACAAAATTATCTGCCTCCTTAACTACTCCTGGACTACAGCCATGCCTCACTGCCACCCTTCTACCTGATTCAAAATCTCCCTCACAACCCCTGACCCCACATCTCCCTACCTCAACCCAAAGGTATGGGACATATCTGCTGCATCCCTGGCAACTGACCACACACCTCTTATCATTCCATTAAAACCTAACTACCCTTACCCTGCTCAGTGCCAGTATCCCACTCCACAACAGGCTTTAAAAAGCTTAAAGCTAAAGCCTGTTATCACCCATCTGTTACAATATGGCCTTTTAAAGCCTACAAACTCTCCTTACAACTCCCCTATCCTCTCTATCCAAAAACCAGACAAATCCTACAGGCTAGTTCAAGACCTTTGCCTTATCAATCAGATTGTACTTCCCATTCATCATGTTGTACTAAATCCTTATACCCTCCTATCCTCTATACCCCCTTCCACAACTCACTATTCTGTTCTTGACCTTAAAGACACCTTTTTCACCATCCCCTTAAATCCCTGCTCTTAGCCTCCTTTTGCCTTCACTTGGACTTACCCCGATACCCACCTGTCTCAACAACTCACCTGGACCGTTCTGCCCCAAGGTTTCAGAGATAGCCTCCACCACTTTAGTCAAGCCCTCTCCTGTGACCTATTCTTCTCTGTCCATCTGCTTTCCACCTCGTTTAATATATGGATGATCTTCTTCTTTGCAGTTCCTCTTATGAATCCTCCCAGAAAGACGCTTTCCTGCTTCTTCAAATTCTATACTCCAAGGGGTATTGTTCATCCCCTTCTAAAGCCCAAATTTCTTCCCTATCCATTTCTTATCTCAGTATAATCCTTCATCAGCCTACACATGCTGTCCCTGCCAATCGTATTCAGTTATTTTCCCAAACCCCAACCGCACCCACTAAACAAAAGCTTCTCTCCTTCCTAGGCATTATAGGATACTTTTGCCTCTGGATACCAGGTTTTGCCCTTCTAAACAAATGACTTTCTGAACTTACAAAAGGAAACTTAGCTGACCCCATAGATCCCAAATCCTTCCCCCCAGTCTTCCTTTCATTCTAAGAAGGCCTTAGAAACAGCCCCTATGCTTGCATTCCCCAACTCCTCCTGACACTTCTCCCTTCACTAAAGAAGTAAAAGGCTTCACAGCCTGGGTTCTTACACAAGAGCCAGGCCCCAGTCACCTTCTTGTCTAAACAACCTGACCTCACACAAAGCCTGTTTAGGTGGTCTCTTCATTCAAAGCATGCCTAACAATATGTATATGTATATGTATATGTATATGTATATGTATATGTATATGTATATGTATATGTATATGTATATGTATATGTATATGATGTATATGTATATGTATACATATAGAAGCAGCTTTCCAGATGAAAGTTCTATTTTATAAAGGTAGTAATTTCTTTACTTTATTGCTGACCTCAATCTTGTCTCAGACAACAAAGAACACCCTCCCTTTTCTTTTTTCTAATTCAAGTCAAGAAATTTTGCTTTGTTCCTTATCCATAATTGAGTTAACTGAAGCCTAGTTCCAAATGCCTTCTTAGATCTTTTTTTAACATATTTTGCTACCAACTGAACATGAGATTTAATATTCATAACTTAAGAGATGTGGAGATCCTGAGTCCTCAGACCTGGGGGGCGCTGTGGCATTCTAGTAAGAGGCCCATCAATTTACAAGTTAGTCTACATGGACTAGACTTTTTCAGATTCCTTTCAGTTCTACCATGTTGGGATTCTATGATTCCAAATGCATGCTAGAGAACAGCAGTGGACTGAGAAGAGCCAGTAATGGCAAGCAACTGTGAAGTACAACAAAGGTTTTGTTTCTCACAGGCAAGGGAGAAAATAAACAGAAATCTTTTAATATTTTTATTTACACTATATTAATAATTCTGAAGAGAACTTCCATAATTAGCTGAAATTCTACATGCTAAAATTATGAATCAAATAATTAATCTCCATGATTAATTCCCAGTCCATCAAACTGAAATTATATCTCCCTCTTCCACATCTAAAGCAGGGATTACCTACATTATTTAATCCAACTAATCAGACTTTTTTACAGCAATATGAACTAGGTGCTATGGGAGATACAAAGATAAATATAATCTGGAACTAACCCTCATGTAGTTCAAAACATAGCACATATTTTAGCTGGATACAATTTGGCCCATTATAAGTGCCAGTGGAGGAACCCACAAAGTACTATGTTGTGAGCACTCTGGAAGGACCAATGCTTCCCCACAGAGAAGGTAAGTGTCATTTAGTTAAGTGCTTACCACACAGTCTAGTGCATGGTATGTTCTCAATCAATATTTGCTATTATGTTGATATTATTGAGTTACCACTCTTATCACCTGTGTGACATTACCTCTCGACTTCATTCCTCTCATCTGTAAGATGAATACAATCATAATAGCTGTAAATTGAAAATAACAGCACTTGCTCTGCCTACCTCCCAGAACTATGTGAGGACCAAACAAAATTATGAAGCTCATACCTAATATGTGTTATCTATCTTTGAATGCGCAGAGTCTTATGCATAGTTAGAAATCAATAAATATTTAGAGAAGATAGAAAGGAGGAAGAAAGGCAGAGAAGAAACAATTATTATTAAAGTAGAAATCAGTCAAAAACTGGTTTTGTTTTATTTAATTAAGCCTACATTTATATCCTTAAGTATTCGTTTAACCTCTTCTTTTTTTAAGTTTAAATTTAATTTTCATTTTTAGTTTGGGGTACATGTGCAGGATGTGCAAGTTTGTTACATAGAAGTATTAACCTCTTCTTAAATTCAGTTTTTCCATCTATAAAATGGAACCACTTTTAATATCCCTGGCCTTCTTTCCTAAATGAAACAAATATAAAGTGCTTATCATGATGTCTGGAATATAGAAAATTACAGGACAACATATTTTTTTACTAGATATGGTGTGCTCTTTATTTAAATAAAGAATAAAATTTATATATTGTATTTTTCAAGAAGAGAAGAAGATGGAACTTGCCACTCTCCAGAGTTTCAAACTTACTCTTTAATGTGACTCTGAAATTTAACTAACTTTCAAAGAAAGAAAAATGAATCCTCCTTCACTGGAAGGACATCTAGTATTCTAATTTATCAGGGTTTTTTTAACTTGGTTTCTTTTTTTTTTTTTTTGGCCATTTCCCTCATCTTTCTACAAATCTTTCGTACTTGAATTTAATCTGAGAAAGCTGATAATTTTATCCTAATTCTTTTCCTGTTTTTTTGCAATTCCAGTGTGCTGATAGAAATAAATAAAACTAAGCAGTCTTTTAAACATTCTCATAGAGTCACGCTTAGGCACAGAAATATAGGATCAGAAATCCAGTTTCACGAAGTATGGTTACAGAGGCAGAACTTTAATTAATAGAAACATATTTACAAAGTGGGTAACTGAAATCTATTGTTCCTTTACCCCTCACACAACATATTCTTCAATCTCTACAACAGGACTAAAGACAGACTTCAAACATAAGAATGCACTAAACTGCTTCCAATCAAATCCATTAATCATTGCTGAGTTTGTGTTGTGAGAAGAGATGCTACTTATTGTAAATTCACAATACAATTGTAAAAACAATTACCCTCCATGGCTCCTCATCATTTCTTGAGCTACTACTTCATGAATGATACAGGTTCAATTACGTATATGATAAAGGCATTCCGAAAAACAATAACAATGATAACAATAAACCTTAGAGCACTGCAATATCTCCAGCTCCTATAACGGAGCTGATGATCAATACATGCTTATTAAATTAATAAACACATGATTTGAATCAATGATTGTTAATCTCCTTCTAGTAGTAGAAAGCAGACAGATCTGATTGGACAGACCATTGAATGTTGGACAACAAATGTGGAGGGGGAAGAAAAGAATGTACAGACTTGAGGATGCCAGGTAGATATCTAAAGAAAGATCTCTCTAGAGGTTAGACTAACCTTCCTCATCTCTGATCTCCATTAGCACATTCTATCATGGAGATCAGATTTAGGGCAAAGTTGGTCAGCTTGAGATTCTTTGCAGTCTCCCGTAACACTTAGTTGAGAACACTCTAGGGATCTAACTTGGGAGGGATGGCATCTGGGAACTAACTCACAACCCACATATTCATCCTGTGGTTACTCTACTGAAGTCTGTAACACTTCCTCGCTGCCACAGTAACAGGGAGAGCTAACTGAAAACAAAGACTGTGACTTAGAGGTAAGCCTAGTAGATTTGGATTCCTATAGACTTCTAGATACTGCGGGGAATTTGCCACAGCAAGAACCTTTATTTTGAATAAACAAAAATCAATAAGAATAAATGATTTATGAGAATAGGTACAGTTTTGTTCTGTGTTGTTGACAATGTTGGAGCCACTGAAATATTAATTAAGTCAATAAATTAATGAATTATGCAGCACTCATTATAAGGCCTTTTAATATCATATAATAATGTGAGTGCCTTCTAAACTTGTGGAATATACGTTTTCCACAAACTAATAGTAGAACACTAAACTGAGTATTAACAGCCAAAGGACTAAACACACATGCCCACACACAAACACATACCCACCCCATCACACACATACACTGTATCCATATATGGTATCCATATATATATGTATAGCCCCCGTTTAGCAAGCACAACACTTTTTTTCTATAAATTTATGTCCACTTTATTTAAGAATGAGAGAGTTCACTTGGATTCAAATTTACAGGGCCCATTTTAAAATTATTCATCAAGAATAACAATAAAATCTTTCAGGTATTCAGTATAAATAAGAAAAATCATATATATTTCATATAATATTCTAATGTCCATTTGATTCACTGTATCTAGAATGATTCTTCTAAAACATGAATCATGGAAGTTCCCTGAACAAACACTTCTTTTGTCTTCAAAATAAAGTCCAAATCTCTTAATATGAATTTAAAAGCTCTTTATCTTCATGACCTGACCTCAGCTTACCTATTAGCCCAAATCCTGCCTCCTGGTTCCTTGGGCTTTTTGCTCCAGTCCTACTGGCAGCTCTCTGGGCCTGCCATTCTCTTTCTTATCTCTGGGTATTTGATCCTGCCACGTCATCTGCTAGAACATTTTCTGCCTCTGTTCACTAGTCTATTCCTGTCTCTCCTTCAGGTTTCAGGTAGACTCACTTCTTCTGGAAAGTCTCCCCTGTGTGAATTAGGTATCTCTTTCTCTGTCCTCCAGTGTCATCTTGTAGACTTACCACAGTTTGGCTTTGATGTCTGTTCCCTTGGCTGTATTTTCCACTAGACTCAAAGTTACTTGAAGACAGAAACCATGTTTTGATCATTACTATATTCTTAGCACTGTTTGTCACATAGTAAGTACTCAATAAATATGTATTAAATAATTGAAGAGGAAAAGGAAGCCAGGTTAGCATCAATAACAATGAATGATATGTGTGCAAATTATCACTTATGAGCTAACTCTGGTCTAAAGCCCCATTCATACTGGAAGTGCCCTAGCTTCTTGTCACTATGCCTAGATTCAAAGCCCATCACGGCCTGCTTATTTACCTATAAACAATTTCTTTCCCACATCTCTAAACTGAAAACATTCTCAAATGGTCACACCTAACAATGCATTGCTTAACTTTAAGGAAAACACTCACCTCCTTTGTCTCTTCAGAGAAAGCTTGCAAAATGTCCGTCTGCCTAGTGTAGTTGCCATTGGCATCCTGCAGACCTTGCAGAATGCGCTCCCGCAGAACCAGCACTGAGACTCGAAGCTGGTGCCAGAGGAGCTGTACTGCGTGGATGTCCACTATCACATTGACGGAGTAAGACAGCAGCTTTAGGGAGAACTCTGTTTCAAGGAGGGCATGGATTTGCTCAACATGATCAGAAATATCTTCACAAATGTCCTGCAGTAAAGAAAAGCAAAATACGTGAGGACTACTTTGCCTTATCCTAGAGGGAGGTGAGGGAGGGTAGAAAAGCTTACTCTTACCTAACACCAATTATCAGGGCCAACAGTAGTACCTTGGATATCTGGGGCCTTTGTTTTAGTTCAGATACACAGTTGCAGGCCATATTCCTCTGCACTGGGCCTTTGGTCATTTAGGTAAATTAATCTTTTTCTAACCCACAAAAATCCTATGATTCCATCAGATGCCCAAACTGAAAGTTTGGCCAAGGTGAGAAGTGTTATCTCTCCAATTCACTGTCTGTTCTCTTTTTTATTGTTCGTTGAGGATTCTGGAAGGGAACCAACAGCTGTTCTATTTGCTAGTGGTGAGCTACACTGAGCACACAATATTTCAAGGTAGAAGCATCATCTAGACACCTTTGAAGAAAGATGACCTAGAATGTATGCTTCATAGGAACTCTTAGCCATTCTCAAGGAGCTATGGGATATTTCATTTAAGGGGCAATTGTCACTCTCACTCTCATTTAGATATAAATATACAACTTATATCTAAATTCATGGTGGATATCTTTTTTCTTTTTTTTGAGATGGAGTTTCACTCTTGTGAAAGGCTGGAGTGCAATGGTGCATGTCAGCTCACTGCAACCTCTGCCTCCCAGATTGAAGCAATTCTCCTGCCTCAGCCTACCCAGAAGCTGGGATTACAGGCAGCCACCACCACACCCAGCTAATTTTTATATTTTTAGTAGAGACAGGGTTTCACTATGTTGGCCAGGCTGGTTTTGAACTCTTGACCTCAGGTGATCCACCCACCTCAGCCTCCCAAAATGCTGAGATTACAGGGGTGAGCCACCACATCCAGCCTAAGTTCACAGTGGATATCTAAATTTTCAACCCACACTTTGCAAGCAGAATCGCTCTTAAGAAGCAAAGTCAGAAAAATTCCAGAGATGAAAAAAGACAAAATACAATTTTGTTTTGTTTTTAACATGCAGACATTTTAAACAAAAACATCACTAAATAAATCTCAATCTCTTTGACACATTCTATTAGGTAGGAAGATTTGGTATCTGACATGTTGCTTGTTCTTGCAAGTCCCCAAATTTCCAGTGTGCTGTCAGAGGCCAACAGTGTGAAATGAGTGGCATCAATGGAAGTATTTACTTGGGCAATTTAAGAGACCATTAAGCATCAAAATGATGGTGTCAGCTAAAAGGATTCAGGTACTCATTTTTAGTTGTATATTAGTGATTTTTTGAAATTGAGCATTTATTTGTGATTTTTTTTAGGCCAAAATTTTAAGATAGGATTTGAGTTCTGAGCCCTACCATCAGTGTCAAAACACTCATTCTATGCTGGAAATACAACCTTCTTATTTCATGTAATTCAGTTACTTTTTTAAAAAAGAAAAGTGAAAATACATAATCTGGATTTAAAATGTACAAAAACAAAAGGCAAAAAAAATCTGTTGAAGAATGATGACAATTTGTGCTAAATCATGAAGATTAATTGTTATACAATTACAATGGGTGCTCCAATATTAGTTCCTGAAACCCAAGAACTAATTGGTGACAGTGGTACAAATTGGTAATCATAACTTGAAACAGAACAAAAGTATAAACTAAATGAACTTTGAAGCTCTAATTGGGTAAGTTTCTCCCAAATGTGACCCACAAGCTGATGGAGTACAAAAGAAATTTAGGGCAGAAAATCTATTACCCCATTAGCCAGTACACGGTAACCAATCACAGCCAGATTAGCTCCTCTCTGCTGGCCTCATCACAAAAGAGCAGCGCTCTCATTGCTACCATCAGATATTCCACATTGCCTGGGATTTCTGGTTGGAACAACTACTCTATGTATCCCCTACACTTCTTGACCACCACCCCAAAGCAAATGCCTGTATCTTTTGTCCTCCTAGGATGTTCATTTCTGTGTTGTTATATGTTACTTTGAGAAACTCCCTCCCTCCCACTGCTGAGTTCTTCCAAATTCTCTATACTTTGCCCCACTCTGTTATAAAATAAAAATGCCCCTTAACTTCTTCACAGAATGCATCTACTTCCTGGTCTCACCCAAATCTGATTCTGCCTGAGAATCCCACTTCCCCTGCTTCCCTCCCAGGGGAGGCTGCTCATTCTCCCAGTCCTCACCTGAGAGTCTGAAGTAGGGATGAGGGGGGAAAGGCTGGCCTCAGTGCCTCTTTGGCACTTTGGCACTTTCTGATCATTACTCTTTCACCCTCATACTAGCACCTTTCTTTCCCAGTAGGTGCCTAGTTTGATAAACCTTACTGTCTTCCTCCCTCATTGCTGTTACCTACCTTCTTCTCTTTTACTCCTCTACATTACATTGAAGAATGCAACTGGTCCACATTTTCCTCTCTCTATACCATGCATGGCATTATCTTTGGTAATGTCAATATTCACACTGGTGAACGAACCAACAAGGTAGCCTCAAATTTCCTTTACTCCACAGCTCCCAGAACCTTCATACCCATTCCACTGGGATAACTCTCTACCTTAACTCTACTGTGGACTTCATCATCACTTAACCTGTGTAACAATATCAGAAAGTCCCCTATGCCACCAACCTCTATTTGTTCAACCTTTTCGCTCTTGTCTCCCACTACAGGTGCTCTTCAGCCCCATCCAGGCCACCAGCTCCTCCAGAGACATTTTCCTCAAATACTCCCCTCCTCCTAGCATTTATGGGGTATGCCAACGCTATGGGCAGCATCTACGGTGATCATTTCAACTACTCTCTTAGCAGTGGTCTCCACTTCCTCATACTCTTGAGGTATAACTCAGATTTGCTAGCCTCTGTCTCTGGAGTCTCACTTTACACTAAAGATGCAGAATTATCTTACATGCCTAGGAGAGAAAAAGTCTTAAGAATCTTTATGCTACCAGCTCAGAATAGCCATCTATGCATTCCTAATCTACTCCACACCATCCCCAATACAAAATGTTACACAGAGCCTTGGCACCATGAAAGCACATGCCATCTGTTCCTCTTATACATGACTTGGTTCCTTCATAATAGATGTAGGAATGTAGTCAGAACCAGGTCATGGGTCAAGGTTGCCTGGAAACTACCCTGGGGAAACAATATAGAAAGGGCACTAAAGTATCACTGGTGCCAGTTAACTTAGGTTTCCCTACCCTCCTCCCTACATAACTGGGTAAGGTAAATTGGCCCTATTCCCACAGAAGCAGATGGACCCCCAAGAGGAAGAGAACACCTTTCCACAAGTGCTGACCTACCAATGTAAATATAATGATGGCAAATAAGCACATTACAAAATCTTCAACTACGTAAGCCAAGATGGAAATGTAAATTAAAACCACAATGAGATAACAGTTTATACACATTAGAATGCCTAGAATAAAAAAATTACTGACAGCACAAACTGCTAAGGACTTCTAGAACAACTGGAACTCTCCTATGCTGCTTATGGGAATTCAGAATGGTACAATCACACTGGAAAATGGGTTAGCAGTTTCTTATAAAATTAAGCATACAATTACCGTACAACCCAGCAATCCCAGTCCTGGGTATTTATCCAAGAGAAATAAAAACTTATATGAACACAAAAATGAAGCTCCACCCACAATTGCTAAAACGTTCAATGGGTAAATTGATCATGGGTAAATGGTCCTTAAATGCGTAAACAGATAAATGATCTACAGTATGCCTATACAATATGCAGCAGTTCACGGTGGCTCAAGCCTGTAATCCCAGCACTTTGGGAGGCCGAGGTGGGTAGATCACAAGGTTAAGAGATCAAGACCATCCTGGTCAACATGGTGAAACCCCGTCTCTACTAAAAATACAAAAAATTAGCTGGGCATAGTGGCGCGTGCCTGTAATCCCAGCTACTCGGGAGGCTGAGGCAGGAGAATTGCCTGAACCCAGGAGGCGGAGGTTGCAGTGAGCTGAGATTGCACCATTGCACTCCAGCCTGGGTAACAAGAGCAAAACTTGTCTCAAAAAAAGAAAAAAAAAAGTGAACCACTATACATGTAACAATTTGGATAAATCTCAAAGGCATTATACTAAGTGAAAGAAGCCAGTCTTAAAATGTTACACACTGTATAATTCTATTTATGTAACATTCTTTAAGACAAAACTATAATGTAGACAATAGATGAGTGTCTAGAGATTGGGGAGGGGAGGGCATGATTCTAAACTGATAGCCCAAGGGAGTTTTGCAGACTGATGGAACCATTTGGTATGATTGTGGAGATGTTACACAAATCTACCCATGGGTTAAACTGTACATCAAAAAAGAAAGTCAATTCTGCTGTATAATAATTTTTTTTTCTTTTGAGACAGGGTCTCACTCTGTCACCAGGCTGGAGTGTAGTGGCATGATCTCAGCTCACTGCAACCTCTGCCTCCCAGGTCCAAGTGATTCTCCTGCCTCAGCCTCTCTGAGTAGCTGGGATTATAGACACGTACCACCACACCCAGCTTTTTTGTATTTTTAGTAGAGACGAAGTTTCACAATGTTGGCTAGGATGATCTCAATTTCTTGACCTCGTAATCTGCCCACCTCGGCCTCCCAAAGTGCTAGGATTACAGGTGTGAGCCACCATACCTGGACAATAATTTTTAAGCTCGTAAAAGAAAAGCAGTTTATAGTCTCAGGAAAATACATATAAAATTCATTTTGGGTCACACACTGCCTTTGTATTCTTGGAAATTACAAAAAGCACAACTCTTTAAGGTCATGGTAGTACTGTGATCATCAGCACTAATTTTATATAGTAATTCTGTATAGCGTCCACATTATTTTCTAGCAACTATAAAGGAAAATGAAGCTAATCTGGAGACCATCTCAAAGTGAATTAATGCAAATGACAATGGTTAACAATATCTTCAAAGTTGCATAAGATTTTTTTCCACAGATATTACTGTGCTAATGTGGGAAAGTGACCTTCTACATTGCTTTGTTTAATTCACATACAGCACAATAGCCCTGTGGCATTCAGTACTCACAGAACAAAATGCATTGAATACATTATGTTGCCAATTGCTCACTTCACTCAACCTTCCAGATACCTTGCTGTCTCAAAATTGCAGCTGCTGTCTCCTGTCAATGAAACAGGAAGCTTCTGTGGTTACAGAAGCAGCTGATACAAACACTGAGGTGACCCTAGACTGTTTACAAATAAACTCTTGTTGGCTGAGTCAGTTGGTTTATTGCTTTCTTTGTTTTTTAAAATTGGATTATATGCTTATGTGAGAAGGGCACCTGTCTCATTTTGTAAAACATACTATTGTATACTTTTCATTGTATCTTATTTCTAAACAAATGCAGGGATGTTAAAGCAACTCTTATATATTTAACCAGTATGTCCAGTTTTACCAGCTAGGGACAAAAACAAGGCATCCTTCTTGTGATTGCTGATTATTTACTATAAGGACTCTTGAGTGTGACTTTTCAGCTTCTGCTAATTGTCCCTGGAAGAGGATCTCTTTGCTGCCTCATCCTGAGGCCATCACACCCTTTCTCACCATTCTCAAAACATCTTAAAAATTTCCCTGTGAAATTACAAGTGTATATGGATCAACATTCTGCCAAGGTGCCTCAAATTGCCAATCTCCAAGGCTCAACGTACATCTGGAAGGAACTCTGCCCTCCCAGCAACCTCCTCACCCAGGTACTGAAGTAACACTTGGCACCTCAGTTTTACAAAGTCCTACAAATGTAATCCTTTTTATAAAAAAAGTTAAATTCCCCTAATGGCTGGGTAAGGTGGCTCCTGACTGTAATCCCAGCACTTTGGGAGACTGAGGCAGGAGAATTGCTTGGACTCAGGAGTTTGAGACCAGTCTGGGCAATACCGGAGACCCCATCACTACAAAAAAATATAAAAAATTAGCCAAGTGTGGTGGTACACACCTGTAGTCCCAGCTACTTGGGAGGCTGAAGTGGGAAGATGTTTTGAGCCCACAAGGTGTAGACTGCAGTGAGCCATGATTGTACCACTGCACTCTAGCCTGGCCAGAGCAAGAAAATAACCTGTCATAAAACAAGTACTTGTCTCTGAAAAAAAAAAATTTTTACCCATATGCTCAGCATATGTGTGTGTGTGTATGTGTTTATTTCAGAAAGCAAAAGAGATTCTTACCTAATATATGTACTTTATATTTTAAAATACTGATTAAAGAAATATCACAGTTATTTGTAATAAAACTCACAAGTAAACCATTTGAAATTGCAACTTTATACAAAAAACCTTCCTATTACAGTGTCAGTTGACTGTCAAAACTCTCCTTTCTCCAAAAACAGACTGATAGATTTCCCTATTGCAAAATATTTTTATTTCTCCAAAAGTAAACTATCCCTCTCAATAAAGGAGAAGTAGAGAGGAGTTTTCTCAACTTGATAAAGATTATCTACATAAAACCTATAGCTAACAGCAAACTTAACAGTGAGAAACTAGACGTTTTCCCACAAAGATTGACAGCAAGGTGAGAATATCTCCTCTCAGCACTCCTTTACAACATCATACTAGAAGTCCTAGCTATTGCAATAAGATAAAAGAGGAAAGAAAAGGCATAGATTTGGAAGGAAGATATGAAACTGTCTGGTTCATAGATGACATGATCTTCTATGTAGAAAATCTGAAAGAATGGGAAAAAAAACCCAGACTCCTGGAACAAATAAGCAATCATAGTAAGGCTGCAGAATATGAAGTTAATGTACAGAAGTCAATTGCTTTCCTATATACCAGCAAAGAACAATTGGAAGGTAAAATAAAAAAACACAATACCATTTATACTAAGCACTCCCTCCTCCAATGAAATACTTAGGTATAAATCTAAAAACCTATGTACAAGATCTATATGAGGAAAACTACAAACTCTGATGAAAGAAATCAAAGGAGTAAATAAATGCAATAGTATTCCATGTTCATGGATAGGAAGACTCAATATTGCCAAGATATCAGTTCTTCCTAATTTGCTGTATAGCCTCAACTCAATAAAAAACCCAGCAAGTTATTTTATAGATAACAAACTGATCCCAAAGTTTATGTGATTAGGTTGGGTGCAGTGGCTCACACGTGTTAATCTTAGCACTTTGGGAGGCCGATGTGGTGGATCACCTGAGGTCAGGAGTTTGAGACCAGCCTGGCCAACATGGCAAAACTCAGTCTCTACTAAGAATACAAAAATTAGCCGGGAGTGGTGGTGTGTGACTGTAATCTCAGCTACTCAGGAAGCTGAGGATAATCATTTGAACCCAGGAGGCAGAGGTTGCACTGAGCCAAGATTGTGCCACTGCACTTCAGCCTGGGCAACAGAGTGAGACTCCATCTAAAAAAATAATACTAATAAAGTTTATGTGAAGAGGCAAAAGACCCAGAATATCCAGTACAACATTTAAAAAGAGCAAAATAGGAGGGCTGACGCTACCCAACTTCAAGATTTACTACAAAGCTACAGTAATCAAGAAAATGTTATATTGGCAAAAGAATAGACAAGCAGATCAATGAACAGAATAGACAGGCCAGAGGTAGACTCACATAAGTAACAGTTAACTGATCTTTGACAAAGGAGCAAAGGCAACACAATAGAGAAAAGATAGTCTTTTCAACAAATGGTGCTGGAACTGGACATCTACAAGCAAATAATAATAATGATAATCCTGGACATATAGCTTATACCCTGAACAAAAATTAACTCAAAATAGACCACACACCTAAGGTTAAAATGCAAAACTATGAAATCCTTTGGCTATCATAGAAGAAAATCCAGATCACCTTGGTTTGGCAATGACTTTTTATTAATAGATACAACACCAAAGGCACAATCTATGAAAGAAAGAATTAATAAGCTGGAGTTCATTAAAACATTTCTGCTCTGTGAAAGACATCATTATGAGAACGAAAGGACAAGCCACAGAATGGAGAGAATATTTGCAAAAGACTTATGAGGGATTATTACTCAAAATATATAAAGAAGTATAAAGCTTAATAAAAAGAAAACAATCCAATTAAAAAACAGCACAAAAGCCTTAACAGATCCTCACCAAAGAAGATAAACAGATGGCAAATAGGAATATGAAAAGATGGTTCCACATCATAAGTCACCAGGGAAATGCAAATTAAAACAGTGAGATACATTACATAACTGTTTCAATGGCCAAAATTCACAATACTGACAACACCAAATGGTGATGAGGATGTGGATTAACAGGCACTCCTGTTCATTGTAGTGAGAATACAGTGGTTTCTTAAAATGTTAAACATATTCTTGCCATAAAATCCAGCAGCTGTACTCCTTGTTTTTTACCCAAAGGTATTGAAAACTCATATCCACACAAAAACCTGCATACGGATGTTTATAGCAGTTTTTTTTTATAATTGCCAAAACTTGGAAGCAACCAGTGATTTCAGTAGGTGAATGGATAAACTTTGGTATGTCTAGATAATAGAATATTACTCAGTGCTGAAAAGAAGCTATCCGACTATGAAAAGACATGAGGAACCTTAAATGTATATTAGTAAGTGAAAGAAGCCAATCTGAAAAGATGACAAACTGTATTATTCCATTTATATGACATTCTGCAAAAGGCAAAGTAGTGGCTACCAGACGTTTGGAGGCAAGAAGAAAAGACTTAGTGGAGAAGAGGATGTTTATGGCAGCGAAACTATTCTATATACTATAAAGGTGGATACACATAATTAAATATTCATCAAAATCTGTATAATGTACAAGACAGAGGGCACCCAACGTACACTACGGAATTGGGGTGATAATGATGTGCCAATGTAGGTTCGTCAATTGTAACAAATGTACCACCCTAGTGGGGGGGTGCTAATAATGTGGAAAGCTATGTATGTGTGGGAATGGAATATATGGACTGTCTCTCTACCTGCCTTTTAATTTTCCGGTGAATCTAAACTGGTTATAAAAATAGTATTTAAAAAAACATAAACTAGACTACACCTTTTTTTATTCTTCCTCTAGAAAATACACTTTTCTAATAGGTCTAGTTTTTTCCTTTTGTCATATTAAGAATAACTATAATGGGTTGAACATGGTGGCTCACATCTGCAATCCCAGCATTTTGGGATGCCAAGGTGGAAGGATCTCTTGAGCCCGGCAGTTTGAGACCAGCCTAGGCAACATAGCAAAACCCCATCTCTACAAAAGACACATAAATTGTCCAAGCCTGGCCCAGCGCAGTGGCTCATACCTGTAATCCCAGCACTTTGGGAGGCCAAGGATCACTTGAGGTCATGAGTTTGAGACCAGCCTGGGCAATGTGGTGAAACTGCATCTCTACTAAAAATACAAAAATTAGTGTGGCATGGTGGCAGGCGCCCATAATCTCAGCTACTGAGGAAGCTGAGGCAGGAGAATCACTTGACCCCAGGAGGAGGAAGTTGCAGTGAGCCAAGATCTCCCCACTGCACTCCAGCCTAGGTGACAGAGCAAGACTGTCTCAAAAAAAAAAAAAAAAAAAAAAAAAAAAGTTATCCAGGCCTGGTGGTATGCGCCTACAGTCTCAGCTACTTTGGAGACTGAAGTGGGAGGACCACTTGAGCCCAGGAAGTCAAGGCTATAGTGAGCTGTGATCACACCACTGTACTCTAACCTGTGCAACAGAGTGAGGCCCTGTCTCAAATTTAAAAATAGTCATAAAAAAGAATGACTATAATGGAGAACAATGAGAATGATGCTGTCACTTCTTATGATCATCACAGAACTTCTCTCCAAAGTTTGAAGAACTCTTATAAACAGTAGTTATTTTTTTTAGTGCTAAAATTATGAGTGTGATGACTAAAATGAGCTTATTTAAGTGGAAATGATTTGCTATTATTATTAGCTGTTACTCACCCATCTCCCTAACTACATGGTATCTTTCTAGAAACAGAAAATGTGTCTTAGTTATCTTTGTTATCTATAATGCCACATTTGTTAAGTGTGTCTTATTTATCTTTGTTATCTATAATGCCACACTATTAGGACACTGCCAAACAAAGGCAAAGGATGTTTGTGGAATTAATTCAATTGGATAAAATATTGTATTTTACAAATTAGAGATAAACCCCTAAAAAGCAAACAGTAGTTTAAATTTCTTTCTGAAGTACGTTCATACTAACAGGCACTTAGCAAGTAGTATCAGCAGTCAGTAACACTAAGTCACCTCCTGCTTTGATTCGGAGAGGATCTGAAAAAGCAAGCAGATTTGGAAGCATGGGAGAGATGACAGAAAGAGGCAGATAAAGATGCAGAATACAGTCTTGGAAGCCTTCACAGTTCTGACTTCACATCTCTGAAAGTCTCCTCTGCCTTCAACTGATAAAGGACCAATTAGAAGGTCTGTCAGGATATACCTGGCCATATACAAGTATAGATTGCTTTTCTTTCCATGATTTGAAAACTTTTGCTTAAAATGATTATTAAAAAGCTTCAGAGAACTTACTGATTGAGCTATTATTTTAAATACCTAATTTCAGGCTCTGGCTTATTTGAGGGGGAATAAACCCTAAGCAAAAAATTTAGAGGAAAATTGACCAATGCTATTGTACATTGAAGAAATTGTTTTTCTAAGCAAGTTACTGCTTAGTCACACTTGTATTCAGTACTCTACATGACACAATTAAATACAGATTCAAAATCTGAATTCATTCAATAAAAAAATAATGGCTATAGTCTTGACTCTCAATAGCTCTTCTGGAAATTGTTCAGATTATCTATAACTTCCCCAAGACATCTTCATAGAACTGATTTTCTTTAGCAATGTTTCAGGTAGAAATTAATAGAGAAGGTAGGGGTGATTCTTACCTTGCAGTGTGCTTATTAACCCTGCATATTCCTGGGCTACTCCTTTTGAAGACAGCTAGGGCCAAAGAACCTGCATTTTCTTAAGCACGTGGTAGTCATCATGCTGTACTCTCTGTTCTATGCACCACACAATGAAAAACAAGGAGCCAGAAATGGGTCATCTGTCTAGGCTGACTGACACTGAAATAGGAACTATGTGCAAGCCTGCTGCTATGCACTGTAAAAACAAAACCTCCCAGCACTTGAAAGTTAGCCCACTTTCAAGTGCTAACTTGAAAGTTATATTCTTGTGATATATTCTACTGATATATCTACAGTAGAATTTTCATTCTTTGTGCACCAGAAAACAACGTTCCATAACTTTATTTACCCAGTACTGATAGTGCTGTAATAATCTCCAGGATAGCATCAGGTTTGTGAATTTTTCTAATACGCTTTCCTTTTTATATATATATACTTTATTATCAAATGAAACAGATGACTCTCTCTCACACACACAAGTATATTTAACATATGTATGTGATATATGCATATATGTAAATGTATTGTTTACATATATACTATATATTTTTGTATATGGTTTAGCAAATTATTATTAGGAAAACACTCTTATAACAACCATCCAGGTCAAAATTTAGAACTTTGCCAGCCACCCCAGAAGTGCTTCCATCTGTCCCCTTTCCATGACAGAGGCTCCATCCCTCTGAAAGTGACCACTATCCTGATTTCCATAGCAATCATTCCCTCACAAGAGTGCCTGAATATAATAATTTACTTTTGCCCAGTTTTTATCTTGATATGTCTTTTAAGTCTCTTCTCCATTTTTTTTAAACAGGCTCTCACTGTTTTGCCTAGGCTAGTCTCAAATGATCTGCCCACCTTAGCCTTCCCAGTAGATGGACTATAGGCACATGTTACCACACCCAGCTCAAGTCTCTTCATACAATTTATCTGTTGAAGAACTTGGGTCATTACACCTTCAGAGTTTTTCACAATTTGGATTTATTGATTGAAGCCATGTGAAGCGGTCCAGCCTGCTGGTTCTTCTGTCCTCTTACTTCCTACAAACTGGCATCTGGATCCTGAGGCCTAATTCATCTGAGCTTCATTACAGTCATTCAAGATTTTATCTTCTAAATAATCTATCAATCTCCATTAGCAATTTAGATTTGTTTTATCTGATGGAAATTTCTCGTAACTTTCTTGAAGTTTTGGAGCATTTCAAGGTATAAAGGACTCTACAGGTTAATTTACAAATGCTTTCTCTTCCTATTCATTAGTACTTTTATACTGGGAGAAAAAAGTGAAAGAAATGAAAGTTCTACTTGGGATTTCATTGCTGACTCATTGTATGACCTTGGGCAGCTCTCTTAGATGTACTTTTTATATATTTAGGTAAGTAAGACCATGGCAGAGCTTCTAAGGATGTGTTTCTATGCCTTCCTCCCCCACATAAATAAATATCCACAGCAACTGGCTTGACTCTTGATTTGTATTTAAACACCTACAATATGTCTGTTGGAAGCTAACATTACAAACACAAGTTTTTCGGTCTCACATCTGAGAGTCCAGAACAGGAAATGAAGCCTCACAGGATCAAAGTTCTTTGGTTAGGACTCTGAAAATTAGACAACAATAAATCCAGATTCTGAAGCCAGTATTGTTATTTCATGTAGGGTAGATGGGAATGCAGGGAATGCAAGCTGTCAGTTAATCTTTAGAAAGCTCCCATTACCTCCCATTGACCCACAATTTTATTCATAGGATTATTTTCTAAGGCAATAATTAATTTACCTACTGAAATGCTATCAAATGCTTGTTTATTTGAAAATAAAGTATAAGAAAAGAAGTATAAGAAGAAAGAAGATGAGTTTAACATGATGTGGTATTTCACATAATGAAAACAAAACAGAGATGCTAAAAATTATGTTGTAAAATATATTTAATGGCATCAGAAGATGCTCAAGGCATATTGTTGCCTTAGAAAAAGTAAGTTATAAAAGAGTTCTATATAGAAAAAAGTAAAGCTATGCACACTGAAGTAAAAAATATTTCAAAGTTGTTCATAGTATTTTCTCTAGGTGGCAGCATTACAAATGATTTTTATTGTACTGTTATCTATATGTTTAAAATTTTCTCCACTAGAGATTTATTTCTTTTGTGAGAAATAAAAAAAGAAAATAAAAAGTTAAACAACAAAGAAGTTAAGTCAGTTGCATGGCAAAACAACAGTAAAGGAATGCATGTCAACCTATGCACGAGAAGGATATAAAGTGTTGTACCAACGCAGACAACTAAAAAAGACCAGTGTCAGAGCGACAGGATCATTAGATTCTCAGCATTCTTTCAGTGCAAGCAGGGGCCTCTCACTTCACACAGTCATCCTTATTCTTTTAGTGCTCCGTGTCAGGTGGCTAGGTACTATTAGCCAGGTATACAGATAAATAATGCATCATTAATTCCAGTTACTAGGATTATTAACTGTGTTTTCTCTGATTGTTTTTTTTTTTTTAAGTTTAGCCAGACTGAAATAAAGACATAGGTGAGGAAAATACGCTTATTAATCTGAAATAAGAGTGGGAATGTAAACCTTACTCATTCCATCTCCCCTTTAATTTGATTGATTGCTTTGCCCCAGAGTATAGCTGAATAGATTACCAACCCTCTTCTACATTTTCATATAAGCCCACAAGGCAGGAGATAGTTCTACGGACAGATTCTATCACTTGACAAAGCAAGATCTTGTTTACCTCCGGGTGTGACCCTAACACCCTAAGGTGCAGAATCTTCCAGTTTCAACCTTTGAGTAATTACTGGGGAAGTAAAGACATCTGAGAACTTAATGTTCCCTTGGGAATACCTTTGCATGACTAAAATTTAAGCCCTTCAAAATTCCTTAGGGATTATTGCAACACATAATTTTTGCTAGTTGATTTATATAAACCTGTGTTTATTCCCAAATAATTTGTACTGATAGATATTCTATCTAGAACATTTTCTTGAAAATTTATTGCTGAGCATTGGAGCCTGAATTAAAACACAGAATCCAGCTTATGTCTGAGTTACGAAAATCTATTTTGGTATTTTGCCTGCTCCATGGTTGACTGACTGTTCATATTTTAACTACTCTTCAGCAAGCCCTAGCCATATAAAACAAGACTAAAGTTATTGAATTCCAATAATGTGGTTTTAAATCTACCCTCATTGCCCTTTTCCAGAGGCCCCTCTGGGAGATAAAAATAGATCGAATAACATATCTGACCACCAAGTACAGCAATCATTCATTATTAATGTCTTAAAATCATGCCAAAATGGTGGATGAAGGGTCCATTAAAATAATCCTATAACATTGACTAAGATTCCTCAAAGGACACTGTAGTTTTGAAATCAGCTGCCAGCTAAGAAACAAATTCAATTTCAATGCACTTTCTAAACCTCCAGATTAATTTTATCTATAAAGTCATTTTTAAACTCAATGCTTACTTAGATTGACCACAAACTTAGGGAGGAAGAAGTTTCTTCTCTCTGATTATACACACAGAATTCTACTCATATCAAACAATGAGTGGAGTTTCAAAGATAAACAAAAGGAAAAATAGGATCAAAAAAGCTCTGAGTAAACAGAAATATCAACCAAACCTCAAGTCATCTCTTTCAACATTAACCAACATGATTAAAAAGCACCTCTCCACAGTATCCTAAATCTTATGCCCATCCCACCACTATTTAACTGCAGGCAAAAACCATCTTGTGAATGTCTAGTGAAAAACCAGATGTTCACAAGTAAATTAACAAGTAAGTAATAAAATTAAAGAAACAAAATAAAAGGGACAACTGAGCTGGAGATACAGAAAATATGGATAAGAAAAGACTATGTGAGAGATTTACGAAGATTGGACAATTTATATGATCTCTCTATGATTTATACCTTACCTGTTTCCAAAAAAGGGGAGCAGATTGCAGGTGACTTACAAATAGTAAGGTATACTATTGAAGTTAAAATTTCAAAACACAGGAAAGAGAAAGATGAACAAGATACTTAAAATGAGGTTGTTGCTGCAATTGAGCACTCAGTTGAGCTTGGTGAAAGGAGGAGAAAATGTGTGGCAGAAAGCAGATGGCTGAACAAAAAGAACTGGTGTGGGGAATTAAAGATACAAAGGGATTATCAATAGTTAATACAATCCTAGCACTGTTTGTCCATATTATAACTACTCTTTAGCAAGCTGTAATCCTAGCACTTTGGGAGGTCAAGGTAGATGGGTCACCTGAGGTTAGGAGTTTGAGATCAGCCTGGCCAACATGGTGAAACCCCATCTCTATTAAAAAATACAAATATTAGCCAGGCGTGGTGGCTCATGCCTGTAGCCCCAGGTACTTGGGAGGCTGAGGCAGGAGAATCCCTTGAACCAGGAGGTGGAGGATGCAGTGAACTGAGATCTGCCATTGCACTCCAGCCAGCCTGGACCATAGAGTGAGACTTCATCTCAAAAAGAAAAAAACAGGTGAATACAAGAGGGTGGCAGTAGATGATTTCTATAAACAGAATGAAGTAAACAAATACCTGAAACACCCAAACAAGGCATATCTTGCATCTTTAGAATTGCATGGCATCTTTGTGACTATAATCCAGACTCTGGAAGACAGAGGCAAGATTCAACAGAGAAAGCTAGGTGTAGACAGGTCTGGTCTGAAAAGAGCTGAACTCCATAAACAGGGAGAAAACATTGACAACAAGGACATTCCTAAGGAAAATTTATTTATGAATCTAGCAAAAAATGGACTCTGCAATTAAGATTTGTCCATGTTGCTTATTCATTCACTTACACTACATCAAGGATTTGTGATCTGGGACTGCTCACACAAATGTCAACAATGTTCTCACACTCTAAGCAGAAGGTGGAGAGTAACTGTGGAATGATTTTGGTCAGAGAAGCCTCTTCTCCTTTTTCCTCCTTCAGGTCGGTGCAAAGCTCAAGATCATCAGTGACTCCAACGGGCCCTCTGTGTCATCATAAAATCCAAAGAGTAAGGATTAGATTGGCCAGCTTGACTCCAGAGATTTCATATAGCTAACATTGGAAACTAAATGAATGCTTCCTTGAAATGAACAAATATTCCGTGATTATATAATGAGGGCCAAGAGACCATTCTGAAGTTGGAAAAAGTAGTTAAGTACCAAATTATAAAAGCATCTGTTCTCTATAGAAAGAATAAGCTTCTCTTAGGTGGAAAATACTGGTACAGACACAGCTTAAGATCTATAAATAGGCTATATAAGTGGCAGAACAAAAGCTTAGAAAAAACCATGTGGGCAGAAAGTAAAAACAAGTATTCAGAGAAAATAAAATAACTCCAGGGAATAAGATTGTAGGTCATTTTTTCTTCATATGTATATATATCCATATGTTTACTTATATGATATAATTTATTATAGGAACATGGAATATTTTAAAATAATTTTGTGGCTTTGTGCTTGCCTGTTTGTTCTTTGGCGTATACAAAATCCAGCATTTTAAAAATAGGAGGCAATGATAAGTGCATTATAGCAGAAAGACACTATTAATAGTCATGGGAGAAGAGCTGGGCAGAGGGAGGAAAAAATAACACAAAGGCTTTTGTGTAAGAGCCCTGGAATCTGGTGCTAGCCAGTGCTAGATCCCCTTTCAAGTGCTCCGCCCACAAAGATACTACAGCCAAGTCCTTGCCCATGAACTGGCCTCAAAACTTCCTTTAAATGTAGCCAGAATACATTTTGTTTCTCAATCTGCGCAAGATCAGCTGCATGGTGGTGCAGCAGCTAGGGCTTATGGAATGACAGAGATTTCCGGGAGAGGCAGCTTCAACAGGAATGAAGGAGCATCAAGTAACATAGAGCAAATGTAAATGGACACCAAGGGTGGAATGACCGGACCCCTGAAAGGACTATAAACAGCCAGCAGAGTCCTAGCCGGACTCCATTTGAAGCCAAACCGAATCTGGGAGTTCTGACCACGCTGGCTCGCCAAAGGGCAGTCAGTGCCCTAATCTACCCTAAGCAGGAGACTGGTGTCCTGGAGCCACCTCCTATCTTGTGAAAGACCTGGACAAGACTCAGGACAGAACAGTGTGATTTTAAAAAGCGCACTCTCTACTCCACATGTACAGTCAAGGAGAATTCATAAAACACACATACCATACAAATGGCCAATGGAAAGATTTGTAAAAACTTTTCTAAGAAATTATTTTGCAACAGAAATAATGTGAGTTCATTACAAAAAAAGTTAGAAAAGACAAGACAAAAATTAATCAGAGACTGTGTCCATCTTATTTACCACTTATCCTTAAAAGCCCCAAACAATGCTTGGTACAAAGTAGATACTCAATAAACAGGCTGAGGTGGGCAGATTGCCTGAGCTGAGGCATTCAAGACCAGCCTGGACAAGATGGAGAAAACCATCTCTACTAAAAATACAAAAAAAAGTGAAAAAAGGAAAATTAGCCCGGTGTGGTGGCATAGATGTGTAGTCCCAGCTACTCAAGAGGCTGAAGCACAAGAATCACTTGAACCCGAGAGAAAGAGGTTGCAGTGAGTCAAGATCGTGCCACTGCACTCCAGCCTTGGAGACAAAACAAGACTAAGATTCTGTCAAAAACAAAACAAAAAAAAAACAAACAACAACAAAAAGTAGGTACTAGGTACTCAATAAACAACCAGTGAAGAGTAATTAGATAAATCACTGATAATCCTATTGTTCATAACAAATATAATTTTCTAGATCGTAGTCTATATTTGTGTGTTTTTACTCAAAAATATATGAATAGTCTCTTATGTAAACAAGTATGTTTCATATTTCCCTATGGCTGCCTAGTATTTTATTTTATGAACATACAACATTTATGTAGTCAATCCTTTGTAGCTGGACATCTGGCCTTGCAGTAGGTGTCATTCTCTTAAAGGCACAAACACCCTATTGGTCAATCACCAAATCCTGCTGAGTTTTTCCTTTTGTTAGAATGTAAGTTCCACAGGAATAGGGACCTTTTCTGTTTTTTCTACAACTGGATCTTCAGAACCTAATATAGTTTTAATGATCAACAAAGAACGAATAAACAATGGTTCTAGTGTCTATCTCCTTTTGATTTCTATTTCAACTACCCTGTTCCCATATGAACTACTGGCATAGCCTTCGAGCTGGTTTCCTTCCTCCAGTATGTCTAATCCCTTTTCCCAAGGCAATCATTCTTTACTGAATTTAGTACCAATAATTGCCCCTTTCACTATGTAATGAATTCCCTCTTTCATTATGGGATTTTCTTGTTCAGAACAACCTTAAGGGCTGTTAGCATAGATTCAAAAGTCCTAATACTAGTTTATCAAGGACCACCATAAAAGAATCACAAAATGCTTTAAAACAGAAAGGCACCTTAGAGATTTTTTTAGTCTGAAAGCATCATTTCACATCTCAGATAACTGAAGCAGAAGATTCAATGTTTGTCAAAGTCACAGGCCTGTTAGTGACCGAACTCAGGTGTCTGGGCTTGCAGGCCATGGCTTGTTCCTTTAGACCATTTTCAGCTGCTTCCCAGTCTACCTTGCCAGTTTCACCTCCTACCCAGATCCTCGTTTCAGAGAAGACAGTTTTCATACTATTCCTGAAATAAGCCTGACTCATTCTGGCTCTTGCCTTTTGCTCATGGCATTACTGTTGCATAAATCATCGTCCAGTCCCTCTTCTATGCTCAATCAAATATTTTTCAAGGTACAATTTAAACACTGTCTCCTCTACAATGCTTGTCCCAGGCCACGCTGAATTCTTTGTCCTCTGATCTCCAATAGCACTTGACTGCATCACTCATTCCGGCACTTAATTAATTATACAATGCCTTGCAATGGTAAATATTTCACAGCTGAGTGACAAAGCTTGCTGCGTGTGTAAGAAGAAAAGAAAAGGATGAAAATGGAAAAAACCACTACAATGTGCTGAATCAGCCAAATACATTCTGAGGCTTGAACACACCACTTAATAAGCACAACTACCCAGCCACTCCATCTTGATGTTTCCAACATCCTTATTTTAAATGTAGAACTTAATTTGAGGCCTGTGTTTCTGTTTTGCTAATTGTAAACCCTTCTATCTCAAAACTAAGATTATTTCTTATATCGTGAGATGCTAGATGGTAAAGTCTCTTAGGGGAAGAACTGTGCCTTACTTATCCTAGTGTTTACTACTGTGCCTTGTGCAAACATTAGACTACAAATTTTGGAACAGGTCTAATTACTTTTCTATCAGTAATTCTATAAATGGTCAATTGAGGTTTGCTATGCTATAATTACCTGACTAATATCACTGACAAATAACAAGCAATTGTTGAATGGGTAGAGACAATACGTGTACAACTGACTAAGCGGAAAAGAAGATGGTCAAAAATTTTACTCAACTTTGCCAGCCAACAAACAAACAAAGACCCTCTAATATATTTAATATATCTTATGCTAGTCACCAGTTTCTCCCTCTGTTCTATAACAGGAAAAAGATGTTTTTTAAGTATTTACCTAGACATTTTTTTCTTTTTCTTAAGGTTTTCCTAAGAAGTGTGTGTGTATATGTGTGTATGAATATGTATAATTATATTTGCATACAGAGAAAAAGAAAGGGGCAAACTTTTTGAGGTAAAAGAATTAAAATGAGGGGCTGGGCATGGTGGCTAATGCCTGTAAGTCCAACACTTTGGGAGGCTGAAGTGGGTGGATCACTTGAGGTCAAGAGTTCAAGACCAGCCTGACCAAGTGGTGAAACTCCATCTCTATTAAAAATATAAAAATTAGCCAGGTGTGGTAGCAGCCAACTATAATCCCAACTATGACAAAAGTCATAGTTCTTGAACTGGCTTCAAGCAATCCTTCTTCTTCAGCTTCCCAAAGTATTAGGATTACAGGTGTGAAGTCATCACACAACTCAAAAGTCACAGTTGTATTTGTTTTGTCATGATGTAGAAACTGAAAATAAAAGACTACAAAGAATAGCAAGTGCTCTACTATGGGGTGACCAGTCCTTACCATATCTATATAATCTGTTCCCTGTCCTTAACTCCAGAATTTCAGTCATGCTTGATTGTAAGATCTGGCCTTGATTATGTATGCAGATGTGAGTATCTAGACACACCTAGACTTATTAGTCATTAGGTGAGGACAGTCCAATCATTAACCAATAAATCTGTGAGTGGATCAGTTATCCAGCCCCTGATTCAGAAACACATGAAGAGGAGGAGATCCAAGATGACCGAATAGGAACAGCTCTGGAATGCAGTCACCAGTGAGAACAATGCAGAGGGTGAGTGATTACCACATTTCCAAATTAGTTTTTGCTGCCCACAGACCAGGAGATTCCTGGTCTGAAAAGCACCACGGGCTTCTAGCATGGCTGTTTCAGTCAGTGCCGTGGGTTTCCTCACAAAACCTCACACAAATCTGGGCGGCCATTTTAATTGGTGCCTGGAATACCTGGGAGACCAGAGCTGCTCATTCAACTGAAAAAAAGGGGGCTGAAACACGGAACCAGGTGATCTGGTTCAGCAGACCCCACCCCTACAAACACCAGCAATCTGAAATGCTCTGGATTGAGAGTTTTGCAGCAAGTGCAGCTAGACCCCGCACGGTCTAGCTAAGTCGGGGGAAGGGCATCAGCCATTACTGAGGCAGTCCCCCACTACCAAGGCAGTCTCCCAATATAGAGGCAGTCCACCATTACTGAGGCAGTCCACCCTTGCTGAGGCAGTTTGCCATTACTGAGGCAGACTGCCATTATTGAGGCAGTTCTAACAGTGCTCCTGTAAACAAAACCACAAGGAAGTTCACACAGCAGCTGGGCAGAGCCCACGGCAGCTCAGCAACATCTCTGTTGGCAGACTGTGACTATGCTACCTCCTTGCTGGGCAGGGCATCTCTGAAAAAAGGCAGCAGCACATCAGGAACTTATAAATAAAGCCCCACCTTCCCAGGACAAAGCACCTGGGAAAAGAGGCGGTTATGAGTTCCACTATAGCAGAGTTAAACATACCTGCCAAGCATCTCTGAACAGAACAATGGAGCTTACTTGAGCTCCTATAAGGGACAGACTGTCTCCTCAAGCAACTCCTCAACCCACATATATCCAAAGAGACACCTCATAAAGGAGAGCTCAGGCTGACATATGGTGGGTATCCTTCTGGGACTAAGACGACAGAAGAAGAAAGCAGCAGCAACCCTTACTGTTCTACAGCCACCGCAGGTGACCCCCAGGCAAGCAGGGTCTGGAGTGGACCTCCAGCAGTCCTATAGCAGAGAGGCCTGTTAGAAGGAAAACTAACAAGCAGAAACAAATAACTTCAACATCAACAAAAAGGACATGCACTCAGAGACCACATCTGAAAGTCACCAACTACAAAGACCACAGGTAGGCAAATCCACAAAGATGGGAAGAAACTAGTGCAAAAAGGATGAAAACACCAAAAACCAGAATGTCTTTCCTCTTCTAAGGGATCACAACTCCTCACCAGCTTGGGAAAAAAAGCTGGATAGAGAATGAGTCTGATGAATTCACAGAAACAGGCTTCCGAAGGTGGGTCATAACAAACTTCTCCAAGCTAAAAGAACATGTTCTAATCCAATGCAAAGAAACTAAGAACGTTGAAAAAAGGGTAGATGAAATGCTAATGAGAATAAACAGTTTAAAGAAGAATATAAATGACTTGATGGAGCTCAAAAACAAAGCATGAGAACTTTACAAAGCATACACAAGTTTCAGTAGCTGAATCAACCAAGCAGAAGAAAGGATATCAGAGATTGAAGAACAACTCAATGAAATAAAATGAGGAGGCAAGAATAGAGAAAAAAGAGTAAAAAGAAATGAACAAAGCCTCTGAGAAATATAGGATTATGTGAAAAGACCTAACCTACATTTGATAGGTGTACCTGGATGTGACAGAGAGAATGAAACCAAGCCAGAAAACACTCTTCAGAATATTATCCAGGAGAACTTCCCCAACCTAATTACGCAGGCCGACATTAAAGTCCAGGAAATAGAGAAAACACTCAAAGATATTCCCTAAGAAGAGCAACCCCAAGGCACATAATCGTCAGATTCACCAGGGTTAAAATGAAGGAAAAAATGCTAAGGGCAGCCAGAGAGAAAGGTCAGGTTACCCGCAAAGGGAAGCCCGTCAGATTCACAGCAGATCTCTTGGCAGAAACCCTACAAGCCAGAAGAGAGTGGGGGCCAATATTCAACAACCTTAAAGAAAATAACTTTCAACCTAGAATTTCATATCCAGCGAAACTAAGTTTTATAAGAGAAAGAGAAATAAAATCCTTTCTGAACAAGCAATTGCTGAGAGATTTCGTCACCATGAGTCCTGCCTTACAAGAGCTCCTGAAAGAAGCACTAAACATAGAAAGGAATAACCAATACCAGTCACTCGAAAAACATACCAAATGGTAAAGACCTTCGATACAATGAAGAAACAGCGTCAACTAACAGGCAAAAGAACCTGCTAGCATCAAAATGGCAGGATTGATTTCACACATAACAATATTAACCTTAAATGTAAATGGGTTAAATGTCCCAATTAAAAGACACAGACTGGAAAATTGGATAAAAAGTCAAAACCCATTGGTGTGCTGTATTCAGGAAACCCATCTCATGTGCCAGGACACAGATAGGCTCAAAATAAAGGGATGGAGGAAGATTTACCAAGCAAATGGAGAGGAAAAAAAAAAAAAAAAAAAAAGCAGGAGTTGAAATCCTAGTCTCTGATAAAATAGATTTTAAACCAACAAAGATCAAAAGAGACAAAGAAAAGCATTCCATAATGGTACAAGGATCAATGCAACAAGAAGAGCTAATGATCCTAAATATATACACACCCAATACAGGAGCACCCAGATACATAAATCAGGTTCTTAATGACCTACAAACAGACTTAGACTCCCACACATAACAATGGAAGACTTTAACACTCCGGTGTCAATATTAGATCAACGAGACAGAAAATTAACAAGGATATCCAGGACTTGAATTCAGACCTGGACGAAGCAAACCTAATAGATATCTACAGACCTCTCCACCCCAAATCCACAGAATATACATTCTTCTCAGCACCACATCACACCTACTCTAAAATTGACCACATAATTGGAAGTAAATCACTCCTCAGCAAATGCAAAACAACAGAAATCATAACAGTCTCTCAGACCACAGTGCAATCAAATTAGAACTGAGGATTAAGAAACTAAGAACTGCACAACTTCAGGGAAACTGAAAAACTGGCTCTTGAATGTTGACTGGATAAACAATTAAATGAAGGCAAAAATAAAGATGTTCTTCAAAACCAACGAGAATGACGAAAAAATGTGCCAGAATCCCTGGGACACATTTAAAGCAGTGTCTAGAGGGAAATTTATAGCAATAAAGGCCCACCAAAGAAGTGAGGAAAGATCTAAAATCAACACCCTATCACCAAAATTGAAAGAGCTAGAGGAACAAGATTTAAGAAAACCTCAAAAGCTAATAGAAGACAAGAAATAACTAAGATCAGAGCAAAACTGAAGGAAATAGAGACACAAAAAAACCCTTCAAAAAATCAATAAATCCAGGAGCTGGTTTTTTGAAAAGATCAACAATAAAGAACACCACTAGCCAGATTAATAAAAAAGAAAAGAGAGAAGAATAAAATAAATGCAATAAAAAATGATAAAGGGGATATCATCACCCATTCCACAGAAACACAAACTACCAACAGAGATTACTACAAACAACTCTATGCACACAAACCAGTAAATCTGGAAGAAATGGACAAACTCCTGGACACTTGCACCCTCCCAAGCCTAAAATAGGAAGAAGCTGAAACCTGGAATAGACCAATAAGAGCTGAAGTTGAGGCAGCAATTAATAGCCTACCAACCAAAAAAACTCTAGGTCCAGATGGGTTCACAGCCAAATTCTACCAGACATACAAATAGGAGCTGGTACCACTCCTTCTGAAACTATTCCATACAATACAAAAAGAGGGAATCCTTCCAAAATCATTTTATGAGACCAACATCATCCTGACACCAAAACCTGGCAGAGACTCAACAAAAAAATAAAACTTCAGGCCAATATCCATGAAGAACATCGATGCAAAAATCTTCAATAAAATACTGGCAAACCAATCAAGTAGGCTTCATCCCCCGGATGCAAGGCTGGTTCAACATACGCAAGTTTATAAATGTAATCCACCACATAAACAGAACCAAAGACAAAAACCACATGATTATCTCAATAGATGCAGAGAAGGCCTTTGACAAAATTCTACAGCCCTTTATGCTAAAAACTCTCAATAAACTAGGTATCAGTGGAATGTATCTCAAAATAATAAAACCTATTTATGACAAACCCACAGCCAACATCCTACTGAATGGGCAAAAACTGGAAGCACTCCCTTTGAAATCTGGCACTAGACAAGGATGCCCTCTCTCAGCACTCCTATTCAATATATTACTGGAAGTTACAGCCAGAGCAATCAGGCTAGAAAAAGAAATAAAGGGTGTTCAATTAGGAAAAGAGAAAGCCAAATTGTCTCTATTTGCAGATGACACGATTGTATATTTAGAAGACCATATCATCTCAGCCCAAAATCTCCTTAAACTGATAAGCAACTTCAGCAAAGACTCAGGATACAAAATCAATGTGCAGAAATCACAAGCATTCCTATATACCAATAACAGACTAAAAGAGAGCCAAACCAATAATGAACTCCCATTCACAATTGCTACAAAGAGAATAAAATAACTAGGAATACAACTAACAAAGGATGTAAAGGACCTCTTCAAGGAGAACTACAAACCACTGCTCAAGGAAATAAGAAAGGACACAAACAAATGAAGAAACATTCCATACTCATGGTTAGGAAGAATCAATATCGTGAAAATGGCAATACTGCCCAAAGTAATTTGTAGATTCAATTCTATCCCCATCAAGTTACCTATGACCCTCTTGAAGAACTGGAAAAAAACCACCTTAAACTCCATATGGAACCAAAAGAGAGCCAGCATAGCCAAGACAATCCTAAGCAAAAAGAACAAAGCTGGAAGCATCATGATACCTGACTTCAAACTATACTACAAGCATACAGTAATCAAAACAGCATGGTAATAGTACCAAAACAGAGATAGAGATGAATGGAACAGAACAGAGGCCTCAGAAATAACACCACACATCTAAAGCCATCTGATCTTTGACAAACCTGAGAAAAACAAGCAATGGGGAAAGGATTCTCTGTTTAATAAATGGTATTGGGAAAACTGGCTAGCCATGTGCAGAAAGCAGCAACTGGACCCCTTCCTGACACCTTCCCCTAAAATTAACTCCAGATGGATTAAATACTTAATCCTAAGACCTAACACCATAAAAACCCTAGAAGAAAACCGAGGTGAAACCATTCAGGACATAGGCATAGGAAAGAACTTCATGACTAAAACACCAAAAGCACTGGCAACAAAAGCCAAAATAGACAAATCAGATCTAATCAAACTCCAGAGCTTCTGTACAGCAAAAGAAATGGTCATTAGAGTGAACTGGCAACTAACAGAATGGGCAAAAAATTTTGCAATCTACCCGTTTGGCAAAGGGCTAATATCCAGAATCTACAAAGAACTAAAACAACTTTACAAGAGAAAACAAACCCTCTGAAAATTGGGCAAAGGACATGAACAGACACTTTTCAAAGGAAGACATATATGAGGCCAACAAACATATGAAAAAATGCTCATCATCACTGGTCATTAGAGAAATGCAAATCAAAACCACATTGAGATACCATCTCACGCCAGTTAGAATGGCGATCATTAAAATATCTGGAGACAACAGATGCTGGAACTGGAAAAATAGGAACACTTTTACTCTGTTTGTGAGAGTGCGAATTAGTTCAACCATTGTGGAAGACAGTGTGGCGATTCCTTAAGGACCTAGAAATAGAAATTTCATTTGACCCAGCAATCCCACTACTGGGTATATATCCAAAGGATTATAAATTGTTCTATTATAAAGACACATGCACATGTATGTTCACCATGGCACTGTTTACAATATTAAAGACCTGGAACCAACCCAAATGTCCATCGATGATAGACTGGACAGGGAAAATGTGGTGTATATACACCATGGAATACTATGCAGCCATATAAAACAATGAGTTCCTGTCCTTTGTAGGAACATAAATGAATCTGGAAACCATCATTCTCAGCAAACTGACACAAGAACAGAAATCAAATACCACATGTTCTCACTCATAGGTGGGTATTGAACAATGAGAATACACTGACACAAGGAGGGGAATATCACATACTGGGGTCAGTGTGGGAGGACTATGGGAGGGACAGTGAGGTTAGGGAGGTTGAAGAGGTTTAACACAGGGAGAAATCCAGATATAGGTGATGGCAGCAAACCACATTGCCATGTAGGTACCTATGCAACAATCCTGCATGATCTAAACATATACCCCAGAACCTAAAGCCTAAAGTACAATTTTATATATATATGGAAACATTCAAACCTAAACCTGTTTATCTATATATCAATAACAACTTTAGGCTGGACGCGGTGGCTCATGCCTATAATCCCAGCACTCTGGGAGGCCGAGGCGGGTGGATCACAAGGTCAAGAGATCAAGACCATCCTGGTCAACAAGGTGAAACCCCGTCTCTACTAAAAAATACAAAAATTAGCTGGGCATGGTGATGCATGCCTGTAGTCCCAGCTACTCAGGAGGCTGAGGCAGGAGAATTGCTTGAACCCAGAAGGCAGAGGTTGTGGTGAGCTGAGATTGTGCCATTGCACTCCAGCCTGGGTAACAGTAGCAAAACTCTGTTTCAAAATAAATAAATAAATAACAACTTTATGGCATTTATAGTTTATTTACTTTTTTACATGAATATCTTATTTTATCATTATCATTTTTTTTTTGAGATGGAGTCTCACTCTGTCACCCAGGCTGGAGTGTAGTGGCACAATCTTAGCTCACTGCAACCTCTGCCTCCTGGGTTCAAGTGATTCTCCTGTTTACACCTCCAGAGTAGCTTGAACTACAGGCGCATGCCACGGCACCTACCCCATTTCTCATTTTTGATCAAAGATTAATACCCTGCTTAACAACCCTGCTTACTTACCCAACACTTGACCCTTAATAATTTTTGCCTGTTTTTCTTAAACTACCATAAAAAGCATGAAGATTAGCCACCATGCAAGACTTTCAAAGAAGTATGCAAAAATCCCTAAAGATTTCATAAAATGACTTCTCAAACTAATGTGCTATCAGACTATTATCAGACTGTAGTTATGAAAAGAACTACATTTATTTGATATAATACCTTATGACTTATTAACTAAATGGAATCATTTGTATTTATATATACCTTACAAATAAAAATACACATTTTGCACATAACATATAACACTTTACACATAACATTCAAGAGATACTTTTTCAATAATTGTTCATAAAGACAGAATAGGTATTACTAATTTTCCCTTTTGGCTTAGGTTCCCATATGGCTTGGCACAGCATTGTTCTTATTCCTGTTTTGGTTCAAAATTTTGATATTTTGTTCATGATGGATTTGGCTGTATTAATTTTGATTTTCAAAAACGCTGTACTAATTTTTATTTTCTAAAACACTGTATTAAAATATCATATATCTTGACTACAAAGTTTTTTTGTCATCCTCTTAAATTTTGTGCCTGAGAAGTCCCTCACTTGCCTCACCCTAGACACAGCCCTACCTTGGCCAACTCACTGATTCAAAGCAGACATGAGACATGTGAAAAGGAACTTGCCTGCTAAGCCTGGCCAACATCAGCCACCTTCAGCCAACTGGGGTGGTTTGGCATACAGAAAGAACCATCTGATAACTAACACCGACAATTATAGGTCTATACAAATTAAGTATTTGGAGCTAATGGGCTCTAAGAGTCATGATTATATTATTCAAAATTTGCCACATATCTGGAAAAACTAGAGATTATAGTAGATCATACTTTTGATTTCTAACATTCAGTTCTCCTCCCTATGAAAGGACTATACTTCCTTGCCCCATTGATATCAGGCTTGGCCATATGACTTACTTTACGCAATGAAATGTGAGCCAAAGTAAGGTAGCTGGAATTTTAAAAGCCATCAATCGGTTCTGTCATCATTCTTTCCTTTCTGATTACTGAAGACTAGTATATCCCAGATGGAGCCACTCCTTCAGTGTGGTCCCAGAGCTGAGGCCTACCCTATGATAGGCATGTAACATGAGCATGAGTGTATCTTGTTGTCAACCATGAAGATCTGAGAGTTGTTTATTGTGACAAAATAACTTAATGAAGTTAATGGGACCAAAGGAGTAACTACTGGGAAGAAAAAGGTAAGTCTATCATCATTCAGAGATGATATGATTGTATGCTTGGGAAACTCAATATTTAACTAAAAATCCCAACAAGCAAAAACATTCACTCAGCTAATGGAGTAAAAAAGTAATACCTCCAAATGGCCAGGCATGGTGGCTAACGCCTATAATCCCAGCACCCTGGGAAGCTAAGGTGGGAGGATCACTTGAGCTCAGGAGTTCAAGACCAGCCTGGCCAACACAGTGAAACCTCGTCTCTATTAAAAATACAAAAATTAGAGAAGGATCCAAGATGGCTGATCACTAACATCTCGGGATTGCAGCTCCCAGTGAAAGCACAGAGAACAAGAGGACGCCACACTTTCAGACAAATTTTTGTCACTCACGGAGCAGAACATTCCCAGTGGAGGAGCCCCACGGGTCCCCAGCACAACTCTTGTGGCTGGTGCAGCAGTTTTGCCGGCACCTCGGCGTGGCAGCTCTTGGTGCAGAGTAAACGGGACTGGTTCCCCTTCTGACCGACGTTTGGAGCTCCAGGGAGGCAGAGTCGCCTATTACGAACTCAAGAAGGAAGCCAGACTGGAGATTCATGGGCAGAAAAGCACCATCAGTCTTAACACCACTGTTTTGGCCAGCGCAGTGGGTTGCTCATATTTCAGCCCTGGGAATTAACAACTTGGATGTCCACTCAGAGACCTAATTTGAAAGTTGGTAATTACAAAGATGACAGGTGGATAAATTTACAATGATGGGAAGAAACCAGCATAAAAAGGCTAAGAATACTCAAAATCAGAATGCCTCTCCCTCTAAAGAGGATCACAGTTCCTCATCAACAAGGGAAGAAGGCTTGATGGAGAACGAGTGCATCCCATTAACAGAATCAGGCTTCAGAAGATGGATAATAAAAAACTTCTGTGAGTTAAAAGAACATGTTGTAGCCCAATGTAAAGAAACTAAGAACTTTGAAAAAAGGTTTGACGAAATCCTAAAAAGAATAGACAATTTAGAGAGGAATATAAGTGAATTAATGGAACTGAAGAATACAATGCAGGAATTCTGAGAAGTATGCACAGGTTTAAACACTCGAATTGATCAAGCAGAAGAAAGGATATCAGAGGTCGAAGACCAACTTAATGAAATAAAACGACAAGAAAAGATTACAGAAAAAGGATAAAAAGGAATGAGCAAAGTCTCCAAGAAATGTGGGACTATGTGAAAAGACCAAATTTACGTTTGATAGGTGTACCTGAATGCGACGGAGAGAATGAATCCAAGCTGGAAAATATCCTTCAGGATATTATTCAGGAAAATTTTCCTAAACTAGCAAAGCAGGACAATATTCAACCCCAGGTAATACAGAGAACACCACAAAGATATTCCTCAAGAAGAGCAACCCCAAGGCACATAATCGTTAGATTCACCAGGGTTGAAACGAAGGAGAAAAATACTAAGGGCAGCCAGAGAGAAAGGTCAGGTTACCCACAAAGGGAAGCCTATTGGACTTACAGCAGATCTCTCAGCAGAAACCCTACAAGCCAGAAGAGAGTGGGGGCCAATATTCAATATCCTTAAAAAACAGGACTTTCAGCCCAGAATTTCATGTCCAGCCAAACTAAGCTTCACAACTGAAGGAAAAATAAAATCTTTTATGAACAAGCTAGTATTCAGAGATTTTATTACCACCAGGCCTGCTTTACAAGAGCTTCTGAAAGAAGCATTACACATAGAAAGAAACAACCAGTATTAGCCTTTCTAAAAATATACCAAAAAGTAAAGAGCATCAACATAAAGAAGAATTTACATCAACGAATGGATAAAACAGCCAGTTAACATCAAATGGCAGTAATCCTAAATTTAAATAGACTAAATCCCCCAATCAAAAGATACAGCCAAAACCCAACGGTATGCTACATCCAGACCATTTCACATGCAAGGATACACAAAGACTCAAAACAAAGGGATGGAGAAAGATTTACCAACCAAATGGAGAGCAAAAATAAATAAAGAAATAAAAAGCAGGAGTTGCAATTCTCGCATCTGATAAAATAGATTTTAAAGCAACAAAGATATAGTGGTAAAAGGATCAATGCAACAATAAGAGCTAATGATCCTAACACCCAGATACATAGAGACTTAGACTCCATGAGACAGAAAATTAATAAGGATATCCAGAACTCGAACTCAGATCTGGAACAACTAAACTTAATAAATATTTATAGAGCTCTCCACTTTAAATACACAAAATATATATTCTTGTCAATACCACATCACATCTACTCATAGGTTTAAATGAAATATTGATTGGCCATTACTAATACCCATTTTTTAGAATAAAGCAACATTTCCATTCTCTCTCCCTTTTTTTCTTCCTCTTTCTTCCTCTCCTTCACTCCTTTTTTTTTCTTTCCTTCTCTCAAAAGAGAAAAAAAAGAAAAGAAAATGCAGGACACTAATGACCTGGCTCCTTTGAGAAGGAACGCACAACAGAACATGCCTTTCTACACATTTAGTCTGGCTGAGGTAAACCTGTCCAGGTCACGTCCCTCCCAAGTGAAGCAGTGGCGTCTGCTTTCCCAACAAACAACCCCCAGGCTCCTGGACCCCAGCCCCGCTCCTGATGAAGCCCACAAAAAAAAAAGAAAAAAAAAAAATTAGCCAGGTATGGTGGCACATGACTGTAGTCCCAGCTACCTGGGTGGCTAAGGTGAGTGAATTGCTTCAGCCTAGGAGGCAAAAGTTGCAGTGACCCGAGATCACGCCACTGCATTCAAGCCTGGATGACAGACCCTATCTCAAAAAACAAGCAAAACAAACAAACAAACAAACAAAAATTAATACCTGAAAATCAACAGTAATAAAGCATATAAATAACAAGCTCTTTTTAGCTATAACTGAAGATTCCATCAACAACACAGCCACAGCAGGCCAGATGCAGTGGCTCACGTAATCCCAGCACTTTGGGAGGAGGAGGTGGGTGGATCACGAGGTCAACAGATCAACACCATTCTGGCCAACATGATGAAACCCCATCTCTACTAAAAATACAAAAAGTAGCCGGTGTGGTGGTGGGCGTCTGTAATCTCAGCTACTCGGGAGGCTGAGACAGAGAATTGCTTGAACCTGGGAGACAGAGGATGCAGTAAGCCAAGCTTGCACCACTGTACTCCAGCCTGGTAACAAAGCAAGATTCTGTCTCAAAAAAAAAAAAAATTAATTAAAAAAAAATATATATGGCAAAAACAAAGATAAAATGCCTTAGAATAAACTTAAGAGAAATGTGGAAGACGTAAATGAAAACTTTCAAGTACTACAGAGGAATTTTATAAGATGAAAAATGGAATAATAAAATATACGATTGGATAGGAAAAAATCCACATCATTAAAATAGCAACCTTCACTAAGCTACTTTATAAATGTAATGTGTATTATATTTATAAAATAATTAATATATTAATATAATGTATTAATATACATTAATATAAATAATAAGCTTGGCTTTCTATGGAGGGAAGGACTGAAAGAGGATGGGAAACAGTCTGATTCTAACATAAAAATGGACAACAGGAATAGAGGCAACCTAGTCTAACAAATACTAAAATATATTGTAAAATCTCAGTAATTAAAACTGTGTGATACTTATGCAAGAATGCAGATAGATAATTGGGAAGAATAAGTCAAGAGATAAACTAAATATATTATATATACACGAGTATTTGGGCATTTGATAAAAGAGGCACCTCAAATCAGTGAAGAGTAACAACTAGGGAAATAACTGACAAAAAGTAAGTTGGATCCACTACACATCTTGATAAATTCCAAATGCATCAATTAAAATGTGATCAAAATGTAAAAATTACTAAAAAAAAAAATAGATAAGTCATATACAACCCTGGAGTGAAGAAAGTCTTCTGAGGTCCAGAGCCATTGAAAGAAAGATAAATTTGACTACAGTAGAAAAAGAAAAGGAAACAAGAGAAAACTTCTGCATAGTAATGAAAAAATACGTCATAAGTAAAGACAAATGACAAACTAGTGGAAAAATATTGCAGCTTATACCATACAACTTATCTCCCTAATAATTATAGAGCTCCTATGACTCAAAAAAGAAAAGACTAACAACACAACTGAAAAATAGGGAAAGGATATGAGTACAGTTCACAGAAAAAGTAATACCAAGAACCCTTAAACATATGAAAAGATGCTCAACCTTTCTCACAGTGAGAGAAATGTAAATTTAAGCCACACTAAAATATTATTTTAAAACACAAAGCAAAAAACAAAAAATTTCATAACATAGTCTATGGGCAAAGGCACAGGAAATAGGAACTATTAAGTATTCCTGGTTAGAGGGTAAATTAGTGTAACCACTGTGGAAAGCAATTTGCACATTTCTATTATGTTCCAGATGTACATACTGTACACGTTGACTAGCAATTCTACTTATGAGAATTTATGTCTGCGATATGTTTACATTTTTTGTGAAATGACTTAAATGTTCATCAATACAGTACATTTATTCAGAATACTACACAACTATAAGAAAAGAATTAGGATAATAAGAAGGCTCTTTATATTCCAACACAGAAAGATCTTCATGAGGTATAAAGCTTAAAAAGAAAGGTATAGAATGATGTATATAGGATAAAACAGGGGGAAAACTAAGAATATATATTCACATTTGCTTATAAATCCATATACAAACTCCAGAAGAATATGCAAGAGGAGAATGAGTACCTACCTAGTTGAGTTATAAAAGGGAGAAACTGTTAGAAGGGCCAACTCTGCACTGGAGGATAAAAGGTGGAGTTTTCATGGTATATCTTTTCACATTTTTAAATTTTTGGCTCTGCAAATGTATTTCATATTCACAAGTATAAGAAAGACAGAAACAAAAACTATAAACCAGTTTGCTGTGGGTAATTTAAAGCTAAAGGGCAGTGGTCAAATTACACTGTCTTCAATAAAAGCTGCCCTTGATGGACACTTGTGTTATAATCAGTAATCCATGGAGAGCAGTCACTCTTTACCACTAGTCTCCTTTGAGCAATATTATCTCATTTCTCCATCAAAAATATCCCCTTCCACTGAAGAAATAAAACAGCTTATCCAAGCATTTCAGTTCAATAATTTCACCATTAAGAGCACTTCAGTTACTATTCTTCTAAGCACTTTTAAAAAGCTAAAAACTTCAATTGAACAGACTGCTCATTATAACATAAAATACAATTTATACATTGATTGAAATGGCTTGATGAGGACCTTAATAATCCTTTGCTTTAAATGAGGAGCTTCACTATGAGGAAGGAAAAGGCTCACTCAAAATGATAATGCAATGCTGAAAATAGTACTATTAGTTGAACTATTCAGTAATAAGACATATTTGCTTCATTATACTGGGCACTTGTCATTTTCTAAAATAGAAGTAATAGGATACTCTCATTAAGTCAGAGAGCAGCCTAGGAGAGCCAATGTGATAAAATATTAAAGACATAAGGTTTACTGCAAGAGCTGCATCTAGATGAACAGAGTTAAAGGGAAGGTTGAAGGACAAATAAAGAAAGCAGGACAGTCTGACAGAGGAAACAGTACTCCAGAGTGAAGATCTGGATCTACTTATATTTTCCCATTAACTAGAGTATCAGTTAATCTGCCTGGGCATCAATTTCTTGATTTGTAAAATATGGTAATAATAATAATACCTTACATGCTGTGGTAGAGACTCTACTATGTACTCACCAAACCTATTTTTTCCTCCTGGGCACACAGCTAAATGACATTTTCCAGGTGCCCTTGGCCGTTAGTTAGATTGGGTCATACGACTGAGTACTGGCCAATGGAATGTGGATAGTAGTAATACACTGTGGTACCAGATTGAATCTATAAAACTTCCTTTGAGATATTTTATGGCCTCTCTTTTCCCTGCCTGCTGGCTGGATTCAGAAGATCCAGAGGATTCTGTGGTCCTAGAAAAATGGGCCTCTAGAACTGTACTGTCCAAAATGGTAGCCCTTGAAATGATGCTAGTTCAAATTGAGATGTACTCTAAGATACACACTGGACTTCAAAGACTTTGCATGCAAAAAAGAATGTAAAATTGTTTATTAATAATTTTATATTAATTACATGTTGAAACAATATTTTGGACAAATTGGGTTAAATAAAAGATATTAAAATTTATTATCTGTTTTTACTTTCTTGATTTAGAACATTTAAAAATCACAAGGATGATTCATTCGTGACTTGTATTTTTATTGGACAGGATTGCTTAGGAGGGAAGGAACCTCAGTCCATGAGTAACTGTATAGAGCAGAGCTCTCCAAATACATTGCTGTGCCACAGGCTAGAATGCACTTGCAACTTCAGGGCTTGACCCTTGTTCTTTAGGAGTCCATTTGAAACTTCTCTGTATACATATCCATCCCAGTTAAAGTAAAGGAAAAAGGAATTTGTTTATACCAAGTCAGGGTAAAGGGAATGGGGGAAGGTATCTTATGATATGATGGTGACTATGACCATCATACCTTTAGACACTAGAAACATCTGGCATAATTAGCAAAGAAAAAGAGAAAAAGTTGGGAGATACACAGATCAGCCGAGAATACAGAGCCTTTTTGATACAGACTTTTTCCCATACATGGTAAATAAGACTAAAGTACAGAACTTCTCAGGGAAGCTTCTGTACTCAAATCTTCACCATTCTAACTAGTGCTGGCACCTACACTGGCAACACCATACCAATTCTGGGTAGATATGCTGCATGAACACAACTTTAACCATTGGCACCTGTGCATCCCACATAGTAAGTGTGCCCTTCTTCCAACCAGGGACACTGGGGAAGTTATGTCACAGAAGTGCAGGAAATAATAATTGGTTGACTATTATATTGTCCCTCTAGCCTTGTAATAAGAATCACATTCAGACATATCGCAATATTCATTTTAAGCTAAATATCAATAAATTATCTTATCAAGTAAATACTTCACGGCAATCTGCCAAATGAAAAGGTTATGTGTGGGTAACTACTTCTCTAAAAAGCACATTCAAGTATTTTGTTAGCAAGATCACTGCTAAAAATAATCTGTTTATATTTCCTGCTGATAACTCCATGGATCATGCTGATGAAACATGTTAAATAAGTTTTCCTTCCCTCTTCTGATCTCTCTTTTCTTGAAAGTAAAGACTTTGTCTAACTGGATTAAGCACAAAGATCCTGAAAAAAAGAATCAAAATCTGAGTTTCTGGGTATTTCTTAGACATATCAATTACAATTAAACTTTTATAGATAAGAGATATAGATATATTGTTCTGGTACATACAAATACAAATTATTACTGTAAAGCTTTAAAAAGCTTTTTTTTTTTTGGCGATGGAGTCTTGCTCTGCCAGCCAGGCTGCAGTGCAGTGGCGCAATCTCAACTCACTACAACCTCCACCTCCTGGGTTCAAATGATTCTCTTGCCTCAGCCTCCCGAGTAGCTGGGACTACAGGCATCCACCACCACACCTGGCTAATTTCTCATAGTTTTTGTAGAGATGGGGTTTCACCATGTTAGCCAGGATGGTCTCAATCTCCTGAACTCATGATCTGCCCACCTCGGCCTTCCAAAGTGTTGGGATTACAGGTGTGAGCCACCGCGCCCAGCCAGCTTTAGCTTTTTAATCAGGTACATATGTACATACTTAACAAGTTCTACTCCTAATAATAGGTCTTTGGTATGAATGAGTATTCATTAACTAAAATTGTGAACTTTTTTAGGTTAAAAACCATGTAACAATACTGTGTCTTATCTCTCTCTTTTTAAGTGATGAATGCTTGGAAAATTAAACATGTAAAATATATAGTAATATTCAGTATCATTTTTAGTTTTATAATAAATATAGAATAACAAAAATATTGATAAATGTTATGTAATAATATTTCAACCATCATGTAATACATTAAGTGATATTTATTTAATATTATTATAGTGTCAAAAATGTTGTCCAAGTTCTATTCTGAGCATCAATAAAATTGCTAATATCAATAAATTATAATACAGAAAAATCTGTCTCAATAAGACTAAAATCAAACATCATCCAAAAACTGAAGCAGGGAGCAGAACAACTTTCCTAATTATATAAAGAATGATATCCCAGGCTGGGCACAGTGGCTCATGCCTATTATCCCAGAACTTTGGTAGGCGAAGGCAGTAGGATTGCTTGAGCACAGGAGTTCGAGAACAGCCTGAGCGACACAGTGAGACCCCATTTCTACAAAAAGTTAAAAAAATTAGCCAGGCGTGGTGGTGCATGTCTGTAGTGCCAGCTACCCAGGAGGCTGAGGTGGGAAGACTGCTTGAGCCCAGGAAGTCAAAGCTGCAGTGAGCCATGATCGCACTCCACTGTACTCCAGAGCAACACCCTGTCTTGAAAATAAATAAATATATACATATATACATAGATCGATAGCCCTTAAAATTAAAATTTCTTCTTCCTCTCTTTCCCTCTCTTTTTTTATTTTTGTTGTTACGTTGATTTTGTTCTCATGTGTTTTAAATTTTTGTGTTGTGAAATATAGCTTGATAAAAGTTGATAAATCATAACAAATTTATCTATGAGATAAATTTGCTTACCTTATGAAGGTAAGCACATGTGTAACCACTACGCTGCAAAAGAAATTGAATACTGCTAACAACCAAGATGCTTCCCATATCCCTTTTGCCCAGGGATCAAGGGGATCAAGCCTCTTTATAGTAATCACTTCCTGGTTTTATTTTTTATTTTACCTACTTAGTATGCATGCCTAAATAAAATAGTTTAAGTTTTCCATTTATTATCTTTATATAAGTAACTTATACAGTATATATTCTTTTTTCTTACTTCTGTCACCTAACATTATGTCTGAAAGAGTTTTCTTCAAGTGCTGGATATGTTCTACAATAAAAAATATTTGGCCAGGCACGTGGCTTAAGCCTGTAATCCCAGCACTTTGGGAGGCCGAGGCTGGCAGATCACGAGGTCAAGAGATCGAGACCATCCTGGCCAACACGGTGAAATTCCGTCTCTACTAATAATACAAAAAAATTAGGCGGGCGGGGTGGCACGTGCCTGTGGTCCCAGCTACTCGGGAGGCTGAGGCAGAAGAATCACTTGAATCCAGGAGGCGGAGGTTACAGTGAGCCGAGATTGCACCACTGCACTCCAGCCTGGTGACAGAGCAAGACTCCATATATATTCTACAATTCAGAAGAATATATTTTTTATAGGTAAAGCATAAAGAATAACAAGATGACCATGCATATACCCACCACACAGCTTTAGAAACTTCCATTTTTAAACTGTGTTTATCTAACAGTTTCCAAATGTTTTAATAAAAAAAAAAAGAGAAAAACAGGTAAGATTTGTAGAACTGTTTAGCCACCAACTTACTGACATAATAGTTCTAGGCATCTTGATGCTCTACACATCTTTACCAGTAGTATAACACCACCAGTCTGACCTCCCAACCCCAGCCTCTACCCTAGATGATAACTGAAACGAATTCATTTCTGTGGCCAAGGCTGCTGAGGCTACATTGTCTGGAAAGAAACAGAGGCATGTGTCAATCTCAAT
This sequence comes from Callithrix jacchus, assembly GCF_049354715.1. Classification (NCBI taxonomy): domain Eukaryota; kingdom Metazoa; phylum Chordata; class Mammalia; order Primates; family Cebidae; genus Callithrix; species Callithrix jacchus. Next base: position 66,976,964 of record NC_133509.1, on the reverse strand, counting down.
GGGGGCCTGAGGGGCTGTAAGTTGCTTTTCTCTGAACCACCCACTCTACTCTCAGTAGGCAGAAGTCTCTATTCACAAATTATCTGTTGATATAATTTCAGTCCTATATGCACATTATAATACCTCATTCCTGGGGCCCTGAGAATGCTTTCCTTGAGTACTACAGTGGCATATCTTCAAGTGATATTCAGTTTCTTCAGGTAATACCCAGTTCATGACAGGGCTGAACAATAGCTCCAATTTTTTCCTATATCCTCCATGGTGCCAGGGGCAAATATTCTTTCATTTATTTGTTCAACAAATATTTACTGTGTGCCAAAAATACGTGAGTACTCCACTAGGTAGTATACACTACATGGAGTATGGAAAGCAGAGAAAGGGCTCCAGTAAAACCCCAGACAAAGACCAAAAAAAAAAAAAAAATTACTAGAGATATGCTGATTACAAGGTAAGTGAAATCTCTGGATGAATGGAACAAAGTATAGATTATAAAATAATTGCTACTTTTTTGATAATAGGTGAATGAACTTAAATTATTTTTGGCTCTTACACCTTGAGAGATCATGAGGTCAGAGGATGTCCTCTTACATTCTACCACCCACACACCCCCTGCCACATTGTTATCTTGAGTGCACCAGAACTGGCAATAGTTCTCACTCCCTGAATACAGTAGTTTCTTAAGGGCAAGACCAAGTAGTGTTGCTTATCCTCAGATTCCCAATGGCAGACCTATAGGAAAACCTCAATTAAAAAAACAAACTGGTGAATTAATGATCAAATATTTGCTACATAAAATAGTCAATATCTAAAATAAAAGTTTTAAAGCCAATGTATAAAATAAGTTCTGTTATGAAATTTTCCCTTAAAATAAAGAAGTCATGCCTTAAGATGTTGATATACATACTGATATGTTTGATTACTAAATAGTTCTTAGAATTCTAAATGTTAAAGATTATTTTAATTTTTAAGGTATCTATAGAAGCTAGAGTTTTATATGAATGAGTGGAAAAAATGACTCCTGCACCTAACTCAGAAGACATTAATTGTTATATATTCTGGACTCGTATTCAGCCAGCATGCACCAGTGAGACCATACCATTTATATCTGCCACTCATTCTAATTGGCCAGTGCTCATTTCATGCTAAATGTTAAGTACATGAAAATGATGCATTTTATGTACTGTAAAATGCATGACAGTGGAGAAGAAAGGACTACAAAAGTCATAACACTATAGAAATGGAATTGTAGAAGGACAACTGAAAACTATCAGTCAATTCTAGTTATACTTTGATTAATCAAATAAGTATATTAATACGTCAAATAGTTGAGGTTTATTTTATATAAATAAAATTATATAAATATTATAAATACCTTTGATTGAAACTCCCTAAAAAAGAAAAGCCTTTCAAAGAAAGCTGAAATGGCTATATTGATAAAAGAAAAAGTAGATTTCAGAGCCAAGACTATTATCAAGGATAAAAAGGTCATTTTATAATGATAAAGGGATGATTTCATCAAGGGGCATAGCAATCCTAAATGTTAATTCGCCTAATAAGAAAACTTCAAAATACATAATGCAAAAACAGAACTTCAAGGAGAAAGAGACAAATTCACAATTATAATTGGAGATTTTAATGACTCCCTTTCAATAATTGATTGGTAAAATATATATATAAAGTAAATTAGTTCAACCATTGTGGAAGACAGTGTGGCGATTCCTCAAGCATCTAGAAATAGAAATTCCATTTGATCCAGCAATCCCATTACTGGGTATATATCCAAAGGACTATAAATTGTTCTACTATAAGGACACATGCACATGAATGCTCACTGCAGCACTGTTTACAATAGCAAAGACCTGGAACCAACCCAAATGCCCATCAATGACAGACTGGACAGGGAAAATGTGGCACATATACACCATGGAATATTATGCAGCCATCAAAAACAATGAGTTCGTGTCCTTTGTAGGGACATGGATGAACCTGGAGACCATCATTCTCAGCAAACTGACACAAGAACAGAAAATGAAATATCGCATGTTCTCACTCATAGGCAGGTGTTGAACAATGAGAACACATGGACACAGTGAGGGGAGCACTACACACTGGGGTCTGTTGAGGGGAATAGGGGAGGGACAGCAAGGTGTGGGGAGTTGGGGAGAGATAGCACAGGGAGAAATGCCAGATATAGGTGAAGGGGAGGAAGGCAGCAAATCACACTGCCACGTGTGTACCTATCCAACTATCTTGCATGTTCTTCACATGTACCCCCAAACCTAAAATGCAATAAAAATAAAAAATAAAAAAAATAAAGTCACTAATGGCATAGGGAGAAGATTTGAACAACACTAGCAACCAACTTGACCTACTGACAGTTTAGGTCAATTAGGAGAGTCAACTAAAACAGTAGACTATACATTTGTTTCAAGTGTCCATGGAACATTTACCAAGATAGATTATGATCCTAAAACAAGTTCAATAAATTTTAAAAGATTCAACTTATTAAAAGTATGTTCTCTGAACACAACTGAATTATAGACTTTTGGAAAATTCCCAAATATTTATACAATAAACAATGCACTTCTAAATAATCCATGAGTCAAAAACAAGTCAAAATGTAAATGAGAAAGCATTTTAAATCAATGAAAATAAACAGACAACATGAGAATCTCACTAAAAGCAGTACTTCGGAGATAATTTATAGCACTAAATACCTATACAAAAATGAGGAAAGGTTTCAAATCAATAACTTCAGATTTCACTCTAGAAAACTGGAGAAAGAACTCTAAGATGGTTTGCACAGAGAAACCCTGACACTGTGACACACATTTGATTATTGGCAAGCTATCCAGAGGATGAACTTTCTCAAAGATAACCCAAATCCTGCTAAATATCAGCTCTCAGCCACTGAGGATGTATGCCCACAGTCTCCGGATCTCATAAACACCGTAGGCAGCACTTGGCAGAAACAGTACGTTCTTTTAAGAGACCAAACAAAGAAGTTAAGAATTGAAAGAGGGACTTAACACATGCACACTGGATTTATTCACAGGAAATAACCCTGAATGATCTACCTTTTAACTAGATAGCTCTCATACTTTAATTATCCAAGTATATTTGGTTCATATTACTATTGCTGGGCACTTAAGACTAACCTTTCATTAATATGAGTTAATGCCCATTAAACAACTAGGTTGAGATATACAAAACTGCCATTTTTATACGTAAAAATTGTCAAATATTAGCAATTTCATATAGTGCAAGCTAATAATTCCTGAGGCTTCAATATGTTAATGTGTTAGATGAGCAATAATATTGCAGCTTTTCAAGTATATTAAAGTGACATTAATGTACAAACAGTAGAATAATATTCTTTTCAACTTTTATTTTTTAATCTCGAACCATGATCCTTGTCTCCAGAAAATCTTTCCTTGCCAAAGGTACAATTTAACATTCAATGTATCTAATAGGCCACTTTCAAATCCCCTTAGACATCCTTCTAAAAACCCCCAAGGGCTTCATGTGATCATATAATATACATATACATGTACACATGTACACACATGTAAATGTGTGTGTGTACATTTCAAGATATTAAAAATGCAGTTTTTGTTCCTGAGAAATTTATCCAAAGTTATGCACCATCAACGAATCTCAATTTAAGAACCTGACATGTAAAAAAGAACCATCAAAGCATAAATTTAGTTGCAACTCCCTATTTTACACATTACAATCTATTTTACACATAGATTCCTTAAAAGTGATCAGCTTTCTAAGTATGTTTAACACATACTAATTACAAAACCTCATTTACATATGTTTTAGGAATATGTCTGTCATGTGATATGAGCTTTGAATAAATGCTGGATTAAATAACTCACTCAGGTAGAAGTTCAAAAGCATCATTTATAGCATTCACACACTTATTATATAGCAGTTACATACTTATTTTATGTGCCAGACACTTGAAGCCAAAACTAAATTTGATGCTCTATAATACAGGTTAACACTGGGGTAAGAAAAACAATACTACAGCAAATTAAGTTAATTACACTGATATGGGCACAAACAGTAGTTTAAGTGAGTTTATTTGGAAAAGAGTAGAGTTGATTTTCATCTTAGTCTTAAAATAAAACCCAGACTCTATTAAGCAGTTTAAAAATATAAGAAAACCATATGTTCTGGAATATACTAAGAGGCTTAACATTTTCTCCCACTGTTTCCCACAAATACAAAAGCCTGCCTTTTGGAACAAGAGTAAGAAAAATTAAACAGAAAAAAGGAAGGTAAATTTTAAAGAGACATTTTACCACAAGCCAGATAAATCACACTTTGTGATTTATCAGTCTCCCTTATGCCCTAGAATTAAGTGAACTTGGGTAACAACAATACAAAGACTTTCATTTGGTATATTGTCTAGCTAGGGAGTGAAGCACTGTCCACCAACAGTGCACAGTGCTATGTGCAGGAGAGAAGCTTGAGACTCTCATGCCCAACTCTGAAACTGGACAGTTTAATGACTTCTGTCAGTCTTATAAAGAATGCCACATAAACAGTAGCCTACCTGAACTGCATGGCAAGAGGTCCGAAATGCGGTGTGGTCCTAAACAGGCTGCTGCAACTTCATGTCCCTCAGCCAAGCCATTCGCTTCTTCTGTCAGCTACTCCACCACCAACCAACAGGTTGAAAGCAGAGCAGAGAAAGCCCAGATCTTGTAACTCAAGTCGACTTGGTTTTTAATCAGCTGTCACTGGTTAACCAGCTTTACAAACAGAGAATCTAAAATACAACATATGACTTTCTTTCCATACCTGAACACTTAAGGGCTTTAGGTCTAACTGCCTAGAGGCTTGTTATGAACTGTGCTATAGTTAAGGTTTCAAATCCTCAGTCACTCAGCTCCCAGACTGCTAAGTGGAATTTCATTCCACATGTGCCCTCACAATTAACAGGGTTATTTTAGGCACTGACCTAAGTTCTCAGAGAATGTAAGCTGATGGCAAAGGGGTGTCTAATGTGTCAGTTGCTTGGTTACAATAGAAAGCTCGGATGTAAAGCTTACAATCTGTGTGCAGTGCTTCCTCAACACCCCACAACATGGGGTATAGTTTATTTTAGCTGACGAAACACTGAAGTTATACACCTATCTTTAAATACCCACAGAGAGCTTAGACTCATCACAAATAAACATAGAACTATGATAGTTTTGTTAGAGAGGTGGATTGTTAGGGAGTATAGAACTCAAGAGGGGCATGCAAGTGACTTGCCCAGCTGTTTTATGGAGTAATTTCAAATTCTGACTGGCAGTATCCATTCACATAGTGCATCATTCCCCAGGAAGTCCTAGTAAAAGGAAACTAACTGCCCAGGATCCCATCAAGAATATTCACTCCCTTCTAGGGTATTATAGAGAAAACTATAAATATAAGAATGCTCTAAGCATTTTTCATAATTATGAAACTTAGTTCTCCTTTAAAATTTGACACATAGCTACTAAAGCATGCTATCTCTAATAAATTACCCCACCTACTGGCTAATGTAACTGTTTTGCAGAAAAGAAAAGAAATTAGCAAAAAATAAACAGTAGAAGGAAAATACGTAAGGCCTCCTTACGATGTGAGTTCCTCCATGCCAGCACGAACATTCAGAATCCTGGAAGTAACACAGGATAAATTCGCAAATCTTCCAAATTTGTCATCAACACCCTACTCAGGGTTTCCACAAAAGTCAGAACTCCAGGAGAGAGTTTGGATTTCTGGGAAGGGGTGGGCATAGCTGGATATAAGGAAGAATTTCCTGGGCTGCAGATTTGCTGAGAACTACTTGTAGAAAGAATGAGTCAAACCTCATTATGAGAGAAGTTTAAATAAAAGGGTAAATAAATCTGTTGGGAATGGATAGCAGTGCTCTCCTGAAAGAAAGAGCACCAAAATGGATAAAGTCTGAAAGTCCCTTTTCTTTCCTTGGCTACCACTCTCTCAAACTTCCTGACAGTCAGTTCAGTGGCCCCCTCCTCTGGAAGCCTCATGATTCTGCTTGTCTGGTGTAATGCCCCCTCCTCAGTGCTCCCAGGCTTTGCCTCTGCCTGACATCTTAATGTTCTCTCTACTTCCCTCACTCCCAACTAAGAGAACTGTACTTGGCAGTTGCTATATCAGGGTCATCTCTGCAGAGCTGGTTTAAAACAGCACTGGGCCCTTAACAAATGTCAATGATTGATTGCCAAATGAATGAATTCTGGAATGTTTTAGCATCAATGGAGCACAGGTAGCCTGCTTCTGGCTTCAGCAAGCTATCCCCACCCGACCCCCAGTTCCCCAAGATATTGTTAGTTCAGAGTGACCAGCAGCCCTGAGGTGACATAATCATGTAGACTTCATTATAAAACACATTGCAAAACTCAATGAATATTTGATGAAGGAACAAACAAATGATCCAATCGCATACCAAATCTTTTTAGTAAGAGTGTGCCTTATGCTGGGTGTGGTAGCTCACACCTCTAATCCCAGCAGTTTGGGAGGCTGAGGGAGGAGGATCGCTTGAGTCCTGGAGTACAAAACCAGCCTGAGCAACATGGTGAAACCTTGTCTCCACAAAAAATTAAAATAAAAAATTAGCCAGGTATAGTGGCATAAGCCTGTAGTCCCAGTTACTTGGAAGGCTGAGGTGGGAGGACTGCCCAAGCCCTGGAAGTCAAGGCTGCAATGTGCTGTGATTGCACCAGTGTACTCCAGCCTGGGTGACAGAGAGAGACCCTGTCTCAAAAAAAACCCAAAAAACAAGCAAACAAAGAGTGTGCCTTACAGCCCATTCCCAGCCCCAATATTAAGCCAGGTTTGCTGCAGTCATTTATGACATAAATAAGAATCTAACTTCCCCAAGCCAAAAGGCTTTTACACACACACTTCCTTCTCAGACATACAGTTACCCTTTTTCTCCACCACCACAGTTCCCACTTTCCATATGCTGAAGTTCTTCCATTTGTAATAATAATACAGAAGGGAAGACACATCCCATAGTCAAAGTGAATTCACAATGTGAATTAATCACAGATTGTAATGGCGGCATTGCATTTGTATGTGTTTCGTCAACACCAGTTTGACATAAACTGGTGGCATTTTAACCTTTAAATTATTTGAATATCCTTTAAGAATAAGAAAAAGGCATATTTTCTAATAGGAGTGGCAAAAGTATTTGGACCACTAGAATATCTCTTAGGAGTTATTTTTTTCATCACTAGATTTTATCCACATTAAATAGCACAGCCCATGGAGATATTTTTTTAAGAGAGAGAGATAATCCCAGTTCTGTGGTCATTTATATCCTGGCAAGGGAAAAAAAGGGACATGTACTTCACAGGGTACTATTTTTAATTCTCATTTAAATAGCTGTCAGCTCTTGCCAGCACAAAAGAAGAAAGATGACAAAATAAAGACAAGATTTTCTGACCAGAACCAAGTATTAACATTAGTCTGGAAAGCTATGCTTATTTAAAAATTTACATATTCCTAAGAGAATTTAAGAAAAATCCAAATATAATTTTCCATAAATCTGCCACACACCAAAAGTTATGTGATATGTGTGAGAGAGAGAGTGTATGTGTGTGTGTGTGTATCCAAATGCCTCTCTCTCTATATATATATATCTAATATATATATATAGTTTATTTATTTTACAAACATTATATGTTATATATTAGGTTCTGTGCTCAGCTCTCAGAATTTAATAAACAAAAAGAACATGGTCCCTGTCCTCCAGGAAGTTAGAATCTAGGGGGAGAGAGAGAGAGAGAGAAAAGTAAATAATTACAATGTAGTTTGAGAAGCACAGTGATGTCTACAGAGTGTGTCAAGAGAATAGGAAAAAGAGGAGGGACGTCTAACTCAGAAAAAGACAGAGAAGCCAATTAAAGGATGTGAGGCAGAGCTGAATTCTAAAGGCCAAGTAAGAGAGAGCCAGACATTGGCAAAGGGGGAAAGCAGACAAGGAAGAAAAGGCATCACATAAGATGTAGAAGAATAGCATGAGGCACTTCTGCTGAGGGGGCTGAAATACCACAGTGTGAGAAGAGCTTAGTTTGCAAGGGTGGGAATAAGTAGAGAGGCAAGAGAATAGCTAGAGAGTAAGATAACCTTTTACACTTCAGGATAGCCCAGAAGAAGGGATTTCTAGGATCACAGCTTTCATGGATCTTAATCCTGAGGGACTTCTACACGCCTTTTAATGATAGAGAACTTCAATTAAAATGATTTAATTAAATCATGATTTAGTTTCCCACTTGAGTCATGAATCATTGCAGATAAAATCAATTGTTATATAAAAATTACATAGCTGATGTCTGAGATTGTGCTATACAAAATTTGCACAACCTATTATGGGTGTTGGTATAAACATAAGATTAATTTTTGAAAGCAAACTTACTATCTTTTAAGGCAATGATTCAGAATCACAAAGTCACTGGAGTTGGAAATATTCTGGTTCAATTTCCTCATGAAATAAAGGAGGAAATCAAGGTCTGGAGAGGTTGTCATATGCTCCAGTCACATGCTGGAAAGGGGTAGCCCCTGAACAAGAATAGAAGTCTCTGAGTATCCCATATCACACATTGCCTGCTTTCAGTATCTGATGCAGGGAGGATATCTACATAACATATGTAATTGTATTCTATGGGTTATAGAGAGCCATTTTTGGCTTTTAAGTATAGTACCGAAACTTTGAGTGAGATTTATATTTTAGAGAGATCTTTGCTTGTTTTGATAGAGGAGTGAGAATAGAGGTCTTTTCAATAACTCAGACAAATTATAACATATCTAAGCAAAGGCAGTAGGGATGGAAAGGAGTGAATAAACTATACAATATGGAGAGATATAATAGACATAACTTGGTAACCAGTTGGACATTGTGGGTGAGGATGCACAGAAGTTAGAATAAATAACTTCTCGTTTCTTGGCATGGGTAATTGATTAAACCAGAAGGAAGCATTTGGTGGGATACACATGAAGCAATTAGGGAGAAGGGTGATTCCACCCAGCTTTTGAGATGATCAGAATTAATCTGAAATTGATGGGGTGACAGATGCCACAGCCAGATCACCTTACCACTCTTGGGATAATAAATGTCTTTCCTGGTATTTGAGGTAGCTTGTGCTACATTTGTTCCTCCCAGAGACATGGACATAAAATTACCATCACTATTCCCTAATACTATTGCACTTTAACAGCATCTTAAATTGCCAATTTAAATTATTTCTTGATTTTTCCTTCTGACTCTAGCAGACTAGCCTATGTAGACCAACCACCTCGCTGAGAACAACTAGACAAGCTGGACAAATAATAGTGAGTATAGAGTAAATATCTTCATAGAGAATGCAAATTTAGAAAAGTAAGCTATTTGGCACCATTTCCCCACTCAAGGCCTTTACAGAGGTTGAGAAGCTAAGCTGAACTTCTAGCAGTTTTCGGTGCTAGAAAACTGGAGCTCAGAACCCCACAAGGAGAAGCAGCTCTGGTAAAAATCTAGGCTTTCAGAAGGACCTCTAAAGGACCACTTCAAAGGAGTAAAGGCAAACTAGAAATAGACTAGTCCTCACAAGATGAATCCAGCAATACATAAAAGTGATACATCCACGTTGAATTGATTCATTGCAGGAAAGTTAGGTCAGTTTCATGTTTGAAAAAGAAATTTTTAAAAATTATATGATGATCTGAACATATTCATTTTTAAAAAGTGTTTTATAAAAAGGCAACATTTACAGATCAACCTCATAAACATAAGTTGAGCAAAAGAAGCCAGATGCAAAAGAATATATGTGGCATGATTATATTTATCTGAAACACCAGATCAGGCAAACTGTTATTTAGAAATGCTTACATGGGCAGTAACACTGTAAAAAGCAAGGAAATGACGATCACTAAATCAAAAAGTTTATTACTTAGCAAGGGCCAAAAAGTATTCCATGTACTCTATTCTGATCAAGAGTTTCTACTTTCCTTTCTCTGACAAAGTTCTATTTATTTTTTTAATTTAGGTAGTTACAGGTCAGGTGCTTGTTTTAAAGTTTTTTTAATTAAAAACATTTTATATATACACATATCACATATATAGTAATTTAAAAACATGAGAAAGGGGCTGAGCATGGCAGCTTATGCCTGTAATCCCAGCACTTTGAGAGACTTGGAGTGGAAGTACTGCTTGAAGCCAGGAGTTCAAGACAAGCCTCAGCAACATAGAGAGACATCATCTCTATATAAATTTTTAAAAATTAGCTAGACATAGTGGCATATGCCTAGAGTCCTAGTTACTTGGGAGGCTGAGGCAAGAGGATCACTTAGGCCCGGGAGTTTGAGACTGCAGTGAACTATGAGCATACCACTGTACTCAGCCTGGGTAACAGAGTGAGACTGCATCTCTAAAAATTAATCAGTGAATCAATTATGAAAAAGGGAATGCATATTGATAGAAATAAAGGAAGACCTGAACAGTGAAAAATATTATGTTCTAAATGTAAAGACTCAAGATTATGGAAATGTCAAGTCTTCCTAAATTCATCTCTAAATGTAACATTATCCTAATAAAAACACCAAAAATATTGTATTTGGTACTAGACAAGCTGATTACAAAATTTTAATGGAAAAATAAGGTATAAAAACACAAAACTGGGGGATTCCTGGGCAAGATGGCTAAATAGGAACAGGTGTAGTTGGCAACTCCCAGCAAGACCAACACAGAAGGTGGGTGATTTCTGTATTTCCAACTGAGGTACCTGGCTCATCCCTTTGGGACTGGCTAGACAGTGGGTGCATGCCACAGAGGGTGAGCAGAAGCAGGGTGGGGCATCACCTCACATGGAAAACACAAGGGGTCGGGGAACTCCCTCCCCTAGCCAAGGGAAGCCAAGAGTGAGGGATGGTACCCTCCAGCTCAGATACTACACTTTTCCCACAGTCTTTGCAACCTGCAAACTAGGATATTCCCTTGGATGCCTACACCACCAGGGCCCTGGGTTTAAAGCACAAAACTGGGTGCTGTTTGGGCAGACACTGAGCTAGACACATAGTTGTTTTTTACCCCTGTATCTCAGTGGTGCCTGGAATGCCAGCAAGACAGAACTGTTTACTCCCCTGGAAAGGGGGTTAAAGCCAGGGAGCTAAGAGATCTTATTCAGTAGCTCTCACCCCCATGGAGCCCAGCAAGCTAAGATCCACTGGCTTGAAATTCTGGCTGCCAGCACAGCAGTCTGAAGTTGATCTGGGACGTTCCAGCTTGGTGGGGGGAGGGCCTTCTGCCATTACTGAGGCTTGAGTAGGTGGATTTTCCTCTCACAGTGTAAACAAAGCCACCAGGAAGTTCAGACTGGGCAGAACCCACCACAGCTCAGAAAAGCTGCTGTAGTCAGACTGCCTCTCTAGATTCCTCCTCTTTGGGCAGGACATCTCTGAAAGAAAGGCAGCAACCCCAGTGAGGGGCTTATAGATAAAATTCCCATCTCCCTGGAAAAGAGCACCTAGGGAAAGGGGCTGCTGTGGGCACAGCTTCAGCAGACATAAACGTTCCTGCCTGTCAGCTCTGAAGAGAGCACCAGATCTCCCAGCACAGCACTTGAACTCTACTAAGGGACAGACTGCCTCCTCAACTGGGTCCCTGACCCCCATGCCTCCTGATGAGGAGGCACCTCCCAGCAGGGGTTGACAGACACTTAATACAGGAGAACTTCAGCTGGCATCTGGCAAGTGCCCCTCTGGGATGAAGCTTCCAGAGGAAGGAGCAGGCAGCAATCTTTGCTGTTCTGCAGCCGCCACTGGTGATACTCAGGCAAATAGAGTCTGGAGTGGACCTCTAGCAAACTCCAGCAGACCTGCAGAACAGGGTCCTGACTGTTAGAAGAGAAACTAATAAACAGAAATCAATAGCATCAATATCAACAAAAAGGATGATATTGATGCATACAAAAAGCCCATCTGAAGGTCACCAGCATCAAAGACCAAGGTAGATAAATCCACGAAGATGAAGAAAAACCAGCACAAAAAGGCTGAAAATTCAAAAAACCAGAAAGCCTCTTTTCCTTTAAAGGATCATAACTCCTCATCAGCAAGGGCAAAAAACTGGGCAAAGAATGAGATTGACAAATTGACAGAAGTTGGCTTCAGAAGGTGCATAATAGCAAACTCCATATAACTAAAACAGCATGCTCTAACCCAATGAAAGGAAGCTAAGACCCTTGATAAAAGGTTATAGGAAAAGCTAAATTAGAATAACCAGTTTAAAGATGAACATAGGGGAGACAGATCCAAGAGGGCTGATTAGGAGCAGCTCAGGAGTGCAGCTCCCAGTGAAAGCATGGAGGGTGAGTGAATGCCGCATTTCCAGATGGATTTTTATTGCCCACAGACAAGGAGAATCCCAGGCAGAAGAGCCCCACGGGCTACCAGCGTGGTTGTTTTGGCCAGCTCAGCTGTTTTGGCTGGTGCGGCTGTTTTGGCCGGCACCCCAGCGTGGTGGTTCTCCGTACAAAATACATGGGTCCAGGCACTGTTTTAGCTAGTAATTGGAGCTCCTGGGAGACAGAGTCACCCATTCAACTGATTTAAAAGGGGACTGAAACAGGGAACCAGGCCAGGAGATTTCCAGGCAAAAAAGTGCCATGAATCTCAGCACAGCTGTTTCAACTGGCACAGTGGGTCGCCGCACAGGAAATCACACAGATTGCGGTGCCTTTTCAACAGGCAACTGGAACACCTGGGAGACAGAGTCAACCATTCAACTAAAAAAAAAATGCGGGGCGGGGGGCTCTGAGGCAGGGAGCCAGGTGATCAGGCTCGGCTGGTCCCACCCCCACGAAAAAACAGATATAGGAAATGCTCTGGATTGAGAGTTTCACAGCAAGCACAGCTGAACCTGGGATGGTCCAGCTCTGTGAGGGAGGGGTGTTCGCCATTACTGAGACAGTCCATCACTACAGAGGTAGTTTGCCATTGCCAAGGCAGCCCACCATTACAGAGAGGGTCTGCCATTACAGAGCTGGGCTGCCATTGCCGAGGCAGTTCTAATTATACCTGTATAAACAGGACAGCAGGGAAGTTCACACGGCAGCTGGGCAGAGCCCACAGCAGCCCAGCAAAGCATCTGCAGGCAGACAGTGACTAGGCTGCCTCCTCGCTGGGCAGGGAAGCCCTGAAAAAAGGCATCAGCACAACAGAAACTCATAAATAAAGCCCTAACTCTCCAGGACAGACCACCTGGGAAAAAACAAAAAGTGGGGAGCGGGGGTTAATGAGTTCTACTGCAGCATATTTAAACGTACCTGCCCAGCAGCTCTGAATGAACAACGGAGCTCACAGCTCAGCATTTGAGCTCCTATAAAGGAAAGACTGTCTCCTCAAGCAGCTACCTGACCCCCATATATCCAAAGAGCCACCTCATAAAGGAGAGCTCAGACTGACATCTGGCGGGTATCCTTCAGAGACAAAGATAGCAGAAGAAGAAATTGGCAGTAATCCTTACTTTTTGCAGCCACTGCAGGTGATCCCCAGGCAAGCAGGGCCTGGAGTGGACCTCAGCAGTCCTACAGAAGAGGGGCTTGTTAGAAAGAAAAGTAAGAAACAGAAAGAAATAATTTCATCATCAACAAACTGGACATCCACTCAGAAACCCAATCTGAAAGAAAGCAACTACAAAGATGACAGGTGGACAAATCCACAAAGATGGGAAGAAACCAGTACAAAAAGGATGAAAACGCCTGAAACCAGAATGCCTCTCCTAGAAGGGATCCTAACTCCTCACCAGCAAGGGAACAAGGCTGGATGGAGAATGAGTGTGATGAATTGACAGAATCAAGCTTCAGAAGGTGGGTAATAAGAAACTTCTGTGAGCTAAAAGAACATGTTCTAACCCAATGCAAAGAAACTAAGAACCTTGAAAAAAGATTTGATGAAACGTTAACAAGAATAAACAACTTAGAGAGGAATATAAGTGAATTGATGGAGCTGAAAAACACAACACAAGAACTTCGCGAGGCATACACAAGTTTCAACAGCCAAACTGACCAAGCAGAAGAAAGGATATCAGAGCTTGAAGATCAACTCAATGAAATAAAATGAGAAGACAAGATTAGAGAAAAAATGGTAAAAAGGAATGAACAAAATCTCCAAGAAATATGGGACTATGTGAAAAGAACCAATCTATGTTTGACAGGTGTACCTGAACATGACAAAGAGAATGAATCCAAGCTGGAAAATACTCTTCAGGATATTATCCAGGAGAACTTCCCCAACCTAGCAAGGCAGGCCAATATTCAAGTCCAGGAAATACAGAGAACACCACAAAGATATTCCTCAAGAACAGCAACCCCAAGGCACATAATCATCACATTCACCAGGGTTGAAATGAAGGAGAAAATGCTAAGGGCAGGCAGAGAGAAAGGTCGGGTTTCCCAAAATGGGAAGCCTATCAGACTCACAGCAGATCTCTCAGCAGAAACCCTACATGCCAGAAGATAGTGGGGACCAATATTCAACATCCTTAAACAAAAGAACTTTCAACCCAGAATTTCATATCCAGCCAAACTAAGCTTCATAAGTGAAGGAAAAATAAAATCCTTTACAAACAAGCAAGTACTCAGAGATTTCATCACCACCAGGCCTGCTTTACAAGAGCTCCTGAAAGAGACACTAAACATAGAAAGGAACAACCAGTACCAGCCACTCCAAAAACATACCAAATGGTAAAGAGCATCAACACAATGAAGAAACTGTATAAACTAATGGAAAGAACAGCCAGCTAGCATCAAAATGGCAGGATCCAATTCACACATAACACTATTAACCCTAATTTGATTGGGGCTAAATGCCCCAATCAAAAGACACAGACTGACAAATTGGATAAAAAGCCAAAACCCATCGGTGTGCTGTATCCAGGAAACCCATCTCACATGCAAGGATACACAAAGGCTCAAAATAAAGGCATGGAGGAAGATTTACCAAGCAAATAGAGAGCAAAAAAAAGCAGGAGTTGCAATTCTCATCTCTGATAAAATAGACTTTAAAGCAACAAAGATCAAAAGAGACAAAGAAGGCCATTACATAATGGTAAAAGGATCGATACAACAAGAAGAGCTAACGATCCTAAATATATACACACCCAATACAGGAGCACCCAGATACATAAGGCAAGTTCTTAATGACTTACAAAGAGACTTAGACTTCCACACAATAGTGGGAGACTTTAACACCCAGTTGTCAATATTAGAGAGATCGATGAGACAGAAAATTAACAAGGATATCCAGGACTTGAACTCACATCTGGACCAAGCAAACCTAATAGACATTTACAGAACTCTCCACCCCAAATCCACAGAATATACATTCTTCTCAGCACCACATCACACCTACTCTAAAATTGACCACATAATTGGAAGTAAATCACTCCTCAGCAAATGCAAAACAATGGAAATCATAACAATCAGTCTCTCAGACCACAGTGCAATCAAGTTAGAACTCAGAATTCAGAAACTAACTCAGAACTGCACAGCCTCATGGAAACTGATCAATTGGCTCTTGAATGTTGACTGGATAAACAATGAAATGAAGGCAGAAATAAAGAAGTTCACTGAAATCAATGAGAACGAAGAACAACATACCAGAATCTCTAGGACACATTTAAAGCAGTGTCTAGAGGAAAATATATAGCAATAAATGCCCATATGAGAAGCAAGGAAAGATCTAAAATCGACACCCTATCATCAAAATTGAAAGAGCTAGAGGAGCAAGATCAAAAACACTCAAAACCTAGCAGAGGACAAGAAATAACTAAGATCAGAGCAGAACTGAAGGAGATAGAGACACAAAAAAACCCTTCAATAAATCAATAAATCCAGGAGCTGGTTTTTTGAAAAGATCAACAAAATAGATAGACCACAAGCCATATTAATAAAAAAGAAAAGAGAGAAGAATCAAATAGATGCAAAAAAAAAACAATAAAGGGGATATCACCACAGAAATACAAACCATCATCAGAGATTATTACAATCAACTCTATGCACATAAACTAGTAAACCTGGAAGAAATGGATAAATTCCTGGACACTTGCATCCTCCAAGCCTAAACCAGGAAGAAGTTGAAACCCTGAATAGGCCAATAACAAGGTCTGAAGTTGAGGCAGCAATTAAGAGCCTACCACCCAAAAAAAGCCCAGGTCCAGATGGGTTCACAGCCAAATTCTTCCAGACATACAAAGAAGAGCTGGTACCACTCCTTCTGAAACTATTCCAAACAATCCAAAAAGGAGGAATCCTTCCCAAATAGTTTTATGAGACCAACATCATCCTGATACCAAAACCCAGTAGAGACTCAGTAAGAAAAGAAAACTTCAGGCCAATATCCATGATGAACATAGATGCAAAAATCTTCAATAAAATACTGGCAAACTGATTGCAACAGCACATCAAAAAGCTTATCCATCACAATCAAGCAGGCTTCATCTCAGGGATGCAAGGCTGGTTCAACATACGCAAGTCTATAAACGTAATTCACCACATAAACAGAACCAAAGACAAAAACCACATGATTATCTCAATTGATGCAGAGAAGGTCTTTGACAAAATTCTACAGCCCTTTATGCTAAAAACCTCAATAAACTTGGTATTGATGGAACATATCTCAAAATAATAAAAGCTATTTATGACAAACCAACAGCCAATATCATACTGAATGGGCAAAAACTGGAAGCATCCCCTTTGAAATCTGGCACTAGACAAGGATGCCCTCTCTCACCACTCCTATTCAACATAGTATTGGAAGTTCTACCCAGAGCAACCAGGCAAAAAAAAAGAAATAAAGGGTGTTCAAATAGGAAAAGAGGAAGTCAAATTGTCTCTATTTGCAGACAACATGATTGTATATCTGGAAGACTCAATTGTCTTGGCCCAAAATCTCCTTAAACTGATAAGCAACTTCAGCAGTCTCAGGATACAAAATGAATGTGCAGAAATCATAAGCATTCCTATACACCAATAACAGACTTAAAGAGAGCCAAATCAAGAAGAAACTGCCATTCACAGTTGCTACAAAGAGAATAAAATACCTGGGAATACAATTAACAAGGAATGTAAAGGACCTCTTCAAGGAGAACTACAAACCACTGCTCAACGAAGTAAGAGAGGACACAAACAGATGGAGAAACATTCCATGCTCATGGTTAGAAGAATCAATATTGCAAAAATAGCCATAGTGCCCAAAGTAATTTACATATTCAACACTATCCCCATCAAGCTACCAATGACCTTCTTCACAGAACTGGAAAAAACCACCTTAAACTTCTTATGGAACCAAAAGAGAGCCCACATAGCCAAGTCAATTCTAAGCAAAAAGAAAAAAGTGTGAGGCATCACACTACCAGACTTCAAACTATGCTACAAGGCTACAGTAATCAAAACAGCATGGTATTTGTACCAAAACACAGATATAGACCAATGGAAGAGAACAGAGGCCTTGGAGGCAAGACAACACATCTAGAACCATCCGATCTTTGACAAACCTGACAAAAACAAGCAACGGGGAAAAGAGTCCCTATTTAATAAATGGTGTTGGGAAAACTGACTAGCCATGTGCAGAAAGCAGCAACTGGACCCCTTCCTGACACCTTACACTAAAATTAACTCCAGATGGATTAAACACTTAAACATAAGAACTAACACCATAAAAACCCTAGAAGAAAATCTAGGCAAAACCATTTAGGACATAGGCTTAGGCAAGGACTTCATGACCAAAACACCAAAAGCATTGGCAACAAAAGCCAAAATAGACAAATGGGACCTAATCAAACTCCACAGCTTCTGTGCAGCAAAAGAAACAGTGATTAGAGTGAATCGAAAACCAACAGAATGGGAAAAATTTTTGCAATCTACCCATCTGACAAAGGGCTGATATCCGGAATCTACAAAGATCTAAAACAGATTTACAAGAAAAAAACAAGCCCATTCAAAAGTGAGCGAAGGATATGAATAGACACTTTACAAAAGAAGACATACATGAGGCCAAGAAACATGAAAAAATGCTCATCATCACTGGTCATTAGAGAAATGCAAATCAAAATTACATTGAGATACCATCTCACGCCAGTTAGAATGGCAATCATTAAAAAAAATCTGGAGACAACAGATGCTAGAGAGAATCAGGAGAAATAGGAACACTTTTACACTGTTGATGGGAGTGTAAACTAGTTCAACCATTGTGGAAGACAGTGTGGCAATTCCTCAAGTATCTAGAAATAGAAATTCCATTTGACCCAGCAATCCCATTACTGGGTATATATCCAAAGGATTGTAAATCATTCTGCTATAAGGACACATGCACACAAATGTTCACTGCAGCACTGTTTACAATAGCAAAGACCTGGAACTAACCCAAATGCCCACCGATGATAGACTGGACGTGAAAATGTGGCACATATACACCATTGAATATTATGCAGCCATCAAAAAAGATGAGTTCCTGTCCTTTGTAGGGACATGGATGGACTTGGAAACCATCATTCTCAGCAAACTGACACAAGAACAGAAAATCAAACACCACATGTCCTCACTCATAGGTGAGTGTTGAACAATGAGAACATACGAACACAAGGAGAGGAGCGTCACACACTGGGGTCTGTTGGGGGGAAATAGGGGAGGGACAGTGGGTGCTGGGGAGTTGGGGAGAGATAGCATGGGGAGAAATGCCAGATATAGGTGATGGGGGAAAGGCAGCAAATCACACTGCCATGTGTGTACCTATGCAACAATGTTGCATGTTTTTCACATGTACCCCAAAACCTAAAATGCAATAAAAAATAAATTTAAAAAAAAGATGAACATAAATGGCCTGATGGAGCTGAAAAATACAGCATGAGGACTTCATGAAAAATACACAAGATCAATAGCCAAATCAATTAAGCGGAAGAAAGGGTACCAGAGATTGAAGATCAACTTAAAGAAATAAAGTGTGAAGACAAAATTAGAGAAAAAAGAATAAAAAGGAATGAACAAAGTCTCTAAGAAATATGGGACCATGTGAAAAGACCAAACCTACATTTGACAGGTGTACCTATACCTATGATTGACAGGTGTACCTGAAAATGATGGGGATAATGAAACCAAGTTGGAAAACATACTTCAGGCTATTTATTATCCAGGAGAACTTCCCAACCTAGCAAGACAGGCCCATATGCAAATTCAGGAAATACAGAGAACACCACTATCATACTCCTCCAGAAGAGCAACCCCAAGATACATTAGCATCAGATTCACCATGGTTGAAATGAAGGAAAAAATGTTAAGAGCAGCCAGAGATAATGGTCCAGTTACCCACAAAGGAAACCCCATCAGACTAACCACAGATCTCTGCAGAAACCCTGCAAGCCAGAAGAATGTGGGATCCAATACTCGACATTCTTAAAAAAAAAAGAATTTTCAACCCAGAATTTCATATCCAGCCAAACTAAGCTTCATAAGTGAAGGAAAAATAAAAGCCTTTATAGATAAGCAAATGTTGAGGGTTTTTATCACTACCAGGCCTGCCTTACAAGAGCTCCTGAAGGAAGCATGAAATACAGAAAGGAAAAACGCCACTGCAAAAACATACCAAAATGTTAAGACTATTGACACTATGAAGAAACTGCATCAACTAATGTGCAAAATAACCAGCTAACACCATGATGACAGGATCAAATTCACACATAACAATAGTAACCCTAAATATAAATGGATAAATGCCCTATTTAAAAGACACAGACTGACAGATTGGATAAAGAGTCAAGACCCATCCATGTGCTGCTGTATTCAGGAGACCCACCTCATGTGCAAAAACACACATAGGCTCAAAATAAAGGGATGAAGGAATATTTACCAAGCAAATGGAAAAAGCAAAGAAAAAAAAAGGCATGGTTGTAATCCTAGTCTCTGATAATACAGATTTTAAACCCACAAAGATCAAAAATGACAAAGAAGGGCATTACATAATGATAAAGTGATCAACACAACAAAAAAGCTAACTATCCTAAATACATATATGCTCCCAATACAGAACCAGATTCAAGAAACAAGTTCTCACAGACCTACAAAAAGACTTAGCCTCCCACACAGTAATAGTGGGAGAATTTAACACCTCACTGTCAATATTAGACAGATCAACAAGACAGAAAATTAACAAGAATACTCAGAACTTGAACTCATCTCTGGACCAAGCAAACCTAATAGACATCTACAGAACTCTTCACCCCAAATCAACAGAATATACATTCTCAGTGCCACACAGCACTTATTCCAAATTGACCACATAACACTCCTCAGCAAATGCAAAAGAACGGAAATTATAAATGCCTCTCAGACCACAGTACAATCAAATTAGAACTCAGGATTAAGAAACTCACTCAAAACTACACAACTACATGGAAACTGAACAATCTGCTCCTGAATGGCTACTGAGTAAATAATGAAATTGAGGCAGAAATAAAGAAGTTCTTTGAAACCAGTGAGAACAAAGACACAACATACCAGAATCTCTGGGACACAGCTAAAGCAGTGTTTAGAAGGAAATTTATAGCACTAATTGCCCACAGAAGAAAGTGGGAAAGATCTAAAATTGACACCCTAACATCACAATTAAAGAACTAGAGAAGCAAGAGCAAACAAATTCAAAAGCTAGCAGAAGACAAGACATCACTAAGATCAGAGGAGAACTGAAGGAGATAGAGACACAAAAAATCCCTCCAAAAATTCAACGAATCCAGGAGCTGGTTGTTTTGAAAAGATTAACAAAATAAGATCTCTAGCCAGACTAATAAAGAAGAAAAAAGACAATAATCAAATAGACACAATAAGGCCAGGTGCAGTGTCTCACGTCTGGAATCCCAGCACTTTGGGAGGCCAAGACTGATGGCTCACCTGAGGTCAAGAGTTTGAGACCAGCCTGGCCAAAATGGTGAAACCCCATCTCTACCAAAAATACAAAAAATTAGCTGGGCATGGTGTTATGTGCCTGTAATCCCAGCTACTCAGGAGGCTGAGGCAGGAGAATTGCTTGAACCCAGGAGGTGGAGGTTGCAGTGAGCCGAGATCGCGCCATTGCACTCCAGCCTGGGTAACAAGAGCGAAACTCTGTCTCAAATATAATAATAATAGTAATACAAAACAAACAAACAAACAAAAAGCTGGGCCTGGTGGGGCACACCTATAGTTCCAGCTACTCAAAGAGGCTAAGGTAGGAGAATTGCTTGAACCAAGGAGGTGGAAGTTGCAGTAAGCCAAGACTGCACCACTGCACCCCAACTTGGATGACAGAGGGAGATGCCCTCTCAAAAAAAAAAAGAAAAAAGAAACCAAATAGACACAATAAAAAAATGATAAGGGTGATATTACCACTGAACCCACACATCAAAATATTGGTGAGGATGTGTTCAAAGAGTCATGCTCATATCTTGCTGGGAAGAATATAAATTAGTGTAAGAATATAGAAAACAATTTGGTTGTATCTAACAAAATTCCTTGTGTGAATTTATACACACACACACACACACACACACACTCCCTTTGACCCAGAGAAAAACAATTTTAGATTTTTTTCTCACATTTATAGTCACATTATAGAAGATGACATTACAAAGTTATTAATCGCATTACTGGAAATAACATAAAACCTCCTTATTATTAGAGGACTAATTAAATTGTGATTTTACATGTGGTAGAAAACTATGCAGTTGTTTAAATGAATATGACAGCTCTTAGTATTCTGATTCGGGATGTATTCTGATTTGGGATGTTTTCTGAGATGTACTGTTACATTAAAAATCTGTAATACATTTATGTAGAAGATACATTTCTGTGAAAAAAAGAAAACTCATTCACTCATAAGTATTACTTGAACATATTTTCTGTGCCAAGCACTTTTCTAGGCCCTTAGAATATACAGAGAACAAAATAGGAAAAGACAGTAAGTAAATAAAATGCAGCATGTGTCCAATAGTGTTGACTGCTTTAAAGGAAAAGAATAGCAGAACAGTAGTGAGAATGCTGCTTTATATAGAGTGGTCAGGAAAGAATCTCTGACAGGTGATATTTGAATTGAGACCTAAAGGAAATGAAGGTTGAGATAAGAGTGTATCTGGGGGAAATGTATCCCAGGAAGTCAGAAGAGCAAGTGCAAAAGCTCAAAAATGTGAGTAGTCTTAATATATTTAGGGAATGGCTAAACAAAACTGAACAAAAGGGAGAGAGTATAGAAGATGTAGCCAGAAATGCTGGCAGTGAGAAGGGAGGGGCAGTTCATACAGAGCCATTGCAAGGACTTCAGGCTTTTATTCTCAGATAGGACACCACCAGAGAATGTCACAGGTTGTTTTCCTGAGAAGCAGACTGAAATATGGAGATTAGTGTGCAGGAAGTTTACTAAGGAGTTATCTTGGGATGACCTCCTAAGCAAGGGAAAGGAAGTAAGCAGAGCTAAGGAAAGATGGGCTGTAAGGCAGTCTCAACCAATGTGCCAGTCCACCCACATATGGAACTTTGAAACTGAGGTGGCCCTTTGATTTGTTCTAAGTTGGAATAAAGGAACCAGACTTGTATAGCTCCCATAACAACGAGTTCTTAAATATGGGATGAAAACTGAGATCACAGTTAGAAAAGAGGAAGTGGAAACAGTAATTGGAGATAACTTTTCAAGGATTACTGCTCTAAGAGGAACAAAGAAACTGGGTGGTAGCCGGAAAGGAATATACAAGTCAAAGAAGAGTTCCTCATCTTTCAGGCTGGGAGATGCTACAGCTTGCTTGTATATGGAAGGAAACTGACATGGTTTGGCTGTACCCCACCCAAATCTCATGTTGAATTGTAGCTCAAATAATCCCCAAATGTCATGGGAGGGATCTGTTGGGAGGTAAATGAATCATGGGGACAGTTTTTCCCATGCTGTTCCAGTGATAATGAATAAGTCTAACAAGATCTGATGGTTTTATAAAAAGGCAGTTCCCCTGCACATGCTTTCCTGCCTGTTGCCATGTAAGACATGCATTTGCTTCTCCCTTGCCTTCTGTCATAATTGTGAGGCCTCCCCAGCCATGTGGAACTGTGAGTCCATTAAACCTCTTTTTCGTTATAAATTACCCAGTCTCGGGTATGTCTTTATTAGCAGCATAAGAACAAACAAATACAGGAATACAGGAATGATGCCGTTTATATTTGCTCTGGAAGGATGTATATGAAATTGATAGCAGTGATTGCCTCTGGATCATGGGATCTGGGAACTAAGAGGCAGGAGAATAGGGGTAGGGAGAAGTGTCCTTTCAGTGTTTACTATCTTGGAATTTTATTTCTTTGCATGACTTAGCAAATCATGGGTTATAGACCAATCGATACTGAACAGATAAAGTAGATATTTATATATGGATGCAGAAATAGATCCTAAAATATATAAAGAGAGTTGGCTATATAATAGTAACAAATTGTTTTAAAATTATATAAATATGAATTTAAATATGGACTAAAAGTCTAGGAGAATACAAACCAAGTTGTCAATAGGAGTTATCAGGACATGAAAGGAGAATTCTCACTTATGATGATGCTTTTATAACAATCTTATATCTCAGAAAGACATATATATTTCATATTTTAGAGTATCTTTACCATATATGAATCTGTAAATATGAATGAATTATTTGTATATTGAAGCAGCAAGAAAACCAACTAGACATTTTCCTAGACCAGCAGGATCTTCAGGTTTGAGTGGGCAGAGATGGAGGCCCAACGAGAATAAGAAGAATCAGACCTCAGCTGATGGCATAAAAGTACACTGAAGTCTGACTCCTGAGAGTATGTCTTGCATCACTTTACATACCAAACCTTACCTACCATAGTGATACACAAACTCAAATAAATGTTAAATGAAAACGTATTTTTAAAAACCTTTGGGTTCTAAAAATCTTTTGGCTCTATTCTGGTTTATACTAAATGACCAAACTGCTTCCTTCCCTCAGAATAGTTGCATGAGTCACTTTACACAAATAACTACAAATCCTGGTAGGAAATTCATCATCAGAGCACATAACAGACCATCAGAGGACACCTTCATTATGACTAAGGCACAACATTTTAAGAAGAAGGTCCTTTGGATACTGTTTGAATCATTGGACCTCAGGGCTTAACCCAGATCATTCATCAGTGCAAGATCCCACATTAGAGAATTTACTAGTCAGGTCAATAGTGAATTTTTTCCTCTTTAACTATGACCCCAGCATTTTTAGTTGGGGTTATTTTTTTTCACCCAACTCTAAAGAATTGTTCAACTGCTTCTTCTAAATATCTGACGTACTAGTCAATATTTTTCTCTCAATCCAGCAGCTCCTTATTATTTGTTGAATTTGGAAATAGGCATTTAATAAAATATCTCAAAGACATACTAGTAAGAGACACAAACCCCAACTCCAAGATCCGATTCCCTTACAGTTGCAGAGATATTTTTTTCTCACAACTTAAGGCACCCAGCAAATCCTAAAATGGCCCCACAGGGACTAAACCATCACACACCAGTAGGAGGAAGGTAAAGATTTGTAATCTGTCTTGCCCCATCTGGACAACTATAATAAAATACCATAAACTGGGTAGATTATAAACAATAGAAATGTGTTTCTCATAGTTCTGGAGGCTGGGGAGTCCCAGATCAAGGTGTCAGTAGATTCCTTGTCTGGCAAGGTCCCTCTTTCTGATTCATAAATGGTGTCTTCTTGTGTCCTCATGTGACAGAAAGGCAAGGGGTCTCTCTCAGACCTTATAAGAGCACTAATCCCATTTATGAGGGCTCCACCCTCATGACCTGATCTCCTCCCAAAGGCTCCACCTTCTAATATATCAACTCAGAGGTTAGGATTTCAACACATAAATTTGTGGGGAGACACAAACATTCATACCATAGCAAAACCCTTTAGTAATTAATTTAGTAGAGATTTTCTGAGCATAAGAATTGTGAGAAAAATAAATACATGGGCCCATATATATGACACACAGAAAAAAATTAGGAAATAATATTAAGTTAAAGAAACAATGTATAAAACTGTTACAGGTCTAATTTTTTTATAATATGTGAATAATTAGAAAAAGGAAATATATCAAAAATGGTACTAGTAGATATGTCTAGTGGTCCACTGATTTTTATTTTCTCCTCATTTTTATAAGAATATGTATTAGTCATACACTTAAGAAAATAATAGAAGTGATTTTTAAAAGTAATTGTATACAATGCTGAAAATCAACCAAAGTAAGGAGTCAATGTTTACTTGAAATAAGTCATATCTTTCTAAGTCTAAACTCCGAGTCAATAGAATTCCTTCCCAGAAAGCGTTCTCCCCTTATTCCTAGGAGTCCTTTAATATGTCAAATTCTCCTCTCCTCTCCTCCCAATATATTTTCTTCAGCTTCCTCTAATTTAAGACTATCTCTTTCTTCCTGGATACTAATTTTATTCAGAGCCAAAGAGGACACAGCAGAAATCAGGAATTCTTGGCCATTATACCAAGGGATACTGTTTATTCTTCTCTTCCATTTCCTATCTTACACCAACCATTTTCGCTCCTTCTACCTATACAACCAGTCTCTATCCAACCCCATTTCCTGCCTAAAAGAGCTATAATCATAATTCTTTATATTTAGTCATCACAATGTAGTTTATGTGTTCTAGGAGCTCTCTATAAAATCATCCGGAACGTTCACCTTCTTTCCCCTAACCAGTACCTTCAGCAGACCTATCTGTTGGGCTAAATCTAGTTTTCTACTTGCTGATTATCTCTTTCTGTCATCGAATTACATTTGAGTATGTGTGTGTGCGTGCGTGCGCGCGCACGCGTGTGTGTGTGTGTGTTTTGTTGTTGTTGTTGTTTTGATAGAGGAGTCTCCTCTGATGTGTCTGTTACAGCATTTAGCTTTTCCCTTGGAGGACATTCAACCCATCTTTTATCCTTGTCACCCATGGACTGTTAGTGTTAATGCTGCTGCTTCACATCTTGACTCCAGTTGGAGCTTGGAATTTTCCTTCTCACTATTAACTTAATCATTCAGTCATCTGTTTAGCAGATGGACCCTCATTTCCCTGACATCTATTCCATAGTTTCACAGATCTGGGCATGATGTCTTTCTGACACATCTGATGGCAATCACACAGGGACTTGGCTTGTGGGCGTGTGTGTGTGTGTGTGTGTGTGTGTGTGTGTGTCTTACTTCTTGGCAACAACCTTCACTAATGTTGGCTGTTAATCACTGAATAAGAACACCCAAAACTCCATACAAGGCAAATGCTCAGCACATGCCTATGCTTTATCTTAGAGTTTGCTTTTGGCATTTAGGGCTGATGCCCACTATCAAGCTATGTGAAAGATTCACTAGGGAGGCTAAACCCCAGCCATGCAATGCTTGTTGACAGGAGAATCTAAGACTCTCTCATCATTCTAGCTATATTTATAGTGCTCACTATGGCCAGGCATCATTCTAAGCATTTCACAAATACTATCTAACTTAAGGCTCATTGCAGCCCCATGAGGTAGATGCTATTATCATGACCATCATTTTACAGAAGAAAACAAGGCATAGTGAGCTGCCTTATGTGGCCCTGTAAGAAATGAAGCTGGAATCTGAACCCAGACAGTTGGGCCCCAAGAATCAACTCTCTTAACCTTCATTCTAAATTGCCTCTCAGCTGTAGCAAGATTGCTATAAATAAAAATGCTTCGTTACTGAAAAGATCTGGCTAAATATGATTTTTGGAACCAAAGTAATAAATATGCCAGAAGGCATTTGTGCAAGTCAGTGATACAACACCATCTTGAAATTGCAGCACTAAATTCATTTGTTAGGACAGACATTCACAGACATATAATAGCCAAGTTGCCTAAGAGTTGTGCTCCAACCTGCCAGCCTCAGCCACTGCTTGGGAGAACTGTGAACCCCAACTTCAGCTTCCCTCTTCAGTTACTTCTATGTATAAGATGGACCTGGGACCCCTTGTAAGAGACTGCTGTCCTACCTTCTGCACCCCCTCCAATACCACTGGGCATAGAGATAAAGGAAAATCCTAAGCTCCTTCAATGGAAAGTCCAGGCACCTAGCTAGACCTGAGAAGTAAATGAGCAACTTGATAATCAAGAAGGTAACAGTAGCTTAAAACAATAGGCAAGGAAGTTAGAGTCATGAGATGTTCCCTAGAAATTAAAGATAACATCTTAACATGAGTTGGTTTTTAGCACCCCAGACCCCTGCCAAATGGATCCACTGGCATGCAGACCTCAGATAGAAGGGAACTGAGGACTGAACACTGACTACTCTTCTTTGTTCGAAATTTCATTCTCAGGGGCCTGGAAGAGGTCATATCCATGAGCCAGAGCTAACTTTTTTTTCTGCTGATCACAAATTTTTAGACAAAGCTTCATCTCCTTAACCAAATGCAAATCAGGAAAACTTTGAATCTACCTCTGACTTGTAAACCCCTGCTTTAAGATATGCCACTTCTTTAGGCCAAACCAATGTATAGCCTCCATGTATTGCTTTATGACTTTGCCTCCTCACCTTTCAAAGTCCTTACCTGTAAGCCACTGGGGAGGTTGGGTTTTAAGTGTGAGCTATTGATTCTCCTTGCTTGGCAACCTGCTATAAATGCTTTACTTTCTCTTGCTGCAATCCTTATGTCAGTGTTTGGTTTTGCTATACCAGGCAAGGGGATCCCAGTTTGGTTTGGTAACACTTATGGAAATTCCCTCCCTCTCTATTATTTTAGCATTATGACTCAGAAGATCTTTAACTTGAGGCCCAGTGTCTAAAGGTTTTAATCTTTATTTGACATAAGTCAAACATGACTAGATAAAATTCCATGGGAAACAGGGCTAAAATCCAGTAGAAGATTTGCATATCTATACAGAAATCTTAATGCAATATATTTTTGAGGATGTTACACATGAGGAAAGTTCAACTTAAACCTCTTCCAGACCCTATTTTGCTGTTTACTTATGTCCAAGTAGGGTCTGAGATGACTTTGGGGGCTTCCGAATAAGGAGGCACTATGCATTTCTCCCCAAGCCTCTCAGCTCTATCTAAGGAAGTGCTTCTATATAGATCCACCCTCCTTCCCTAGTCTTCTATGGATATTTTAAAAACTAATCATTATTAAAAACATTAACAGCATAGGGTCAGAATTTTTGTCAATTGTGTTTACTGCTATGCCAAGAATAGTTTCTGACATATGGTAGGCATTCAATAAATATTTATTGAATTGATTAAAAATAAGATCCTACAAAATGTATCACAGAAATGTGTTTAAGAACAATATATTAAATGTTTATTTCTGCATATAAACAGTAAAAGTTAAAGGCACCAAATAGATAATATTTACAATACTACATGAGCACTGCTAGTTAAAAGTGTACCTAAAACATTTTTATGAGTAGTTAAAAGAGCTGAAAATGATTTCTGTCTGCAGACTCTGTTCATCAGATTAAGATGTAAGGATGCAGGTGAGTGGGCTGGTTGCATGCCAATGCTGCAAAGAGAAGCTGGTTTTGCCTGATCCTCCACAGTGACAGAATTCACAGGATGCTTTTTAGGAAGCTTTGCTCTACAAAGAATTGTCAATGTGCACCTGCCATCAGTCCTTCAAGACATCTTGCCAAAAATGTCACCTTCAAAATAAGAACCCACAACAAAAACTAACATGCACTAAAAAAGATTAATGGAGGGGATGCCTGAATCAGCTGTAGCCAATGAAGGTAGAATGGTGTCGCAACTAAGAGAGCAGAAGGCCTTAGAGATGGCCTGAAGATCAGCCTTAGCAGTATTATAACAACAAATGTGGGTCTTTGGAAGATAAGCTTCACCTCTGTGCCTCAGTATCCTTCCTGTGTTGTGTGTTAAGGACTAGGACCCAAATCACAGGATAAGAATGAAACATGATAGGGCATGCAAAGTGTCTGACATATAGTAAGTGCTGAACAAAGGTTGACTGTGATTATATATCCATAAACCATTGAAAGTAAATTATAGATGAGTGCTACACTGAGATGTACATTCCCTTGTGTAAGGAATGTTCATGAGGTTGTAGCTCTATGTATGTATTTCCAAAGAGAAAATTTAAAGAAATATACTTCCCTTCCTGTGTCTCAAATAAAAGTACGAAATCGAAAACAAATGTACGAGAGCTGTGGAAGTGAACATATGTACGCCTCTCCCGAATGAATGGTAGGTTAGAGTTTTCATCCGTTTTGCCAAGAAATTGATATACTTCCTATTCTCCAAAGCAAATAGCAAATAAACAAAATTATAGAAATTTAACACAGAAATCTGGACTCAGAACAAATTTTGGAAAATGAGTGAACTGCAAATATCAAACAGAATTTCTAAAATAAATGTAGGACCAAATAAACTGGAAACATATTCCAAGAAGGAAACTTAAATCCTTATCCCTCTTGGGGAAAAGTGCTAGTTTCCTGCATGATGCAATCCCTATTTCTTTTATGTGTGTGAACTCTAAGCCAGCCCCACCTGGAATATAGTTTGATTACCAATAAGTTTATCAAAAAGATTTATCTTGAAATCTTTCTTCTCTCCTTAGAGAATTCTAAGGATGGTACTCGCAGTCACTCAGCTTTTCCATCAGAGAACTTGTTTGTATACATAGATGTTGAATAATGTGAGACTACAATTGTCTTTGACCCACAAAAACAGAAATTTCATATGGTTCCATTTCACTTATTCTACTTTGGATGGATGTGGTCTAGAAAGAGTTGAGGGGTTAAGGAAGTGGATGGATAAGGAGAAGAGATTTATTCTTTGTTAACGAATTTCACCTCCTCCAAGTTGTGTCACAAAACATGTGTTGAGGAAGTAGAATCACTTCATGTGGAAAGAAATTATCAGCATTGATGATAAAAGACAGTGTGCTGGGTGAGGTGGCTCATGCCTGTAATCTCAGCACTTTGGGAGGCCAAGGGGGGTGGATCACCTGAGGTCAGACGTTTGAGACCAGCCTGACCAACATGGTGAAACCCCATCTCTACTAAAAATGTAAGGGTTAGCCAGGCATGGTGGTGCATGCCTGTAATCTCAGCTACTCAAGAAACTGAGGCACAACAATTGCTTGAACCCGGGAGGCAGAGGCTGCAGTGAGCTGAGATCATGCCACTATATTCCAGCCTGGGTGACAGAGACCCTGTTTCATAAAAAAAAAAGAAAAAAGACAGTGATGGCTCACATTGAGAGCAGCAGCAGATTCGTGACCCAGCTGTATGAGAAGATATCAAGGAAGTGTAACTACTAACCAAACAAAGAAAACAATGGCTTCCTGCCCACTGTGCTTGGACGAAAGCCACATATGTGGTGGATGAACAAGTTATTCTGAGAAACAAGACCAGGCAGTTACCTATCATCTAAAACACTAGACTGTCAGTCCGCACTACCCTCAGTAATCCACACCCCTTCAAATGAACCTTGTCCCGGCAGGTTTACTAGAGTTGCAAAATGCTTGGATCTGCAGGAATGCAAGGAGCAAGCACCTCACCCCACTAATTTGGCATTTCAAGCTCTTATTCCTTTCTCTCTTTCTGCTTTGGAATTTTCATTAGAGTATGACATTTGACTCATTCTGAGAGCAAACATTATATTTTCTGGCTTTTCTAATTTGAAAAACAGATGGTCTCACTGGCCCTAGGGAAAAAAAGAAAAACTTGTTTTAACAATTTCATCTGGCTTCTACTTCTCATTTTCTGGTTTTCAAACATTCAGTTCTATTATTACCTGTTGTATGTACGCCCCACAGGCTTCATAGGCTGTGGGCAGCCTCCGAAGTCGGCTTCCTGCACAGCACTATGTCTGAGGGCCACACCTCATTTTCTCCCATCTTCACCGCAGTCTCCATCCCCATTGCCCACAAAAAGCAAAGTAAAAAATAACTCTAAATTATCACCTATGTTATATTAGAAGAATTGCTTCAAAACTTGTGGTAAGAAAGCTGTAGGTCAGTCTTGGACAAACTACAAAAACACAGAAACTGTTTTCCACCTTATAGTTCCAACATTCCATAGGGATTTATATTTAGGCAGATAAGTGTGTTTGGGTGAGCTTCTGGGCTCAACTTTAATCATTGTGAGAGAGGAAGAATCCAACCAGTTTAAACTAGATTTTCACTCTTTGTAACCCATGTGGCATTCCAAACATTTCTAAGCATTAGGATTACATCATTTTCTCTCTTTTTTTTTCCTTTAATACAAACAGCCATTATATTCTATTTTCACGACCTTTAAGTTCCCAGTATCAAATTACCCAGCTGTTGTTTCAATCTCCCTTAGTTGCTAAGAGATGGAGATAGTGGCAGACCAGACCGATTTTCTTCAACATAGAATTGAAAGCTGACATAAGAGGGAACTAAATTCAGCCAGAGCACAATGAGCCCAACAGTTGGCAGCCAGGCTGTGTGTCTTTTCACAGCTGCAGGAGACAGTTGGTGCAGAGAACCTCGTTGCCATCTCCCTGCCAACATCACTACCATGTTTTCATGCATTCTCCACAATGCCCCTAAGAGGGGCATTGCCATTTGCATTACAGGAATCAGTCTGCTGATTCCTAGAATTAAGTTCCATGGCTAAAGACCATGATCTTTTCTGGGTCAAACCATTCTTTAATAATAATACAAAAAACATTTGCATTGAATGCGGTGGACAGCATTCACACTTGCCTTCCTCCTACCCCACCTCATGATCAAGACACTTATTTCCCCCAGCTGCCAAGCAGTGTTGGCTAATTATTGCTCTCAGCCGAGACCCTCCCTGAGAATTGCCCTCAGCTGCCTCACCCAGGGTCATGCCCTTCCCTGGGAGCTTTCCACATCCAATGTCTGCTCAACCGGAAGAGTATAAAGCCTGGGGGAATGGGGGAGCCACTTTAGAGTTCTGGGTAGGAATGATTGCCATCTCTGTCACAGCTGTAGGTCAACTCTTCCCTCTGGTTGACTGACTGCTCTCATTTCTCAGAGGTGCTTTTCCCAAGAACTCACCCTAATAAACCTCCAGCATGCATATCTCAGAGCCTCAGAATCTAATCCCTGGGAATTCAACCTATGACAAAAAGTAAATTCTCAAACTTCTCATTTATTTTAAGAAACAATCCACTAGGTTCCTGTGTATTGAGGTCTGAAAGAACTCTCATGAGGACTCTTTTTCTTGGTTTACTCACAGTTGTGCCAGCACAGAAATCATCACCCAGAATGCTTAACAAACTGCATTATCTGTGCTTCCTTGAGTACAGTAACACAGTGTCCAGTGTCTTATTAGCCAAACTCCAGTCTGGAAGCAATGTCAACAGAATTACTGTTAAAATGGAGGTAAATAAGACAGATAATAAAATAAAAAGTTTATACTGTGGATAGGAGGTACAGGTCTCAATAACTGCAATGAGGACATTAGCTATAGCCCTGGTTGGGGGTACAGGATTCCATCCACCCAAATTGGGTGCGAGAGTGTTGAAAGGGTTTACAGTAAAAATTTAGTTAAGGTATAATACAATTAGGAGACAAGGCAATGGTCTGTGAAACAAAGTCTCAGCACTTGTCGTGGGCTTGGATTCCCCCACTGACAAGAAAGACTTGACTGTAAAAAGGTTTGGCCTGGTAATTCAGTTAGGAAGCAGCACCATGATCTTGCTTTTGGTCCACAGTGTCTTAGAGCTTGTGCATAAATGCATTACAGAGCTGGTCATGGATCAAATGACTTCTACTTTGTTTAGTTGTGTGACTATGAAACACTAGGAAAATGTAGAAATACACAGATAATGACATAAGCCTAACCCATTGTACTTTGTGCTAAATTAGTACATTTTATGATTATGGAGATATCTTGGTGTTTATCATTTAAAATTACTGAAATGTTTTTTAAAACTCCAAAATACAAAATTGCCTTGAAGTTTTAATTTGAAATGTTTAATAGATATCAGTCAGGATTTTAATAAAGAATTTGATTAAGTTTGTACTATGAAAGAACCTAGTTTATCATAGTTATAAATTTGGTTTATTACATTTTCAATACTGGAATAAGTTCCCTGAAATATTTGGCCTAGTTAGGTTTCTAAGTCTATCCTCTTATGTATCTAAAGTATTTGAGATTATTAGATGGATTAAATGTCTTAGGAAAATTAACTCAATTTGTGAATGACATTTATTTGTTAAACTAATGAACTAATTCAACACCCAAAAAGCAAATGGCTGTTACTGCTCTCATGGTAAACTTACTAGATTTTTAAATAGAAGAAAGAGATGGGTTAAAAAAAATGCAGATTTAAGAAAAAGCTTTAAATTTTCCAAATTATTAATAATTCTAGCTCTATGTGTTTCTTTCTACTTCAAGTGTCAGAAGTAAGCCTACCTCTACTGTCTGTTCAAGCTATGATTCTATCATACCAAACTTAAATATTTGGTTAGCATTTACATGCCCTAAAATTTCAGAGTTGGCAGTTTTCCTCTCAGCTGTTTTAAATGGCTCCCTGATTACTCTCCCCAGAGATGAAGCTGACAGATCCAGTGGGAAAGGACTATGCCTTCTTTGTTCAGTTGCTTATGTGAGCTCCAACGACTGCAGTGATACAATTTACATTAAATTAGCCATGAATCAGAGAAGAACATCATCTAACTTTTTCTGAGAATAAGATATTGTAAATTCAAAGTTGTAATGAATGACCTTACTCTTGGTTTGACTGCTGTTCAGTCTTCCAGTGGGGGTGAGTAGGGTAGAATACAAGAAATGCCTAAAACATTGCTTCTCAAATATTAATGTGCATACGAATCACCTGTGGATCTTGTTAAACTGCAGGGAGACAGTAATCCTGCAGTTCTAATAGTTCCCAGGTGTTGCCCAAGAGTCCTGTCCACAGATCACACTTTGAGAAGTAAAGATCTAAACATCAAATATCCTAGTTGATGTTTAGTGATTAAGATTCTGTTGAGGGTGGAGGAAAGGGAGTGATGGTAGGTAAGTGCTAACCCTGGATCTAATACGACATCATTTTATATTAGTAAATATATTCAGAGTAACTGATGTTTTGCCATTCAAGTATTTGTTCACTGAAAGAGCAACTGCAGTTAAAGCAAATCAGTAATTTCCCAACATCTACAGTCTACTTTATTAGAAAATAAAAATCTGATTTGGAAAGCGAAAAAATATGTCATATATGCATGTCAATAAGTATCAATTCTGATCTTTAGGTAACTGAAGGTATCAATCTTTCATTTTGGAAACAGGCATAATACAGTCTCTATCATAACTTTAGAAACATCTTGGAGCAGCTCACCTGGCTAATAAGCCAAGATATTCCTTAAACTAGCAAGGCAAGAAAAAATGAGAAAGCTGTTGTTTCTCTATCAACAGTAGGTGGTGCTACAATACAAGTAAACAGTAAATGTACAGCACATACTTTCCTTGTCAGCAAATAGTGATTTCATTACTAGATATTGCCTACTTTCTTACAGAGGAAGATCAAATGTCTTGAGTTTATTTATACAGATTATTGGACATGTTTTCAAAAGTTTCCTACTACCAAGAAACACTAGGAATCTACTGCTAGTTTAGTATGTTACATAGTCTAATTTTTTTTTAATGTATAAACTTTTGTGTGCCTATCTTGTTTTTTATTCTTCTTAAATTACTTGAGGGAATGCTAGTGATAATAGTTTGTTATACACTGGCATACCAAGGAGGTTGTGAAAATCTCCTCCACTGGAGATTGTTGAAAGGGTTTTTCGTATCTCTGTCTCCTACAGTTCTGCTCTGATCTTAGTTATTTCTTGTCTTCTGCTAGCTTTTGACTTTGTTTGCTCTTATTTCTCTAGTTTGTTTCACTGTGATGTGAAGGTGTTGATTTTAGATATTGCCAGCTTTCTGATGTGGGCAGTTAGCGCTATAAATTTCCCTCTAAAAACTGCTTTTGCAGTGTTCCAGAAATTCTGGTCCATTGTCTCTTTGTTCTTGCTGGTTTCAAATAACATCTTTGTTTCTGCCTTAACTTCATTATTTAACCAGTAGTCATTCAGGAGCAGGTTGTTCAATTTCCATGCAGTTGTGCAGTTTTGAGTGAGATTCTTAATCCTGAGTTCTAATTTAATTGCACTGTGGCCTGAGAGACTTTTATTATGATTGCCATCCTTTTGCATTTGCTGAGGAGTGTTTTACTTCCAATTATGTGGTCAATTCTAGAATAAGTGCTATGTGGTGCTCAGAAGAATGTATATTCTGTTGATTTGAGGTGGAGAGTTCTTTAGATGTCTATTAGGTTTGCTTGGTCCAGAGCTGATTTCAAGTCCTGGATATCCTTGCTAATTTTCTGTCTTGTTGATCTGTTTAATATAGACAGTGGGGCATTAAAGTCTCCCACTATTATTGTGTGGGAGTCTAAGTCTCTTTTTAGGTCTCTAAAAACTTGTTTTATGATTCTGAGTGCTCCTGCATTGGTTGCATATATATTTAGGATAGTTAGCTTTTCTTGTTGTATTGATCACTTTACCATTATATAATGCCCTTCTTTGTCTTTTTGATCTTCATGGGTATAAAATCTGTTTTATCAGAGACTAGCAAAGACCTGCTTTCCTTTTTTTTCTTTACATTTGCTTGGTAACTATTCCTTCGTCCCTTTATTTTGACCCTATGTGTGTTTTTGCATGTCAGATGGATCTCCTGAATACAGCATACTGATGGGTCTGGACTCTTTATCCAATTGGCTAGTCTGTGTCTTTTAATTGGGACATTTAGCCCATTTGCATTTAAGATTGATATTGTTAGGTGTGAATTTGATCCTGTCATCATGATGCTAACTGGTTATTTGCACACTAGTTGATGCAATTTCTTCGTAGTGTCATTGGTCTTTATATTTTGGTGTATTTTTGCAGTGGCTGGTACTGGTTTTTTCCTTTCCATATTTAGTGCTATCTTCAGGAGCTCTTGTAAGGCAGGCCTGGTGTTGACAAAATCCCTCAGCATTTGCTTGTCTGTAAAGGATTTTATTTCTCCTTTGCTTATGAAGCTTAGTTTGGCTGGATATGAAACTCTAGGCTGAAATTTCTTTTCTTTAAGAATGTTGAGTATTGGCCTCCACTCTCTTCTGGCATGCAGGGTTTCTGCAGAGAGATCTACTGTTTGTTAGTCTGATGGGCTTCCCTTTGTAGGTAACTTGACCTTTCTCTCTGGCTTTCCTTAACATTTTTTCCTTCATTCCAGTCTTGGAAAATCTATGATTATGTGTCTTGGGGTTGCTCTTCTCAAGGAGTATGATAGTGCTGTTCTCTGTATTTCCTGAATTTAAATGTGGGCTTATTTTGCTAGGTTGTGGAAGCTCTCCTAGGTTCCATTCTCCCTGTCACTTCAAGTACACCAATCAATCATAGGATTGGTCTTTTCACATAGTCCCATATTTCTTGGAGGCTTTGTTAGTTCCCTTTCATTCTTTTTCCTCTAATCTTATCTTCATATCTTATTTCAGTAAGTTGATCTTCAATCTCTGATACCCTTTCTTCTGCTTGATTGATCTGGCTATTGATACTTGCGTATGTGTCACAAAGTTCTTGTGCTATGTTTTTCAGCTCAATCAGGTCATTTATGTTCCCCTCTAAACTAGTTATTCTAGTTAGCAGTTTCTGAAACCTGTTATCAACATTCTTAGCTTCCTTGCATTGAGTTATAACATGCTCCTTTAGCTCAGAGGAGTTTGCTATTACCTACCTTCTGAAGCCTACTTCTGTCAATTCGTCAATCTCATTCTCCATCTAGTTTTGTGTGCTTGCTGGAGAGGAGTTGCAGTCATTTGGAGGAAAAGAGGTATTCTGGATTTGGGAATTTTCAACGTTTTTGCACTGGTTTTTCCTCATCTCTGTGGATTTATCTACCTGTGATCCTTGAGGCTGATGGCCTTTGGATGGAGATTTTGAGATGGAGTTTTACATTAATGTTGATGTTGTTGCTTTCTGTTTGTTAATTTTTTTTTTTCTAAGTCAGGCTCCTCTTCTGCAGGTCTGTTGAAGTTTGCTGGAGGTCACGCCAAACTCTGCTTCCTGGGTATCACCAGTGGAGGCTGCAGAACAGCAAAGACTGCTGTCTACTCCTTCCTCCACAAGCTTCATCCCAGAGGGGCACTGGCCTGATGCCAGTCAGAGCTCTCCTATATGAGGTGTCTGTCAATCCCTGTTGGGAGGTGTCTCCCCATCAGGAGGCACAGGGGTCAAGGATCCACGTGAGGATGCAGTCTTTCCCTTAGCAGAGCTTGTGCGCTTTGCTGGGAGAATCCTTCTTATCAGGACTGGCTGCTCTCTTCAGAGGTGGCAGGCGGGCAGTCAGGAACAATTAAATCTGCTGAAGCAGCATCCACAGCTGCCCCTTTCCCTTGGTGCTCCATCCCAGGGCCATGGGGGTTGTGTCTGTAAGCCCCTAACAGGGGCTGTTACCTTTCCTTCAAAGATGCCCCATCCATTGAGGAGGAATTCGGAGAGGCACTCTGGCCACAGTCACTTTGCTGTACTGTGGTATGTTCCACCCAGTTCAGACCTTCCAGCTCCTTAGCACTGTCAGGGGAAAACTGACTACTAAAGCCTCAGTAATGGTGGATGTACCTCCCCTCATCAAGCTTGATCATCCCAGATCCACTTCAGACTCCTGTGCTGGCAGCAAGAATTTCAAGCCAGTGGTTCTTAGTTTGCTGGGCTCCCTGGGAGTGGGACCCACTGAACAAGACCACTTGGCTCTCTGGCTTCAAAACCCCTTTCAGGGGAGTGAACTATTCTGTCTCACTGTGGTTCCAAAAAGAAATTGTGGGGTATAAAAAGAAACTCCTGCAGCTAGCTTGGTGTCTGCCCAAACAGCCGCCCAGCTTTGTGCTTGAAACCCAGGGCCCTAGTGGTGTAGGCATTCGAGGGAATTTCCTGACGTGCAGATTGCAAAAACCATGGGAAAAGGAGAGTAACTAGCCAGGCAGCAGAGTCAGTCATGACTTCTCTTGGCTTGGGGAGAAAAGTATTCCCATCTCCTTGCATTCCTGGGTGAAGCTGCACCCCACCCTGTTTCTGCTTACTCTCTTATGGGTTGGACTCATTGCCTAACCAGTCCCAATGAGATGAACTGGATACCTCAATTGGAAATGTAAAAATCACTTGCTTTCTGCATTGTTCTCTCTGGGAGCTGAAGACCAGAGCTGTTCCTATTTGGCCATGGCCGGTTAATATATCTCTTATATTTTTTAATCTGTACATTTCATCTCTCTCTGTCTCCATCTCAATCCTGGAAATTTTGTTGAAGAAATAGGGTTGTTTGTCCTGTAGAGTTTCACACAGTCTGGGTTTTGCTGATTGCAGCACCATGATATTATTTATCTAAATCACTAATTCACATTCCCCTCTCTCTGTCCAATTCTCCTGGAAATTGACAGTTAGCTCTAAAAGCTTGATTATATTCAGTTTTATTTTTCTTTTCTTTTTTGTAAAGACTAATTCATTGATGGTGTTGTACGATTTTGTCAAGACTTGCATAGTTGTCTTTATTTTTGTGTATTTTCATCAGCCCATCACCGCCAGCAGTCCTTACATGGATATTTCTCCCATTATTCTGATTACCTAAAATGTATTCTCCAGGAGATTCCACAGTGACGATTTATGAGAACTGTATGTCCTGATTTCTTGCAAGTTTGTCTGTGGCCTTTATACCTGAAGTTCTATGTGGCTAAACCCTTAGCTCCCATTTTTCTTCCCTGAATATCCTACATATGTCACTCCATTGTCTTCTGGCCAAAAAAAATCAGTTAACAAATTTTGGTGACAATTTGATATTCTTTTTCTTATTAATGACTTGGCTGTTTGGATTAGATGACAACTGAATTTTTTCTTCTTTTTTTTCTTTGTATAGTCCAATGGTTTTTACTTTTCTGGGTAGATTTTTTTTCTCATATGCATATTGCCTTTCCAATATGTAATTTTAATCACATAAAATTTTATTTCAGGGAAATTTTCATGAGGTAGAGATGTTAATATTGGTTCTATTCCACTGTTTTTGTTTTTTTGTTCTTTGGGATGCCTATTATGCATGTCTTGAATCTTCTTAGCAATCTACCCGTATCTATAACTTTTTCTCAAAACTTTATCCCTTTATTATTTATTATTTACTGAAGTGTAGTTAACATGCAAGAGTTCATCCTTTTATAAGTATATAGCTTGACAAATATTTACAAATCTAAACAGCAGTATGATCAAACTCTAGAATATTTTCATTGCCCCAGAAAGTTCTCTCATGCCTCTTTGCAGTCAGTTGCCTCCCCCTTACCCCCATATACATCATTCCATCTCTAGCAACCACTGATGTGTATTTTGTCCCTATGTTTTACCTTTTTTTAGACTGTCATCTAAATGAACTCCACTGCACGGTCTTTCTTATGTCTGACTTACTTCATGTAGCATAATGCTTTTGAGATTCATATTGTTGTATGTATAAATAGTTCAATTATTTTTATGGACAAGTAGTATTCCTTTATGAATGAAATTTTCTCTATCTTTTTACCCATTGGTGGATATCTGGGTTGTTTCTATTTTGGGGCTATTATGAATGTCTTTCCTCCTATCCACACTCTGTTTTTCTTAAACTAATATCTGCTGAATTTAGTTGTCCTTGCATTCCTTCCTTCTAGCATAGTCTTTATTCCTAAAATTATTTTTTCCTTTTATTTCTAATTCTTTCCTGACTTTACCTCCCTGTTAAAGTCTTCCTTCTCTTCAATTATTATATTCCTGAGTTTTAAAAATTCTGATTCATGTTTTTATTTCATGGCTTCTATCATTTTCTCAATTGTTTTTGGCTTGGTTGGCAATATTGGGCATCATTTTCACTTATTTTGTGGGCATTTATTTCTGGCATGCTTTTATTGTCTGCAAAGATATTATTCTGCTCCTTAACCTCTATTTAAAAAAATAATAACTTTGTATGGTAATCAGCCCTTTATGTTGTTCATTTTCCTCATTACTATTGTGACTACTAATAATACTTTCAGGGACATTTACAACTACAAATAATATAAAAAAACTTCCTAAGAATATAAAACTAAGTATAGCATCAGCAACATATATAATTATGCAGCTTCTGTCATCTGTGGAAGTTAGGTAACATCATTACTGCTCATGAATTTTATGAAGTAAATATTTAT
This sequence comes from Callithrix jacchus, assembly GCF_049354715.1. Classification (NCBI taxonomy): domain Eukaryota; kingdom Metazoa; phylum Chordata; class Mammalia; order Primates; family Cebidae; genus Callithrix; species Callithrix jacchus. The sequence continues at coordinate 66,936,756 of NC_133509.1, read as the reverse complement.
GCTTACTTTACCAAAGAAAAAAACAACATACCAAAAATTTAAAGCTTCTTCAACTTTATAAGGAGACAACATTACAACTCTAAGCTCCTAATTATCAAAGTATATATTAAAGATGTACATAATTAGAACAAAGATCATTATCCAGTCTAAAATATTGTTTTTTATCAGTAGACTTTTCTCTACTTTGGGTTCCCTTTTTAAAAACGAAAGAAAATTGGAAATATTTCTGATACTAATACAGTTCTAGGGTGGTAAAAAAATTCCCATCCTAAACAAGTTAACTTTCTTTTATATACTTACATGTATTTGCCAAGGCTTTTCACTCACACTAACTTGCTATTAAGTAGGCAGATAGAGTAAGATACGAGTTTGGTCACTGGATAATAACTGTAGCATAGGACGTCTGATGTAAGTAAGACATCCCAGATGGCAAAGTAAATAACTGAGTTACTGAAATGACCAAGTCAGCCTTGCAAAATTAGGAGAAGGAGGTCTCAGGCAAGTGAATGGAAGAGAAATGCTTAAATTTTTTATTTTAGCATGATATGGGTCCCAATTATAAAACTAAGGTTTCTGGCCTCTAAATAGAGATGAAAATGCCAATGGAACAATTCAGAAATTTCATGTTAATGACATAGATGAAAAGCATGTGGTCTGGAGACCAGGCACTGTCTGCACAGCTTCACCAGGCACCTGAACTCTATCAGGATGTCAGTGCCAGCAGCAGCACACAGGGAGGAATTTCCAGTGTGCTCATCACTCAAGTATCCGTTTGGTTTCACTCTCTCATCTAGTACTGTTTTGAAGTCCTAAAGTTGACCCTTTAATTAACAATAAGGTTAAGATTTTTTTTTTTTTTTTTTTTTTTGGTTCAGCCTGCCCTAGGACATTGCTGGGGATGACAGGAGAGGGAATATTCATACTGTATTTGTTACATCAAGAATTCTCAGTTACCCAAGGCAAGTTTCTAATTCTGAGTTACCGCGATTCCACACCAGGGCCATGTGAAGCCAAACAGTCAAGGAGATATGATAGGGTTCAGAATCCTCAAGACCTTACCTGATACTGCTAAAAATGTCATCGCCAAGGGAGCTTCAGCCTTTCCCCCCTCCCATTTGATCAGTATCTACCTCTTCTATATTAGATTTCCTCAGGCCCTACTCAGTAGATACAAATTAGTAGTAACCCAACCTTGTCTTCACCAAGAAACCTCCATTATGCCGATCTGACAAATTAAGTCAGTCTGTGAAGTTATGTCTTGGCTAAATTCATAATTACCATTCCATATTTTGAAGTTTTAAAAGTACTTTGAAGACTACCATTTATTTGAATACCATAAGTTGAAGATCATTGATTTTTTTCATAATAAATTATTTCTCCTAATGCATGTAATTCCTACATCTTGGATAGGTTAGTATCTTTCTTTGATTAAAAATGCATAAAATTATTAGTACTAAAGAAATAGCATCCATTAAGAGTTATATTTGGAGTCTGAGGACAAGATTCACTTCTCTGATTCTGGTCACAACCAGTCCTACCTGCCAACCACAGATATGTGATAATTTAAGGTACCTATTTTGAGACAGATATTTTGACCCAGCCATTTGAAAAACCATTATTAAACCATAATATAAACTTGATTAACTTACATTTCACATTCGCCAAAATTTCAATTTGATAGCATAATATGTTTTAAAAGGCTTGTCATCAGTTAATTTTTGTTATTTGATAATAAAACAAAAAAATTATGCATGTTTACTTCTGAAAACAGTTGTATTTGGTGATTTGTTTAAATAGCATTATAGCTTTGCACTTTGTATTTTGTGTTTTGTAAAAAAGGAAGATTTTGACCTTTTTTATTTTGAAGTCAAAATTTAACTATATTTCTGAGACCTAAAGACAACATTTCTATTTTTTCTTCATTTTTAAAGATTTGACAAATTAAGTAAGATGGCACTAATGACACTGAAAGTACTATAAGACTGCTCCACATTAAAATTAAACCACAGTGAATGTTGCTTTTCACGTAAGGTACCATGATAATATTTAGGCGAATTTCCATGGATCCCATCGGCATTAGCACTATTATTGTATCTGCTTTGTAATCGACTATACTCATGTATTTATCAAGTCTTAGCCATTTCTAAATTTTTTAAATGCATATATATCTGCCCTTTACTACATATGCTCTTCTACCACTGAAAAAACAGAAACAAATAAAATATTCAGCTCTTAAAAAAATCACCAAGTTAAGATTACAATAAAATCCCTTCCGCTAATCAAAGTAGACACTCCAGAATGTCCTTCTTTGGTCAATCACCTTTCCCCCAAAACAATTTCAGCTATGCAGATGCACAGTCAGTAAATTCAGTCATTTGTTTAGGATTTATACTCCAGTACTTCCAAAGTAGTTTTGAGGCAGATTATAAGTGTTATATAATTTTAAAATAGGACAGAACTGATAAAAACAGATCAGAGTAGATCTAAGGAAAATAAAGGGGACAGAGATTACAAGGTTTACCATATTGTTCCCCTAGCAACAGCATCACAGAGGAAAATTTTTAAATGAACCAATTTTGCTTCAAAAAAGGGGAGATAGGGAAAGGAAATTTATTTTCAAGGAAGAATGTCTTAGGATTTTTGAGTAAATTATGCTTGATGACAATTTGGCAAATACACTGAGACAGTATTCCAATTCATTCAAATCATCACACTATCTAATAGCCGCATGTTCAAGAAAAATAGACAATCTAATTTTTAAATGAATAAAAGAAAGAAAACAATTTAACATAAAGAAGCACTTGGGGAAAATAATCTTACCCATTTCAAATCTATAATTATATGCCTGTCTAACTATATATGGCAAAAGAGAAATCTGAAATTTAAAAAGCAGCTCTTTAAAGACCTAAATATGTGTATTTTTTCATATTTTCATATTATGCACAAATCAAGTTTTTGGCCAGGCATGGTGGCTCATGCTTGTAATCCCAGCACTTTGGGATGCCAAGGTGGAAGGATCACTTGAGCCCAGCAGTTTAAGACCAGGCTGCGCAACATAGTGCAGCCCATCTCTAAAAATATATACATTTTTAGTTGAAACAAAAATAGCCAGGCGTGGTGGCACACACCTGTAGTCCCAGCTACTCAAGAGTCTAAGGTGTGACGATAGCTTGAGCCCAGGAGGTTGAAGCTGCAATGAGCCATGGTTATAATACTGCACTCCAGACTGGGCAAAAAAGCAAGACTCTGACAAAAAAAAAAAAAAAGGAAAGGAGGAAGGGAGGAAGGGAGGGAGGGAGGGAGGAAGAGAGGGAGGGAGGAAGGGAGGAAAGGAGGAAGGGAGGGAGGGAGGGAGGAAGAGAGGGAGGGAGGAAGGGAGGAAGGGAGGGAGGGACGGAAAAGAAAAAAGAAAGGAAAAAGAAAAATCACGTTTTCATTGTAATTTATCTTCCTGCTGGTCTGCTCCAGCAAACTATTAGTCCTTGCTTCATGTGACCTCTTTTTCTACTATTTCATAGTTGAAAATATAAGCAAGTGCAAGACTAAGTATTGATTTGCATGTAAAGCCATGTGGCATAGGAGTCAGGCATGGCCACATGAGAAGCTGAGCTCTACCCAGAAACCCTGCAAGCCTCTGTTACTACAGAAGGACAAGCATTCTCAATTGTTGTGCTCTAGCACATGATTTGCTGGAGGGGGCATTCCCTTTCTAAATATAAAAGCTCTTCTGCTTCATAGAAGACCCAGATGCAAAGAAATAGAAGGGCCATCAATCTCAATTTCTCTGTTATTTATTGCTAGCTTCTATCAGACATTTTTTTTAAATGCCAGTAAAAAGAGATCCTGAGGAAGGTACCTGGGGATACATTTAGGGAATGGATTTGAGACATGTTCAGACAGTTCTGGAGGACTTGGTCATCTGGTTTGTTTTGCAGGCTGACTAAAATCTCCCACATAACTTGAGGCCATCTGTACTCATAGTTTCTTCATGTAAAGTCATAAAATGAAATAAGTTTAGAGATGAGCCAAAGACAAAGAGACTCTGAGAACTTTACCAAATAATTCACTTCTAAGGAATGCTGTCTAACGTGGGTGTAATTCATGAGAAAAAGATTTTATTTCTAATTTAGCTTAAAGAGTCAGTTTGAAAAATTCTATTATCTCTACAGGAATTTCAAGTGGCTAATAATAATTTAGTAGCCTGACTCTCAAATAACCCAGTAAGCCTATTCAGTCATTGATTTTAAGAATAAACTTCTAAATAACTATTAGTTATTAAACTAGAATACAATGCTAGCTTAATTGTCATCTGAGGGACAGAAAAAATACCACCACCTCCTGACTGTATCATTAGAGCTACAGGGTATAGAGGAAAGGACACTGCAAGGAGGGTCAGAGGGCTGAGGTCTAACCTAGATTCTGCCACATGCCAGCAGTTTGAACCTGAGAATTCAACTTCTCAGGGCCTCTGCTTTCTCATCTGTAGAATAAGGAGTGGAGTTGGATGATATCTTACCCCATTCTAAGATTAAAACAAAAATTATTCCACTTATGTATATGTCCTTATATGGAAAAGCCTACATTCATATTAGTATGCTTATTTCTACAATAATAAATTAGGTTTCTTTTTTTTATTGCATTTTAGGTTTTGGGGTACATGTGCAGAACATGCAAGACAGTTGCAAAGGTACACACATGGCAGTGTGTTTTGCTTGCTTTCTCCCCTTCACCCACATTTGGCATTTCTCCCCAGGCTATCCCTCCCCACCTCCCCCTCCCACTGGCCCTCCCCTTTTCCCCCCAATAGACCCCAGTGTTTAGTACTCCCCTTTCTGTGTCCATGTGTTCTCATTTTTCATCACCCGCCTATGAATGAGAATATGTGGTGTTTCATTTTCTGTTCTTGTGTCACTTTGCTGAGAATGATGTTCTACAGATTCATCCATGTCCCTACAAACCACACTAACTCATCATTTCTGATGGCTGCATAATATTCCATGGTGTATATGTGCCACATTCTCCCAATCCAGTCTATAATCAATGGGCATTTGGGTTGATTCCAGGTCTTTGCTATTGTAAACAGTGCTGCAATGAACATTCGTGTACATGTGTCCTTGTGGTAGAACGATTTATAGTCTTTTGGATATATACCCAGTAATGGGATTGCTGGATCAAATGGAATTTCTATTTCTAAGGCCTTGAGGAACCTCCACACTGTCTTTCACAATGGTTGAACTAATTTACACTCCCACCAACAGTGTAAAAGTATTCCTATTTCTCCACATCCTCTCCAGCATCTGTTGTCTCCAGATTTTTTAATGATCGCCATTCTAACTGGCGTGAGATGGAATCTCAATGTGGTTTTGATTTGCATCTCTCTGATGACCAGTGACAATGAGCATTTTTTCATATGATTGTTGGCCTCATATCTGTCTTCTTTCGTAAAGTGTCTGTTCATATCCTTTGCCCAATTTTGAATGGGCTTATTTGTCTTTTTCCTGTAAATCTGTTTGAGTTCTTTGTAAATTCTGGATATCAGCCCTTTGTCAGATGGGTAAACTGCAAAAATTTTTTCCCATTCTGTTGGTTGCCTATTCACTCTAGTGACTGTAAATTACTTTTGCCGTGCAGAAGCTGTGGAGTTTGATTAGGTCCCATTTGTCTATTTTGGCTTTTGTTGCCAATGCTTTTGGTGTTTTGTTCATGAAGTCCTTGCCTACTCCTATGTCCTGGATGGTTTTGCCTAGATTTCCTTCTAGGGTTTTTATGGTGCCAGCTCTTATGTTTAAGTCTTTAATCCATCTGGGGTTAATTTTAGTGTAAGGGGTCAGGAAGGGTCCAGTTTCTGCTTTCTGCACATAGCTAGCCAGTTTTCCCAACACCATTTATTAAACAGGGAATCCTTTCGCCATTGCTTGTTTTTGTCAGGTTTATCAAAGATTGTATGGTTGTAGATCTGTTGTGTTGCCTCCGATGCCTCTGTTTTGTTCCATTGGTCTATATCTCTGTTTTGGTACCAGTACCATGCTGTTTTGATTACTGTAGCCTTGTAGTATAGTTTGAAATCTGGTAGTGTGATGCCCCCCGCTGTGTTCTTTTTGCTTAGAATTGACTTGGCTATGCGGGCACTCTTTTGGTTCCATATGAAGTTCATGATGGTTTTTTCCAGTTCTGTGAAGAAAGTCAATGGTAGCTTGATGGAGATAGCGTTGATTCTGTAAATTACTTTGGGCAGTATAGCCATTTTCACGATATTAATTCTTCCTAACCATGAACATGGAATGTTTCTCCATCTGTTTGTGTCATCTCTGATTTCATTGAGCAGTGGTTTGTAGTTTTCCTTGTTGAGGTTCCTTATGTTCCTTGTGAGGTGTATTCCAAGGTACTTTATTCGTTTTGTAGCAATTGTGAATGGCAGTTCTTTCTTGATTTGGCTTTCTTTAAGTCTGTTATTGGTGTAGAGGAATGCTTGTGATTTTTGCATTGATTTTATATCCGGAGACTTTGCTGAAGTTGCTTATCAGTTTCAGGAGTTTTTGGGCTGAGGCGATGGGGTCTTCTAGGTATACTATCATGTCGTCTGCAAATAGAGAAAATTTGGCTTCCACCTTTCCTATTTGAATACCCTTTATTTCTTTTTCTTGCCTGATTGCTATGGCTAGAACTTCCAGTACTATATTGAATAGGAGTGGTGAAAGAGGGCATCCTTGTCTAGTGCCAGATTTCAAAGGGAATGCTTCCAGTTTTTGCCCATTCACTATGGTATTGGCTGTTGGTTTGTCATAAATAGCTTTTATTACTTTGAGATACGTTCCATCGATACCGAGTTTATTGAGGGTTTTTAGCATAAAGGGCTGTTGAATTTTGTCAAATGCCTTCTCTGCGTCAATTGAGATAATCATGTGGTTTTTCTTTTTGGTTCTGTTTAATGTGGTGAATTACGTTTATAGACTTGCGTATGTTGAACCAGCCTTGCATCCCCGGGATGAATCATACTTGATCATGATGAATAAGTTTTTTGATTTGCTGTTGCAATCGACTTGCCAATATTTTATTGAAGATTTTTGCATCTTTGTTCATCATGGATATTGGCCTGAAGTTTTCTTTTCTTGTTGGGTCTCTGCCGGGTTTTCGTATCAGGATGATATTGGTCTCATAAAATGATTTGGGAAGGATTCCCTCTTTTTGGATTATTTGGAATAGTTTCAGAAGGAATGGTACCAGCTCCTCTTTGTGTGTCTGGTAGAATTCGGCTGTGAACCCGTCTGGACCTGGGCTTTTTTTGTGTGGTAGGCTCTTAATTGCTGCCTCGACTTCTGACCTTGTTATTGGTCTATTCATAGTTTCAGCTTCCTCCTGGTTTAGGCTTGGGAGGACACAGGAATCCAGGAATTTATCCATTTCTTCCAGGTTTACTAGTTTATGTGCATAGAGTTGTTTGTAATATTCTCTGATGATGGTTTGAATTTCTGTGGAATCTGTGGTGATTTCCCCTTTATCATTTTTTATTGCATCTATTTGGTTGTTCTCTCTTTTCTTTTTAATCAATCTGGCTAGTGGTCTGTCTATTTTGTTGATCTTTTCAAAAAACCAGCTCTTGGATTTATTGATTTTTTGAAGGGTTTTTCGTGTCTCAATCTCCTTCAGTTCAGCTCTGATCTTAGTTATTTCTTGTCTTCTGCTGGGTTTTGAGCTTTTTTGATCTTGCTCCTCTAGCTCTTTCAATTTTGACGATAGGGTGTCAATTTTGGATCTCTCCATTCTCCTTATATGGGCACTTATTGCTATATACTTTCCTCTAGAGACTGCTTTAAATGTGTCCCAGAGATTCTGGCATGTTGTGTCTTCGTTCTCATTGGTTTCAAAGAACTTCTTTATTTCTGCCTTCATTTCATTGTTTATTCAGTCAACATTCAAGAGCCAGTTGTTCAGTTTCCATGAAGCTGTGCGGTTCTGGGTTGGTTTCTGAATTCTGAGTTCTAACTTGATTGCACTATGGTCTGAGAGGCTGTTTGTTATGATTTCAGTTGTTTTGCATTTGCTGAGCAGTGCTTTACTTCCAATTATGTGGTCAATTTTAGAGTAGGTGTGATGTGGTGCTGAGAAGAATGTATATTCTGTGGATTTGGGGTGGAGACTTCTGTAAATGTCTATCAGGTTTGCTTGCTCCAGGTCTGAGTTCAAGCCCTGGATATCCTTGTTGACTTTCTGTCTGGTTGATCTGTCTAATATTGACAGTGGAGTGTTAAAGTCTTCCACTATTATTGTGTGGGAGTCTAAGTCTATTTGTAGGTCATTAAGAACTTGCCTTATGTATCTGGGTGCTCCTGTATTGGGTCCATATATGTTTAGGATCATTAGCTCTTCTTGTTGTATCGATCCTTTTACCATTATGTAATGGCCTTCTTTGTCTCTTTTGATCTTTGTTGCTTTAAAGTCTATTTTATCAGAGATGAGAATTGCAACTATTGCTTTTTTTTGCTCTCTATTTGCTTGGTAAATCTTCCTCCATCCCTTTATTTTGAGCCTTTGTGTATCCTTGCATGTAAGATGGGTTTTGGATTTTTATCCAATTTGCCAGTCTGTGTCTTTTGATTGGTGCATTTAGCCCATTTACATTTAGGGTTAATATTGTTATGTGTGAATTTGATACTGCCATATTGATGCTAGCTGGCTGTTTTGCCCGTTAGTTGATGTAGATTCTTCATTATGTTGATGCTCTTTAGCATTTAGTGTGATTTTGGAATGGCTGGTACTGGTTGTTCCTTTCTATGTGTAGTGCCTCTTTCAGGAGCTCTTGTAAAGCAGGCCTGGTGGTGACAAAATCTCTGAGTACTTGCTTGTTCTCAAAGGATTTTATTTTTCCTTCACTTCTGAAGCTCAGTTTGGCTGGATATGAAATTCTGGGTTGAAAGTTCTTTTCTTTAAGGATGTTGAATATTGGCCCCCACTCTCTTCTGGCTTGTAGTGTTTCTGCCGAGAGATCTGCTGTGAGTCTGATGGGCTTCCCTTTGTGGGTGACCTGACCGTTCTCTCTGGCTGCCCTTAGAATTTTCTCCTTTTTTTCAACCTTGTTGAATCTGACAATTATGTGCCTTGGGGTTGCTCTTCTTGTGGAATATCTTTGTTGTTTTCTCTGTATTTCCTGCATTTGAGTGTTGGCCTGTCTTTCTAGGTGGGGGAAATTTTCCTGGATAATGTCCTAAAGAGTATTTTCCAGCTTGGATTCATTCTCTTCATCCCCTTCTGGTACACCTATCAAACGTAGGTTAGGTCTCTTCACATAGTCCCACATTTCTTGGAGACTTTGTTCATTCCTTTTTGTGCTTTTTTCTCTGATCTTGGTTTCTCGTTTTATTTCATTGAGTTGATCTTTGACTTCTGATATTCTTTCTTCTGCTTGGTCAATTCGGCTATTGAAACTTGCACATGCTTCGCGAAGTTCTGGTGTTGTGTTTTTCAGCTCCTTTAATTCATTCAAATTCCTCTCTAAGTTATCCATTCTTGTTATCATTTCCTCGAATCTTTTTTCATATCTTTTTTCAAGGTTCTTAGTTTCTTTGCATTGATTTAAAACATGTTCTTTTAGCTCACAAAAGTTTCTCATTATCCACCTTCTGAAGTCTAATTCCGTCATTTCGTCACAGTCATTCTCCGTCCAGCTTTGTTCCCTTGCTGGTGAGGAGTTTTGGTCCTTTTTAGGAGGCGAGGTGTTCTGGTTTTGGGTATTCTCCCCCTTTTTGTGCTGGTTTCTTCCCATCTTTGTGGATTTATTCACCTGTCGTCTTTGTAGCTGCTGACTTTTCGATTGGGTCTCTGAGTGGACGCCCAGATTGTTGATGATGAAGTATTTCTGTTACTTGGTTTTCCTTCTACCAGTCTAGTCCCTTCACTGTACAACTGCTGAGGTCCATTCCAGGCCCTGCTTGTCTGGGGTGCACCTACAGCAGCTGCAGAACAGTGAGGGATGCTACCAGTTTCTTTTTCTGCTATCTTTGTCCCAGAATGATGCCTGCCAAATGTCAGTCTTTTGGATATAGAGGGGTCAGGGAGCTGCTTGAGGAGACAGTCTGTACTTTATAGGAGGTCAATTGCTGAGCTGTGAGCTCTGTTGTTCATTCAGGGCTGTTAGGCTGCTATGTTTAATTCTGCTGCAACAGAACTCATTAAAAAAAAACCCTTTTTTTCTCAGATGCTCTGTCTGTGGGGGTTGGGGCTTTATTTTTGAGTATCCGTTGCGCTTTCCTGCCCAGCTAGGAGGCAGTCGAGTCACTATTTGCCTGCCGAGGCTCCGCCCTGCTGGTGTGAGTTTCGCCCTGTTGCTGCAGGCTCTGCCCTTATGCTGCGGTCTCCGCCCTGCTACCATGGGCTACGCCCTGCGGCAGAGTCTGTCTGTTGTACTGGGTTGCCTCGGCAATGGCAGGCTGTGTCAGCAATGGGCGTGTACCTCAGTAGGGGCTGATTGCCTCGGTACTGGCAGACGCCCCTCCCCCACAGAGCTGCGCTTTCAGGGATCCTCCCCACCGGGAGCGTTTGGAATCACCGTTCTGTTTGTCGCACTGCGCTACCCCAAATGCTGTGTCCCTTGAATCTCCTGGGCTGGCTCACTGTCCAAGTCCCATTCAGTCTCAAGTTCAGCCCTCTCAAGTCTCAGGTTGCTGGTTCAACAGGGTACTGGGACCAGTGCGCTTTGTGCGGAGCGCTGTGGAGCGCCGCTGTGCTACAGCGCGGGCCGCTCCCTCACCGGCTGCCAGCTACACCAGCCAAAACCTCTGCCTGGCATCCTGCATGTCTTTTATACCTGGGAATTTCCCTGTTCTGTGGGCAACAAAGATCCGTCTGGTAATGCGTCACTGACTCACCCTCTCCACGCATCCACCGAGAGCTTCAATCCTGGGTTGTTCTCACAGCGCCATCTTGAGTCCTCCCCCAATAAATTATGTTTCTAAAGCTAGGATGCTCTTTCCCATAAGGAAGTCTTTAAAGCTCATGTTACCACCACCATTCTATATTTTGGGTGTTAAACTAAGATCACAGAAGATCCAGGGTCTCTGACTTTCATCCTTCCAATAACAGATGGCTTAATAGTAGGAATACTATATATGACAGTGGCACTTTCATTTTTTAAAAGTATTTAGAGCTGGGCACGGTGGCTCATGCCTGTAATTCCAGCAGTTTGGGAGGCCAAGGCAGGCAGATCGCAAGGTCAAGAGATTGAGGCCATCCTGGCCAACATGGTGAAACTCTGTCTCTACTAAAAACACAAAAATTAGCTGGGTGTGGTGGCGCACGCCTGTAGTCCCAGCTACTCGGGAGGCTGAGGTAGGAGAATCGCTTGAACCCAGGATGGGGAGGTTGCCATGAGCCAGGATCACGCCACTGCACTCCAGCCTGGTGACAGAGCAAGACTCTGTCAAAAGAAAAAAAGTATTTACATGTATTATTTCATTCGTATCTCCTAAGTACCTAGTACGGTAAATGGTAGACATTATTATTCCTATTTTGAACAGAAAAATTAATTGAGACTTAGAGAATTTCAGTGACTTGCCCCAATACATGTGAATATTCACAATCAACCAAGGAAATTTTATTAATATGGTCTCTGGAGCACAGTTCAACTACTAAAATGTAAAACATGCATAGCCTTTGACAAAGCAATTTATTTTCTTTCTTTTTTTTTTTCTATAGTAACAGGGTCTCACTGTTTTGCCCAGGCTGGTTACAAACTCCTGGACTCAAGTAATTGTCCCTCACCAGCCTCCCCAAGTGCTGGAATTACAAGTATAAGCCACTGTGCCCAGCCTGACTGAGCAGTTCCAATTTTAAATATTTTAGACAAGTATATAAAGATGTATTTGCAAATAAAATAATATAAACACTTTTTATAATAGAAAAAAAACAGAAGCAACCTATATATCCAATAATAGGAGACTAGGAAAATAAAACACATCCAGGCAGTGGATTAATATGCAACATTAATAATTATAGCATAGGCTGTGCATGGTGGCCCACACCTGTAATCCCAGCACTTTGAGAGGCCGAGGTCGGCAGATTACCTGAGCACAGGAGTTTGAAACTAGCTGAGCAACAAGGTGAAACCCCATCTCTACAAAAAATACTGAAAAATTAGCCAAGCATGGTGGCCTGTGCATGGTGGTGCATGATTGAAGTCCCGGCTGGGAAGCTGAAGTGGGAGGATTGCTGGAGCCCCAGAAGTGGAGCCTGCAGTGAGCTCAGATTATACTCCTGGACACCAGCCTGGGCAACAGAACAGAACCCTGTCTCAAGAAAAAAATAATAGCATAGGGTTGTAGTTAATGAAGTAGAAATATGGCCACAACTTATCTTCGATTTAGAGAAAAGGGATGGAGGAAGTAGGGTTTAAGCATCAATCATCACTATCCAATAGAATTCTATACAATTTAGAAATCTCTGCTGTCCAGTACATTTGCTACTAACAACTATTAAAATGTGGCTAGTGTGTCAGGAAGGATCTTAGATGGCCAAACAGGAACAGCTCGAGTGCAGTTCCTGGACAGAACAGCTCAGAGGGTGAGTGAATACTGCATTTCCAAACAAGTTTTCACTGCCCACAGACCAGGAGATTCCCAGGCCAAAAGGCACGATGAGTTTTTAGCACAGCGGTTTCAGCCAGTGCCAGGTGGGTACAGAGAAACACAAGTCTGGGCGGCCATTTCAACTGACACCTGGAATGCCTGGGAGACAGAGCCACCCATTCAACTGAAAGGGAGGGGGCTGAGACAGGAAGCCAGGTGATCTGGCTCGGTGGATACAACCCCCAAAAACGAGCAATCTGAAACGCTCTGGATTGAGAGTTTCACAGCAAGTGCAGCTGGACCCAGGATATTCCTTAAGAAGGTCAGGTTACCCACAAAGGGAAGCCCATCAGACTCACAGCAGATTTCTTGGCAGAAACCCTACAAGCCAGAAGAGAGTAGGGGCCAATATTCAACATCCATAAAGAAAAGAACTTTCAACCTAGAATTTCATATCCAACCAAACTAAGCTTCATAAGTGAAGGAGAAAGAAAATCCTTTATGGACAAGCAATTGCTGAGAGATTTCTTCACCACCAGCCCTGCCTTACAAGAGCTCCTGAAAGAAGTACTAAACAAGGACAGGAACAACCAGTACCAGCCACTCCAAAAACATACCAAATGGTAAAGAGCATCGACACAATGAAGAAAATGTGTCAACTAATGGGCAAAACATACAGCTAGCATCAAAATGGAAGTATCAAATTCACACATAACAATATTAACCTTAAATGTAAATGGACTAACTGCCCCAATCAAAAGACACAGACTGGAAAATTAAATAAAAAGTCAAAACCAATCACTATGCTGTATTCAGGAAACCCATCTCATGTGCAAAGGCACACATAGGCTAAAAATAAAGGGATGAAGGAAGATTTATCAAGCAAATGGAGACCCAAAAAAAAAAAAAAGCAGGAGTTGCAATCCTAGTCTCTGACAAAATAGACTTTAAACCAACATAGATCAAAAGAGACAAAGAAGGGCATTACATAATGGCAAAAGGATCAATTCATCAAGAAGAGCTAACGATCCTAAATATTTATGCATCCAATACAGGAGCACCCAGGTACATAAAGCAAGTTCCTAACGGCCTATAAAGACACTTAGACTCCCACACAATAACAGTGGGAGACTTTAACATTCCGCTGTCAATATTAGACAGATCAACAAGACAGAAAATTAACAAGAATATCCAGGACTTGAACTCAGATCTAGACCAAGTGGACCTCATAGACATCTACAACTCTCCACCCAAATCCACAGATTATACATTCTTCTCAGCATCACATGTCACCCACTCTAAAATCGACCACATAATTGGAAGTAAATCACTCCTCAGCAAATGAAAAACGAAATCATAACAAACAGTCTTTCAGACCACAGGAGAATCAAATTAGAACTCAGGATTAAGAAACTAACTCAGAACCGCACAGTCTCATGGAAACTGAACAACTGGCTCTTGAATGTCAACTGGATAAACAATGAAATGAAGGCAGAAATAAAGCTGTTCTTTGAAACCAACGAGAATGAAGACAAAATGTACCAGAATCTCTGGGACACATTTAAAGCAGTGTCTAGAGGGAAATTTATAGCAATAAATGCCCACCAGAGAAACAAAGAAAGATCTAAAATCGACACTCTATCATCACAATTGAAACAGCTAGAGGAGCAAGATCAAAAACACTCAAAACCTAACAGAAGACAAGAAATAACTAAGATCAGGGCAGAACCAAAGGAGACAGAGACACAAAAAATCCTTCAAAAAAATCAATAAATCCAGGAGCTGGTTTTTTGAAAAGATCAACAAAATAGACAGACCACTAGCCAGATTAATAAAAAAGAAAAGGGAGAAGAATCAAATTGATGCAATAAAAAAACGATAAAGACGATATCACCACTGACTCCACAGAAATACAAACTACAATCAGAGATTACAAACAACTCTATGCACATAAACTAGTAAACCTGAAAAAACTGATAAATTCCTGGACACTTGCAAGCTCCCAAGCCTAAAATAGGAAGAAGTTGAAACCTTGAACAGACTAATAAAAAAGGCTGAAGTTGAGGCAGCAATTAATAGCCTACCATCCAAAAAAAGTCCAGGTCCAGATGAGTTCACAGCTGAATTCTACCACATGTACAAAGAGAAGCTGGTACCATTCCTTCTGAAACTATTCCAGACAATACAAAAAGAGGGAATCCTTTCCAAATCATTTTATGAGACCAACATCATCCTGATACTAAAGCTCGGCAGAGACTCAACAAGAAAAGAAAACTTCAGGCCAATATCCATGACGAACATAGATGCAAAAATCTTCAATAAAATACTGGCAAACTGATTGCAATAGCACATCAAAAAGCTTATCCATCACAATCAAGTAGGATTCATCCCGGGGATGCAAGGCTGGTTCGACATATGCAAGTCTATAAATGTATTCCACCACATAAACAGAGCCAAAGACAAACACCACATGATTATCTCCATAGATGCAGAGAAGGCCTTCGACAAACTTCAACAGCCCTTTATGCTAAAAACTCTCAATAAACTAGGTATCGAAGGAACATATCTCAAAATAATAAAATCTATTTATTAGAAACCAACAGCTAATATCATACTGATTGGGCAGAAACTGGAAGCATTCCCTTTGAAATCTGGCACTAGACAAGAATGCCCTCTCTCACCACTCCTATTCAATATGGTATTGGAAGTTCTAGCCAGAGCAACCAGGAAAGAAAAAAAATTAAAGCGTATTCAATTAGGAAAAGAGGAAGTCAAATTGTCTCTATTTGCAGATAACATGATTGTATATTTAGAAGACCATATCATCTCAGCCCAAAATCTCCTTAAGATGAAAAGCAACTCCAGCAAGGTCTCAGGATACAAAAATCAATGTGCAGAAATCACAAGTATTTCTATACACCAATAACAGACTAACAGAGAGCCAAATCAAGAACAAACTCGCATTCACCATTGCCACAAAGACAATAAAATACCTAGGAATACAACTAACAAAGGATGTAAAGGACCTCTTCAAGGAGAACTACAAACCACTGCTCAATGAAGTAAGAGAGGACACAAACAAATGAAGAAACATTCCATGCTCATGGTTAGGAAGAATCAATATGATAAAAATGTCCATACTATCCAAAGTAATTTATAGATTCAATGCTATCCCTATCAAGCTACCAGTGACCTTCTTCACAGAACTGGAAAAAACCACCTTAAACTTCATAGGGAACCAAAAGAGAGCCAGCATACCCAAAACAATCCTAAGCAAAAAGAACAAAGCCGGAGACATCACACTACCTGATTTCAAACTATACTACAAAGCTATAGTAATCAAAACAGCATGGTACTGGTGCCAAAAAAGAGATAAAGACCAATGGAACAGAACAGAGGCCTTGGAGGCAACATCACACATCTAACAACCATCTGATTTTGACAAACCTGACAAAAACAAGCAATGGGGAAAGGATTTCCTGTTTAATAAATGGTGTTGGGAAAACTGGCTAGCAGTGGTGCAGAAAGTAGAATCTGAACCCCTTCCTGACACCTTACACTAAAATTAACTCCAGATGGATTAAAGACTTAAACATAAGAGCTAACACCATAAAAACCCAAGAGGAAAACCTAGGCAAAACAATTCAGGACAATGGCATAGGCAAGGACTTCATGACTAACACCAAAAGCACTGGCAACAAAAGCCAAAATAGACAAATGGGACCTAATTAAACTCCAGAGCTTCTGTACAGCAACAGAAACGATCATTAGAGTGAACCGGCAACCAAGAGAATGGTAAAAATTTTTGCAGTCTACCCATCTGACAAACAGCTAATATCCAGAATCTACAAAGAACTAAAACAGATTTACAAGAAAAAAAAAAAAATCCAAAACAGGGAGAAGGATGGGAACAGACACTTCTCAAAAGAAGACATATATGAGGCCAAGAAGCATATGAAAAAATGGTCATCATCACTGATTATTAGAGAAATGCCAATCAAAACCACATTGAGATACCATCTCTTGCCAGTTAGAATGGTGAGCATTAAAAAATCTGGAGACAACAGATGCTGGAGAAGATGTGGAGAAATAGGAACACTTTTACACTGTTGGTGGGAGTGTAAACTAGTTCAACCATTGTGGACGACAGTGTGGCACTTCCTCAGGGTTCTAGAAATAGAAATTCCATTTGACCCAGCAATCCTATTACTGTATATATACCCAAAGGATTATAAATCATTCTATTATAAAGACACATGCACAAGTATGTTCATAGTGGCACTGTTTACGATAGCAAAGACCTGGAACCAACCCAAATGCCCACAGATGATAGACTGGGCAAGGAAAATGTGGCACATATACACCATTGAATACTATGCAGCCTTAAGAAACGATGAGTTCGTGTCCTTTGTAGGAACATGGATGAATCTGGAAACCATCATTCTCAGCAAACTGACACAAAAACAGAAAATCAAACACCACAGGTTCTCACTCATAGACGGGTGTCAAACAATGAGAACACATGGACATCGGGAGGGGAGCATCACACACTGGGGTCTGTTGTGGGGGCCAAGAGAGGGACAGCGGGGGTGGGGGAGGTCGGGGAGGAATAACATGGGGAGAAATGTCAGATGTAGGTGATGGGGGAATGGAGGCAGCAAACCAGATTGTCATGTGTGTACCTATGCAACAATCCCGCATGGTCTATACATGTATCCCAGAACCTAAAGTACAATTTTTTAAAAATGTGGCTAGTGTGACTAAGAATTTTTTTCAGTTTTATTTTAATTTATTTAAATCTAAATAGCCACATGTAACTACCACATTGGGCAACGCAGTCAACATAGTTATTTTATGTGTTACTTTAAAATAAAAATAATTAAATGTTCTGTTTAAACAACAACAATAAAACAACCAACTTGTTTCTAGCAGATAACTGGAAGATACAGGAATAAATTGGTCAACAACAGCTTTACCTAGAAAGCTGCAATGCCTGCAACATTAGGGCCAAGTGCACACTTTATACATATAGTTTCCATACTTTGGCATAATTATGCTAATTTGGCAAATTTCCTAGATACTAGTCCATTACTAGCAAATAAACAGGTGTATACAAATAAAGCTATATCTTTGGTGCTAACTCTGTAGAACAGGCCAGAAAGAGTGATAAATAGAAAAAAGCAGAAAACAGGAACTGGAACATCAAAGGCAGGATCAAGTTTTTTTTTAAGGATAATAAATTATTCATCTCACTGAGTGGATATGTAGTAATTAGATATCTCATGTTTTTTCCTGACAAGTTTTGATTATATCAAAATTACTGAAGCAACAAAATACCTTATTTTCTCATATACGAGCCAGTATAAAATTTAGTCTTGAGGAGTCAATGCAAACTAGCTAAATGCTAATCTGACTTTCAGACCTGCACAAAGTAGGAGGCATGTGTGTTTGTTTATAATTATTTTCCAATTCCAGTCCATTTGTAAATATAAAGCAATAGAGTAATTTCCTCCACTACCAGATATTAGCTAGATAAAACATAATAAAACCACTTTCCTCATTTATGTTATCTTCAACATTTTATTATTATAAACAAGATCCAGTAAACATATTCATATAGAAGGCATTTTTTTTTCTATATTTGGGATTTAAAGAAGCTTTCTTAAAGACTGAATTGGCCCAAATTGTAGCATTCTTAACAATGAAACTATAATTAACCAAGGCCCTCAATGAATTGGATCCCCCCTCCCTCTACTTTTTAGGAGGAAAAAAAGAAACCTCAAGAAAAGATACTG
This sequence comes from Callithrix jacchus, assembly GCF_049354715.1. NCBI lineage: Eukaryota > Metazoa > Chordata > Mammalia > Primates > Cebidae > Callithrix > Callithrix jacchus. The sequence continues at coordinate 66,918,404 of NC_133509.1, read as the reverse complement.
AAAGAAGGAGCAAACTTGCTGTGTAAATTTCTTAATACATCCAAATCTGTTGCTCTTACATGAAAATGGTATTTCAAGTGATGACTTCAAAAACGTCAGTTTATTTAATCCTGAGAAAGCCTTAGGTATGTTCAGTACTATGCACTTGAATTTTGGGAGAGAAAGTGTACTAATACATAGTAAAAACAAAATAGTATAATGGGAAATCAAATTTATTTTTATCTCATTCTGTTAACTAAAAATTTCAAACAAAATATGCCCTGCCCCTCACAGGCCTTGTTAATTGAGACTGTATTTCCTATATTTCATTGTGTTTTAATGACCAAAACCAAATTATAGAAGACTGTATTTTGACTGGTAGGATATATAAGTTGGCACAAATCAATCTCTCTCTCTCTCTCTCTCTCTCTCTCACACACACACACACACACACACACACACACATCCAGCTCACCCTACCACCATCACAAATCAGCAAGCAGTATTTGGATTGGCATAGAATCATAATCAGAACTACTAACATTTCATTTCATGAAATTAGAGAAATTTCAAAATTCTTCTAAAGAATGATCTTACTTGATTTTCACTTCAGAAGTGAATATTTACAGCTGAGGAAATTAAGGCTCACAGAAATTACTGAATTGCCTGGTGTCCAGCTTCAAGTAAGTAGCAGAAACAGGAGCAGAACAGGGCCTGCCATCTCCAAATCCTGGATGCTTCCCACTCTGCCTCACTCCTGGAACTAGCCAGCAGGCAAAAAGAAGGCATGAGGGTAGGCATAACAACTGACTATCACTAATTTAAGAACTCCTATTCCAGCATTGAAAGCTGGCCGATACTAAAGAGGCATCACGCTTTCATTGCTCTCAGTGTGCTTCTGAAATGTGAGGCAGTGTGAACTAAATTTACCACTATCAAGAAAAGGGGCCAGAACCTCTCAATATACCCTATAAATTCTAGAAGACAGCCCCAGTCCAGTTTCAAGAATACCTTCAACTATTTTAGCAGTTACTACCTACTTGCTTGGAATCTAGTTTGTTCTACTTAAATTAGATTATCAGTCTTCAGGCCATTTGACTCCAGGTAAAAATGGCAGTTTATTGGTAGGGCCTTTCTGAAGCCTTTCCCTTCCCTTTTTATGGGACCAGAGCTTTCTTCTCCATCAAAAAACCTCTTTTAAGGAAGTCTCAGGTTTTTCTTTCTTTCTTTTTGAGATGGAGTCTAGCTCTGTCGCCCAGGCTGGAGTGCAGTGGCTGCACTGCACTAACTTGGCTCACTGCAACCTCTGCCTCCTGGGTTCAAGCAATTCTCCTGCCTCAGCCTCCCAAGTAGCTGGAATTACAGGTGTGCACCACCATGTTCAGCTAATTTTTTTTTTAAGTAGAGATGGGGTTTTACCATGTTGGCAAGGCTGGTCTCAAACTCCTGACCTCAAATGATCCACCTGCCTCGGCCTCCCAAAGTGCTGGGATTACAGGCATGAGTCACCGTGACTGGCCTGGTATTGATGTAAATGGGAGTGAATGCATTACTTATCCCAATGATATTGATTTTTAATACCTAACCTCTGATTATAGAAAGTCTTTGTGGAGGGTAAAAGAAATTCAGTCATTGAAGAGCAGACTGGAGAGTGAATTTTTCAAGGTGAAGCTCTCTCCTGTAATCTTATCTTTTACCTGGGAATAACAGCTTCCCCAAAGCTCCTGATGCTCATATATGTGAGGAAATCTAATGCAAACAAGAATCTAGGTGTCTATCTTTTGCTAAACATAAGATAGTGGAATCAAGTATGATTGTTAATATCTCCCTTTCTCTCTCAGAATATTTCCATTTTGAAATCAGGAAAAAAGTGAACCAAAAAAGCAATATGATATAGTATACTACAGGTATTAACTTGAGTCCCCTGTGAATGGGCTTCAAAGGGTCTCTTGATATAGTATGCAAAATATTATTGGCATATGTGTGCAATATCTTGAGAAGAGTGTTTATAGTTTTCATCATATTCTCAAAAAAATTACCAATCTAAAAAGGTTAATACAGACTTTAGGGTTAGAAAGACCTAGTTTTTATTCCTAGCTCTGTCACGTTGTAGTCGTGTGACTTTAGGCAAGTCAATTACCCTCTCTGTACCTCCAGTCCCACACTAGAGGGCCAGGTATTATTTTAAAGATTAACTGAGACAATCCATGTGCTTTGAGGAAAAGAAAGCATAAAGGATAGGTAGCTCGCTTGCGTTGTTACTAGAAAAGTAAAAGACTTGAGAAACTTTAAGAGGAAAAAAGGGTCTTCATTCAGATGCAGAAAGAGTAGACTGGGGATCAATGCTATAAACTTGGCAAAATTTACAGTTTGCTTGGGGTGTACCTGATTATTGTCACAAAATGTTACAGTTAGAAGGTACTCTATAGTTCCCTCTGTTTATAAGGAAGAAGCTGAGACCCAGAAAAGAGAGACACTGCCACATTATAAAGTTAGTAATAAGATGTGGATACTAGATTTTGGTTCTAGTCCAGGCAATTGAGGACAAAGAGAAACTGCCACTGAGGTATCGTTATCCAACTACAAATGAAAATCACTCAACTTCACCTCATTTATAGATGTTTTTCCTTCCCTGAAAAAGGACCTTTTGTTCTGGGCATTATTAATCATAATGTCCAGTACATTTCTAGTTCTTCCTATTTGCTCTCCTTACTACAGAAAAAGCAGTGTGTGGGGGTAGATTTGTGACTGATTTAAATATGTTGGTGCACTTTTTTTCACCTTTGAAACCAAGAGTCTTGCTGTAGGAGCTGTTAGAGAGAATGCCATGAGTGAGCACATCCTCTCACTTGAACAGAGAATGCATGTAAATGAATATTAAGCTTCTAACTAGTCCAAGACAGAGGGAGTTGCATAACTCTACTTTCTCTCAAACATGATTATGTGATACACTGATAATTTTGAAGAACTGAATTAATAAAAGACTTTCAAAGGGTTTCAAGATTTAACTTGACCAAAACTTTAGCTTATATTAACGGGAGTCTGCTGTCTTTGAAGAAACTTAAAGTTACTCAATATCTCATTCTTATTTTTTTTAAATGTCAAATTTTGCTCTGGGTTAATTCCAGCAAAATTCTGCTTTTTTGGCCAAGCGCTAACCCCAAAGCTTCTGTGAACAATTACAATAATATTTAAATACTTGTGAATACATTTTATTATTTGCTGAAATGTCCTTGGGAAGTTATGGTTTCCTTAGTATGCCAATGCCACTTAGAGCAGAAGAAAAATTTAAAATCATAACACGAGGATTCAGTCAATTAGTTAACCAAAATAGAATTTGCAATTTTATACAAAAAAAGTAGGAGAAACTGCCCTTAAAAAGCATTTAGCTTTGTTTGAGGAAACTAGAAAACAACACATGAGAAAAGTAAGTAAGAATGGGAGGTAGTAAACACTGGTGCTAAATTATGTATGAAGAAACAAGGTGCTCTCAGAGCAGTGTGGGCTGAGTGTGCATGAAGCTTTTTCAGCAGGGAGACAAGTTGTTTGCTAGGCCTTGAATCACTAGTTTTAAGTCAAATATGGCTGAGAACAGTCGTGAATGTAGAATTCATGCGGTGATGTCTAGCTGGGTCATAATATGAGGAAAGGGAAACATAATCATCTTAAATAGTTTCATTTCAGAATAAGATTTTTTGCTATATTTGGCTAACAAGTCTACAAAAACATCAGTAAAAGACCACAAACAAACTAATAACTTGAGTGAGGAGTAAGACATATACCACGTTTGCCTTTAAAATAAAAGCAGAAACCATAAAATTCTATCAAATAAATATATTGTCTTTATAAAGTCTTGTGCTTTAAGTATCAATAAACTTGTTCTGGAAACCTGCAACACATTCATGGAATTGCATCTCTAAGGTGTACTGCATTTTAAAATAACCACATTAAATAGTTAAAAAATATTTATACTTTTGATCCTGTGGCAGACAAAAAGACAGTTACTTATAGAGCTATAGAAAATGCTAAGCTCAACAATCTTATTTAAAAAACAAAAAAAACAAGATGTCTATTAGCTGAGAAAATTTACCATTTTCTAACAATCTATTCTTACATGTCTATAACTTAATCTGTGACAGTAAAAAGAAATATTATTTTTAAAAATACAGACATCTCAGGTTTATAGCTACTGAGAAGAGACACATATAGATCAAAAGAAGCAGAAAGAAGAAAAATGAAAAGGAAACCTTGTATCCTACATACACAAAATAATATCTTCTGTATTAATCCATATAAAGTTTAGATTCATTTTTTATTTACCTAGCTCATTACTCATTATAAAATGTTTTTTTATAATGAGTAATGAGCTAGGTAAATAAAAAATGAATTATATAATCCAACAGAGGTGTGTATAAATATATATACACACACAAGGGAGAACTACCAGAATTAATGCATTTATATAGAATTGAACACATCAAGTCCATATGATATTTAGCAAATAGTTTTTGCCATTATAATGAGGTAACTGTTTACCCACTTATACAAATCCCACATTTGTCAATACAAAATATTGCACAGAAAATTCAAATAAGCTAAAATACATAATCTTTGAATCTCATAGTAATGACATCAAGTTATCAACCAATATAATTTACCTTTAAATATTCTTTGATGCATTACATATAAAATTGCAAATAGAACTTCTGAGGTGAGGATTTCTTCCTCAAATCAACCTAAATACAAAATGTCCAGCACATCCAGGAATCTGATTCAAACACTCAGATTTCCAGTATAGGTACGGAAATAACTTTCCCTAAGGAAGATCTGCCAATTATTTACAAGTCTATTAGTTTCTATGTATTTAATCAATAAAATAAAGAAAACATGTTTTATGCTAATTGTTTTCTTCTCTGGATTTCAAAATCATACAAATGTATCAACACAGATATATACTTATGGAACAGTAAAAAACAGCTGGAGTAATATCTCAAATTGAATGCTGTGTCCATGATTATGATATGATAGACACCAAATGAAAATAAGGGGAGAATCAGCTAGGCGCTACGGCTCACATCTGTAATCCCAGCACTTTGGGAGGCTAAGGTGGGCAGATCACTTGAGGTCAGGAGTTCAAGACCAGCCTGGCCAACATGGTGAAACCCCATCTCTTCTAAAAATACAAAAAAATTAGATGGACATGGTATCACATGCCTATAGTCCCAGCTACTCAGGAGACTGCGGCAAAAGATTTGTTTGAACCTGGGGAGGCAGAGGTTGCAGTGAGCCAAGACTATGCCACTGCACTCCAGCCTGGGCAACAGAGTTAAGACTCCATCTCAAAAAAAAAGGAAAGAACCGGGAAACACACTGAAGGATTAACCAGCTTGGCTGGCAAGATTTTTTAATGAAGCAGATGACATTTTAGGTATGATTCAGAGGATGTACAGCAATTTTTACATGCAGAGAAGTTTGGGGTAAAAAATGAGGTAATTTCCCAGAGACAGAAGAAACCATATTCCAAGATATGGATTTCTGAATAGGCATGGCTTGTTAGAGGTGCAGGAAGGGAAATGTCAAGAGAAGTAACAATGGGCCAGCAGGTCTAGATTTTGAAGGAAATTAGAGGCCACGCCCAAGCATTTGGATTCTGGGAGCATAGATAGAAGCTAATGGAAGTAAATCCTGCACTTAAGTGTTTTATGAAACAACATTTTATTCCTACTTATTTCCAGGATGGGAGCATAGATACATACATAAGAGATAGTCTCCTACATGGTATCACTTAAAGGACTCAAGAATCACCCTTGGTGACAATCTCTCTCCTCATCATGTAACTAATGCCTGACTCTCACCATTACAGAAATAGATTCCATTTTCCCTTTGCAGAGGTGAATGTTGAAGATACAGCCATTGTTAAACTATTGCTTGAATTACTTTATAGACCCTTTTGATAGAAATTACGTTTTTGGAAAGAAGAAAAAATGCAAGAAGCACTGAAGACCTTCTTCATAATTTGCCAAAGGCCAGTTTGTCAGACTTACTAATTCTCCAGTAGACCTTATACTCATTCCCTCTTTCTTGAGAGAACAGCAGATCACTTCTCATACTGCATTTCACATATTCCTTTTCCATTTAATATTTGGCAAATCTTCCTTACTCAAATATTGAAGAAAATTGATACACTAAAGTATCAGAAAAATAGAAGCAGCTTACACCAAAAAGCCCACTGATAACAGCCACATTGTTAAAGTGGACACAGAGGAGATTTCTATTCTGTTCCTTTTTATTCTATTCACATTCATACAAAGAAAAACAACCCTCAGCCCTAATACCAAGTGACAAGAGACATATAAGTTCAGTTTGAGCCGGATGAGGGCAATTTGAACTGAGAAGACCAATCGCCTCTAACTCCCCTGCTTGCCCTGTGGTCTGATGAACTTTTTCTTGCTTCCCACTTCCATCACCCAAGTCCAGCTACTCTGCACCACTTACTCAACAGCCTCATAACTGTCTCACATCTCTCCCCTTTCCAGATGAACCCACACACACATGCAAAATCATCCTAAGACACAGGTTTTTACCACATTATTACTTTGTTTATGGATGTCTTTATGACTACTGTATCAAGCCCAGGCTTCTTTGAGCCATTTTAAGTTTTTGTGGTCCTTCATAATGTGTTTCCACCAAGCTGTTTTATATATATGTACCTCCCATCATTCCTTGGCTCCAGACAAGAAAAGGACCATTCTGTCTTTCATATTCAAAACACCTTTGCCTATACAAAGATGTTTTATATCTCCCATACCTATACAAAGTAACCACATAAGGCCCTGCAGGTGGTACACTGCACAAATTCAACAGGTGCCATTCATATGTAACCTGTAAAACCATAGATGGGCAGCCCTCCTGTGCCTGGACTGCTCTGTAAGATGATTTCTAGTTCAATGAGTTGTTGTGAGACTCAAATGAGAGATAAATATTTGCTTTATCTAGATTGGGTTTTTCTTTTGTATTTAAAAAGCTAATACAGTAACATAGATAGTACATTAAAGTATATAGGCAACTGTTTGGCATGTACTTATTCCCTTCCTTCCCTTTGCTTATACTGACTTTAAGAAGTTACTCAAAAAACTGAAGAGTTCAAACAAATCAGGTAGAAGCCCTTGCTCCTGAGGAAAAAAAAGTGTATTTAAATTCTTGGCTGTCTGTTTGGAAGGAAAGGGAGAATGAATGGAACAAGCAAGATGTATTCAAAAACCCTCTGCTCTGAAGCATTTCCTTCCAGGTGTTATCAGCTTTGGCTATCCAACGGAATCACCTGGGGAGTCTTTAAAAGACTGATGTCTGGGTCCAAATATGGATTCTGAGGTGGCTGCTTTGGAACATGGCCTGGGCAATGGGTTTTTTAAAGCTTCCCAGAAGATACTACTGTGCAGCCAAGGGTGAGACCATGTCTCTACATATGCCATAGCTTGAAATCAATGGATTTGTTAACAGTTCTCATTAAAAATGTTCATTTCATGTTTCACTCACCTCCATGTTAGGATACTAGTCATTCACACTCACACTTTACTTCCTTTTCACTTTAATTAGATCATGTTTCCCCTCTTTTGAGATGCAAAATTTTGAAGATAGCAGAGTGGGCAAGGTAGCAGCATAGGTACCTTATTCAAGGTAGCTATGACATTCCTATTCAAAGGGACCCCAGGACTTCATCTATGTCCCTATTTCAAATTGCTCACATTCCTACTTATGATGAATTAAAATACACATAGGTTGGATCTTCTTAATATAATAAGCCCCAACCTTCACATCCATTCCTCTTAACTGTCTAGTGTAAGAAAACCAGATTTTTTTTTTTTTAGAAACAGGATCTTGCTATGTTGCTCAGGCTGGAGTGAAGTGGCTATTCACAGATGTGATCCCAATACTGATCAGCATGGGAGTTTTGAACTGCTCCATTTCCAGCCTGGTTCAGTTTACCCCTTCTTAGACAACCAGATGGTCTTCTGTTTCCAGGAGGTCACCATATTGATGTCGAACTTGGTGTGGACATCCAATTGGCATAGAGCATTACTGCTCAGAACTCCTGGACTCAAGTAATCCTCCTGCCTCAGCCTCCCCAGTAGCTGGGACTACAGGCACATGCCATTGTACCTAGCCAGAACTATTATCTTAGACTTTATAGCCACTCAAATTTCTCACTCCTGTAGAAGAGTATGAAGCCAGTGCACCAAAATAGAAAGAATATGAGACTTGAGGCTCAAAATACATGGTTTGACTCCCAAGTTGTCAAACCTTTTGAGACTCAGTCTCCTCATTTCTAACAGAGGGTTGTTATGAGGATTACATAAGATATTGTAAGTTAAACTCTTGTATATATTAGATACTCTATGAATGCAAGTGAAGTGAAAACTCTCAAGGCAAGGAAAGAGTTAACTCATATCCTACCTCTGGTGGATGCCCCTACAAATATCTAATTCCGTGGGAACACAAAAACAGATGGCTATTGTTGTTCAGTGAGAGCTCATGGTGACATTATTAAACAAACATCTTTTAGTAACAAAACCCAGTAACACCTCTGTAATAAAGTAATGCCAGTTTCTTTAGATTATTCTCAAAATCCTTTTATGAAATATATACTTTTCTCTAAACTGTTTTCATTATTTCTTTAAAATTGTATAATCTGTGATAATCATCAGTTTCCATGCTACTTTTGCTAATGAAAAATTATACAGCTAGAAAATCTATTAGACTGATTAAGCCACCCTGACAATTAATGCTTCCATCCTGAGCTCTAAATACATACTGCACATGGCTAAGATTCATGTATAGCCAAAGATCTCTCACAATAATGTGCCAAGAACCACCAACAGTAACTTTTCTATATCTTAACCAAGAGAGTTCATAAGTAGTCCAAAACAGGTGCTAGGTCTGAGGCTTAGATCATCTCCCCAAATCATGATGAAAATACATTAATGATTCAACAATCAAAAAAGGATTTATTTAGCACTCAACCTGTTTTCCAGCAATAGATGGGAAAGAGAGAGATATAATTACTTAACAATTAACTGAGATTTCCCCCCATAATTAGGTATTCTAAATATATAAAATTATCCATTCAAATATCAGATATCCTTTTTATTTTAACCATTTTTATTAGTTGATGATACCAAATATTCTTACACAATCTTAGCACTAATTGTATAAAAAGCATTTCCACTAGTAAGCACCATAATAAAACCACACTGACTATATACTTGACCACTAGTATCCAGCTTCCATAAGAAGACATCCCCTAAGGAGAACATACGGTCAGTCATTCAGACTACTATAACAAAACACTTTAGACTTGGAAATTTATAAACACTAGAAATTTATTTCTCATGGTCTGGAGGCTGGAAAGTCTAGGATCAAGGCACCACCAAATTCTGTGTCTGGTGAGGGCTTACTCTCTACCTCCAGGATAGCACTTTGTTGCTGCCTTAGCTCCCTGGAACCTTTCTTTATGATGTTACTAATTTCATTCATGAGTGTAGAGCCCTTATTACTTAATCAGCTCCTGAAGACCCCACCTCTTAAATACTATCACATTGGCAATTAAGTTTCAACATATAAATTTTGAGATCATAGGACCCATCAACCAAAAAAAGGATTACAGCCACAAATCTGGGCTTTGGGAAAATTATAAATATTAACATCCTCATACCTATCAACAAATATATCAGCCTCATCTTCCAATTTATAGAGATTTGGGATATGCTTTTGAGGTTGCCAATTTAATGGATATTTCATGTAAATTTTAATCCCATATAAGAATTAAAACAATAATGTTACACAAAACAGCACCAGATTACATTTCCTTGCATAATATGTTCCAAAATTAAAGTACATATCAAAGATCTTAAAGAAAGTTGGGAATGGCTTATAGCAGTCACTATCAAACTGTTCTGCCCTTGACTCAAAGAAATACATTTTTACACCATGACCAAAAACTTAGTTTTAATTAAACCAAGTTGTACAACATAGCACTTTTCATTATTCATGTAATCCTATTCTAATTCATTGTTTAGCTTTTTAATTCACTAAATTGATTTCACAACCTGCTAAATGGGTTAAGACCTATTTGTTGAAAAACAGTGGTCTAAAGGGCAAAAAGGAAAATGACTACTCTTTCCAGAAAAGAAAGATATTTTGTCTTCAATCTTAAACCAGGGCTTATTATATTTAAGATGTACTGGAAACCACTCAGAGATGGTATAAATTGAATGTTTCAGACTTTAACACACAGTCTAGTTAACATAAGATCAGAATCCTCCAAGCCAGTAACTTTTAATGTTAGAAGTTTAGTTCTACTCAGAGTTCATTCCCTTATCAAGAATTTATGAGAATCCAAGGGTGTGTTTAGATATGCCCATGAATCAACCCCGGTTGTTGCTCACTGTCACAACTATGGAGCCTAGATGCCACTGTTGTCACCTTGGTTGCACCACTGCCATCTTAGGC